>NW_021940208.1:7932399-8532399 GCF_001715985.3 Manacus vitellinus | reverse complement strand
TGTTTGAAAACTTACATTCTCAGTGCTGCACTGAAATGTATTTTGCTGAATTATGACCTTGTACTCGGGAGATCTGGAACATTATGGAAAAGCACCCTCTTCTCCCTGCTGTTAAATGCTTCCATTGAACTATATAACACACAGACAAAGATCTTACTTGATCATCCAAATGCACATAATATGTGTATTTGAATAAAATGTTGAGTAGTATTAGAAAGTGAAGAACTCTCAGCGTCCCAACTATCGTAGACCCCAGCACTGATTTTTTCCCCCTTAAGCTGCTTTTGCAGCCACCTTTGAATACCAACTAAATCATATGACAACTGATTATACACAGTATAATCAGTACTGCCTTTTCAGAATACAGTATTATATAGTATTATGTCAAAAACTTTGATTTATTTGAAGTGTGTAATTGCTTTTATCAAGTTGTTTTATCACCTGATCAAAGTGTATCACAACATTATTTCATGCTTTCATTATATTTTCTAACAAAACATGGCAATTGTATTTTCATACTAATTTCTGTTAGTGCATTGCCTATGCTCTGAATGTAAATGTTTGATGAAGGAACATTGAACTTTCCAATACGATGTTAAGGGTTCTAGATTAAATAATGGTTTTAGGATCCAGATGCTGCTATGCGGAAGATATTAAGCTGAAAATGGTGAAATTGCTCCCCTGTCTCCAGGATGGAACACATGGAGACCTTTAACAATATAAAAATCAGTAAGGATGAGTGATGTAATTATCCCAGCAAAAAGCACTGACATATTTGATGAAACACAGTGTTCTCTTTCTGTAGTGATTGTATTGTGTATGACTAGCAGTCTATAAACTGCATTTTCTAAAAACATAAAATCTTGTGTTTCAACCTTTGTAAATAATGCTGAGTATTTTCATTATCTTTTGCTCTGTGGTCTGTATTTTTTCATTCATGAGACATTGACTTACCAGACCTTCCACTTTTATCTTCACACATTGACCTGTTCTTTTCTGGAATAGAGTTAATTGTCCTCATAGTAGCTGGTATGAGGACATGTTTTGGATTTGTGCTGGAAACAGTGTTGATAACACCAGGGTGTTTTATTTATTGCTGAGCAGGGCTTACACGGAGTCAAGGCCTTTGCTGCTCCTCACCCCACCAGTGAGGAGGCTGGGGTACACAAGGAGTTGGGAAGCAATACAGCCAGAAGAGCTGATCCCAACTGACCACAGGGATGCCCCATACCTTATGACATCGTGCTCAGCAATAAAAGCTGGGCAAAGAAGGATGAAGTTGGAACATTTGAAGTGATGATGCTTGTTTTCCCAAGTCACTATTAATGGACGCTTGCTTTCCTGGAGATGTCTGAACACCTGCCTGCCCATGAGAAATGGTGAATGAATTCCTTGTTTTATTTTGCCCGTGTGCACAACTTTTATTTTACCTATTAAACTGCCTTTAGCTCCACCCACGAGTATTTTTTTTACTTTTACTCTTACAATTCTCTATCTTCTCCATCTCTTCTCTTCTCCATGGGGGAATGAGTGAGCAGCTCTGTGGGGCTGAGCTGCCCACTGGAGTTAAACATGATATTCATGCCAGTTGATTTTTTCCACATCTCTGGTTTTCTGGCTAAAATTGCATACTTAAAATGTTTTTTAGAAAGTTTATTGTTTTCTTGACAATATTTTTTCATCTTCTAAAGGCCCAGTTGTTGTGTTCTTGAGAGGCATGTAGGGCTTCTTCTCTGGTGTCTGGAAAGTACTGACAAGATGATGAGTGTGAGCAGCTAAAAATTTCTTTTACTTAGCTTGTTCTCTGGCCCTTTGTGGTCCTCGCTTCGAAAACGGAGCATAATGGAGTTGACTGAAGGGTTTTCACTCTGTGCTGCCATCAGGTTGAAGATGTCTTTTTCGTGAAGTTGCCATTTTTATGCTATATTTAGACAAGTCAAGTATGTTTATCTCCATCCCTTTCTTGCTATGCACATCAAAACTGTAGCAGTGCAAATTGAATGAAGGTATTTTGGAACTTGTATATAGTATATTTCTAAAAATATTGTCCTCCAAAGTAGCTCTGTAAATTTAGGCATGCTGATTAAACTTTGTAAGTGCAAGTACCATTGCAAACACTTATTTTCTGTATGGGTATATTTGTTCTAAAGGCAACAATTGCCATAATTTGTTTTCCTTTCTGAGGAAGATGCACAAATCTTCCCAGTCCTATTATTTTATATAAATCTTTCTTCATTCCTAGCCAGCTATTTGAAGGTGACAGGCAATGAAGATGGCGTGTTGAAGCAATTAAGGTAATTTCTATCTTTCTACAGGGCTTTTCATGCATTGGCAATGGACCAGCAGAAATTAACAGAGATTTCATAAGGCTTTTTATTCTTTAGAACACTTAGATCTGTGCATGATATGTACAGCTTCACATTTTAAGAGTCAGACTGTAGCTTTTGAGTGACCTGCTGGTACACCCTCTTCAATCCTGCATCAGTCATAGACTCATAGAATCTCCTCTTTGTCTCCTGGCTCTATTTTAGCGGAGAGGTGAGTTGTGTTCATGATACCCTACGGCACTGACAGTGCTGCGCCTGTATCCGTACACTAAGACTGACATTGGAACCTGTAGACTCTGTTAGTATGCTTTGCAACTGATTTTTCTGCTGCAGGTTTATTCCCTAATAGCACTTTTAAGCAATATCTACCTGCTGGCATGCCAGATGTGGGGAGGTACTTTCTTTAACTTTTCCCATAGTAATGTACCAAATTACAATTTTGGCATAAAATACAATTTCTCATTTATTATGTCAGTTAATTTCTTTTTACCTAACAATTTGTTAGTGAGTAGTATTTTTTTTTCTTACACAGCATGAGGAGAATTGATAGCAAGAACTGGAGGAGATTTTAAGGCATTTCACCTGCAGTCAACCCTTTTATTCAATCAATGAGCTCAGTGAATTAGCCAGCAATGACTTCAGTTCTCATTTGCTTTCCTGTTATTATTTTTGCTTTGAATGCAGTAGGAATGCTATGTGAGAGTAACGATTTCAGTACACAAGAAACACTGCGTGCACTCATCACTTTGAAAGTTAAGCTATCAGATTGATGGTTCTCACAGGTTAGAGAATTTGAAGAACAGTGAGCATATGGCAACTTACAGCTGACTATTCTGTAACATTCTCCCTGCAACACAACATAAATGTAAACATTATTTTTAAAAATCTCAAATAAATTCTGGAAAAATAGAATTGCTTATATGATAAACAGTCACATTTGTGGAAAGGAGACCAGAAATATGGAGTGGTTTTATCACTTAATAACAAAGAATAAGGCTATACTTTTAACCATTCTGTGGTGGGAAATATAATAAAACCAAAAGTATAACAAAACATTTTGTAAAATATTGTTAAAAAGTTTTTTTGTTTGACTTGGTAGAAAATGTGTATGCAAGAAGCATAATGACAGGATACCAAATAATCTAACAATAAGTAAAAAATGAAAAATCTTTGACTTCAAAACAGTAATTTAAAAACTCCATAGTAACACTGAGCTGAATAAACAAGAAATCAAGGCTGGTTTGATTAAAATAATTGCTAAAGTTTCAATGGCTTTTTGAAACAAGCATAGCAATTCTTCTGTCCCCAATCTCCTCTTTGTTCTTGCAACTCCAATTCCTAGAGCTGTGATAACTGAACTGGTTTTTACACGTTTCCTCCTCCCATTTCCACCATGGTCCTTCCCCTCTTTCTCTCAACCACCAGGTAGCCATTAATTCAGTAGGCTCTGCTCTAATGGCTTCTATTTTCCACACTGTCCCTCCCCCTTCCTTCCCCAAATTGTATGTTATTAAATGGAAAGGAAGTACTACACTTCAGGTATGCAATTTTCAGCTACATGAACTGTCTGGAGATGCAAATTTTGAAGTGACTCAGGAGGCAAACTCAAAGCAACAAAGCATGAGGTATTGTAATGGTGAATTAGTACAGAATGGACAATTAACTCAGACACTCTACAAAAATGCAAAAATCACATGTACCATTTGGAAAGTAAAACATAATGAACACGATAGTTTAGTATCTCCTTCTTTATTACAACTTATAAAAAATAGTCTTTAATATAGACATATTACCATTTATGAAGAGAATATAATGAGAAAAAATCAGTTTTGTTTACTTAAAGAGGGTCAGTTATATAATATGACTATGGTGGAGTAAGCTCCATTTATATCCTTAAATTTTTGCTCATTTTAAGGAATAGCTTGCATGTACTACAGGATATGGAATGCAAGAATGTTCATTACAGTATAGTATTTCTGTGCCATAAGTACCTCTTCGAATCTCTGTGCTGGTGCAATATTGTATTTGTATTTAAAAAGTCTAATATGAACACAGAGTAACATTTCTGATGCTTATGACTTCAGGATAAAGTTAAAGTCAAAAAATTAGTCATTTACAGGACTTACTGAGGTAACTAAGAAAGAAGTACCTTGATATATTCATAATCTGATTTATTACTGAAAGAACTGAACATAGAGTTATAAAGGCGGTCAGAGAAATGAAATAAGTAATAGGAAAGACTGTCTTCAGAACTTATAAAGATAAACCAAGAAATATAACGATTCAATTCGACTGTATTTCTATACTCAGATTGAAGACCTAGGAGCAATCTCTCACCAAGTTCAAGGAGACTTGGGCAGAGAGAGAACAAGTTGATGTGGCCATCCTCTTAGAAAACAGCTTGACATGTTTAAAGAAAAAAATTCATTTATGGTCAAATTTATGGTGCAAATTGAGATAATGGCAAAAAAAAAAAAAAGAGAGACAGACTTTCTTACTATTTTTAAGGAGTCAGGAAATTATTATTAAAAAGTTATGACATTTACTGCTGTCTAATATAAAAACAAGCTGGCAGTACATAGAAATACTGACTTTCCATTGTAGGAATTTCTCAGTGAGAAGGATGAATTTTAAGTCTACATTTCAGGTCATTATAACTGTTATTTTTCATACAGATGTGAGCTCTGGGATCTTATTACTGAAAAGTAAGATAGACAGCTAAATAATTCTGAAAATAAAATACTGTGACAGATTACAGGGCCAGGAAAAGGAAACCAATATCTAATAAGGAATTATAAGTCTACAAACACCCAAATAAATAAACACTGTGGTATGTCGACAATATCAATAGGTAGAACATATGACTATAGTGAAAAAGGTAGACTAATTATTTGTCTTTTTTAGGAAAAAGAAATAAAAACCAAAGCAGGATAATAAGAAAACTATAAAAATTCTCAGTGTGAGATTTAAGCAGAGAAATAATAATCTTGACAGAATTGGTTGAGTAAAACTGCTAGAGTAGCTAAGGGTTTAAACATCCATGGAAGTAATAATTGCAGTACGTCATGAGGTAGGTGAATTACTTTATTTTTTTGCCTATTTAGAATAAGGAAAGAATCCACATTTTCAGATATCCAAGAAATCCTAAGAATTTTCTGCAGCCCATTAATGTGCTATTAACCTGCACTAAAACGGGATACACCCGATTTTCCTTGTCATTTTTGTAAATAATGTAGCCATTTCTGATTTTTATTTTTTTTTTTACTGATTGCATAAAGAATGTTTCGCATGATACAGATATTTTTTTTGTGGGTGACTTTGCAGCTATAGAGCATTGACAGACACCACAATGGAGAGGATTGCTTTTTCCTTCACCCATTATCATAACCTTGTATGTTATATTGCTAAAATATCTCATAACAAAAAATGGGAACAAAACATACAATGTATTTTTTTTTTTAATTAAAAGAAAGTAATGCTGTCAATTTATACAGTAAGATCCTCATTAGCCTTGGAAATCTACATTTTTCTGGCCAAACTTATTACCCACAAAGGTTTTCTCTCCTAATTGGCAAGATGAGGTCACAAGTTATGTGACTTCTGCTTACTGAACTTTGAAAACTCTCTTTAACTACAGTGGCACTGGGAATAAAACCCGTCATTCAATTCTAAGGACCTGTAATCTTCTGCTAGCAACCTGCCATCTGGTCACGTGTACAGTGTCAGCCTAACGAAGCTTCCTCTCTGGTGGAGAGGGTGGGAGCCACTGTGGCTGGCATTTTCTCCTTTCATGTCAGTCCGAGGCAGAGGGATAGTGCAAAGTCCTTATGGCATTGAACTTCCTCTTTTCCATTAGTATCATTTCATTAAACAAACAACACAACAGAAGATGAAGAAAATAATCTTTAAGTGTGTGTCAAACCCAGTCGTTTTGTGTTTAATACTTTGTTATGACTGAAATACTCTATAAATGTTTTTATTTAGCACAGTGTTGCACCATCAATTTGCCTTCAATCTACCTGAGATAGATAACTACATGGGGCATGGTAGCACTGGTCTGTGGTTCCTAAAATCTCAGTAGCAATGTTAACATGTAGGCATTCAGAGGATAACTATTGAGAGACTTAGCAGAGTTACTTAGGTAAGGTACAGCTCTGCAGAAAACTGCTTTTGACATTTTTAATGAAGTAAACCTAACTGATTATGAGCTTTGCTGTGCATTTTAACATTTACAAATAGTAAAAAATCATAGTAATTTAATATTTTTCAAGAAAAAAATACAGAGAGACTCTTAAAGAAAGTTGAAATTGAGGTGAGTGGAAGAGAGGGGGCACCTAATGGCACTGCACCATTTTTGACACTTTTCTAAACTCAATTCCAATATGTTTTCAATTACTCTTTTTTGCAAAAAGTTTGAGAAGAATTTGTTTGTCCTTAATCTTGAAGCTTACTGTATCAAACTGAGGCACAATTTTTTTTTTTTCAAATCCACATATGAAGAAATTAAGCTTGGTTTGTGTTCATCCAAAGAATGGACTATTCTTGTCAGGTTCATATTTTCAGTAAACCCCTTTGAAGTTTTCCCAAAATAAAATAACCTATGATAGTGGAAAATGCTGTTCTTAAAAATTTTCCTTATTGTTGATAGAAAAATACCTAAATTTTTATTATCTGTAAAATTCATTACATCATTATTTACCTCATTTTCCAGACCATTTCCTGGGACTTCTATAATATCTATTAAATGTCCTGTGTTCCAGAGCCTATGGTATCCTACCAGAAGCCTTCACCTACTGTGAAAATTGGGCATAAATTTCTATTCTTTATTTCTGTTCTTTCTAGTCACTAACGGACCTATAAAATACCTTTCCTCAGTCATTCATGGTTTCTTTATGATCCTCTTGTGAAGGTCTGAGAGAATGTCTTAAGAAAAGCTCACGAAAAATCCAAGTACAGTGCTTTGACTATCTACAAGCTCATGATCAGTTTCAAAATCTGCTAGTATTGCTTCTGTTCAGAAAAAAAAAGTGAAAAAAAATCCTATCCATTTCCCATCAGAAGTGTTTGCTGTTCTTATCTATGGGAGTACTAATAAGCCAGTATATGAGTCAAAACAAAGAAATTAAATCATCAGACACAAAGGCATTTAAAGGTTCACTAAGTGCTTATGAGAGCCTGTTCTCACAGATCTTATTGTGCCTTGCTTATCCATTGTTTCCTCTTGGCTTTTTTTTTAAAGGTCTTAATATTTGAAAGCATTACTGGGAGGCAGTAAGACCTCTGGGTAGAGAGAAGTGGCATAAAACTGGTAGAGAGTAAGAAGTGCGTGAAGGAATTGACCTGTAAGTAAAGAATCAATATAGAACAGGAATGTAGCAGGAGACAGAGTGGAAGTGAATAGAGGCAATTTGTCAAATTGACTTTCTCCCATACACACTTTGTCCTATATGGATAAACATGATCATCTGATATAAGTACCAGGTAAGCGTAGTCACAAACAGTGTGTGAGTTAATATGATTTCTCCATTAGATCCTCAAATCAAACTTTAAGGAAAACCTTGGGCATGAACCTGTGTAACATGAAAAAAGGAAAGACATTTGATTAGGCTAAAGGGCAGCAAAGAATCAAATTGCAGGAATAGTAATACATTACTGAAGTGTCTACAGTGGGAGAGAATAGAGAGAAAATGGAAACTTTGGGACTGGATAAAACTGGAAAAGTGGATGAGTACTGGAAAGTGATAGTGTAGATTCCAACGCGATGGAGAAAACTTGAGACTTGTATACCTTACAAGAAGAGAACTACATGTCAGGGAGAAGAGGACAACAAAGGAATGCCAGAGGAGAGGAACAAACTTCACAGAAAGTGTCTGAGAAAAGTGAGAGACCACTATAGAAAACTTGGAGCAGGTTTAAATGCTTTCTGTTTCCAAGTTTCCCAGTTAGATCACTGTGTAAGGACCCTTTAACTAGTGTCCACAAAATAAGTATCTTCCAAACAGAATAGATCTCAAGAAGTAGTTGGGATTGAAGCTGTCCTAAGGCTACATGTAATGTTGGTTGATTTGTTTTCTGTCATTTGTCTTAGCTCAGACACTGTAAACTAGGAGGTTGCAACTAACACAGAAAACCAAAACCAAATGAAACAGTTTCCCTCCAGCTGCATATTTTCCACCCCCTTCATCAAACTTTAATTTAAAATAAAATAAAATAAATAACAAAAAAGAAACCCAAAGGAAAATAGCTTATATGCAGAAATGGGCCATTCCATTATTAATTTATTAGTCCCATTTGCAGGTTAATTGTCATATTCCTCCTCTTAAAATCTTCTCACCTCTTTTAGATGAGTAGCTGTGGAACAGCTAACATGCCTCATTACTTCTTTGTATTTTAAAAAGAAATGTGATTTTTTAAAATCTGCACTTTTCAATCGGTGAATAAAATTTAGGAGAGGTTTTCTAATTATATAGTATTTGTCCCTCATCTCTCCTTGGAATCTTTATAGTGACTCTTTAGGTTCATTAAATGCAAAATTAAAATATTAATTGGGAAATATTAAGAGGAATTAGTACCCCACAATTCTTTCAGGGACACCCTGTATTCTTTAGTGTACCATTTCAATATGCTCATTGTTGTAACATTGGTCAGAATATTCCCAAAACAGCCCTGCTATTTCTGTATCAGACTTTGAGACTTTTTGGTTAGTTCTTTATTACTTCTAGAAATAAGGATTTATTCTGTATCGGTTTTGGAGTTTTGACAACAGTAAAAGAAGAGAGTAATGCAACAATGTACTTTATAGTCATCAGAGTGACTTTGGCTTCAGACTGGATGCTGAAGTTAAAGGTGTGAAGTCAAAATGTACTTCTCACACAAAACAGTTAATTGCTAAGGGACTAAAAAATAATTTTCTATTGACTGAGACATCATACAGTATTAATTCAGACAAGGAGGTAAATGATGCAGAGCCTTTGCTTGATACAACAAAGTAAAAGGTACAAGGTACCATAAAATGTTTGGAAATCTCTAGCTGTGTGTAAGGAGCATCTGCCAACAGGACACACTCAGTTTAAATGTGTACAGCAATTTCATTTTATCTAATACACACAGGTGGTAGCTGGGATTGAGTGAGCTGCTAGGCTCCATGTGCTCATCACCCTGAAGGCTTTGGCTGGCAAGCAAGAACTTCAAGGAAAGAACAGTTCACCTTCATAGCTTGCTATACTGATTTCTCAACCATCTTCTTGCCCTCCATCAGCACTGAAAAATCAGCTCAACCTGAAGGTCTTATGATCTTCGTTAGACTCCTTTTTTTCTTCTTTTAAGATTTCAAACCTTTTCATGCTTATATTTCCCATCTTGAATCCAGAGCTACTAAAAACACTCATCTCATTGTGTTTTTGTCCATCTGTAATTTTACACGTTATATCTCTCTGAAGACTTTACAAAACTTTGTCTCATGGGATAGCCACTTTCTCAGCAACTGAGGCCAAGCAATGGGTTTATCAGAACTGTCCCTTAGATCCTGGAAACAAATGGATCTGAGTCCTGAAGTGACTGGGGGGAAGCTTATGGGTGAGTTTCAAGGAAAGAAGGATAAAAAATTCAGGAAGTTTCAAACAGGCATTTGACAACTAGCTTTACTAAAACTACATGAATTAAATCACTGGAGTATCCAGTCCACTGAACTGAGTTAGAAAACATAATTGATCAGTGTGTAACCTTTCATCTTCAATAATTTACCATCAATGTGACAATATCTCCACAAGAAGTTAGTTCAGATAGTAAGAAATCTTTCTTCTGTGTATCTGTGATATGGTTTTTGAAGGAAATTTAAAGAAAAAAATTAACAAAAAAATCTAACCAAACTAAAGGTTATTTTGTAATAAAAATTAATATAACAACAGGAATTTATCAATCCTGATGATACAGAACTCTATACCTCATCTGCTTTCCAGTGGTCTTGAAACTAGGGAACAGTAAGGCATCTCTATTCAATTCTCTGCAGTACCTCAGTTTGGTCTGCTTTGTCTGCTTGAGTAGAATGCTTTTACTAAGTCTATTGAGGCTCAGTGACATGAGCAAGATAAACTGCCAAGGTGTTTAGAAAGTGTAACTTCTTTACATTCTGAATTGTCATTTGAATTTCACAAGTCCAGAGATAGAAATGAAAGATTCAATTTTGGGAGTGATTTTTATGGTGTTCATAGATTTCAATGTAACTTTCTGTAGATGTAATATAAGTGCAGTGATTTTCCAGACTGGGATATAATTGATTCTTAAATCATAATACACTCAAACTCAAAGAAATGTCAAGAGCTAATACAAGATAGTGTCTCTCTCTTGTTGCAAATTCTGCCTGTGGTAGATGTTGATATAATATAGAACATGAAAAAATTGCCTTTTCCAGATGGGAAGTTCTATGAAAAATAGTTTTATTTATATTCATCAGTAATACATCTGCTTCCAGACACATTTGTTTCAAGGACTTTAATGTTCACATCATTAATTTCAATACTTGGTAGAATGCCTAAATGAATATAAAAAGACTTGTCAAAATTGTAACTATAAAAATTATCATATACAATCATATATCAAAGTTTGGTGGGTTTTGTATTTGGTCTCCAACTTTTCAAGATAGAATTAAGACATTTGTATTCCAGAAGGAACTCTGACAGAAATAGGTGGTGCTTAATGGTTTTTAGAGGGAAATTCTCAGACATTTGACAGGAAAAATAAAGAGGAAAAACACATTTTATTCTATGTGTAAAATGAAATAATCATGTTTTGCCAATCCTAGAATACTTGCTGGTATTCTCTGTAAATAAAAACTTGTGTTACTTTGCATGATTGTTTTCACAATTGTAAAAACACTGACATAAAACTTCCCTTAAACTTCTCTCATTTTTTGGAAATATATTGTTTTATATTATTTTATGATACTTCCTTGAGACTTTTCTGTTGTCAAGCTTCTATTTGTTTGTTTTTTCCCCAAAAATTCCAAAATTGCTGGAATAAGAAATTTTTGGGGAAATATGAGTGATGGAGACACAAATTCTGGTCTCTAGTGTAGATGAGTGTTGCAGCAATGACAATGAATTCAGATGTTTAACAGACCTATTCTGGAGTAAGCCATATGACATCTTTCCCGTAAGATCTAATCAGGAAAGAAAAAAAGAAAAAGGAAGTATACAAGCCTAATATTTTTCTCAAAAATTGATTGCGTTTTTTTGAGTCAGACATTGAAATTGTGCTTCTGAAAATCAGAATAAAGGGAAAGAAATGGATGTATGCAAGGCAATTATACTGCTAATTTCCTAAACAGCTATGCAAAGCATTAGATACTTTCAGACCTATACAAATTAATAAGTTAATAACAAGTTAATAACAAGTACTGTACTCAGTATGCAAGTAATGCTTTGATGCAAAGTCATAATCTGGAAGAAAGTCTGTCATAGTGTTGAAGAATGGACCATATGCCATCATTAATATCTTCCAGATTGCCATGAATATAGGAAGAATAAACTCATATGTTGTGATAGGACCCTGAGTCAGCAGAATAGCTTTTAGACAGAAGTTTCTTGACCTTCTCCTTGTTCTCCAAAAAAACCCCAAAGTGCTTTAAATACACCCATCTCAAAAAAATACCAAACTAGATTTTATTTGAGTATAAACTAAAAATACTTGAAAATAAGCAAATTAAAATTTTCCTTTTCCTCACTATGTCATCGAAGGCTTCTGGTCTTTTTCTGTAATTGACCAAGATTATCGAGTATCAGAAACATCTTCTCAGTTACCTCTGGTCCTTGGGAGGTGCTGTCTGCTCCCTTTGTGGTTTGGCTCTTGCTGTCTCGTCTTCAGGTAGTGTCTAGATCTCCTTGCATGAAGTTCAGGTTCCTGCTTGTATCCTTTGCAAGTCTTTTTGTCTGTGTCTGTAATGTCCTATAGACTCTAGGAAATGTGTTTTCCCATTTCTTTTGGTGCTCACAATGTGAACTGTTGTCTATGACTCCTCTTTTAGAGTTTCAACTGATCTGGTTAGTCCTTACTGAAAAAAAAATAGGTAATAATCCTGAAAAAATAATGCAAATATACCTTGCTAACTTAAAAATAATAAAAAAAAAGCCACCAAAAAAACCCCCAAAACCTAAGAAAAAAATTATTTCCAGCCTTGGTAATACTGTTTTTGATATGTGCAAACATTTGTTCTCCATGTAACATTCCACATTATTTAAGTTTCAGAAATCTCCAGACTGAATGGCTAAAGAGACAACAAAGAAGCTGCAAGGAGTCCTTTGTGTGCTAACATGTGCAAGCAGCATATATATACCTCCACTACAAGGAGTTCAACAGAATTTTTTTTTTGTTTCCAAATATAAAATTAATTATTTGTTTGCAATTTGTTTCTTCATGAATTTCTGAAAGATACTTTCTTTCTTAGAGTTTCACTTCCGACATTTGAGGGAGACTTAGGACAACTGATTCTGTTCTCATATGTCTGACATTCTCAGTAGATGATTTCTGAGTAGTCAAGACCTTTTCTCCTGGTCTCTGACAGTCTGAGCAAGACAGAGCCTGCCTTTGGTAACCTTGTGATTAGTGAGGCAGGGACAATATAGCTAATAGCCTAAGAGATCTGATCTAGGAAATTTTCTGCAGGCAAATAAAGCTCCCTTACATGAGTGGTAGCAAAAGACAATACATTTAACCACTAATTAAGACAGACATGTTCTTCCTGTTGTGGCTCCACTTCAGGACAGTGTCTGTATTTGATAGAGGTAAAAGGAGGACAGCTAAGGAAAGTAACATTTTAAACTGCCGTGCCAAGATTCTCTTAAATATACGTTAGTGCACAAGTGCAATGGCATTTGCACTAGTTCACGTTGATTATTTGGATCTTTACATTGGATTTGATTATTTTGACTGTCTGGGTTCCTGGCGGCCAAATAACGTGCATTATAAAAATGGAAATTTAAAGAGTTGAATTTAGAAACAAAGGGGGAAATTATGCCAGGGTATGAAAAAATAAATCTATCCACCAATACTAATTTTTTAATTTTAATTTTTTAAGGAAATCTGTGTCTGACAGAGGAGTATACTTCAAACTTCACCATTTCAAAGAAGGTACTGCAGGGTTTTACATAAAGGCAAGAATCTGAACAATATAGGGAGTGAACAAAGCAAAGTGAAAATAGGGTTCATTGTATTTTAGACCACATCAGCAGTGGTTTTCATCACGGTTGGAAAAGAGTTAGTATGCCTGCATTTTGTCATCAGAAATGCAGGGAGTTCACTCAAACCTTTTATTCAGTTTCAAAGAGATTGCATGAGTGTGAATGCTTTCTTTAGTATTTTTTCCTTTCTTCTTTTTTTTTCCCCTTTCCCCGCGCAGATTTGAGGTGCATATTATATATTTCCATTCTGCTGTGGAAAATTTACTTCATAGAAACTCATCAGTTTTTATGTGGTCATGGCAGTCCAAAGACTTGTTCTTCTCCACTCACTCCATTTGTTGCAGAGAATTAAGTGAGGGCAGTTGTCAACATGGGGCTTGACATGATTTACTTTGTGAATTTTATCTTCTTAGTCAAATTACAGGTTTTATTTTGTGCTTCACAGTAATTTATAATATCTTTTTCTTACTTCCTATAAAAACATGTGAATCTATGTGTGCCTTACCAGCCGCACTTTAAATATTTGATAGAAAGAAATACTTCTGGTTTAAAACATTGCTAAGACCTGAAAAAATATTTAGAGGCATTTAATCTTATCTTACTGATATAATCTGGGAGGTGAAAAGGACACAGTGCTGTAAGCAGCAAAAACTTGTATCAAGTTTATGTTTATCTCCCATGTTACTGTTATTTGCAATATTGTTGTTGGTTATGGTTGTTGGTTTGAGGCATTTCAGCTTTTAGGTGTAGATGATCTAAAAATAAATTGTCATAAGCCAAACCTAAATCTCCAAGGACCATCTGCTGGGTAAAAGTCTTGCCCTTGGGTTCATTTACCCTTTTCACCCTTCCCCACTGCTACTTTTTTTTTAATGCTTTTCTTGTTTCCTTTGCCAGAATCCTTTCCCCTCACCAGACTTCTATGAGAAGACTATTTTCAGTTCAATGATTCTTTTGTCCTATTTCACAAAATCACAGAATCATTACGTTATAAGGGACCTCTTGAGATTTTTTATACAAGGACCACCCATAGCAGGTTAGCCAGGACTATTCAAGTTTTAAATATTTCATTTTCACAGTCTCCCTGGATGACCTGTGTCAGTGTTCAGCCTTCCTCATATAAAAAAAACCAAATGTTTTATTGTGTTTAGATGGGATTTCCTACTTTTAATATCTGCTTACTGCCTATAGTACCGAGTGGGTGCTGCTTTACGCCACCCCCATCAGACACTTACATATATGGATGAGGCCCTCCCTGAGCCACCTCTTCTCAACACTGAAGATTCCCAACTCTCTCGTGTCTCTTATCTGTATCATCACATGAAAATGTTCCAAGCACCTAATAATCACATGCTAGACTTGCTCTAGTAGGTCCATGTCTCTCCTATACTGGGCAGTCCATCACTGGACTCAGCACTGCAGTTGTGTCTCACCAGGACTGAAGAGAGAGTGAGCATCTTCTCCTTTGACTTGATAGCCGTGCTATACTTAAGCATCCCAGAAGGCTCTTGGCATTCTTTGTTACAAGAGCACATTGCTGGCTACTGGTCAGCTCTTTGTCCACCAGGACTCCTTCATCCCCCTCTGCCAGACTGTTTTCCAGCTGGCAAATCCCAGCCTGTTCTGTTGCTTGGAGATTGTACTAAATAACCTTTAAAGGTCCCTTCCATACCAGTCTATGACTTATTCCTCCCCAGGGGCTGGGCTTGGCATTTCCCCTTACCGAATTTTATGAGATTACTCTCTGCTCAATTCTTCAGCCTGTCCATCCATCTGATCTATAAATCAGGCCTCTTGGTTTTGTACCATCCATGAACCTGCTCAGGGTGCACTCCATCCCACTGTGCAAGTCATTAAAGAAGATGTTAAGCAGTACTGGCTGCAATATTAGCCTCTGGGATACACCACTAGTGACTGGTCTTCACTTGGACTTTGTGCCACTTATACAGGATTTTGTGTCATGGATTTTGGTTGTCTATGTCAATTTTCTGGTGTACCTTATAACCTTCTTTATTGATAGCATGTATTCTAGTCTATACTGCCTGTTTGACTAGGCAGCATTTTATTTTTGTCCTCTCATGCATGATATCTTCTACTACAATGGGTTCAATTAAAGAAAAGCAAGGTACTGTTTTCACAGATGTTTACCAAATACCATGGAAATCCCCCATAAAATGAGTTATTTATTTATGTTGTCAAGACTGATATGGATGAGTTAGATAAAATCTAGAGCTTAGCAAAAATATTAAAGTATTTAGAATATATAGTAAAGCTAAAAAGTTTAGAGGCATTTAATCTAGGCAGAAGACTGAAGAAAAAGATAGGTACAGCCTTCAAATTCACAAAACCATCTGAAAACAGGAAAAAAATGAGTTATTCTTCATTTCTATTCTTTCTGATGTGAGTACGATGTGAGATCATATATTAAAAGAAATTAATACTGGACTCCAGGAAAAATTTGTAATGGTTATAAAAGGGGACAACCACAGAAGAGATTATAGTCTTTAGAATTTAAGGCTTCAGAACAGGTTAGGAAAATATTTTAGGGGAATGGCCTAGATGTGAGGGGCAGAGACACTCTCCTGAAGACTGATTTGACTTTAATTCCTATGATTATGACTGTTTCCATTCCATTTATTGCTCAGGGGTTATGACCTCTTCTAATTTTTGAGAATCTAAGCATCAAGAGTAGCTTAGAAAGTATAAAATGACTATAAAGTTCCAGCAAAATCCAGCTGAGACATTTTCAGACTAAATGCGAAGTTACGAAATGCTTCTCTTAGTATCTCCAGCACCAACATTTTTTAGCCAAGTGGTTGAACATTTTGTATAAACAGATAGAAATTTATGTCCCTCTCCCAATAAGAACAGGACAAAATGACTAAATAGAATAGTTCACTACATTTACCTGAGTTTCTGCTTTTTTACTGCTAAAAATAATTCTGCCTTAGATAATCACCTTTTAACATTCTGAATGAAACAGACTGTACAGAGAACTCAGGTTTTAGTATGTAGTAAAAAAAGCAGAAACCGGATACATGTTGAAATGGCAGAGTAGTGGCAGAATGTAGATAGTAGCAGTTAGGAATTTCAATTAAATCACGTAAGGTCAGAAGAAATGTTCTCCTTGCATTAAATAAGACTCGAAGAATATTCACATAGTCTTAGATTTTAGAAAAATCAGTGAAAAAAATAATTTCCATGACAGATAGATAAGTAAGAAAAATGAGCATAATAAAAGGACCGCTAGAACTTCAAGCTATTAACTAATAGCAAACAAATCTGATAATGAGATAAATAAGTTATCTGTATACTTTTCATGTTGCAGCTTTATTCCTGGAGTGTTTTCTCAGAGCAATCATACTTTTTATGTGACAGTTCAGGGAATATATTTTTACTGGGGACAAGTTTGTTTCAGATGTCTTCCTTTTCAGAAATAAATAGAAAACAAAAAGGCTAAAGTTGCTTTTAAATAAAGATACAAATCCACTTACATTGTATAAAGTTAATAAAAGAGACAAACAAAACTCTTTGTTTTTAGTATCAAACTAGTTCTAGTCAACTTTCTTCTTGTCACTGGGGATGAGTTTTTACCTGCTCCTCTTATTCTGTCCCTTACACTTATCTGTTTTTTCACATCAAGTCTAAATTACAGTGTTTGTCTTCAGCTTCTTGAACCTACATATCTTTGTTACATGTATGACATTTCTTTGTGCCCTAACTACTTGACATGTGTTTCTCTTACTCTAATCTTCATACTTTCCCACCTCACAATTCACTATCTGAAATTATCTCTATTCGAAGCATACAGCAATTTAAAGGTAATTTGGGATTCTGCTTTTGAGCTTTCATACCAATCAAATATTTCAGTCTTCCAGGTCTTTCCTAAGTTTTTAATCTTTATAGTCTGCCTATAATCTTATAATCAATTATGATTATAGTTATGATGGCATGATAAATGTTATCATTTGTATTTCTGTCCTACTAATTTACATCTTCTAGTTTCATTCATGCTGATGAAAGTTTTGCCAGTTACCAAAACAATAGAAGGTCCTCCCTTGGTTGTAAGCTTTCAGCACTAGATACTTTTCAGACATAGTTATCTGTAGGAACATATACAGAAGAAATTCAGAGGGGAATAAAATTCAGAAGCAAGTTTTTTGTACATATTTTGTGGCTATACAGGTATTAGCTCAGAAATACAAAACTTAGGCTCACAGAATTTTAAACCTGTTTTTTATGAGAAAAACTCCATTCCTAAAGGGAGCAAAATGAAAGTTAGGTGTTTTCTAGTTGATGTTGACCACATCACAAGCTTGTTTATAATCTAAGTTTCTTCAAGGGTACACGTATCCTGCAAGGTAGAAAAGATTTTTTTTTTAAACATTTCAAGATTGTAGTCTAGTTCAATTTGGTGATTGTAATAAAGAGCTATCTGGAAGTCATTATGTATTATGATATATTCCCTTTATACTATAACTCTGTGAGCGCATGAAATGCAATTTACTAGCTTCTAATACTCTACATCTGTTATTCTTCTCCACAGCCTCATTATCTTTACTTTGAAATTTTACTCAAGGGATGACATGATAAATTTGGAAAGCTAATTCAATGAGTATTCTTAGGTTATTAACTCCATGACCTACTCAGGATTAGTTAACCTTTGTGTTTAACACTTTTCATTAAATGATGAAGTGCTAAATTTAACATCTTTGATTTAAGTAAGTGGCCTGTATGCAGTGGATATGATTTTTCCCTCGTCAAAAGACATAAAACATTACATTCAAGCCTTAGAAGGGATAAATTCTTGCCTTAGAGCAGCCTTCCTTACAAAAATAGATTCTACTCATACAAGGCCAAATTCTTCCAAGGAAATTGTGTAAAGTTTCCAGGGATTTGGTGCAGGTTCTGGAGCTGAAAATTATGTTAGAATCTTTGGAGTTCACTGGTTGCATTTCATTTGACTCAGATATACGTCTTCTGGATATATATCCTTTATTTGACTTGTGTCATATTGATCCGAGTCTACAGAAGACAACCTCCTCCTGGCTATCAGTCTTTTCTGTTTATCGGTGTGCTATTCAATAACACCAACAGTTGACAACATGAGTATCACTTCAGGAATCCTTTTCTTTCACATAATGTGAGGATTTTTGCCAAGAGCAGTCTGCTTTCTTTCCATCTTATTTTCGCCCATGGTTCAAACTGTCTTTCCTGCCTCACTCCTAGTTCAACATTGCTGTTTTCCTGCATTCTGTGTACCAGGATGAGGTAGTGCCAAAAGCTCAGAAGACTCCTGCTCCTGTTGATGGTGGTTTTGATGGTTGCAAAAGACTGCAGGTCTTGAAAAAGGAAAGACAATTTGCAAGAGAGCCCTGGCATAGAATGAGACCAGTCACTCTAGGAATGGATTATTCAATTAATTTGGTGATAGAACTGTGAGGATGCAATCATGCAGAGTAGAAGCTTTCAGAGACCTTACCTTCCACAAATGTTGCAGGTTTCTAGCTGCATTCAGGAAAAAACACCCTCTCAAATTCTGTTTCTTTAATTTGAAACAAAGAGATTTATTATTTTGAAAAGGACAGGAAGCGTTTTGTAACATGAGGTTCCGTTTGGGGTTTTTTGTTTTATTTTATTTTTCTCTATACTTGATTTCAGAAGTGACTTCTATAATCTTTATTAATACTTATGACAGTAATTTATCCTCCATTGGATTTAACTAAAGCTACAGCTACATGGTCCACTTACAATCCAGTAGAAATTGATTAAATGCTTAATTAAATGAAATAAGTAAACAGTTTTAGGAGAAGATGTTGGAATCCAGTTCTGCATTTCTGTTGCTCTCTTCCCTTCCTCCTTCCTTTTGACATGCATTTATCAAGTCAGGCTTGCTCTTTTCTACTTTTGACACTATGAGTCTTTAACACTTCCTACAAAATATTACAGTTAGAGCAAGAGAAATGCATCCTCTCCTTAATTCTAAATTCTATGTTATTACACATACATACAAGTTTGAAATACAGTTGTCTACTCGGCAGATGGAAAAGGAGGTGAGTTAAAGTTCTCACAGAGGGGAGATGAACCAAGGCCTCTCACATTTACAGGAGCGCAATACTGTTAAATTAAAAACATAGGGCTATTTTCCTTCCCTAGCCATACCAGTGTTTTCAAAAGGAGCACAATCCTGGTTTCCATTTCTTAAAGATTCACATATCTAATTACACAGTGTGTTTCAGAGCTGTAAATGCCAAGCAAAGATATTAGGTGGCTTTCCACAGCCTGAAGTTTGATTTTGAGATTCAGAGAAAGCTGGAATCTAATACACATTTTTGTCTTCCACTCATAGCACTGAGTCCTACAAAATTTTATTCTCTCCCTTAACATCCCCCAGGCCTCATGTAAACTATAGGGAGTCTAATCACCTAACTCAGAATTACATCCCAGGAGTTCAGGATCCTTTAAATGAGGCACTGCAATATCCAAATCCTTCAGAGAATTCCTTCTGAAAGAAGAAAGTGTAATCCTTCTGCTAGCAGAAATCATTCAGAAGAGGTGGTCTAATGCAAACTCAAGACTGGAGTTCAGAAATCACAGGAATAGTGAGGGATACCATTACTTTTACTGAGAGAATCTAATGAAGAAGAAAAAAAAAGTCACTCATAAAGAGAAAAGAAACCAGAAGTCAAAACTCTGAGAACTAGGATTCATTTTATAAAACTGTTATTACTTGTAGGCAAAAGGAAAAGTGTAGTGTGGGAGATCAAAAAGGAGAAAATGCAAGATATTATCTTTGTCTACAAAAATGAGGGATTAGTTATTACCATTGGAACATTTTATGTAAATATAGACACTAATAAATAATTGTCAGATTTTTATATAGATATATGTATATATATTAAATAGAACAAGATATTCTCTAAAGCTTTCCTCCAATAATTCAAAGAACTTGACATATTTCTGTTATCTAAAATCTTGATTACATTTTGGTTAAAGATTTAGGGTATTTGGCTAACTTTTTGTATTCATTGTGATCATGAAAGATACATTAACACTTTTGGAGACCAGCATCTCAATTCTTTGTGTTGTTTCTGAATCTCAGTTTTGTGCAGTGAAAAGTAGAGCTCTTGATACTGTTGGTAATATGCTGATTTTAGAATGTATGTTGTTTGCATCTGGGAGTCTCTCGAGTCACTTATAAGCAGTAATTCATCTTGTCCTAAAGTAAAATTCTAAAATTAATCAGGGGACTCATGTCCTAAACTTGTTTACTTTTTTTTCTCATAACTGTAAAGTAAGTTCAGGGTAGCCAAGTGTAGACTTCTTCATGTCTTCATAAGAATCCTATCCTAGTGCTTAGGAGTCTAATTTACTACTGTTTTGAGATTTCAAAGGGGTTTTACTAAACAAATTACATTAATAGTTTCTTCACAATCAGTAGTAGTATTTAATGCCAAGCAATTGCAGCCTAAAGGTGGATGGATATATGCATTATGTGCACAGTATGAGGCACAAAACCAAATATAATTTCCACGTGAAAGTTATGACTCATATCTTAACTCTATTTGTTCAAGAAGTACAGCATTTTCTTTCATAATCTATGAATGTCTATCTTACAGAAACATGTAATCACAGAGCACCTGATAAGGAAAGGAACCTCTGGAGATCTTCTGGTTGAACTCTGCTGCTTAAGCAGTACCAGCTATAGCATGTCCAAATACCACCATGTACTGTTGGGTTATATGCATCTGTAAGGACGAAGACTCCACAAAATCTCTGAGCAATATGTTCCAGTGTTTGACCAACTTCACAGTAAAAGCGTTTAACTTGCATCTAAGTGAAATTTCCTGCATTTACTGGATAAATATTGAAATTACCTCAAATAATGTAAATGTATTCTACATCAACATATTTAATTTCCATGTCTCTCTTGCACTGGGTTGCTCAAACTTGGACACAATATTCCAGGTGTGGCCTTACCAGGGCTAGGGGAAAGGATCACCTCCCTCAATCTTCAGATGATAATGTTCTCTGAGATGTCCAATCTATATCTCGACAGGGATACGTGATTCTGTGAAGAGGTGCAGTGTGTGGTTTAGATTTAACATGCTTCATTATCATCTCATTTTGCCCCTCTTTTGAGGGACAAAGAAAGGCAGTGATACTCTGCTGTCAGTCCCTCGAAGACTTCTGGTAACAATTGTCTCTTGAGCTCCCACAGCACAGAAAGCATTTTACTTTATCAGAAAAGGCACATAACAAATGCTCTTGTTGACTGTGAATAAAGGGAATGTACCTGTCCCTGCCACCTGGAGAAAGAGGATATTCAAGGTGCTTCACTACAGGTTTATAAGCACTAAATCTTGCCAGGCAAGTCCGATTGCTTTTTGATGTTATTACAAAGCTAGAAAATTATCTTACTCTCAACATTAATTAGAATCAAAGGGGAAAATTACTCTTTCATAATGACAGGATCTAACTGCAGGGCTGTAAAACAATGTTTCAAGTTTTGATGAGGAATAGTCCTTGTTTGATCAGGTCTTATTTTAATATTTTCATTAATAAATTTACGTGCAGCTTTGGCCTCTCTGAAGTGAATGACAAAACTTACTCTCCTTGACAGTCTTGGATGTACAATAAAATGGTAAATTGATGAAAATCTCACCTGCTATTACATTAAATTTCAAATAATGCTGGGTACAAAAATACATAAAAAACTTGCTATTGCAAGAAATAAAAACAGACATTTGCAAATAAAATTATTTTTTGTTTGAAAATATAAGTTCTCATTAATTTGTGAATGGAAAACAAACAAACCAACCCCAAAATAATATCCCCTACTTGGGATGTGGCATAAAGACTCTAGGGTAATATTTAAAAATATGTTTGTATTTTATACAGGAAACATCTAAAATCTTGTAGAACAGAACACTGACAATAATAATATCTAGTTAATGGTTGTCTAATAATTTCCACACACATACAGATGAACACCTGTTATTGTTTATAGGGTGAAAAAGGTATTGTTTATGTTTGTGTCCCTAAACTCCAACTGAACAGAAATAAAAGATACATTCTAGAAACCTAACAACTTTGTTCGAACATCTATCTAATAAACATATTAATCTGTATGATTAAGGAATTCAGGAGTGGTTAAGAGAAAGACTGAGATTAGCATATTTTTATATCTGAGTCATAAACAAAGTGCATTAATATATATCAGTAGAAATGTTAACACACTGTTTCCCTTCTTTTAATTTATAAAATGAAAATTCTCTAGGAAAAACAAGTGTCAGTAGAATCTTAATACCAGCAGCACCTGGGCATAACCAGAGAAGAAATCTGGATTGTTAAACAAGAATTGTATTGATTTGCCTAATCAATGTTCTTCACTAATTGATTACATTGTTAAGCAGATTAAAGATTTACTGGAAGATATTTGTCTGGTAAATACATTCACATTGGCTTGCCCTCACATCCCTCCACCACCCCACCCTATGTAATTTTACATCTTTATTAAAATGTGAATGCCACAGTTTTATTGCGAGGACTAAAACAAAACAACAAAACAAAGAAACAAACACACAACCCCATCAAAACATATTTTTCTGAAGAGATAAATTATACAGGTATCTTTCATGTGAAGAGTTATTATACATAACATGTATACCATGCTTCTTTTTCACAGATATTAGAGATATTTATAAAGAAAGAAAAGTGGTAAAAGAAAAAATCCTGAGAAGCTTAAAAGCTTTCCTAGAGATGTTTTATGAGCAAACAGAATATTTGCAATGGTTGAAGTAGAATACTTTCAATCCTCCTTTGTATGAATTTAGTGCATTTGGAGTGAATATACAAAATCCAGACAAGAGCACGTTTTGGTCTGACAAATAAACTTGGCTGAAAATCAGTGTTCTAGCTCGAGGTCTGTCTGTCTTGTCAAATAATCTGGCTGCCAAGTTAAAACCCAAGCTCTGAACCCTTGGTCTTCAACATTGAATAAATGTTAATTTGTTTCTAAGCTTTCTCTGGAGTACTATCAGTCAGTTCCCCATGACACAAAATCCACCTGTTCTTAAGAAGAGAGTTTTCTATTGAGATTGTTTTCAATGGAAACAGTGGATGAAGGCTGTGCTAGATCAGTATTTTCTGCTCTGTATCATCCTTCAACATTATCTGGTGAACATTGATTCTTAACAATTAGCACAACTTTATGTGCCATGCCTTGGGGCAAGAAATAGACATCCTGATTCCCATGCTATAAAAGCCTCTCCACAGTGGGACTAAGCACAGATTTGTCATTACATCAGAGACATACTCAGGATAAAAAAAATATTTGGAGGACATTGCACATGACACAGATCCAGGGACAAGTGCTATATGATTGTGGACCATCTTCCCCAAAGTCATCTGGTTCTATGGGGTGTTGTTGCGTGCTGCTGCTTGTGTTCACTAAGGACCAAAGACCACTGTGTGTCATAGATGCATTTAGCAATGTAGTTATGCATTTTGTTCTTTGGAAAATTTGTTCTAAATAAGACCAAACTCTAAGATGCTGGAATTTCAAGCAAATCACAGGAAACAGCAAAAACTGTTTATGCACACAGTAGTAGTACACTCGTAAGAACACCAAAGCCAGCGGCAAGATCTGCTACTGTCCATGGCATGTTGCCAGACACAGAATCTGTTCTCACAACAGATTCTTAGTTCTTTGAAGCCAAGATTTTTCAAATGCATACTTAGGACCCAGAGGATTGAAACCACTCATGCATATGACTTCACAAGTATCTAACAGCTGAGATGAAAAACCTCTAAAGATGTTAAGATATTAATAACCTGGTACACTTAATAGTGTCAAAGCCCACACATTTATCCTGTAAATTTCTATGTACCATACTCAATATGTACTATTGAATCTTATTTTTCCTCTTATTTGGATTGATATGATACTAGTGAATGAAAAGACAATATTGCTGGAGTAAGTTATAAGTACAGTCCAAAAGCAAGTATCTTTACAATTTGGGATATTTTAATAGTAGTAATAATAGTATAACAGCTACTGTTATTGCTATTGCTGCTATTACTATTATTGTTATTATTATTATTGTAGCCTTAGGGTGTTTTTGATTTTTTTGATTTTTCTAATTGTTATAAGTTTTAGAAATAGTCATTTAGCAAATGTAGATTTTAAAAGCAGTTTTCATTCCCTCACCCTTTAGCACAGTAGCAACATAGATACCCAACCCTCTTACCCCATTCCATGTTCCCCACATCAATTCCCTCTTAAATTCCATTTAGCATGTTTAGTCTCTCTTCTAGGTAGGCCTTCTACCGTTTAAGAACATCTGCTCCCTAGCCTGAACCTCAAGCTACGACCAAGAACTGGGTGACTCTGTACACTCTGTACTCCAAAGAAGACCAAGATGAGGAAGAAAAGGGTCCCAAAACAACCCCAGATCCAATTCCCAATTCCAAGGGGCGAGTCGTGGGTGGACCAGGATAAAGGCCAGGGGGTGGGGAAAATCAGGGATTGGACAGACGGTATTATAAAAAATTGTAACACTGGATCTGGAAGCAGCATGCATAACTTGTAACCTCGTTGCCTGAGAGGAACCATTAAAACTTACCTCCAAAATTACGTTGCCTAGGAGTTTTTTTCTCCCTGAGTTTTCTTTTAGGCAACATTATTATAATTATTGTGATTATCATTACCTATATACCTAATCATTGGGTTGCATCCTGTTACCACCAGTCAAAAGACTTTAAAATATTTGACAGAACATTACACTTGAGAGAGACGTAAGGCAACAACATTCATAAGTGTGTATGTATAAGTGTTAGAATTTATTTTAAAGAACTGATAGGAACTCTAAATCATTTTCATTTCCTCTCACTGTATTTATGGACAGGAAATTTACTGAAAATATTAAAGAAACACAGCAGATGATAAGGTGAGTCTTTGGTTACTATAGCCTTCATAGTTACTGGAAATACAACTAAAAGGGAATCTAAGCTGGGGCCACATTACAATGTTGATATTCTTTATATCATAAGGAAAAAAACCTTAAAACTTGATCCTTATTAAATGCAATAGTATGAAGCTTTGAGGTGGGAATTGTCCCATCTCGCTTTGTAGGAAAAAGGCAGTGATATCTGCCAGACATAGAGTTGGAAAAAAGTGATACCGTTTCTTCCCTCCAGCAAAACCACTGAGTAAGAGCCTGGACTGAAGAACAGCAGCAAAGTAACTCATTAAATCCTACATTTTTTTAACATTTTGAAATAAAAAGAAATTGTGTATATTGACATCAAGATTTTGATGAAAATGGAGGTAGATTATTTGCACGCTGGATAAATTCTCCTTTCATAGTTTTCTAATTCAAGAAAGGAAGCAGAAAAACACTTTTACATCTTTTAGATTTTGTAGCTGAGAATAGTAAATAGATACATTTCGACATATATTCTCCCATTATTTCCTTTTCCCACTAATCTGAAATTATTATCTTGAAATTCCAACCCAATCCTTTATTCAGACTGAATCCCCTATGTCCCAGATGCATCAACACATTTTACTTGACGGGTACAAATCACATTGATGCACAGAATAGGTATAACACAGTACTGGCAATGACATTTTTTATGCACTTCCTTCCATGAGACCTTGTCACCTATTAGGGACTTTTCTATTCCTAGAGTAAAGACCTTATACACACCACACTGATAAACAGCAACACGAAATCCCAGGACACTGCACACAGACTGTTATGAGAATGTTGGCTGTAATATAAGATCTCAGAGGCCAAATGGAAAAGTATATAAAATCAGTGGTCTTAACATTGGTTTAACACTCTTCTTGTTGAAGAAAATCATAACATTTTTTGTAGGCAATGCTAATCCCCCTGCTAGAGCAGAGACACCCAGCCCTGAATTTCATCCTATGTAATAAGTGTAGATTTTTTTTTTCAAAGGGATGTCTCCCTATTTACATTAGCTGAGGTTCTCTCCCCTCAAATGTTGCAAGATAAAATAAGAATTTTTCCACTACACAGCTGAAGTCTATTAGATTTTTCTCAGAAGCCTTAGCTTGTGTGTGCCATGCACAGTGTAAAGTCA
Organism: Manacus vitellinus; assembly: GCF_001715985.3. NCBI lineage: Eukaryota > Metazoa > Chordata > Aves > Passeriformes > Pipridae > Manacus > Manacus vitellinus. The sequence goes on along the minus strand of NW_021940208.1, from coordinate 8,505,785 downwards.
CAGCTAACCAACAGTAAAAGGAAGCTAAAATGAATGTTATTCATCCCTTTTCCCTTTAGGAAGGAAAGAAAACAGAACCCTGCTTTGTTCATGAAAGCCCAGCATTCAGAACTCAGCAGTCAGTCTTTGATTTGGAGTTGATTTGCACCAGGGGTGCCATGACACTGATTTTTATTTGGGGAAAAAATGAGAATAACAAGGTACTTAATAAGATTAAGTGATTTAGAGATATATCTGCTAAGCATAGTTTAAAAACATCAGGAATTTTCTTTTTTTTTTTTTTATCTTTCCTTCCTTTTTCATCTCCTACACAATTGCAGAGAAACAGACTTCTGAGTTACTGGGGGTTTTTCCTCTTTCCAAACCTTATTTATTTGTTTGAATAATAATAAAAAATCCTTTACAACTATTGATGCATTTGTTGCTACAATCATAAAAACATATTAAAATAAGCATAGAGAAAAACAATGACATGGTGAACAATTCTTTAATGGCGATTAAGAACTACAGATGCAGGGAAAAACAAAATCAAATTGATTCTGAAATAATTAGAATGAATGGTACCTAGCTGCCCACAGAATTGTTTCTAGCAACAGGTGACTGTTTCTGTTCCCCTTTTTGCTTACCCCCATCCTCAGATTCTCAGCTCCTTGCTATATCTCCATAATTAAAGCACCTGTTGCTTTCTCAAATCTGTTTATTTTCATGGGTCAGAGAGAGCATATGTCCTGACTGATTTAAAGGTTCACAATAAGTGCTCTCTTACATTGCCTAGGCGGCTACTAACTCTTGGAGCAGGTGAGGGGATAAGTTATAACTCCTTTTCTCCTTTTATTGGAGAGTGATGATTGAAGAAATTACAATGTATCACTAATGGTATTCATGAAACCTGAAGGAATTTTGTCTCTTTAAGACCTCATCTGTTGTTATCAATGTACTTGAAAGCTGGTTGTTGATTTGAGTACTAATATAGGAGGACTGAGAGATATAGTCAGTGTGATCATATAAAGGTTTTGCCTTAGAAAAACATGCTAAAGGATACAAAGATAGCTTATTTCTGGCTTGGTATAGCTTAATGTTGCTTCCAGAAGGATTTAAACTTAAAAATAATTCAACTCCAAGCTTCACACTGTAAGAATGTGTTAAAGTCTTTGTAGAAACTGAATTTAAGGATATTTCTTCTCTTAGAATATCCTTGAAATAATTCATTTCCAGTTGGTTTCTTTTTTCAGTTGGATGCACAGATAAGCTCAGAAGATCAAATTAAGAATGTCCACTCAAGAAAAACATTGCTTTCTCTTTTGAATTGCCAATACGAAGTAAAATGCAGAAAAATAAAAGCAGAAACATGGGTGGAAATGTCTGTGAAACATGGTTCAGACAAATTATATTGTTTCAAGACAGATTTTTAGTCCTGAAACAACAGGTACTCCTTCTAACATCTGGAATCTGCACACTCCCCTGTGCTAACAGACAACTTCACAGCTTGCTAACTATGATAGAAAGGCCTTAAAACTGAAAAGAAACTGTGCTAATCATTAAGGAAGATCTGAGGTCTATTAGGAAAAAAATCTGGTGAGCACAGATGTATTCAGCTGATGGTTTTCATTCTGAGGATACTCAGATGGTCTAGCCTGGCTCAGAGTCACAAACCTTGGTATTTCTAAGACAAGGTAAGAAAAGGAAGGAATTTTTGTGACTGCAAACTGAAATGAAATAACATTCTAGCTTCAAATGAATAAAAAACCTGATCCTTCTGGATGCCAGTGTGACCCTTTAGTGTATAAGTCACTCTTCCCAGTTTGGTGCATTTTGCAGACTTGCTGAGAGTACGCACTTCACCATTATCCAGATCACTAAGGAAGACCCTGAACAGGACTAGATCCAGCACAGACCCCTGGGCCACACTGCTAATTACTGAACTCCAACTACATTTTGTACTGCTCACTGCTCTCTGGATCTGGCCATTGAGTCAGTTTTCAATTCACCTCAGTGTCTGCTCATGCAACCCATGTAGTTTAACTGTGATGATCTTATAGGAGGCAGTGTCAAAGGCCTTCCTGAATTCTAGGTACACAATATCTGCTCTTCTTTCATCTACCAAGCCAATCATATGAATGTAGAAGCTTGTTAAGGTAGTCAAGCATGACTTCATCTTGGTTAATCCATTCTGGCTACTTCTGATTCTTTTATTTTCCATAATATGCCTAGAAATTCCTTCCAGGATTAGCTGGTTCATCACCTTTCTGGATATTGAGATGGGGCTGACAGCCTTGTAGTACCTTGAGTCTTCTTATTGCCCTCCTTGAAAACAGATGTTCATTTTCCTGTAGTCTTTGGTCACTTCTTCCACTGCCTATGAGCAATCAAAGATTACCAGGAGTGACCTCACAGTGATATCAGTCAGTTCCCTCAGCACTTGAGATTAAACTGCCCTTCAAAACTAAGACAGGAGATCTACTGACAACTAACGGGGCAAAGGCTGAGGTACGCAACAGTCCTGCTATCGCAGTTACTATTGGCACTTGATCTTACCACATCTGAACCACAAGACAAGGTTTAGGGGAATGATGTCACTTCTAGGAGAAATCGAGGTTCTAGGACAATGGGGCTGGAAGAGGTATGCTTAGGGGATCATGGCAGGGCACTAATATTGCTGCCCCCACACCCTTCTAATCTGGACTACCTATGGAGAAAGGCTGAGGGTTGGGGCTGAGAAGTCTGGAGAAAAAAAGGCTCTGGGAAGACCTTGCTGCAGCTTTCCAGTATCTAAAGGGGTATTAAAACAAAGATGGAGATCTGGTTGCCCAAACAAGTTGTGAATGCCCCATCTCTGGAAGCGTTCAAGGTCAGTTTGATTGGGTCATTGAGCAATCTGGTATAAGGAAAGATGTCCCTGCCCTTAGCAGGGGACTGGAACAGATGTTCTTTCTAAGGTCCCTTCCAACACAAACTAAGTATTCCCTGACTTGATCTTCTTCCACTAAAGTTAGAACTTCTTTGCTTGCCCTCTTATCTCTGGGATCTGACATTGCCAAAGGCTGGTCTTGCTATAAAGATGGAGGCAAAGTCAGCATTCAGTATTTCAGTCTTTTCCATGCCCTGTTTAAGCAGATCCCCAGTCTCATTGAGCAAAGGGGCCGCACGTTACCTACTCCTCCTTTTGCTGCCTCTGTGCTAATAGAATCCCCTCGTTTTTTCTCAGACACAATTCCATTTGGGCTTTAGCCTTCCTGACTTCATCCCTAGATGTTTGAACAATGTTTCTATATTCTACCCAGGTTACCTGTCCTTGCTTCCACCCTCTCTGTGCTTCCTTTTTGTGCTTATTTTTCACCCTCCTCCCTGAGTTCATGTTTCTGAAATCCACCATCTCATGGTCACTGCACCCAAGGCTGCCTTTGATTTTCACATTCCTAACAAGCCCTTCCTTGTTGGTGTATATGAGGTCAAGCAGACCATTGTTCCTTGTTGGATTCTCTGCCACTTAGAGGTGGAAGTTACTGAAGGACTCCAGGAACAATCTGGGTGTACTACTGTTGTCTCTTCAGCAGATATGAGGGTGGTAGATATCCCCCGTGAGGATGAGGGTTTGTGAATGTGAGACTGCTACTATTTGTCTAAAGAGGGCCTGGTCCACTTGTTCTTCCTGGTTAGGTGGCCTACAGCAGACACCTCCTATAAAGTTGCTGATATCTGTCTGCTCTTTAATCCTCACCTGTAGCTGTTTGTTGACTCCTCATCCATCCTCAGAGCTCCACGACTTCCAGCTGCTCTGTCACGTAAAAGACAACTCCCCTACTTCAGCTTCGCTTCCTGTCCTTCCTGAGTCTGTAGCCCTCCATCGCAGTACTTGTATCATGGGAACCATCCCACTATTTCTCCATTACCTCAACAAGATTTTAACACTGTAATCACACACATATCTCTTAACTCATTGGGTTTATTCTCCTGTCCATTGATGTACAGGCACTTTAGAGAAGCACCCCAGTATGCTGAGTTGTTGGGAGAGGGTTTGGCAAATTTCTCCTTAATGGTTCCTTGTAGACACTTCCTTGCTGGCATGTAAGTGCTGGATGTGACCTTACTTAAACTCTACTTTGTTGATTATATCATCCCTTCCTGACATATTCCCCAATGTTCTTTTTTGAGCGATTCCATCATATTACCCCTGCCCTTTACTCATATTAATATACAAAATAATTTATTTTACAGTGAGAACAATCATTCACTGGAACAGCTTTCCCAGGAATGTGGTAGCATCCCATCACTTGGGATTTTTTAAGACATAGCTGGACAAGGTGCTAGATGATGTTGTCTAAACTTCATTTTCCATGAAAGGTTAGAATAGATGATATTTTAAGGTACCTTGAAATCTGGGCAGCTCTGTGATTCTATAATCCAGTCTGTCACTCTTTCACAGGACTGCTGGTTACTCTCTTCCCCGCCCATTATTCTTACAAAGCCCTCCTAGTGAGATCAGGCATGCCATTGACAAAAACAGAGAGGAGGATCCTTCCCCACAAGCTGACCTGCAAATAGGATCCGATGATACCTGTTGTGAACATGGGTTCTGCAACCACACAGGTGCAGTCTGGACTCAGTGATATATTTTTAACAAACCTGACTCCAGGGATGGTTTGGGGATGTCTCATCCCCGGATTGATTTGTACTATAATAAGGAGAGCAGACTGAAAATCACAAAGCAAAAATTTCAAAATTGTGTATTTTGCACTCTGAAAGGGTTAATAAGATTAGGACTGGCAGCTGATATTTCAAAAGTTGGAGTAAATACACAAAATATGCAGATCCAAACCTTAATTCCTTTGCTTATCCACCACATTTGTAACTGCCATTGAGCTATATAACATTTCTTAAAATTAAAACATTTCTAAAATATATACAGCAGCTTGTACTGGCTGAGTATATTTTTCTTTATAAACTGTCTTCAAAAACCCCAGCCATATGGATCTGGATTTTTTACAATATCTTTACTGAGCCAGATCTCTTTAAAAAATAATTAGAACAATGATATCAACAAGGAATGCTGTCAGTTTTTTTAAATGTTTTGACCCAAAAGCATTTAACCCAGATTTATCCAATGTATTCTAAACCAGACAAGTGTTGCATTGATCCCATTGCTTTAGAGTTCTGGTTACATTTTGCAAATACATTTTTGACATTTCTGTAATAAGTACACACCTAGGAGATTAAGAGAAAGAAAAATTGTTGATTACCTATTTGTTACTGTCATATTTTAGTTACTGTCAATAAAATGAAGTCTCTGTGTCTGTTACTGACAGAAAAACATAACCCTTACTTTTAGAAGGTCTGCTTTCATTGCAAAAATAGAGAACAAAACTGCTGATTATTCAACTGACAGTGTTTTTATGTAACTGAAAAGGTGCTAATTGAAAACATGTTAGATTGATTTAGAAACACAAGGCTCAATTACCAAGTAAAATTTTGGATAATTAAAGGAGTATTTTACATCCAAGATGAAATGTACTTACTTTGCAATGGAATAGGGGCTTTGTGAGAGTGAGTCAGAATTTCATCCTTATGTGTTTCACTGTCAAAATGATTTAGACAAGAACCCTGAGTACTTCAGCTATGTCTTCATAGAAATCCATCAATAATTATTACTTTTCACAACATAGAACCTAGAACATAAATAGCAAGGTTGCTTTATCACCATACTTATCCAAGGATTTTTACAATAAGCTTCTATTTTTTGGTTTTCTCTCACATTGTTTTATATCCAAATTTATATCCTATATTTATATCCAGATTTGTAAAGATTTTTTTTATGAAATTGAAACTTAAATCTACTTCCTTCCTCATGTGTCTTCTTCATTAGACGTGTCTCTTGCAGAGGATTGCAGTGTGCTTTGTGACCCTGCACAGCATTGCACCCCGCTATGCAAAGACGAGACTTAAGGAAATTGAGGTCGGATCCTTGATATTTTTTTGAGAGCTGTCACAAAGATGAAGGAGACATAGATACACCGGCATGTATATTCATTTTAAACAGAGTAATAGGTCTTACTCTGAAGAGTCTGGTACCTAATATGTATCAGCTACAGTGGAAATAAATATGGGTCTGCAGTAACTAATGGTTCCCATAAAGAGTTATGGATTGCATAAAAGAGGAGTTATGCATCTTGAATTTGTCTGAAAACAAATATTGTTTCTATTTCAGTCACAGAGAGAACTGAGCAATGATAAGTCCTTGTCTCATCAAAATTCATTTTCTGTCTCTCTTGCTGTGGAGCCTCCACCGCCATCTGGTATATTTTATTTTCTTCCTCTTCAGATGCCTATTCTTAAGAGCCAGCTGCTATACAGCCCTCAATCTCTCAACACATTTCTCCAAAAGTTCCAGGCTCGAGTTACAGCAGCTAGTCTGTTCACTGTTGGGTTGTCTTTAACTTACATGGGCTCACAGAACCCAATATCAGAGGTTCTGTGGATGAAATGATAGGCTTTTAAGCCTAGTATTATAAAAGCTAAACATGAACTAGGCAAGTGAATAAAAAATCAGGACTCAATTATAAAAGAGATGATTGGACTTAATTCAAGTATCTCAGAATCCATCTCTTATTACTTCTGCATGAATACACAAATGATCCTTGCAGATTATCCAAAAAGGCATTTTGGACCCTAATTCTGCACCAACTATTAGTGAATGTTCAGTAATAGGAAGAATTACTAAGAAGCAGATTGTAATTTACAATATCAAATTAACTTCAACTAATTTACCATGCAAATGAAAAATCATAAGTCATTTGGCCTATTGTCTTTCTCCCTTCTCTACACCCATAGATTTTTCACCAGTGATAGTTGCAGATGCAGTTCCAGCCTGGATACTAGATGTTTTCTAAATGCTGATGACACTTCAAAATGGGCTTGGCCCAGAACCTCAGGAAATTGGATCATCTTTGCAAGCTGACTTTGGGGTACTTTGAAATAATAATAAACCACAATTTTATTAGTGGAATTATACCTTAGTCATGCTACATGGAATATGGCAATACAGAATATGTCTGTATTAGCAAGTAATTTAGTAAGAACAAGAACCCTCCCTTGGCACAAATGTGGTAGATTTGTACAGGAGGAGGTTGAGAATTGCATTTAGATTTGGACCAATATGTGGCGAGTGGAGAAAGAAACACTACATCTGATAACATGCAAGAGGTCTTTTATAAACTAAGGTAGCAGAATACTAAAATATGAAAAAATGAAATATCAGTAGGTACCATTGGTGCCTACTGATTTAAGAAAAAGTGAAACTTTTTTTAAGAATCCAAGCTGCTTGAATACAAACTTGACATTAAAAAGGCATTTAAAAGCTGTTTTTTTTATTGAAAGGGGGTTTGAGATTCCTTAATATCAGCCTGTGTCTTTTGCTGGTCAATACTGTAGAAATAATTATTATAATATCAATAACATACCTTTTTTTTTACTTTGTTTTTCTTTTCTTCTCTAAAATCCTTCTGAAATTACTCTATAAAAAAATTATTGAAAGGTCCTGAACTCTAAACCCTTGAGAGTCTTCTTTAGGCAATCAATGAGCTCAGGACAATAAAGGGTAATACTATTCCACTGTGGATCAAGCATTTTCTGGTCTCATTCAACCCCCCAGTTTCATCAGATAGCCATAGCCTTAGTTCAAAGCTCATTCTTCTGTGAACATTTAAAAGTTGTATACTATAATTATCAAATACTGTAGTATTTGATTAGGGAGGCACCCACTACAGGTTTGCTGTTATGGAAAGCACATTAAGTGTCACATCTGACTGAATTAACGTTTATATTTGGTTTACAATTTTCTTATGGAAGATGGAAAATTTTTCTTTATTTTTAAGAAAATATATGAACAAGATTCACCACTAGTTATGAAAGTTATTCTGGCTTTCTTTCTGGTTAGCTGCCTGGAGAGTGCTGAGGAATAACAGGAGTATTTATAGGAGAGAATTTGAAGCAATTCTCTAAAAGCTGGGACAGAAGATTACTTGGATACAAGTTCCCAGTCAGAATAGATTTTCTGCCCATCAAATGAGATCCACACCAGTTCTTTCAAGAATCATTAATTCTCATAGCATTCAGGCTTTTAGAATTAGTTCACCAGTACTGAATAAAAAGGTTTTTATAAGACTGACCAGGATTGTACCAGCTCTAAAGCTTTTATCAGTAATTAACAGACACATACAGGTGGAAGGTTACCATGAGTGATTGGTTTATGATTTTCTTCCCTGCACACATATATCTTTATTTTTTTCTCTTTATTTATTTTTTCTTTTTTTCCCCCTCTTTTATGGGTAAATACGATGCTTTAGTATGCTGAGTAAATTTCTGGGCATGTTGAATTTTATTACCTTGACTACTGCAGCCACTTACTTTCTAACCTTTTGTTTCTGTTATTGCAGCTCTCACCTTCATCCAGCAACTGTCACAAAAATAATTTTCCTTTGTCGGTGCTCAGATCACATCATTCCCTGGCTCTGTAGCTCCCTGCATTGCTGACTTATCTTCTGAATCAGAGCTATATGTTTTATCTCAACTGACAAGGCCTTTTAGAAATAGCTTACATTTCCATTTTAGATAATAATTAGGTGTCTGATTCAAGTTTATTTTTCTCTGGGTCACCTTTCCCAGATGTAGTTTTTTTGAAGTTTTCATCACATGATGAAGTCAGTCCCAAATAGCTGGTTGATGCAAACATACAGAGTGTCTTTATTGTTTACTCTACCCTGTGGTTAATCATTTGAAGCAGAAGAAATTCCAGGAGTTGAGGTAAACCAAGAGACAGAGAATCGACATCACAGATGTACAGTTACTGATTTTGCCAATTCCTTAACTGACCAAAATACTGAAAATATTTGTGACTGTTTTTTTCAGGGGACAAGGGTCAGAACAAGAAACACAGACATCAATTTTAAAGAACAAGTGTATAAATAGAACAAGTGTATAAATTTACCATAGTGCAAAACAGCAAAGAATTACACAAGAAGCAAAGAATTACAAAAGGATAAACTTAGCAATGCACCTAATCATTACTACAAGGACTGTCTATAATGATTAAGAAAAACATATCACCAGATACCCTTTAATACATTACCATCATCAGCATCATCCAGACCCTCATGTCAGATGGGGAACCCCGATGAGAGCGAAGGGCTGGAGAACCACTCCCGGTAACCGGGAAATCCTGCGCAGTGCATCCATTCATAGGTGAGGTCTCCATCTGTAGCAGGGTGAATTTATGCTGATTCTTTTGGTCTGTGTTTGGCCCCAGCCACCTATAGTAGTTTATATTCTCCCTGCCAAGTTCACTGATAAAACAGTGAATTTGTCCTTGGAGGGAGAACTTCTGTATAAACTATTTTAATTGTGTTCTACTATTGGTTCATTGTCTGCCAAGGGCATTTGAAGGAGAAATTGAAGAGGAGGGGAGGAAGGCTCAACCCCCGACTCAATTAGAAAAGACCCCCAAAGCATACTACGCGTGCATTAGGGGATTTCCAAAGTTCTCATGCATGCGCTGAAGGGATGAACTTACATAACCAAGAGGGTGGGATTGAGAACCTCTGGCTGGGCGATGATGACCACTCCTGCCTAGGCTGAGGTCACTCAGTTAATTGTATAAAAGCAGACAGTGCTTTCTTGGAGGGAGCTAGCTTCACACCAAGGACAACGTTGCCTTTTGGCGGGGATGCCTGCCAGTTTGTGAACTTACTGACTCTCCAAGGATGCAGCTTCTTCTATGGGTAATTATAGGCATGCTAGATCAGTAAGATAACTTTATGGGCAACGGCTGAGTAACTGGGGAGGTCGTGCTGGGGGTTTATTCCTCTCCTTCTTCCTCCCTTTTGGGTTTGTTCGTTTTGTTGGCCTACTCTTGGTAATAAATGTCAGCTTTGTTGAGCTTGCAATGGTGTCATACTTTTAGATTCAGTGTGGTCTGAACCCCTCCCTAATACACCATCTTTGCTGTGAAAGGATCCAGCTTTTATACTGTTAAACAAACAATCTTACATCACTATTTAGTGTGGAACATATCTGGCTCTCTTCTCTCCTTGGGTTTCACCCAAAGGCTGGCCAGGGCTCAGAGGAAAATCAAGGGAGTCACTTTGGACCATCTACTGTCAAACAAGACCAGACATCTACTTCCATGGCCTTGACCAGTCTCTAAATATAGACAGATAGATACATTCATATCCCATTAATGAGCAGATAAAAATCGTCACTAATAAACGGATATCTTACTAACAAGCATACATGTTTACAAAGGTGTAGTCTTATCAGACTATGTATTTTACTAATGATTTTACAGAATTTTGGCTAATAAGCAGATATATGGCTAAATATAACATTAGGTTGGAAGGTTCATCTAGAGGTCAGCTGTGACGCAGGACCTATTGTTCAGGTCTCAACACTTCACTGCCAAGCCAAAATTAATTTTTTCTTATTGTGATGGCAACTAGAAGAAGAGACACTTCTGTCTACTTCGAGCATGTTTTTTTCAATTGAACAGTTGCAGAAGAGATGTAGCTTTTTTTCTTTTTTAATTGGAGGAAGAAGTAATCACTATGTTGGAAATAAACATTTGCACTTTGAACTTCTCATCCTTTTTTTTTTTTTATGAATAAATCATGGCGACATTCAACAGGAATTTGCAAGTAGTCATATTTTTCATTGAAATAGTTAAAAACAAATCCAATGAGTCCATTTGGTAGTCTTAATCTGCATAACACTTTTGCCTGAGGATCTGACTGTGCATGAAAATCTTCTTCCTAGTAATGATAATTAACACTGCTGTGCTGCATGGAGTACAGTTCCAGCATCTAAGACTGGTGTGATTTAACCTGTACTTAAAATAGACGTGTGTTTTGCAGGTCCAAGCAAGCTCAGCAGTCACAGGAAGACATAAGTACTGTGCTTAGATGTTCATTTACCCTCCTCTCAGCTTGGATTTTTTCTCTTTACTGAACCAATCTTTTGGGTGTCTTATACCACCCCTCAGCATCTCTTATCCCTTCATGATACTTTGTCTTGAAGAATGACTAGAGTTACTTCAGCTATAAACGGGTATTGAGTATTTCACAAAACAACAGACTAACTTACATACTTCTGAATTCCTTCTCTGAGGCTTTTTTGAGTATATCTGTCTGAAACTTTTGCTATTTGCCTTCACATACTGTTTCAAAAGAGAAAAAAAAAAAAGACCAGTTTTTTTTTTTGTCATCTGAGAGATAGCAAAACATTTGACAAAGTTTGCCCATGTTACAAATAGATAAGCAAAGAATCATTAAAACAATCTTGGGATTAGACATTTTGGAAGCAATATCTAATCTTAGAAAGTAAATTACAATAGAATCCAAGATGATACAGATGAATAGATGTTCATACAGTGATATCAGCATGGGAATTTAGACAAGTGATAACATTAGAAGACAATTTACAACTTTAAAAAATACTTTTCCTGATAGTAACACACTTGACGTTTAGGAGTTAAGTGAGGTGAGCCAGGCACACATAAGAGGGTTTTCTGTTGCTCTTTGGAGGTTGGAATTTTTTCACTTTTTACAATGTGGAACAATTCCAAAAGATTTTAAATAAGAATGAATCTGATAATCTTTTCCTACAGCTTTTGAAGTAATAAAATATAACAAGGAGAATATTATGGAGAAAAAAAAAAATCACAAGAAACCTCACATTTCAAGAACAGGAAATTGTTAATTCATTAACTTAGAATCTAATCAGTCTAAGGATGGCTTCTTCTGGACCAAGCCATGCCGGTAAGTTGCTATTCTAACTGCTTTCTCCCTGTTCCCTACTGGAAATTATTGCCACCAATGATCTGTCAGGAACTTAATTCATAAGTATATCTTGTAATATGCTTCAGGCAATAATACTCAGACAAGTTGGAGCCACCATTACAGACTGTTTAAGGAAGGCTGTCTGATTTTTGCCTGAAGCAAATGAAAGACATTTGCTGTTCTCCTGGAAACAGTGAAGAACTGGAAGTAATGACTTCCACTGGCACACCTGTGTCAACTGGGAATGCATTTGTCCACTGTTGTACAGAACTTGATTCTGCTTCTCTTGCTCTGACAAAATAGTACCATATTATGCAAATATTTTCATGAATTGAGATAGCACTCCGTCTTTAGACATTTTGCTTGATGGCACAGTCACCTTTACATAACTGTTATCCTGTGAACAATCCTGAGAGTGTCAGTTTTCAGAAACCTATCCCCTTCAGTACTAAGGTCAAAATTATTAATCAGAGGCATAAATAAAAAATTAAACCTGGGGAACTTTTGGATATTAGAGTGGTAGTATGTTTCAGAAAATGCATAAAACGTCTTAATTAGAAATTAGAAATTAAGAAATTGGAAATCTTACTAGATTTCCATTTTTACTGACAGTGTATGTGTTATGGGTTAAACAGGTTAGTTTGACCCTTCACAGACGAATGCAGAAAGTCCTGTGTTCTTCAATTTATGGGAGACTAGGTTGTATATTACAGGCCTATTCAGTGGAGTCAACTAAAGTTTCTGTAATTTTAAGTTGATTCCTGCTTTTTTTAAGTGGATTCCTGTTTGTTTTTTTTTTGTTTGGTTGTTTTTTAATGTAGAAAGACATAGTCTGTCTTTTATTTAGTATTATAACTAAACAAAATGAAATTCAGGGAGTGGGGACATGAGAAAAACAATGAAACAATGAAACAGAGTGAATATTCAAGGCCCTGACTGAAAAGAAACTTTTAAGATCACAGCATAATTTCTTTTGGAAAAGATCTTGGGGGACTTGAGACAAGTCCAATCTCCTGCTCACAACAGGGTCACACAGGTGATTGTACCAGGTTCCTTAGGTTTTCATCGGGTCAGCACTTGAAAATCTCCAAGGATGGAGACTGCACAACCTGTCTGGGCCACCTGCACCACTGCCCTACTGTCCTTATAGGGGAAAATCCTTATCATTATATCCAATCTGAACTTCTCTTGTTTCAATTTATGCCTATTGCCTCTCTGATGCCTTGCACAGCTGTGTAGAGTCTAACGCTGTCTCATCAGTGATCTCCCATTAGCACTGCAGCTGCGGTTATGTTCCCCCTAAAGCCATCTCTGCTCCAGACTGACTGAGCCCAGCTACTCCAGCCTCTCCTCACAGGGTAAGTACTCAAGTCCATCTCAGGGTAAGTACTCAAGTACATCTCAGAGGCCTCGCCTGAAACCTCTCCAACTTATCCATGTTTTTCCTGTAGTGGGGAGTCACCTGCTGTGGAGCCAGAAGAGTTCTGGTCAATTCTATGTGTGTAACCAAGATAGTCAGAACCTGCAGATACAGTGGGGCTGTGGTCCTCAAGTCTCATATGCCCAGGTGCCACCAACAGGGGGCCAGGGGAAGTTACTGGACAAACTGGCTGTCTGGAGGCATCCATATTGTGCATACATGTATATATCCTATAGATATGAATATACAAACACATTCTTACTAGTGTACCTCATCCTGCTCAACCACAGAAGGGAGCAGGGTGAGACTTTTGGTGCTGTTTGCGTGTTTGTGAGTACTCTTTTCTGTCTGTAATCAGTGTGGCCAACTGGGTGTGTATACATATAGGTATACATGTATGGTGTATACCACTGCTCCATGTATGTGTGTGACTGCTTGGAATACATGCTCACTTTCACCAGTGGTTGAACCCGAGGGCAAGGAGCTGGGGCACTTCACCACTCTCAAGCTGTTGGGTCCAGCCTGATTTCCCGTAATATTAAACTTTGAAAAAGCTTCTTAGTAGAAGTGGTGAACACTGAATTATTGAGAACATATTACAGGGAACCATCTTACTGCATCAGGAAGGTGATTTGATAATATAATCAGCCATTACATAAAGCCACAACAATTATGTTTTTGGCAGAAACATGCATTTGTATTTGTGATTTTTATTAACAAATCTTTGCTTATAGAAAAGGAAGAAGATTGGCCTGCTCATAGAAAATTTATGCATTATAAGTTGATATAAATCAACAAAGTTCTCTTAAAACCGAATATATATACTAGATAACATTTCAATGGCATTTGTAATAATGTGATCTTTGATCAGTCACAGGAAGGTAGAGGTATAAGGGCAAGAAAATGTGCTACAATTCGATACATAGACAAGTGGATTTGCATTTCTCTCCTAGTTTCTAATTTTAAAAGGGAGCTGAGAGCATTGTAATTGCTGATTTTTAGGTATTCTGTCTCTCAATGAATAGATCTAAAAATACGTGCACTAAAAGAATACAAGCTTACTTAGCATGCCCTCTAATTTCTTTATGTTCACTCTACCATGAAGACATTGAAAGGGATTCTTTTCATGCATGCTTATAAAAGCAGGATGTGTTCTAGCATGTAAAGTGAATTTCAGAAACACATGAAACTAAAGCTGCAATAGATTAAATTGTACCCCCAAATCAAATACTACTGACCTAATTAACAAGTTGAATTAAGAACTATCAAGTATTCATCAAGTAGATTTTCCTTTTCATTTATCTCTCTAATCACGTAATCCTCAGAGTGCCAGCCAAGTTCCTTGGTCACATCAAATATTATGAGGATAATTAAACTAAAGTGAGAACTGAAATTCTTTTTAGAATTCACTCATACCAAAGTGATAAAACTTGGTAGTACCTGTGTTTGACAGTAAAAGAGTTTCTGAATTTCCTAGTAAATCTTATGGGCCACAAACTGGATGTGTTTAAAATTCAATTTTCTCCACTGTTTAGCAGAGACATTAGGACCTCCCAGCTGATAGATATCGGTTTTGCCTGGGCAATAAGGCTATTTATGTTCTCTAATAGCTAAGAAATGTCTTACTGCCAGATGAAGATGCAATGTCTTTGCTATAATCTTTTTATTATTTGCAATTTTATTCAATATCTATATTCAGACTTATATGTGTTCCCTCTGTCTTTCATTCTTGGTTCTAACAGTCATAGGTGAATTTCCAGGTTCCACAGGTTGCATGAAGAAGGTTTCTTTAGGCTACTTCCAGAAGTCAGAATTTGAGGTTTTTTCAAAAATATTCAGCTGTGCAGTCAAGACACTCAACATACATATAAAATTTAGGAAGCAAATCAGAAGCTAATGCGAGAAAAACAAATCTTACAATGAGTCATTTCTTTCCTAATGTCTCAAAGGACCTAGGCATCAGTGAAAAACCTTCCAGGGTTTCCTGCTGGAGTGCGTCAGATGTGTTTTCAAATATAAGTTTTATTGGCTCATTCATTTTCAAAGAAAGATAGTCAGGTCTTCAAGTGCATCCTTCTCCTCACACACCCCCTCTCTGTCTTTTGATTGTCTTTGATGGGCAGTGTGATTTGCCCTAAGAAAAGAACACCAGGTGGGAATTGTCCTAAGATAAAAATATTACTTATGCAGAAAATGCATAACTGATGTGTTCCAGAGATGGGGGAACTGTGATGATTACAATTGACTTTGGTACACATGGATCTGCAAAAGGGTATTAATTGCTGCTGCAAACTGGTCCAATAGGGCAAACTGATATCCTGAAGTTTCAGGCAGCTTTTGGGTGAATCCACTGGAAGGGACACCTGCAGAGTATGTCCAGCCCAAAGATGGGGGACACTCATTTTTAGATCAGTGAATAAAAGCTCTAAAATCTGGTCACATACAGAGATAAAATCCTTAAGTAGCTACATAGGTGCTTCGTTGCTTTGTAATTGTAAATTCTGCAAGGCCAAAGATTGTAAACCTGTATGTTTCTAGCTGAACCTGTTTACACCAAAATCCTTTAGACCTGCTTATATTATATACTGCATTGGTAACATATAGATACTGTATTAGCAATAAATTTGATCATAATCATTCCAATAATTACACTTGAACCTGACCGGGGGTCTTCTTTCTACTACTCTGCTGCACACATCTCTAGGCACTCACTGAAAGAAATCTCGCTTTTAAAGGACTTCTCATCCCAGATGTACCTAGAAGATGCAGAGCATATTTTACATTGAGTTTATCTGTCAGTAATTGGCCTTAACTGGGTGATGACTGTGATTTAAATTCAAGATCCTTCCAAGTCACCTTGGAGAAGTGATTTGAAATGTAACTTACTTTCAGTCCTTTACTTTGATAAGACTGGCTTGGGATATACTTCTGAGTACCTCATAATTAAGTAGTGGTCATAATCAACCATATCTTATGGTAGGGGTTGGAAGGGACTCATATCTTTTATTTTTCTGTTTTTTTCCAACTAATTTTTGGCTGATTTATCTTTTTCCTTTTTCTCTCTTGTTTCAAGTTGTGGTAGTCAGAGGATGACAGTCTTTCTCTAACTGCTATGGCCAAGGGATCAACTATATATTAATCTAAATAATGCCTTGCTTTTGTCAGCTCTTTCAAGAATCATAATTTTATAGAATCATTAAGGTTGCAAAGACCTCCAAGATCATCAGGTCCAACCTTTGACCAAACAATGCTATGTCAACTAAACCACAGTACTAATTGCCACATCAAGTCCTTTCTTGAATACCTTTAGGGATAAATACACCGTCACTTCCATGGGCTGACTGTTCCAGTATTTGACAACTGTTTCAGTAAAGAAATTCTTCCTAATAACCAACTCAAACCTTCCCTCACACAACTTGAGGTTTTTCCTCTTGTCCTGTTGCTTGTTACCTGGGAGAAAAGACCAACACTCACCTCACTACAACCTCCTTTCAGGTAATTGTAGAGGGCAATAAGGTCTACCCTGAGCCTCCTTTTCTCCAGACTAAACAACCTTAGTTCTCTCAGCTACTCCTCATTAGACTTGTGCTCCAAACCCTTCCCCATCTCTGTTGCACTTCTCTGGACACTCTTCAACACCTCAATGTCTTTCTTGAAGTCAGAGACCCAAAACTGAACAAACAATTTGAGATGCAGTCTCACCAGGGCTGAATACAAGTGAATGATGACTTCCCTAGTGCTGGCTAGATCTTAGTGCTTTTAAAAGTGAATTTAGGATAGATCAGTCTCAGTGGAGAGTGAAAATAAATGAAATGTCTCAAAAAATATATAAGTGAAAAAAAATCAAATTTGTCTTTACAGGAATAACATTGATGATTTTCTATTCCCTTATTTCTAAAAAAATTGACTCAAAAGCTGTTTGTTAGTGATGTCATGATCAAATCAATCATGTGTAAGAAATAGGCCTGCATATCTTTTTCTAATATCAATTCCACTTCATGGCAACAACACTGTACTCCACACAAAATATTCCCACAGGGTTAAGAAATCTGACACTTAGGTCTTGCTTTTAGGAAAGTCCAACATCTTCATTAATGTCCTCTTGAAGTTTGTATCAGTACAGCAATATATTAATGTAAATTTAGCATGCATTTTATTATCTAAATATTAAATGAAATGTACATTTGTATTTTTCACAGTTGTGGCTACATTTGCCATTCTGTACGTCAATGAATTTCATCTAGTTACCTTATACATAAATTATAAAAAAAATTTGTAGTCATATGTCTAAAAATATGTTCAGTTACGACATGTAAATAAGTATTATAAGGAATGCTTAAATATATAACACAATTTAAAAATTCATTAAATGTCTAATAAAAGCTTTGGATCAGGTACATTCATGTACATCGGTGTATAATCATTTTTTAAATAACAATGTGGATGTGAACTAACTACAATATTGCACTTAATATTTTATTTTTCATGTGTACACTAAACCTTGAGCTTCTACCCCAGATCATCTAGTAATTTCTAATTGATACTGTTCTCTGAGCCACTGCAGAGGGTAAATTGTTTATCAATTTTTTCAGGATGACTGAGAACTTTTTAATGGCTTTTGACTCATTTTATAATCTCAGTATATGAACTGACTTTTTACCTGGGGCTACAATACAGGTTCCTTCTTATGAATGTTTTGAACATCTACTTAATATTTCAGGAAAACAAAATTGTACTTTGGAATGTGTATGTTTATAATTACACATTAATAAGTTTTTATGTATATATGTATGTATATAAAATTATTTTGTTACCAGACCTTTATTTTGCATCTAAATCAGAAATATCAGTCTTTTGAGTTTGGTTCACCTTTTACTTCTCCCTTGACCATAGATCAAAGGAATTATAACTGGAGAAGATCTATCAGTTCATGTACTTCAAACCCTGGGAACAAACATAGGTTTGTTATTTACACTATTTTTTGTATGCTACCTATTATCATTATAAATGTCTCAAGTGACCGAGTTGGAATACTTCCCATGAAAATTTTATAAATAATTTTAAATCTATCACTGGCAAGTAGTTTTCCTCAAATATAGTATTTTTTCTGTCTTTAATATCAGCTGTTACTACCGGTAATGACACAGTACTATCACAGATTGCTCATATTATCCCTAACTAGTCATATCCTTCAAAAAATGTACCTTCTACTAAGCGAGCTTTGTTATTTCACTTTTTAAATTTACCATTTCTGTAAATCTTTTCTATTTGTTGCCTTTTAATATAGACTTTGTTCACATGAGTGTGAGTGAACAATTATAACAATTGAAGAAAATAGAGAAATTACACAATTTAGTACAACGGTAGGTTTGGACATATTTTTTTTCCAATTCTTTTCCCAAATTTAACACAAACCCTTATATAGTCCAGTGAATAAATAATGTGAATAAGATGATGTAGATCCATGAAACTCCCCGAAAAATATCTTCTATAACTCACTCTTGTTATTTGTGTTGCTACTCTGTTCATTGTGACTCTTTCTGCTCTTGACATGTATTTACAATGTGTGAGCTTCTTAAATAATGTTATAATCTCTTCTCAGCATTCATCTCCCTCTGAAAAAAATAAGACCATAATGAAAAATTCTTCAGCAGTCACAAATATGATTTTATAGCTTTATCTGTGTAGTTACTCTAATTTTAGGTAATTCTGATTTGGTTTAGGGAGATGATTTCTTTATTCTCATGAATTGTATATTGCTAAATTCTATTTTGCTGCTACACATGTTAAATAAAGTAATCCCCTGTAATCCTTAAACCCACAAATAAAATATGTGGTTATCACTTTAGTGACAAGAAATTGTATTAATTTAACAATGTATGTCTCAGAAATTGTTGATCCCTGTATGGACTTGTATAGTCTTGAATTTATTCTAGACCATGTTCCCTGAAATAACAAACATTTTACCCGTGAGGTGATTGATGTGTGACTTTAGTATTATTTTAGCTTTTTTTGGAATTGGAGTTTTACCCTAAATCTCATACAAACTAAAAAGCGTTTATTGGTAACTGATTGTGAGGAACAGTAGGGAAAGAAGCATTTGCAAAAATTAGCAATCGATCATTTGAAATTTTCAAAAAGCACCAACAGCATCCAAAGATAAAGAACCCATCACCTTCAATATCATACTACTCCCAGTGAAGGGGACTTTGAATTGTGACAACCTTGTGTAAAAACAGAAAAGAAAGACGAGCACAGAAGAGAAATGACGTTCAAAAATTTATGCATATACTTTTAAACTGCATTTTAATAGAAATTAGAAGTAATTGCCAGTTTGCTCGTTTGTTTTTTTCCCTGGAAATGTTACTATCATAAATATACTAACATAGGGCAAACATCAGTTTTTCACCATGTTTTGAGGGTGAGAGTATCGTAGGGGGCTCCAAGCATCCTAAGAAATGTAGAGGAAAAAATTATTTTTATCCTATCCATAAGAGAGAGGTAAACTGGGATAGTAAGCCAAAATAACAGTACTGGAGCATCATTGTGCCTCTCTCCCTTGCCTGCCATAGTGACAGGTGCAGAGACCCAGCTCTTCCCTCATTAGCAGCAGTCTCTGAGACTCTGGGTTTTCAGGACTCTGGCATAAATAAACTAGGCAGCAGGCTTGTGGCTGTTTTCCTGCCCTTGATTGTATGCTGCTCTTCACATCTGCTTACTTTTCTTGTGCCAAAGGAGAATTCTAGATATTTCTCATACGCTTCCCTACTCCCACCTCCCTCCCTGCATCTTTGGCACTTTCTGAATTCTTTCTGAATTTTATGTAAGGATTCACTTGAAGCACCCTACAGTTCCTAACATCTAAGTAAAACATTTTTATTAGGAAATTATTTTCAAGACATAGGTACACAATTAGGATTAAAACGTGGTATTTTCAAATTCTTTTACATCTTTAGTTTTATTATTGTATTCTAGTGCTATAGAAATCACATATACTAATCATTCAAAAATGAAAAGACATAAACATGCACTTCTAAACTGAGTCCTTAAAAATTTACCTAGCTCTTTAGTGTTTGGCAAAGCAGGAAATATCTACCATGATAATAATAATAATATTAATCAATTGTTGCAATCAGAATATTTAGTAAGAGCTACAGTACCATCAAAATTGTTCAGATTGCATTATAGTATTTCAATTTCCATAATCATTTAGCCTGCTGTTGTCTTTGGTTTTACTAGTCTGAATACATTAATTTTCAGCTGGTTTAAATTAGATAGTTAAATTAAAGCATTGTCAATTTGTTCTTATGGCAGAATAAAATTAAAGTAAGAAACATAGATGTGTTGTAATGATAATATAGTTTTAAAGATGCTCCCGAATGCCAAAAATACACATTGTCACTAGCCAAATAAACTTAATGACACTCACAAAATAGTATTGATGAAGGCTATTAACAAGATGTTCTCTTTAAAATCAAATTGTTGTTCAAAAAGAAATTATATTATTGAATTTAACTGGCTGAATGCACACATTACTTTTGCAAGTACTTTAGATAAAGCAAATATAAGAACAAAGCATAGTAGTACCAATTAGTATTGCCACATGCTCGAACACTTGTTTCCTTGATATTTAAGTTTAAAGTTCTTGGGAATACTAGAACACCAATATTGTGTTTAAATATTAATTTAACAGGAAGGAAATCAGTAGACAAGAAGTAAGAAGTCAGAAATTTTTTATCTTCAGGAAGCGTTGTAGTGTTTGGTAATAGCCTATCTGATGGCCTCTTGCTCATACCAAATAGCTGTGTGTATAGCCACTGGTAGCCATGCTTAGGTATCAGCACATCAGATATGCTTGTCAGGACTGAAATCTTGTTCTTGATACATGAAGGGGAGGTTTGTTTTTTTTCAAGAAGACCCTTTTTTCTTTTATAATCTCAGTGGGCTATTGCCAGTATAAAGTAAGAACTATTTGTATTATATGCTTGCTTTTAAATTTTGTCTCTCCAAATTTTATCTTTAGCAGCATTTTAAAGCTATTCATATATCTGCTGACTATAAGATTTTTAGGTTTCTATTCAACTTCTCAAATTTAGAGTTAATTACCATTCAACTTTTTTTGAGTTAGAAATCATTTATAGTAAACTTCACATGCCTATTCCTTTTTGAGAGCATAAGAACCTTCCTATGTCTACCATATGTGCAGGTCATGTTGTACCATCTTTGTGTCAAGAGAGACAAAAAATGCATACCTAGCTGAATTCAGTGACAGCAAAGCTGTAAGAGTGTGGTGCAAAAGTCCTGGAGTAGGAAGGACAAAACCAGCTGAAGTCTTGGCACTTCCTCTGGTTTGGCTTGGTCCCAGTGGAGGAACTTGGGAAATACTCAAGATATTCCTTTGCATACATCTTAGCAGTGGGCAACCTGCCATCACCTTTTCAAACCCAGTCCCAATTTTTCTACAAAAGTATTAAAAAACCTAACTGAAAGAATTTAAACTTATATTTTCAAATATAACTCTGAATTACTCCATTTCTGGAGTGTCCTGCTCGAGAAGATTTTTAAAATGCTTTAGGGTTTTGGGGATAGGTTGAGTGACTGCTTTGCACTTCTAGAAAGAACATGCTTTGGAGGTGCAGTTCTGGCATCAGTAGTGCTATAAGATCCTGCTTAGATTAATAAATATGTGGACAAAACAAAACCCTGTAAGCATGTTTTCACATATCAACTCAATAGCCACCTATACTTTTTAGCAGGCAATGAAACATACTGGTGTGGTTTATTTTTGCTTAGTAATTCAGCTATGCATCTTACTATTTTGCTTCTCCTGTTTAGAGGGTAGAGGTGTTTCAAACTACTGTCTCTGTAGTTTGAAAACCATTTATGTTTGAATCTCACAGTGCACTATGCACTCTTTTTCAAATTCAAATTCACTTAATTCATTTAACTACAGAAAATCATCTTCCTCTGGAGATTAGTGCAAGAGGTCACTTCTATCACATCAAACATTTTAATCATTGTGATTGAGATTGTCTCCAGTGCTTACTGCTGAAAATGTATAATTTTCCTATCTTGTTACTTTAAGAGGATTATATTGCCATGGTCTTTTTATTGCTACATTTGGAGTGTATTTTTACATCTTGGAGAAAATCACTGGTTTGGATGGGGGGGGGGTGTGCGTGTGTGCATATTGGTTCTTCACACGATATTACACACAGGTAGTTACTTCCATACATTGAAGCAGAGAAATTATACTAATACCTAACAAGAATGCATATCTATTCCTAAATGTAGTAAAGGTGGAGTAATTTTCTTGTCATTTTAAAATACTAGACAGAGTAGTCTAAACCTTTTTGATCAACTGAAGCAGAAAAAAAAACATAAATCTGTGATGAACTTCTGATATGATATGAATAACAGGAATTAGGGATACTGGAAGACATTTCTTACTACAGATATTAAAGTTCTTAATAGAAAGTCAAAAAGTGATAATGCCCTTCAAGTTTATTTCTTATTTTTCCCATGAGAAAAATATTTTTAACATTAGGATATCTTATCATTCTAGATCAATAGTCATATGAACATGACAGCAAATATTCAATCATGCCCAAACCACATATAAAACTTTTAATTGCATTTGTTCAACACCGATGGTCTACAAAGATGTGTCAGACAAGCGGGACCCTATTTTATGACAAAATTAAAGTGAATCTATTTGGAGCATCATGCTTGAGTGCTGTAATAGCATGAGCTGACATTTCTAAATGACACAACCTGTGTGGTTTCCAGTAGCACTGTAGTCATTTGAGTCAGATCTGGAAGACGCATAATAATTGCCTTGGGTACTATGTGTACACTGTTCTGTACTATGTGTCTTCTGGCCCAGAGCTACTAGGTTTGATGGAAGTTCAGGGATCTACACTGCAGTGTGATTTGTGATGTGGGTAGGTCCCAAAAGAATCTGTTTTATTTGTTGTAGCAAAACAGAGGTCAAGAGGGATATGATTGCTTGCTATAAGTATATGAGGGAGATAAATGCCAAAGAAGGAAAAAAACCCCAAAACTCTTTAAGCTAAAGGACAATGTTGGCACAAGAACAACTTGTTTAAATATCCTTGAACGAATTTAGGCTCCAAATCAGGATATATTTTTCAGCCAGAAGTTAGCTTTCTGACAGCTACAAGTAGGCATACAGAATATGAGCTATTGCTAAGGTGGAATCTACCCATTTGTGAAGGAGACTGTTTTTTGCAGCCAACTGAAACAGCAGAAATAACATAAGCTCTAGAGGACTTCTCCAGTTCTCATATCAACTCTGACCCCTCCCCTCCCAAATGACAGTTTAAGACATTAAACCACGTTTGCCAAACTTAACATTCAGCATCTAACAGTATCTGGTTCTTGTAACTCATTGTACTGACAGTGGAAAGTAGAAGTGATATGCAGAAAGCTGCTCTGTTCACTATAAGTTTGATTGTCTTGGGCAAGTACTTTCTCTCTTTGCTTTTCATCCATAATGCACAACAAGAATTTATATTTATGTACCTAAATTTAGTGGTATCAGACTGACCATTGTTATTACATTTCTGTTTTTTTCTCTGGCCCTTAATTATTTCTTGATATATGCTTGGACTACACAGCCTTGTTAAGAATTTGTCATGGCTTCAAGCTTACTGCAATAAAAACTCCTTAATAACTTAATAATGGCAATACACACAGAGAATTTTTAAACATTAAGTGTTTTTTAAGTCAGTATCTTTTTCCTCATGTAGTGCCATGTGGAATAAGTTAAACCCAATATTTAGCATGTTGTCAACATAATTTTTTTCAATAATAAAAAAAAAGAAAACTTTTATGATGCCTAAGTAACCCTTAGAGTACAGCACACACTACTGGAAGCATGACAAATATTTTAACATAACTATATTAAAACAGCTGAAAAGAAAATCTTTAATACCAGAGAATCTGATGGAGCAGTAATTATTTTTGCAAGACTACAGTTGATTCTCTCCAAACCCAAAGCAAGACTTTGCAGCCTGGGTCAGGCATGTAGTAAATAAATAATGACTGAAGTTCTGTTGAATAAGGAAACCTTTCCAACTGTGAACATTTAATCTCCAATTAAATTTTTAAGAGGAAAATGTTAAACCAGCATAGAATTACATTTAATAAAAGATAAAGGTCAGAATTTACCAGACTCATATGCTTACTTGCTTTACTTGGTGTACCTCTGCTGTATGTGTTCCTTCTAGAAACACCCCTTAAAAAGGCTTCAGCTTCTCTGAATGTGGATCCTGAACTAAAGAGGCACAAAATCCTCCATGTTAGAACTCTGAGCATCAGTACCACAAAGACTCATTTCCTAATTCAAAACATAGAGCTGCATTTGCTTTAGAGTTGCCTTGCTACTTATCCCAGCAACTCAGGGACATTGTGATACCACCATGGAAAGACCATACTGGGAGTACCGTGGCACTGCTAAAGTGTTTACAGCAGCTGAGGATCTGGGGTAAATGCAGATCTGTATTTCCATGAATTTAGACTGTGATCAAATATTATCAGATATCTCAGACTTTAAACTGTTCTAGGAAGAATGTCAATGCTAGTCCAACTCTGCCCAGAATCTGGCCCATGGGGGATATGTCTCAAGTGGGAAAACATATCCATATTTCAGATCACACACTCTGAATTTCTTACTAATCTTTTAACCACAATAATATAGTATTATCTGGTCATGCAGCAGTAACATTGGTAATAGCTACAGGTGAATATTTCTCAAACCTCTCTCAAGAAAGAAACTAATTTCTTTATTACTGTATAATGAAAAGTTTGTAAAACCTCTGGGAGGAAAAAAAAGATCTTGTTTTATCCAAATGAATCTTCCATCTAAATGAACACACTTTTAGAACAATAATTAGACAACCATCAAACAGGAAGAAAAGAATAGGCTCAGAGTATTGACAATTCAAGAAACAGAAACAGCAAATCATGGCACTTACTTTACAGGTCTCCAAAATATGATGTGTAATTAGTTGGTGATAATTTGAGACTAATATATTATCAAACCGTGACACTGAAAATTAATTATTCCTATCAAGATTAATTTGAATGTAGGGGAAAAAGAAGGTGAGCTATAGTTTAATGAATTCAAATAAATGTGCTCTTCTTGGTATACTTTTTCAAATAGCTGTGAAAGCTTTCTTCATTACCTGTGCAGGCCAAATCCATTGGTGACTAGCCAAATGTATGAGTTTTTCTCAGAAAAATAACTGTATTGTCATGTGTGATACAATCTCAATATAACAGAAGATGTAGAGTCATTGTCATGTAAACCAAGGCACTACAATGTTAATTGAATTTTCTGCTCTTACAAATCAAATCCAAGGTGACAGAGGACATCTAGGTATCTTTCACAGTTGTAAATGCTGTTTTCATGACAGCTGAACCTAGTGGCTGTGCTTTACCTTCTACCACCAAAAGGCAGATGACAAAATTCTTTCAGGACTCATTTTTTATTGAGGTTGATTGATTTGAGATGTAATTTACAAGCTTTGTCCCACATTCCTTTTGCATCTGTCTCACTCTGCCACCTATTAGCATGGGTTAACTCTCTACTTTTTAATATAAACACTTTCTGAAGCTACACACATATATTAAAACATGCATAAAGACTCACAGATATTCATAAAAATTGTAGTAAAATTTGGTCTTTGGCTTCTGTCTTTTAGTCTAAACCAATCAACTGGAAAAATGTGGAGGAGTATTTTTATCTTCATTATATCAAAAATCATATAGAAGTATTATGTACAGGCATACAGACTTTTTTTGTGGGGAAGCCAGGGCTCCTCATTTCTCTTCAGCTGTTCCACTCACCACTCTGCCTCAAAGGAACATAAACTCATCTTAGAGTTTGAAATGCCCACTCAATTTTTTTTTTCGATTTTATGGCACTAGCTCTTCCTAACTTCCAGTTCCTCCTTGGGAAAGATGTAAGATTTAAATAGTCATCCTCTTTCATTTTTCTTTTTTTGATCTTTTATATTACCTATGGGATAGCAAAGAAATACAGTTTCCATGAGTGATTCTTTAGCTCTCATAGTATTTAAGAGGGTATTTAGCTTTTATAGTGGATAGACCTTACTTATCTCTTGTGGTGGTTTGGGCTAGGCGTTCCTTGGTGACCAGTTTGTAACCAAGGAAGTGTCCAGATTTACGCAGTATTCCCTACGATTTTTATGTAAGCCAGATTATAAGAAGAAAGGAGGAGAGGCCTTCGCTCTCTTTCCTTCCGGTGGCTTGGAGGTGCAGGTTCCCTGCTGTTGAGTCTGCCGTGTTGGGGAGTGAGGCCTGGTTAGGCCTTGTCGACCTTGGGAGACAGAGGTTGCCGGCGATCGTTCCAGAGCGACTCTCGGTTGTCCCAGGAGAGTAGTGAGCTATTTTCTTTGCTAACTTTTTAGTTGTTAGATATTGGGTCACTAATTGGGATATATATATATATTATTTTGGTTTTGTTCCCTTTCCCTTCCCCCTTCCCTTTCCCTTGTGAAATTGTATATTTTAATTGTATATAAGTGTAAATATATTTGTATATCACTTTGGTTGTCTCTCTCTCATTTTGGGTTTTCTTAGTTTTTTTTCTCCCTCTTCTCCCTGAGGTTTTTTGGGGGGGGGGGAAGACGACTTCTGGTGGTAAGGTTTGGAGACTTGGCAGGGAGCCAGCTTCAAACCATATCATCTCTCTTAAAAGAAAGTGAAAAAATAGTGTTCTTAATTTAGTACAGAAAAAGAAATGGTCTAGGCATAGACTGTTCACTATTTATCAAATGTTCAAGATGTTGTCTAGGTTACAATGTTCATTATAGATTATTGGGCCACTGAGCATAATGGTAAATATTCCATGAAAGAAGTCTAAGTTATTTCCAGGTTAACACTATGTTTCATGATCTAGTGGAGGGAATAGAGCATCAAATAAAATGACAATGAAAAGTTCTGTTTAGTAAAACGAGCAAATGATGGGTAGACCATGTCAGCAAAAGATTTTCATACATTCCCACCCAAACACATATACATGATTAACAGAGACATGCTCCAATTAGCACTTCAGTGAGTTGGTGCAGTCAAGCCAAGTAGACTGCCAGACTCCCTTCAGGCTTGAACTTTCTCCAGTCAGTGTTCATCTCAGGCTCTTGGGTGACAGGAGCACAACACTCCCCATCTTCCGGTAGGCAGCAGCTGCAAGGCATCCATTGAGGAAGGTTAAGAGAAGAAATCTCTGCATATTTCACAGCTGAGAGTTATCAAAGACTACCGAATCTGTAGTGATTCTGTTACTCTCTTGCAGAGCACTGCTCCCATGTAGCCCATTGCAATCGATCTTCCAGCAGTGCTGCCTTGCTTCTCCCTACACCTGGGGTCAGGCTTCATTACAGGAAAACACTGGTCTTACAGTATCCCCTTATCAGGATATACCTGATATTTTATCATATTCTATGATCATACCTGCAGGGTGCTGAAAGGGAGATGCCACATTGCTCATGTGCATTTGCTGACATGGCCAAAATAGACAACTTGTATGATACATACAATAAATTTTAGTTCCCTGATGCACAGCAATGCAAGGTAAAAATGGACACTTCTCTAAAAGGATGATGTACTCACACAGGTAAATGGAACTCAAAATCAAGTTTACAGCTGCATAACACAGACTAATGTAGCTGCTGCAGAATCTCTCTTTTGAGCATTGATTTCATCCCAACAAAATTTAAACATGTAACAAGGTGCCTAAATTAGAAATGCAGTCCTATAAGGTGACATTATGGTAAGAGAAAGATCTTGTTGTAGGCTTGTATACATATGGATAGGTTTTAATTGCTTTGATTTAGCAACAGAGGAAGCAATCTTTATATAGTTGTTTCTTTTAAGAACATAAAAGTTGGTGAGATGAATTTGGAGCTGGGTTTACAGAGTTTCTGGGAAGGAGTTTCAGTTATTAAAGGTTATTTATGGTTTTTTGGTTTTCTTTTTTTCTTTTTCTTGCTAGCTTATGAAAATATTTCTTTTCTGTGAAGTTGTATTTTAATATGGTGGAAAATTTTAGCTTTCACTGTTTAAAATGTTATAGTTTTGAATGGAAAACAATAGTGATGTTACAAATTAGACATATATTACAGCTGTCAGCTTGCTCATAACAGTTAATTCTGACACAGTGATTTACCAAATACTTCTCTGCTGTATATGATACAGCCTTCCATCCCTGAAAGAAGGCTTAATTGAAAAGAAGAGGAAATCCTGTTGCAAACTCAGTTGTATGTTTTTGTAAGATCTGAATCTACAGGCTGGTGAAACATCACAAGTTCAGTCTGATTAAGTGTAAAAACAAACCACGTCCTCTATCAGTGCTTTCCTTCCTGTGAAATCCAACAGGACATAATTTTTTTTGGGCTTTTTTTTTAAATGAAATTTAATAAATTAATTCCAACTAACCATACTCAAAACTGAAAAAGATAAGACTGAAAGGGTGTTATTCTAAGTCCACTAGCAAGGGTTGTAACTGTAGATAAGTTGCAACACCATTACTTTAGCTTCCTTCAGTCACTTTCAATCCTTGGTAAAATTTTATAGACTGATATAGCACCTGAATTATATATTGCCTTGAAATTATTATTCTTAAACTTTACTGGTGTCCCTGCTTTTTAACATCAAGCCACAGATTTTCAGCTACCGAAGGTGGATTGGCCAGATTATTATGGGAGATACAAAATTCTATAGACAAATAGTAAATAAAAAGAGTGCTCATTTACTTGGCACAATTCCATGATATCAGAGACAGTTTTCATTTAACCAGTTTTAGATTTCAGATCATGAAATGAGTGACACCGAGAATACTTATAAGAAATGCTCATTGACAGTACCTTTCTGAACTATGAAACACATTCAAACATGTATTTTTGAAAAAGAAAAATTAAAACGCACTTCAGAAAAGGTATCAGAAATTTCTTCAGTACATGTTTAGAAAGACTACCTTCCACTTTTACCATTACTGCAGAGGAGTTTTATATGGGCTAGAGAATTATTTTGCTCTGCTGTTTACACACAGAAGTCTTGTGGTGGAAACATGTGAAGTAGCTTCTGACAATTAGCTGTATTCTTGGGGTTATGGTGTCTGTGCTGTCAGACTTTCCATTTAATGGTGAGAAAGCAGCTAGCAATGATGTTATGTGTTTGTAAATGAGTTTTGCAGGTTTCTCCAGATTTTGACTGGAGTTAAACAGAAAGTCAAAATAGAAGTGTAAATGATAGGCACATTTGCTATAAAAGTTTGACTCTTCTTTGCTCATTCCCCTACATGTACATCACAACATCCCAAGGGGCCATAGGGTATATTTCTCTTCAGAGTCCTATGCAGACTTCCTCTTTTGACTGAAAGACAGTGACTGAAGAAAAAGTAATTTCCTTGAAAGTTTCAGTATATTTCTCCCAGAGACAACTATCTTTGCTTCTTGTGACCAAGGGAAGGTCTCTACCTTTCAAGATCTCATTTTCTGCTGTCAAATTGTTATATGTGTTCAAAAGCAACTCAACGGTAGCATTAACATTTCCAAGAATGGGTGTTTCTAATAGGGATAGCTACGATTTTAGGAATGCAAGGAATTAAGGATTTGGGGTTGTTTTATTTTTTCATTCCTCATACTGAGCAGTGGAATTACAGAGAAATACAAAATCATCCTAGGAAAGAGGAAAATTCTGAACAGAAAAATAGGCAGTTAAACTGAGACAGAAAATATATTCCTCCCAAGGGAAAAAAATAGAGTTATTGGAGAAAAAGTTTAATGCCTGGATTCTCAAATGCCATTGTCGACCTTGGAGTTTGGGAAGAGTAGTTGCCTCTTCATCTTCTTCTCTTTAAAGACCAGGCTTGAAAGTCACTTTGTACTGTCAATTGTGAGTTCTGTTCTCCCTTTTGGAAAGGAGAAGCAGCACATCTGGAGATTGCACAGACACAGAGGAGCAGGGAGTCTAATAAGGGAATGTCAGGCATAGAACCATGGGAGAACAATGGATCCGAGTTTTAAAATGTTTCAGGATTATCTTTTTTTGTTTGTTTTTAAGAAGTTTGGAATGGGATTAATTTTATCAGGTGCATATATAAACAGTGTAATTCTACATCTGATCCTGCCACATGCTACCTTTAATTGAATAATAGAGAAAAACGGGTATTTCTTGTGTGCACTTCATCTCCTTCTACAGCAGATGTCTAAAATTTATTAAAAGGGAAGACAAAGGCAATTAGCTCTGGTGAACATGTCTATGCTATACACTTCTAAAGCTAAGTGAGATGAATCTCACATTATATTTTTGGAAATTTTGTTTTCCTAAATATTTCAAGGAAAAAGGGAGTTTTGAGAATGTATTTTGCTTTAGTCAAAATTCTAATTTCACTCAAAAAAAGGTTTGATGGAGAATGGTGGACCAGCTCTAAATGGCACATGATATCTCTACTCTTTTATATACATTTGTGGTTTTTGATTAGTTGATCTTGAATTTAAACAAATTCACTTTAATACTGTAAAATCATAGAATATTTGGGGTTGGAAGGACTATCTCGTTCCACTCCACACACACACAGAGCCAGGGACACCTTCCACCAGACCAGGTTGCTCCAACCTCCATTCAAGCTGGTCTAGAATACTTCCAGGGATGGGGCTTCCACAACTTCTCTGGGCAACCTGTTCCAGTGCCTCATCACCCTCACATTAAAGAATGTCTTCCAAATATCTGGTCTAAGCCTACCCTCTTTCAGTTTAAAGCCATTATCCCTTGTCCTATCACTACATGCCCTTGTTATAATTCTGTTCCATCTTTCTTGTAGCCTCCCTTTAGGTTCTGGAAGGTGCTATAAGGTCTCCCCTGAGCCTTTTCTTCTCCAAGCTGAACAATCCCAACTCTCTCACCCTATCTCCATAGCAGAGGTGCTCCGTCCTTCTGATCATTTTTGTGACCTCCTCTGGACCGCTCCAAGAGGTTCAGGTACTTCTTATGTTTGAGGTCCCAGAGATCAACACAGTACCCCAAGTGAAAAACACTAAAAAACAGGTTCCTGTCATTAGACAATTATTCCAGTTTGGTCCACTTCACTGCTACAGCATTCATAATCAGTCTA
Organism: Manacus vitellinus; assembly: GCF_001715985.3. Taxonomy (NCBI): domain Eukaryota; kingdom Metazoa; phylum Chordata; class Aves; order Passeriformes; family Pipridae; genus Manacus; species Manacus vitellinus. Next base: position 8,474,383 of record NW_021940208.1, on the reverse strand, counting down.
TATTTACTGTCAGATGATTAGCCAAAATCATCCTCTTAGCTTTGGATGCATTCTTCAGTTCTAAATTGGAGGTAGAGTTTTTATAGATCCTTCCAAGTTATCTGTAAGATTGCAAAAAAATAATAGGCAAGATTAATATCATATCATATCATATCATATATTGTAATATAAGATAATGTAATATATAACATTATATTCAAGAGCAAAAGTACTTTATTTTGATTCAGGTTTTAGAAAATTATTCAAAGAGCAAAAAGGAGTGCAACTAAACAAGCTAAAATTAAGACTGTACGTTAAAGAAGTGAGGTCCAGCAGATAGAAAGTAAGTCCGTGAATCCATTATTTTGAGGGGTATTTTCGTATCCTCTGAGATAAGATATCTTATATTATGGAGATGTTCCATATGCAGTATAGTGCTGTTTGATATAAATACTGACTGCATATTAGATATAAATACTGACTGAAGAGCTACCTGGATGGCATTTACTACGTCTCAATTCTCTACCCCTGGACAGATGGAACTGCAAGTGTTCCACTTCCCTATTCACAAAAGACAATTTTTCTACAAAGTTGTGGTACTTACTATGGTCCTTTTGTGTTTTGCTGTGTAGATTTTCTACAAATCCTCTTGAACTCTAAAAGTAGTTTACTACAATTTTTGGAGCTAAAGGAAACAGTGTGTAGTTTCCCACTATGCTCATTTTTTTCATCTCTAGATAATTGTAGTACACTGGCTATTCACAGGTATTAATGGCCTTTTCTGCCACTCAGTGAGCTTTTACACCTGTCATCTACTGTAAGAAATTTCAGTTCATAGCTCCTGCTGTTGCTATTCAACCTTGTTTTACAAAGATATGAAAAGTGTATAACCTCAACATATTTGTTACAATATTCTTAATATATGTATGTTCACATTTATAAAACAGTTCTACTATTTGCCATTTTGGTGTGATGCCTTAAGGTCCATCTGTTTTTTTGATTTTTTCTAATTTTTTGTAAGTTTTATAAGTAGTTATATAGCAGAAGTAGATTTTAGAAGCAACAACATTTATTCCCTTACTCTTAGCACAGTAACTACAACCCTTTTACCCCAATTACCTATATCAGTACCCCTGAATTCCAGTAGAAATGTTTAGTCTCTCTTTAAGATAGGCCTCTTCTATTTAAGGACATCTAATCCTAGCCTGAACCGCTAAAGTACAGTCGAGAACAGAGTGACCATGTGCCCCCTGTACCCCAAAGAAGATGAAGAATGATGAAGAAAAGGGTCTCAAAGACCCCAGCCCCAATTCCCAAGGGGCAAGACTGAGGGTGGACCAGGGTAAAAGCCAGGGAGTGGAAAAATCTGGGATTGAACAGAGAGTATTATAAATTGTAACATCTGTAACAGAGGGGCGCATCTTGTAACCTTATGGCTCAGAGGCATGAATTAAACCCTTTCCTTATCTCACCTTCAAAACTAAATTGTCTGGGAGTTTTTTTTCTCCCTGAGTTTTCTTTTAGGCATCAGTGAATCTTTTCCTATTGATTTAAAATAAGACTCCATTTTTGTTCTCATTAAAGTAAATGTCCAAAACCTTAGTGTTTTTAACAATGCAGAAGTCAGACTCTAAACATCTAATTTCTTCTTAAATTTCAGTAAGGCTACCATTGTAGTCTGGGTTAAAAACTTGTGATTCAGCTACTCTCTTTTTCAATACCTACTTTTACATTAAATCATCTTAATTTACTTTATAGTCAGTAGAGAGGTAGAGGCATTCATAGATCATAGCAATGACTTAATTTAGACACTGCTTCAGAAGAATGGATTTTATTTGAGAAGTGTCAGGCTTACTGTATGTTCACAAGGGCAATCTATGAGACTAGGTGAGATAGAGGTTTCAATGACATAGACCCTCACAGTCAATTTAGTTGTCCAAATAGGTATCTAGTACCAAACGGGATGTCCCAAGGTATTCACCTGATCTCCAGAATAGTACAAACCTCATCTACTTTGTCATATGTCAGCAACTTACAAATGGCTCAACTACTCTGTGAATGCCGCAGGAGCCCTAGATGAATGTGTTAGATAACTGAATTATACTCCTACTCATATCTCTGAGACGAGGTAAGGGGTTGTCTTCAGCTCCATGTTAAGATATCTAGGTGTCTACATGCAGATATGTGTATGTAACATAGTCTAAACTGCAACCATCAGCTGGGGTCAAGTTGATATAATACAACAAAGACTGGAGTGGAGTTTCAGCTCACCTTGAAGTAGATATTTGGGCTCAAATAGATTGCTTCAGCAGATTCATGTACTGCAAGTTGAATAGTCCTTAGGGAATCTTATTTGACCATCAGAAGCTGGTTCAGAAATTCTTGGTTTCTTTCAGGTACGGTGCCTCAACTGCCACTCTTGCGTAGGTGTACTGGATAGTCTAGCAAATCCACACTGTCCTTACTGGAAGACAATGTAGCCAAGCTATTCTGCGAATTGTTTTTCTGGAAGAAATCATATGAATTCCACTCTAATTTGTGCGCTCAAAATTAGTTGTGATACCAATGTTTTATTCCTGATGCCCAAATCTATGTTCCATCTCTTAATGTGTCTAGCCATTTACTCCCTCTTTATTTCCTTTTAATATATTTTTGTATTTGTTTATATTAATCTGCTTAATGCAGCCAGATTAATGCAGGACTTTTGAGTGGTTTTGGTTTCTTTTCTAGCTGAGCTATATGTCATGCTCCAGGCATATTTTTAGTTACCCTCAGAAGGGAGGTCTCAAACTCCAAATAACGCCAGCCTCAGCAACAATGTACTTCTATTTCTGGGGCACCTTTCCTTATCATGTTATGAGCATGAGGTGACAGAGATGTAGTCATCTTATTTAGTAGCTCCACAGTCACAGCCTAAATTTTGTCTGTGAGTATGTCTCTGTCACCTGCAGTTTTATATCATTATAGTGTTTTACTTAGAACTGAAGTATAAACTGCATGAAGGGGAGCCATTGACTTACCATAATGAAACAAATATGCCAATGCAACAAGACTCCTGTTTTGAGTCTTTTCTCGCACAGATGAGAAAACAGGTTTCACATGAGTATCCCCTCATCATAAAATTAGATTAAGCCTTATAGCTCCTCTTTCAAAAATGGCTGATCACATATAACCTTGCTTGGTACCAGCTCACTGACTCAAAACTTAGCAGTGGGTAGACATTTGTTGCCAAGCAGAACTGTCCTCAGATGACTCCGAATCAACATATTGCCTCCATCATACTACATTGCTTGCAAATTCTGGAATCGCAGAATTGTTTAGGTTGGAAGGGACCTTAAAAATCATCAAGTTCCAGCCCCTTCCCTGTGGGTGGGAACATCTTCCACCAGACCAGGTTGCTCAGAGCCCCATCCAGCCTTGCTTTGAAGACTACCTGGGATGGGGCACCCACAGCTTCTCTGGGTAACCTGTTCCAGTGCCTCACCACTCTCACAATAAAGAATTTCTTCCAAATATCTAGTCTAAGCCTACCCTCTTTCAGTTTAACGCCATTACCCCTTGTCCTATCACTACAGGCCCTTGTAAAAAGTCCCTTTCTGTCTTTCTCATAGCCCCTTCTTAGGTACTGGAAGGTCCTTCAAGGTCTTCCTGGAGTCCTCCTTCTCCAGGCTTAACGAACAAAAATTTCTCAGTCTGCCTTCATAATAAAGGTGCTCCAGCCTTCTGAATATCTTTGTGGCACTTCTTTGGACTTCCTCAACAGGTCCACATACTTCTTATGTTGGGGCCTCCAGAGTTGTACGTGGTTTTCCGGGTGGGGTCTCACCAGAGCAGAGGAGAGAGGCAGAATCCCCTCCTCGCTGGTCACCCTTGCTTTGGTACAACCCAGGATAAAATTGTTTTTTTGGGCTGTATAAACTCACATTGCTGGGTCAAGTTGAGCTTTTTGTCAACCAGTACACCCTGGTCTCTCCTCCATTATCCTGCCAGCCTCCAATGGCCCACAGTGGATCAGGTTTGTCAAAGCAAGTCCCATGGTCTAAGTAGCCAAATTCCTGTCTTTGGCACCAGTCCTGTAACCACTTGTTTATTCATGAGATTTGACTGGCCCTTTCGAAATTCTTCCCTTTGACCAAGAGGATTGACGAAAATCAAGTCCTTTTCCACTGCTCCCATTGCTCTGTAATCCTTCTTGATACTCTGCACACTACTCCTGGCTGTATCACTGGTGCCCATGTGAAACAACAGCTACAGATAGTAGTCAATGGACTGTGTGAAGCTTGGTAGTCTCTCAGTGACATCCCTGACACGAGTCCCCAGCAAGCAGCTCACTTTTCTAGAAGGCATATCAGGCCAGCAAATGGGTGCACCGATACCTCTCATAAGAGAGTCACCCACTAATATCACCTGCTACCTTTTCTACTTGCACTGGTGTTATACAGGGAGCAGATGGGGCTGCCTTACTCAGCACCAGTGCCTCCTGATGTGGTGGGTCTTTCTTCTTCAGGTTGCAGAGCCTTGGCATGGTTCTGCAAGCGCACCTCAGGCTTCAGGGAAAGTCTCTTTCTCCTGCAGGTCCTTGCAATCTCAAAACAGACTTGTAGGGGAAAAAATTCCTAAAGCTTGTAGAAAATCAGCTAGGACAACTAGCACTAAACAGAAAGCTTTGGATTGATGCACAGTTTATTTTCTGACTGAAGTTTCTCCAGAACAGTGTGTTCCCCACTGTGCAAATTTATTACCCTCAGCCTTTGGGATTTGTTTGTTTCCCTTGCAGTTTATGCTGCTCACTATACTTCAGCTCTGCCATCTGTTGTTCTTCTTTCCTCTTTCTTAGTGTTTCTTTTTCTCTGTGTCCTCATTCCAAGCTACATTAACTACTTTGTGTTTCAAAGGGTATTTGAGATCTTTTAGTTGTGCAACTGTCAACTACCAGTGTTGAAGAACTCTGAGTTCCTTCTCACATACTCCAAAAAGTATGAAATGGCTTTAAAATATAAATTATTTTTAATCTTTTGGAGGGTATCTTCATCTATACTTGCTTCTTGCACCTCTATTGCAAAATGTACATAGGTTTCTTCTTCCTGCCTCAAGGTCAGATTTTCCTATCTCAGTATTGATAATTCTTGCAAAAGAAGGAGTCTTGTCATAGTTTGCATTTTTTTAAGTCCTTAGTCCCTGCAATCATCTAAATGCAAGATAATTATTAGCTTTTATTTTAAAACATATTACATATCCTTTGTTTGAAGGGATATAAGGAAAATTCTACCACAAATACCCCCAGAGTGAACATGGACTAAAAAGCTGGAACACAGTAACTGACAAGTAATTATTTCTTAACTCTCACAATTTCTAAAGAAATCATGTAACTGAATAATTTTAAAAGTATGGTGGAGGTTTTTCATCCATTTTTAAGGAATATAAATATTTCTTGGATAACTGTTCTTAGGTGTAAATGTTGAAGGAAAGATGGAGTAAAACTGAATGATTTTTTTGAGACCGAATTGGCATTGCACCATGCAAGCTCTATATTTAGGCTCAAATAGCTTGCTTTTTAAAGAAAGCCGCAATCATTTTAAACACTTGTGAGTGTATGGAGTGCTGGGACACTGTGCTAGCTCAGTCATGTGGTAATGTGCACTTACACTCTATTGTTTGGATACTTATGTGTGCTTTGTAGCTTATATCCTCTGTGCACAGCTTTATTTGTCTCTATGAAGTAACTTGTGAGACTTCATGAATCATGGTTTAAGAGAGAGAACACACTGAGTCACTTTCATAAAGAGACAGTGAATAGAGAAGTACCTATTTTGTATATAGCTGCAAAATACTAAATTTATGTCACAAATAAATGCTCTGTAATTTTACAGAGTATCACATTTGCATATTTTCTTGTTCATAAACTATAACTATATTGAAACCCTAGCATTTGATGAGAGAACTCAACACAAAAAGCTTGGCCCATTCATTCTTCTACTTCATATAATGGCACAAATAGCAACTGATAGATTTCAAAATATTCACCATGTGGGCAGCAATAGAAATGATATGAAAGGATATAACATGGAATTTTTGTTATTTACATTGTCTTGTACTGTCATGTGGATTGCTTTTAATGGTTATTTGATTGCTTTTTATTGTAGAGAAGGAGGCTGGTGCCCTTGAAATAGCATTTTTCAGATGTTACAAAGCATATATGTTGAAATGAGTTCCCTCAGCAGAAGACAACGGCAAGTGTATTAATACAAGTATTAAAAAAACAAGTCAAACTCTTTACAGTGAGTATATAATGTAAGCTCTGCTACATTGTAAATCATTATCTTCTACCTTTTGAATATGGCAAGCAGTTGAGAAAGACCTCTGAGGAATTTGCCACCCCTCTGCCTATCCATCTGTCCTACCATCTCTGGCTTTTGGAGAAACAGCTGTCTTTAAACATTACACAGTAATTCCATGCCAAAGAAATGCATGCATTACTGAAGCTAGTATTGTCTTGCGCATCCTAAAAGTAATTAATTTTTTAACAGGTTTTAGGAGATGCATTAGTTTATCCAATAGGCTGAACAATAAGCATGAATTTCCTATTGTTTCAGTTGTTAAGCAGCTGATACATCCCAATGGAAAAGCAAAATATTTATCCCACAGTTTCTGTCAGTGTCATACAAAATGAAGAAATAGTAACAATGTTACATTGTTTTGAGCAAGTGCACAGTGAATAAACTTCAAAGTTCAACAGTTTATTTGAATGAGAAAATTAAATTTTTGAAAAGTGAAACAACAATCCTCTTACTATGCTATACCAGACCTAAATCCGTAGTATTTACATACGACTGTTACTGAATCAGTGTCTTTCAACTGTGTGGTTCAATGAGTAACAGGAGCCATGAAATAGTGAAGAGAGAAGAGAATTAGTCAGAATATGACACATTCATTCACTTGACTGAGATTCATCATGTCTAAGGGTGGGAGCTGACTACCTAACTTAGTCAGTTGGGGCTTTTATACAAAGTCAAGGGCACTTCCCACTATAGCCTTCATCCATCACTAGAGAATAACATGAATCTCCCATAGACCTTGTATCATATTTGTGAGACTTGTGTAAATGTCTTAGGTGCCTTAGGGTACCTTACATGCCATTACAGAGCTATCAGCTTATGAATGTTGATCTAGATGACCACAGCATAGACATCTGCACTTGAGTTAGTCATCCGATTTTACTATTCACAGAAGAAAGAAGACAAAAAAAATTAGGGCATGATTTGTATTGCCGTGCTATGTCTAGTGGAGTGCCTGCTAAAATACTTATTGCTCTGCTGTATGAGGAGCTTAGGGTTCAGCTCAGATACAGATTTACATACGGTCAGATGAATCCCAGGCTTTTTGCGAATAAATGAAAAGTACCTGTTGAAAATACTAAGGCACTGGCAATCTGGATCCTCTTCTTGATTGAAAAGGTAACTCAGAGAAAGTCTAATCTTAGAAAGCTTTCACTACCTTGTCACTGTTAAGAAGAAGCAGATCAATCCAATTACTAGATTAGTATGAAAGGATGTGATAATGTCCACTTATATTATTTACTAGGGTCTTACTACCTCTAAGTGGTTAGTATGCTTGGGTCCCTGAAGTGTACTGATATTCCTTTTGAAAGAAAATTAGTGGGCAGCAGACAAGAGAGTAGTAAATTACCTTAATCTCCTTTTAATTACAAATGTGCAGTTCCTGAAGACAGGTATTGAACTGAGTGGAATTTAATAGTAGAACATCACAATCCTGGCTTGCAGATTAGAAATGAAAAGGTAAAATTTCTCTTGCTTGAGCAAGCCGTGTTGGGCTTTTTTAATGCAATAAAAAATCATATTTCAGTACAGCTTTTCTTTCTTATCTCATTATTGGTGTCATCCTTCCTTGGAAACTGCCAGTATAATGGTTCTTACTAATAGTGAACACTTAAATAGTATTTCACTTTTAAAACACTTAGTGATTGTACTGGTTTTGACTGGAACACAGTTAAATATATTAATTGTAGCAGATATGGGGCTATGATTCACGCTGGACACAGTGTTGCTAACACAGGGATGTTTTCAGTCCTGCTGAGCAGTGCTCACACAGATTCAAAGCCTTTCATTGGTGGGTGCTCGCCCCACCAATAAGGAAGCTGGGGGTGCGCAAGTTGTTGGGAGAGGACACAGCTGACCTCAACTTACCCAAGGGATGTCCCTTACTGCATTACATTGTGCTGATGCCTTAAGATCCTTTTGTTTTTTTGATTTTTCTAATTTTTATAAACTTTATAAGTAGTTATATAGTAGAGGTAGATTTTAGAAGCAGTAACCTTTATTCACTAAGCCTTAGCATAGAAACTACACACATTCCCCAACCCCTCACCCCATTCCATGTTCCTATATCATTATCCCCTGAATTCCAGTAGAAAATGTTTAGTCTCTCTTTAAGAGTAGGTCCTTTTGTTTAGAGAACACTTGTACCTTGGCCTGAACCACAAAAGTACAGTCAAGAACTGGGTGACTGTGTACCCTTTGTGCTCTGAAGAAGATGAAGATGACGAAGAAGGGGTCTCAAAAAGCCCCTAGACCCAATTCCCAAGGGGCGTGACTGAGGGTGGTCCAGGGTAAAAGCCAGTGGGTGGACGAAACCTGGGATTGGACAAGCAATATTATAAATTGTAACATCTGTGTACCATGTAATCTCATGCCTCAGAGGCACAAATTAAAACCCTTTCCTTATCTCACCTCCAAAACTAACTTGCCTCAGAGTTTTTTTCCTCCCTGCATTTTCTTTAGGTGACATGCTCAACAATAAAACTGGTGGATGGAGGTTGCCCGGGGCTAGCATTGCCAGCAGGCTTGCTCTGGGCCTGTCTGGTCGGTCTGTGCTGAGCAATTGTTTTCTTTTGCATTTTTCTTGTAGTTTCCTCCATTCCCCCTCTCTTTGTTGTCTTGTTTTTCATTCCATTAAAAAAAAAATAAAATTATTAACTGTCTTTATGATCTTGACCCACATGTTTTCTTACTTTTACACTTCCAATTCTCCTCCCATCCTTCTGTGCAGAAGCAAGTGAGTGGCTGTGTGTGGATTAGCTGCTGCCATGTTTTCACCCATTTGGGAACTAAGTACCACGCAGCTCATCACTCGCTTTTTCCCTCCTCTGGTGGGATGCAGAGGATAATCTGGGAAAAAAGTAAAAGTCATGGGTTGAGATAAGAACAGTTTAATAATTAAACATATGAAATAGCATAATACTAATACTAATATTAATAATATTAATATTTGCAATGAAAAGGAAAGAGAGAGAAATAAAACATAAGAAAATTGAGTGATATACAATACAGTTGTTTAACACCTGTTGACTTATGTCCAGCCTATCCTCAGCAACAATCAGTGACTCCTGGCCAACTCCCCCCTGTTTAAAAAACTGAGCATGACATTTTTTGATGTGGAATATCCCTTTAGCCGGTTTGGGTCAGTTGTCCTGGCCATGCTCCTTCCCAGCTTCCTATGACCCTCCTCGTTGGCAGAGCACTGTTCAGCAACAACACATCAGTGTGTCATTATCATTATTCTTATAATAAATACAAAACACAGCTCTGTACTAGCTACCAGGAAGAAAACTAAGTCTATCTCAGTGAAAATCAGGACAGCTGCCTACTGGGATTATACCATGACACTGACCCTATCTTATTGGTTTGTTTCAAATAAGGTATATTCACAGAAGTCACTCCAATAAGGTCTCTAATTTGGAATAGAGCACTGGATTTGATTGCTATGTTAGTCTGTTCAAATTATGAATATCTCTGGAGTAGAACCATGTTTTACACAGTATTGAACACAAATAAAACAAATTAATAACAGCAGTCTAACATGTTCTTTGTTGCTTGGCTATCAGGCTTACCAATATAACTAGTTAACAACTGCCTTTTGCTGGTTATTTACTATGTTGGCCAGAAAGTTTCAGTATGATCTTTTCAATGAGGTTAGACCAATATACTGAGGTGAGTAAGCAAGAATTAAAAAAAAACAGAAAAATTAAAAAAAAATCAAAACATAGGAATAAAGATCCAGGGAGACTACAGCAAGATTTCAATTGAAATTCCAGGTAGATTCCTGACAATGTCTAGTCTGATTTTTGGCTGCATGTTTTCAGCAACCCCAGTGTTAAGAGCTTAAAGAGACTTTGGGATAATATATCTGGTATCTGCTTTAGCCTAATGTATACTATTACATGACTTCTCAGGATGTCAGCTGGCTGCTTTCCAGTTCAGCAACTCACTCAAATTATCCCTTTATTGAAAAGGGCATCAGTAAAAGTTTATGCTCTTAATTCAGCAATTTTTTTTTCTCAAAAACTATACACAAAAAAGACAAAACAGATAAATAGGATCACCCTTACAAACGTGTTTATGAAGACGCTATATTTTAGGAAGTAAAAAAATGCTCATTAACTTATTAATATTTTAAAAATATTCTATATTATTGAAAGAGTGTAAAGAAAGCTCATGTTTATGAGAATAATATCTCCCTATTTAACTTTGATAACAGTCTCTGAGGTGTTTTTTTTTCTTTTTAAACTCTGTACCTGGTCTGGCAATATTCAAAGACGGTAAATAGGTTTTAAGCTGGGGATTTTTTGACAGTGATAACACGGAGGGTCACAAGGGATTTTGTCTGTGAAGATTTAAATGGCAATCAGTATAGATTTATGGAGAATATACCTTGTCAAAAAAACGTGATATCTTTTTACACAACGAGTTTAGTTGATAACTGCAGCAGATAAATGCATTGACATAGTGCAGTCAAACACTTATAAAGCAGTTGTCCTTGTCTTTCTTCTTTCTGATGAAAATACTGCTATGCAAAATCAATGAAGCTTAAATATCATCTATGAGAGATGTTTCAGAAATTAATTATAAATGAAGTATCAGTGTCAACAGGATGCATATCCAGATGACTCTGAAAAGTTAGTTCTTGCTTTTTAATCTCTTCATCAATCCATTTGCTAATAATGGATAACTAGTGAGTAATAAATATTGGGGAAAGACCAACTAAACTAAATTAAATTGCTTAAGAAAATTGCTTTTCTTTGGACAGCATATGTTTAACAAAACCAAATGAAAAGGCATACCTCAAGGAACAAACTATATAGGTCACACTTGCAGGATGGGAAATTGTGTCCTGGTGTTCAGTGACACTGATGGACTTAAAGGAAATAGTAGATAATTAAGTGAACATGAGCTCCCTGAGCAATACTAGAGCTAAGTAGGTGAAAATATTTTTTAAATGTACAAGTAGAAAAATATTAAATAGAAGTGAGTAGGCTGTATTTGTGTATAGCATTTGAGAGTTTCTTACTAGGATACCTATATATATTTTTAGGTGATTGTCTTTAAAGGGGATATTGAAATATTAAAAATATGACAGAAAAATTTACAAGGGTGGCTCAAGATTTTGAAAACTACCAAAGTATCGATTATGAAGTCATTGTCTACAAGCTCATAAAGAAAAAAGAACAATTTTGACAGGAGACAAAGCTTGAATGCATTAAAATAGCCAGTGATTGCAAAATAGCTAATTCAGAATACAACCAAGAAGCACCTCTTAAAATCATATATTCATGTAATCATATAGATTGGAAGGGACCTCTAGAGGTTAGTATGGTCAAAGCCACACTAACCTGAGAGTTAGATCACTTTAAGCAAGGCCTTGAACACTCAGATTTGAAAGTCCCTGAGGATGGAGATTTCACAGTCTTATTAAGCAGTGTATTCCAGCCCTTACCCATTTACTCTGCAATTTTTCTTCTTATGTCCAACTGAAAATTTCTGCAGCTTATAACCATTGTTTCTCACCTTTCAACTGTGTAGCTCTTAGTGTAGTCTGGCTCTATCTTCTTTTTTTTTTACTTTAGATATTAAAAGCAGGTTTTAGGTACATACTTAACACTACCATAATTGAAAATTAAATTTGGTGATAAGAGAATCCATCTATTTTGAGAGTGATATGAGTGGGTTTTCCAAGAGATGTAGGGTTCATACAAATCATGAGCCCGATGTGGGAGTTGCTACATGAAGTTCTGTGATTCCTTCAACTTATTTTATCTAAATAAAGTTTTAATTTACTCAAAAAGTTCATGTTAGACATTAAACTCATGATATTATGAAGTCAATGAATTGCAAAAATAATCTTGTTCAGTATGGTCATTAGTCAATCCCACATAACATCTTGCATGCTGTATAATCGTGAATCTTTGTAACATCGCCAATTCATTTGTAATGATAATATTTAACAAACGGTGATTTTTTCAGCTGGAAACAAAGTTATTCCCTATTCCCTACTCTCCTAAATACCACTGCCATCACATCCCTTGAGTCTGTATCATGAGATCTTTATCAACTCAAAGTAATGTTAGAAATAAGCAGATGGGACATAATTTTAATATCTTATCTGAAGATTAACATCTCCCAGTAGTGCAACTGCACTCCTAATACTGGACCATGGCAGCAACACTCTGCAGAAGCCCACTCCAAATGTGCAATTCTTACTGTATGCCCTTGTTAGAGGTCTTTTATTTACTGCCTCCTTTATTCAGAGTTTCATAATTACAACTAAAAGTGACATTTCACAAGCTAAGAGGATTTTCCATAACAGAACCCCTATTGTCATTCTTCATTTCCTTTCATTTCAAACACATTTGCTGCATTTTCATTATGTAGGAGATCATGCAGCCCACCAATGCAGAAAGTCTCTTCTTTCCTGCCAGCAAGGTACAACAAGAGTAACTCTCAGAGCCAGAAAGTTATTCTTGCACAGAATACAGAAATGTCTTTTATTGAGGCTAAGCCTATGCCAAAAAACTAATTTAATATGGATGGAGGAAGAAACTAAACAAAGGATTATGAATTCTTTCATATAAAATGTTCTACACCATTGTGACAACAATGTAACAATGCAAGGACGTAGAGAAGATGCAAAAGAAAGGTAACAGACTACATTAGTTGGCACAATTGTAGGACAGAAATCTACAACTGTAATAGAAGTTGGGGCCCGTGTCTGGTAAAAAAAAAAGTAAGGTCAGAACTCAATAGACAAAAAGTGGTCTTCCGAAATCAGGTACAGTTAATGGAAAATATAGTAATGGAGCTGATTTCTCTATCCATCACCTCTTAAAAAGATTGATAAAAGGGCAGTTAAGTGTGGGCACACCATGAAGAAAATTTTAGAAAAATGCTTCTGAGAAGAGGAAGGTTATTAGGTTTCTGCTTTTCTCTGCAGATTCTGACTTTATGATTTAAAGACCTCCATGACCATGAGTTTGGTGCTCTAGCAGGACTAAAAACGGGCAACATACAGTAGTGCTGAACTAATTGAAGTCCCGCTAAGAGTTCTGTGAGATCTACGATGCCCTTGTTCCACCTATGAATTCTTTTCTGTTCTTCCCCTTCTTCCTCACTAAGAAAAAAAGAAAAATCTGCCTATTTAACCAGCAGCACAGAAGTAGATAGACTCTTTCTCACTATAAGAAGAAACAAGCCTAAACAGAATACCTCATATTGAGGAAAATGGAGGAGGAACCAAAGTACAAAAGGAAAATCTGTTGACTGCTTCTCATCAAAAGCCTGGTAGTGTCAGGATATAAACATAAACACATATGTTCTTTTATGTCCTCTATATTTCCTATTGCTTCTCATTTTCTCTTTAAATTCATCTTTGATTGCCTTACCAAATAGGAAAAGAGACTCAAAACTAACCAATAGAACTATCACATTCTTACCTGCTACAATGGACTGCATGATAGAATAAGAAAGCATAATGAAAATCCTCAACCTCTAGTAGGAATTTTGATAACTTTTGATTGATTGCTCTTCCCAGCCATCTAATCTCAACATACTCAGTGCTGCCTTTGGATTATTTTCTTTGTCTGATCTACATAAAACATGTACACTTACTCTGTAATTTTCCAAACTTTGATAAGTTTACAAATGTGTTTGCCATACCACCCATGCAATTTATCAATCTCCTTCTTGTCTGTTTCTGTACTAAATCAGGATCGCATTTTTTATAGTATGTGTGCTTGTATCTGTGATAACAGATTGCCATAAATGATATTCCACAGGAGAAGACCCTGATCAAAAGGAATTTGTGCCTACTTTCCTTTATGACACCAACATACTGACCAGTATATTAGAATAACAGATTAGCTTGGGTTGCAAGGGACCTTGGAGATCATCTAGTTCTAACCCTCTGCCATGGGCAGAGACACCTTTCATTAGATCAGGTTTCTCAGAGCACCATCCAACCTGGTCTTGAACTACTCCAGGGATGGGCATCTACAACTTCTCTAGGCCACCTATGCCAGTGCCTCACCACTCTCACAGTAAAGAATTTCTTCCTAACATCTAATCTAAACCTACGGTCCTCCAGCTTAAAGCCATTCTCCCTTCTCCTATCACTGCATGCCCTCAGAAACAGTCCCTCTTCAGCCTTCTTGAAGAGAAGAGGTAGTTAGTGGTGTGCTTTCTTCCTACCCATTGGATATTACTCATTAAGATTTGTCCTTCCCCTTTACATTCCAGTGAAGGAAACCTACTTCCCGTCAGGAATGACATAGCGCTTCCAAGGCATGATTCTTTATATTGATGCAGGTACTGGGATTTTTCCAGGTTATGTATAAAAATGCTCAGGCAAATACAATCAGGCTCTGAAATGATCAACTAGAGATTTTCTTGCTTAAGAATTTCTGGTAAAAAAATTAATTTTTATGTATGATGAAATGAGTGCAACTCTAAATATACACCATATAACAAAAATATTTTGTGGTCCCAAACAAAATGTCCTGCAGTTCCCACTACATTTTGTAAACACTGTTACCTTTTCCAAGCAATGTTTAGTCTCTTTCAAAAAAGGTTGAAAGAGAAAACACTAGATAAATCTATTTTGTCATAATCCATTTTACATGTGTTGGGTTTTTGTTTGATTTTATTTTGGTTTGGTTTGGTTTGGTTTCCATTTTGGTTTTTTGTTTCCTTTACTTCTCTAGTAATCAGATCCAAGTCAGCTATTGACCTCAGGCTAATGCTGGGTAACAAGACTGTAATTATCCAGGTAACATATCTTTGTCTTCTTCTAATTAAATAGAACACACTCAGTATTCTCACTTTTCATTCAGAATCTTACAATGAAAAGGCTTTTTTTCTATTTAAAATTTAAGCATGTGGACATATGTAATTAGTGGACATGTTTGGATTTCATTTAAAGAAAGGGTTCCAGATCTTTCATTGGACCAGTACTCAACTATGGATTTTCAAATGCATCCCAAAATATCAGAAAGGCAAAAAAACAGAAAAGAAATCTAGGAAGTATTTATTTTTTAATATAGATAGACATATCTTGTAATATCTATTATAAATAAATAAGAAGCATTTATTGTCAATATATTTTATAGATATTATATATATTTTTAGGACATGTACGTGAAATACATGAGTATATGAAATAAAAATCAAGACCCTATAAAACATGTCCTTTTCCTCTCTTCATCTGGTTTTTGTAAAACATGCTAATCTATATATTCCTTCTATTGCTTTCTTCACCGATTGCCTGAAGAGAGACTATGGAAAATTATCTGGAATTGTTTGTCTCCCTCTATATATCTCTTCTAAAATTTCTTCTAACAATTTTGATTTGCCCTTATGTACATGAAAAACAGAAAAGTTTTGCCTCAAAAAGGTTGTCTTTCCCTCAGACTGCACTTCCTCAGTTTAGATTTCTCCTTAGATTCTCTCTTAACCTAATTTCATTTTTTTTCTCAACATTTTGCTGTTGCATGCTGCTTTTCCAGTCTGAAGTTTTTAAAACTGAATCAATATGGCAGCAATCTGCTCTACCCTTCAGTAACAACTAAGTTTATAAATAGTGAACTTCCAAGTCAGCATGAGGAGAAGAACTTCTCCTGTTTTACTAATTATGTTCCTTTCAGTGGCATTTTTATTTTATTTTAGTACGGTGACATAATTTTCAAAAGCAGCAGTGCTGGCAACTTAAAGGAACTGTGTTTTATGAAGAGATTTCATTTTATAGATAAACTTCCAAGTCTGGAAAAAGCCTCATGTGGATTCACAATTCATTCAAATTTCTTTTTCCACCATCCTTAGTTGCTAATATATTCTTCCAAAAGATTTATATCCAAATATTTATTTAAAGAAATGAAAAAGTGAGTGAGGTAAAGAGGGAAGCTACACCACATGCACTACAGTACATTTTCTTCAAAGCAAAAGTCCTCCTTTCAGATAAAACAATGGAAAGAAAGAGCTTTGGTGGAAAGGTCAGTGGAAAGAAAGAGCAATGGTTTTGGTGTAGGACCTGTTGCTCTGTTTCCACATTGCTGCATTAGAGAACAAACCAGAGGCCGTGAAGAACTTTTGGCTATGTGAAATGTAGTACCTTTGTGTCTTTGTACAAGTTCTCAAGCCAGCTTTGGTCAGTTAAATCCACGGCAGCTGTGGTGACCTGCATAGGCCACATTGCCCCTGCAGACTGCATAATCCCTAATACGGTTAGGTTTGGGGTTAGCCCATACAATCATGCATTTAATGCCTTAGCTAGTTTTGATTCAGCATCCCATTGCTGGAATCATACTTCTGATTACAGTAGAATCATGGTTCTTCATTGCCATTGTGCAAGGTAGAATGCTGAACAGATTTCTTAAAGCAGTGGGATGAATGGAAGAAACACTTCTAAGGTTTGATTGTAAAGAGAAATATAGGAATGAGATGAGAGCAAGGCTTTGAAATGCAAAAATGTGCACACTATCTATCTATCATCCATCTATCTATCTATCTATCTATCTATCTAATTTCTATCTACATATGTATACTTCTGTATACATAGCTTTGTACTGTTTCTGAATCTGAAATGAAAACAGCACAGCAATAATTTTTTTCCTTATTCTCATTAGAAATGTTTAACAAGTGAAAGAAGTCCTTTTAAAACAAACTACTTTTCAAGAGGATCTTTTCAATTTGAGAATTGCTAAGTCTGGATTTTTTCTTTGGTTTGTTTTTCTACTAACATGCCAAAACATATCACATGTCACATGATGTGATGTTGAAAAAGAAAGTATCATTTCTGAGTTCGCTTCAGTATAATAATAAAAGAAAATAGCGACAGTCATCAGTCAGCTGAAATCTTTTGGGAGGATGTTTTTAGTTCGACATGTATAAATAAAAGACTGAGCCTGATCCTTACTTTTAAACTACTGATATAAATAGTGAACAAACTAAAAACAGTAAAATGCTCTCAAATCTTGGTTATGTGATCATTAAACCTTCTCTCCTAAGATTCTCACTTGATTCCATTCTCTCTAGTTCCTTGAAAATTTAGCTAGGTGATCTTATCTCTCATTCTAAAAAAATCCTTACATTACATTTTTATTTTTGAAGTATTTCTTTGAAATATTTTTGTGAATAACTGTACATCCGAAGCATCTTTTCTTTTACAGCTTAAAACTTTGCTTTCATAGTCATAGTTTTTTATTATTGTTTGAATTATTGTACATCGAAAGGTGAATAATTGCATGTGAGAGCTTACTCTTTAAAGATTTTTTCAAAGGCACCAAGAACCCTTCAAACTTAATACATTGTTTCAAAACATGAAAACCATCTGAGGCCTGAATAATAAAAAAGATGTTTTAGGACTATTTTGGCTTTAATTTTAAATTCAGGGCCAGATTTCACTGTTGACAAGATGGAGTTGTAATGTAGGAATACAAATAAGCCAGTGATATTGTAGGCCTGTTCTTGTTGGCTGCCAGAGTTCTGCTTTTTGTCTGCACAGAACTGGGATTGAACAGAATTATTTCCAAATGTAATAAACATAAGTCTATGCAATTGAAATGACTGTTTGAATTCTGAATGGGGTATTAAAAAAGGGTAACATTTCCTTTATTAGCTACA
Organism: Manacus vitellinus; assembly: GCF_001715985.3. NCBI lineage: Eukaryota > Metazoa > Chordata > Aves > Passeriformes > Pipridae > Manacus > Manacus vitellinus. The sequence goes on along the minus strand of NW_021940208.1, from coordinate 8,456,441 downwards.
ATTCATTCTTTGTGAATTCTTTTATGAACACCTTATGTTTATGCTTTCTTATGGAAGTAAATCTTTTCATAGTCTATAGATTACATTTGATTTTACAATTTTAAGGCTAAATGGCAAAATTGAACTTGGTGAAAGCTCAGAGCTGTACTGACAAAGTTTGCATGACACGGTTTTGGCAGTAATCAGGCTACAGGGGTGGCTTCTTGTGAGAAGCTGCCGGAAGCTTCCCCCATGTCAATACAGCCAATTCCAGCCCGCTCCAGGATAGACCCACCGCTGGCCAAGGCTGAGCCCATCAGTGATGGTTGTAGGTACAGACCATGGTGAGGCAGGCTGTCACCCTGTAGGCCCTGGAGGACCCCACACTGGAGCAGGCAGATGCCAGAAGGAAGCTGTGACCTCGTGGGAAGCCCTAGGGCAGGCTCCTGGCAGGACTTGTGACTGCAAGGGTGGACCTACAATGAAGTACTTCATGAACTGTAGCCTGCAGGAAAGACTTGTTCTTGAGTTTTGAAGTTCTTGGAGGACTGTTTCCCAAGGGAGGGACCTCAGGCTGGAGCAGGGGAAAAGTGTGGGGAATCCTCTCTTGAGGAGAAAGGAGCAGGAGAGGCAGCATGTGATGAGCTGTCTGCAGTCCCCATTTCCTGTCCCACTGAGCTGCTGGGGGAGGGGAGGAGGTAGAGAAATCAGCAGTGAAGTTATGCTTGGCAGAGAGAGAGAGGGTTGGGCGAAAGTTGTTTTAAGACTGGGTTTTATTTCTCATCCTACTCTGATTTGATTTGTAAGAAATTAAATTAATTTCCCCAAGTCAAGTCTGTTTTGGTTGTAATGGTAATTGCTGAGTGATCTCTCCTTTTCCTTATCTCAATCTATTAGTCTTTTTTTATATTTTCTCTTCACTGCCCAGCTGGGGAGGGGAGTGATGGAGCAGGTTTGGTGGGCACCAAGCATCCAACCAGGGTCAACTCATCCATTTCACAGGATTTTTTTTGTAAAAGAACAACTTTTAAACAGTCATTGTGCATTTAATGTGTAGAAAGAATCTGTAATTTGCAAACAAGACGGAAAAATTGCTTTGGGTTAGACAGAGAGAGATCAGCTTACCTACCAAGGCTGCCTTACCTACCTGGCCTTCAGCTGCCAGCCTGGAAGGCTTAAACCAGGTGTCCCCAGTTTCCTGGGTCACAGCTGTCACCTCTGTGCAGATGTCCCAGTTACCATAGCATTTCTGAAATACTCTCTGCTGCCTATCTTTGAGAACAAGAACTAAATCCTTACATTTGATGAGACAAATTTAGGCCTACTGCATGTCTTATCTCCATTGACTTTAACAGGAGTTTGCACATGTGCACATGTAGGCAACTACTGCTTCAAGAGGAGCTTTGATGCCTATTGTATTGTTTTGTGTTAACTTCTGGTTCTCAAAATGTCTGTTCTCTGGTGCAACTTCTGTCTCCTTGGAGTCCTACCATCTTTGATCATTTCCTTAAGTGCTTCCTCCTCCTCCATCTGTCCTCCTGGCACTAATGGTTTGCTAAAAAAGGTTTTACTACAAATTCTTGTGTGTTTTGAAAAAAAAAAAAAAGGCAGATTTTGCCAGGTACCTGACATTTTATCACACATTGACATGATAAGGATTCTTACCACATCTACCAGCTTAGTATATGCGGGCATATTTCTGCTACCATTGAGCATATTCAGTTCCAATCATGCTTAAGCATAAGAAAAGAGTAGGTGTGCAACTCCTGCTCTGTTCTTCATGCAAACATGCAAAGGGTGCATCTCAATTTCTCTGCAATTAATATCCACTAAAATAAATCATATAAAGTTAGTGGAACAGTTTTTGGGCTTTTTAAAATAATTATGTCTTTAAACATATGCTTTACCCTTATCACCACCTACTTAAGTAAACAACATTTTAGGCAAAAGGAAAATAAAATCATAATGAAAAATGAGCAGACTCTTTCAATCAAATGACAGAACAAAATCCATATATCTAAAAAGTTTAATTGCAAATGTAAACATCAAAATTGCTATTTGCAAATAGAGATATCTCAATGTAAATGTTAAAAGGCTTGTCAAATGAATAGTTCTAAATGCACCAATAAGCTCATTAGATGAATCAAAAACTTTCACTTTGCCATCAATCTTTATTAGTTGCGGTTGAGTTCTGATATTGAACCCCAGTAGATTAATTCCCCTCACATCACAGGTATTTACATGCCTGAGTACTTCATTGCGTAGATAGCTTGCAAAAATTCAAAAGCCTCCCAATAGGAGAGGTTAAAAAAACCCAACCTTTTTACATCACCCATTTTAAACAAAAGTTACTTTATAAACTACTGCAGAATTCAGGCTATTATAATATTTTCTAGTCATCCTTTTCCAATAAATATATATATATATGAGAGAACTAATTAGAAGAAAAGTAATCAGCAACTCTTTCCAAAAACATACTTCTTCAGAACAGAAAAAAAAAAGTAGATTAACATTTTTGATAGAAAGAGACATTTTGCAGAGGACTGCTTCAGGAAGCAAACAGAAACATATAGACCCATCCTTCTGTTGTTGTACTGAAAATTAAAGCCATGTAAGCTGTTATGTTGCATTGGCTGACCCACGAGTTTACATATTTATTTCCTGAAGTCATTGTTTCTGTTCAATAGATACTCCCAGTACAAGAAAACAAATTTAACCTTCAGTAGACATGAAAACAAATGTCACCTTCGTTAGTCTTTCCTCAGGGTTACAGCCTTCTTAGCATTGAACAGGCTGCTTCTGCTCTGGTTTCAGGGTATTGAGATCTGCACATAGCAATATTGCATTAGAACATCCACACCACTATGGGGTAGTGGAAAAGATTGACAGCTACAAATTCAGTATTGAAGGCGGATTTTTTTTTATTAAATTAATATAAAATTATTTTTCAATGCATTAGTCATTTGGCAAGAAAGTGTGAATGACAGTATATTACTTTGATTTTTAGGATCTCAACCCAGGGTACACAAAAGGCTTGTTTTTATTTTAAGTTAGTTTTATTGGCACATGAATACCATAGCTAAAGAAACGATGACATACAATTTTGCTGGTACTGTTAAGTTATTAAATATGTTTCTTTAATGAAGTGCAGAGACACAACTTACATTAGATCTCACCAATGAAATAGTTGATTAGTGCACGAATGAAAGACCTCCAAATAGAGGGCACAACAACTGAAATCCTGGTACAGAAGAGGAAAAATACACATGAAACTTAGTGAGGTTAAGATTTCATCTGGTCAGTTTTCTCCAAAGTTTTCACTGTCTTTGTAATAAGAAGAATAGGGAAAATAAGTTCCTAAACAAGTATATTATTTACAGATGATGACAGTGTTAGCAAAAGCTGACAAATTCTAATGACTTCTGATTAAATTCCTTCCTGAGTAATGGTAAGCTGCCCTCACACATTTAAGTTAACCTTTTTTATTCATATTCTTATTTTTCTCCTTTTTATCAACAACTGTCTTACAGTATTGTCATACACAATTAAAGAGCTACGTTTTCTATTTCCATTTTGAGTGCAATGACTCTTTCTGCCTCTCAGCTGTCTGTTTATTCCCTTTAGCATCTGTAGAAGTGAAGATGCAGTTTCCCATCAGATGGCAGAGTAAGGAGGTAAATCTGACCAGTTTTTTACTTCCAATAACAATCAATACAAGCTTAAGAAAGGATTTATAGCAGGAATCTCCTGTATATCTCTCTTCTGGTAAATAATGTCTGATAATGCATTTTTTCAAACTTTAATATCATCACTCTATATTTGGAGCAGTGCAGCAACCACATGACCAACTGTATAATGTTGCTGGTGATGAGGCTTTAGTGTGTATCTCTTCAATCTGCTAACAAAATGCAGCATTTTACAAGAGATCTTAGTACCTCAAAGGTGTGAGGAAACTGAGCAGCTGTTTCGGCCTCTGGTGTCATCAGTGAGGTCAGTGACATTCAGGCTAACAGTCCATTGAAGACAGTGACTAAGTTTACAACAACTCTGTTATCAATAGGACATTGATAAGGTTGGAAAGAAAAAAAAGTTGGAAAGCTGGGGAAATATAAAGGATATCTCTAACAAATGAAGCCTGAATAAAGGTGGATTAACGACACATATAAACAAAACCACCGCAGATCCATTCAAAGTAATATATTGTTGAAATATACTATTGCAAACATACTCCAAAAAATGGGATTTATTTTAGAGCCCTTTGGTGTTGACTTCTATTTTGATCTACAAAGTGTTTCATAAGCATTACTTGAACAAGTTTGTGTAAAAAACTGCTTTCTTGTGATTCTTACCAGTGCACTGAAAGTCTGCAAACCAAAGAAGTTGTACACCTGGCATCTTTCCTGTTCCTGATGTACCTGTCCCTAAATACTGGTTGCTAGAAATGGAAGCTAAATCAAATGTTCATCTTCTTGTGCACAGAAAAAAAAAATAAATCATCAACTCTACTTTTGCTCAGAGCAAATTAAAACTTTCAAAATGATATAAGGATTCTGCAATGCTACCTCAGCTAGTCCGGTAAAACTATGCGAGTATGGGGCAGTGTACAAATGGATAAACTCTAAATCAAGAGTGAAAAGGTAGACAGACTGTTCCAGCCTTCTGACTTGGCAGATTCCAGGACATGTGCTGTAGTTCTGCATACGCTATACATGTGCAAGAAAAACAACAAAAACCCTTTTCTGTTGAAGCCATCTGATATTTGTTCACTGACTACAGTGGATTAATTGAGAAATGAATGAGAGTAATATGCAAAAATCAAGTAGTGAATGTTGAGAGATATTAGTTGCTTAGTTTAAATAAACATGTTTTATATATAATGAGTTGCACAGAGTTAAAATACTGTGTGATTTAGCATGCTGTTTGCCTTAGTTTTACTTCCTTAGCATGAGTAGATGAGTTTGCTGAATCCTTAGGCTGCAAGCTGTGAACTTATACCTAGATATGCTTTTGTCTGAAATAGAATTAATTTTCATAGTAATTTTCCTAGTAGCTAGTACAGTGCTGCAATTAGTATGAGAATAATATTTATAGCACACTGATGATTTGGTTGTTGGTAAGTAGTGTTTATCCCAGGTCCAGGTTTTTTTGTTTCCCATATTCTACCAGAGAGCAGGTGCACCAGAAGGGCAAACAAGAAGACAAGGAGACTACAGCCATCAGCAGAAGCTGTAACTCCACAAGATAAGAACAGTGAACAACCTGCCTTCACAGACAAAGAGAAAGAATCCAATGAGTTTTTAGAAGACAACAGATCAAGAATCACCATTGCACCAAGAAAAGTGTGCAAGGGCATGTGAAGAGTGCATGAGAGGTGGGTGCATAATTCATAAGGGTATAATTGCCTGGGAATTTCTTTGTTCTGTGTTCCTCTCTTGAGGCACTCAGCTTGAGCTGACCTGCTGCTGTAGAACTCTATTAAATTATTTATTTTTATAAATCTGATGTCTGAGTCTGTGCTATGGGAAGCCTAAGGTCGAGCTCAAAGAAGAAGGAAGTATGACCATGAGTGAGTGTGTGTGTGTGAGCAAGGAGATGAAAGGTGCATCCATTGGCTTACCGGAACTCACTGGAGTCTCCCGCTGTGAAGGGACTCTGGTCCTAGCAGTTAAAAATTCAGGTGATGTGTGTGTCACTACTTGAATAGTGTAAGAATGCTCAGGTAGAAGCTTCTTTTTTAACAGTGAAACAGGTACCAGGTGAATGTATGTGTATCTTTATATTTCATTGGAATGCCTCACCAAATTTTACTCCACCAGCCAAGCATACTAAGATAACTTTCTCTTAATCATGCATACAGTAATATTCATTGTATTATTTAGTATTGAAAAATTTAATTTAGTTTCAAATTGCAAATTTGTATAAAATAATGAAGAAAAACAATTATTGGGTTTTTTTTTTTGTTGTTGTGATTCCTTTGCAGTGACCTTCCACTTGGGATCTTAGCATGTACTAACTAACGTTTTTAACCTCAGAAGAACTTCTGTCAAGTACTAAGCAGAGAGAAGACAAGTGACTTTTTCAAGTTCATACAAAAAAAAAAAAAGCCAAGAATAGAAATCCAGGAATAGAATTCATGGGGCAGAATAACAGGTCTAATTGAGGTAGAAACTTGGCTTTTTCTCTTCAAAACAGGTTTACTTCTGTGGCTGCCAGGAAAAATTATTGATTTCATCTGTTTATTCATTGCTAGTAATGAAATATGTCAGATTTGAAAAACTTGTGCTATTTAAATCGATGGAATATTAAACTGAAGAGAGATGTGTGACTGAGTATTGGTTTTATGTAGCAAGACATTGATCGCTGGGAGGTGCTGTAGGGTTGGCCTCTGTGAGAAGACACAAGGACCAACCCCCCTGTTCTGACAGAACCCATTCCATCAGATTCCATGTCTGACCCACTGCTGCCCAAAGCTGAGCCCATCAGAGATGTTGGTGGCATCTCTGTGATAACATATTTAAGAAGGGGTAAAAAACATGGAGAGAGGACTGAGAAAAATACTAGAGAGATAAAACCCTGCTGACACCAAGGTTAGAGAAAAAAAGAGAGGGAGGAGGTGTGCCAGGCTCTAGAGCAGAGGTTCCTCACATCCATTATCCCGTGGAAGACCACAGACTCAGATATCCACCATGCAGCCCATGGAGGATTGCACACCAGAGCAGGTGGTCATGCCGTGAAGGAAGCTGTGACCCATGAGGAGCTCAAAAAGGAGCAGACTCCTGGCAGGACCTTTGCAACCTGTGGAGAGGAGCTCATGAAAAACTAGATTTTCTGGAAGGAGTTCTGTCCTGTGAGGGACCCACAGTGGAGCAGTCTGTTCATGAAGGACTGCATGAGGGAAAAAGAATTATGAGTAAAGTGCAGCTTGGGAAGAAGGGGGGAATGAAGGGAAGGTGGTTTTACTTTTGTTCTTATTTCTAACTATCCTACTCTATTATCAGTTGACAATACATTAAATAAATTCCTCAAAGTCAAGCTTATTTTACCCATTATAGCCACTGGCGAGTCACCTCTTTGTCCTTATCTTGCTCCATGAGTTTTTTTCATCTTGCCTTCTCCCCTTGCTCCACTAAGGAGGGGAAGTGGTAGAGAGTCTTGGTGGGCACCTGGTGGCCAGATGTAAGACCCCAGGCTTGCCCATGAGCTCATCAGAGGGGTTTTAAATTAAAAAGATGTAAGGTCTCAAAACCTGCCCAATAGATTTATTAAAGGGGTCCCCTTCTACACACACAGAGCTGTTTTGAGCCAGTAATAACTTTTTTCCAGTCTCTCACACCAGTAAGGTTAATTTACCAAACTGTTATTTCTGCTCCTGTATGAATACCTTAAAAATGGATATAAAGTTCCTCATTGGATTTTGCAGACTTTTACTGATGTTAGGCATATTTCTTCATGGATTTCCTTCTCCTGAGATTAAATGACTCATAAGTGAAATAACATGGTAACAAAACAATGGAAGACGACAACAAAAACCCAATAATCTTTCCCAGCTGTAAACACGTCTGCTTAAGATCAGTTGTTTCTTCATTACAGATTAACATGAACATTCCTGAGTATCATTTTGGCAGGTAAATCATGGCATTATCTGTGATTTCAAGCACAGTGTATTATCTTGAAATTATCAGTTTAAAGTATTATTGATGTTGCTTTTTGCAATTTTCTTGTATCTGGGCTTTGGCCAAGTTTAGCACAGGAATTTGACTGATATGAGCCAAAATCACAGAATTGTGGACACTTTATGAAGATCAGATCTCTTCTGATCAAGGCAACTTATATACTTTTTTTTTGGTTTTTTTTATTGAAGCCCAGATCTGGAAATAATGATAATTGCATGTCAGGGTTGAAATAACTGGCAGAGATCTGAGCTGAAATATTTGTCTACTTCTTCTCAGACCAGAAAGAAATACATTCACTCAAATGTACAAATTTTCAGGTCTTGGATCTAGTTGTGCCATCATAACAGTACAGTGCATACAGAACTTTTGTGAGCAAAGAAAACACATTCTATGTTTGCTTGGTAAGTCTTCCCCTAAGAAAATTAAAGCTATGTTGGCCATAATTAATTTATTACCCCAAGAAGCATTTCCTTCTGTGTTAATGAGATCAGATATCAGCTGAGATAAACCTGGAAAGTGAAAGCAAGAGAGTAGTGTTTAGTGAGATATGCTATTCATTTCAAGGGAAAAAAGCACACAAGAATGTAATAGAACATGGTGAGAAGTAATTTTGTCAGTGAGATGCTTTGATCAGATAACCAAAAATCATGAGGATAGATGGCTTGGTCCAGGTGTTTTTGAGATCATTTACTCTTCTCTGAATGTCATATGCTCCACAGCTCCTATGAAGTTTCATTTTAAAAGTAATTTTTATTATTACTGTTATGTGAAATGTAATGATAATTTCTTCTTTATAAGAGTATCTCATGTTAGGAACTTGAAGGAAGTAGAACAGGGTCAGTCTCTGCTGTGACTACCTACAAACTGCACACAGCTACTGAAGTTCAATCGTTGTAATAAGCAGCTTGCATCAGGCAATAGAGATATGAGAACAAGTAGATGATGATATAGACAAAGTAATAGTCTAGGAAGACTATCTGTGAATGAGACATCTTAATGCATAGAAGAAAAGCTGCAGCTGACAGAAACAGAGTGCAGCAAGCAGGAAGATTATAACAAACTGAAAAATTTAAGATCTTAGGCAGCTGTTATTTTACACACACATAGTCAGGCTATAAGGACAAGCAAGGGGACAAAGACAATGCTCAAGACATAGTTTAAATAGTGATATTCTCCCCATTGGTTGAGAAAAGGAATCACTTGCAAGAGCTTGCCTGACAGGACTCCTATTTTACTACTCTATTTCATCAGACAGCAGGTTTCTAGACATTATAATCCCAATAAGTTTTAGAAAAGGAAACTGAGATAATTATGAGTCATCACTCAGCACTGCACTTACTGTATTTACATGCGAAAGAGCAGCCGCCGTTAATTTATTCAAGGTTTATCTAACTTCATCTCTGTGGTTCTCTGAGAAGTACATTTCCAATTGTCTATGGAAGGATTTTAGGGTGGTTTAGGGCATTTGTGGATATCTTTTAGTCCTGTTGTTGATAAGAATTGCATAAATACTGCAATTTTCCTATAAATACCTATCATATAGATCAGAACCTTTTAAACTATGCACGTGAATTAAAAGGAAGTACATAAATAGAAAATTATTTTGTTTTATATTCTACATAAACTTCCCAGATTTATACAATTTTCAAACAGGAAATCTCTGTAGAATCTCTCAATGTAAAACTACATTAAAACTTTTCAAGCAAAAAAAGCTTTTGGTAAATAAGTCCTCTGAACAACTAAGTTTTTTTTCCACAAAAAGTCACTTTGTTTAAAGATGATTCAATGCCCTCTAATGAGTGAACACTCAAAAAAAAAAAAATAGAGATTTGGTTTCATATTATGAATTCAGTGTCTGGAACAAAACTATTTTTTTAATGAAAAAAAGTTATGCAACCAAATATTGTCATTGTTCCTTAGTACATGTCAGGTACTTCAGTCAGCTCATGAAGAAAGCAAAATAATATACTGTTTGCTTCAGGTACTATGGATAGATTTCTTATTTATCTTTGTGTACGACAGATAAAAAAAGGGGTGTAGCATTTGTGACCATTTCTCTTTAATACTTTTAAAAAGTTTATCTATGAAATAGTCGTGATGGCAATTATCTTCAAAATCATACAAAGGTAACAGATTCTTCCTTGCTGTACACAACAAGGTTAGTCTATAGCAATACAATTAGAAAAGTTGAGATTAAAATAGTAAGAAGAAAGAAATCACAAATAAATGAAAGAAATGTCATTGAAATGGCTCTTGTAAGTTTAAGATGAGCCATCTCTCTAAGGAAATTTGCACCTTTCCTTATATTAATTCCCAGAAAAGACACTTCCTCACATTTACTTTTTTGAAATGTCAGTGTTGAGATCTGACTTTGTTACCATTGTTAATGATGTGAAATAGGCCCTGGCCTGGTTCAATGTGTTCCTTGTTTAGGCTTAAGTATCCAAATACCATGAAATTATGACTAGTAGTTATTGACCTTAACAATTTCTATTGATAATAAGAAGAAAAAAGAATGAACAATTTCCTTTGGTAACAATGTTGATGGAAGAATGAAATTCAAGCTCTCTTTTTAAACAGTTTGTCAGATTTCTAAAGAATATGGGTGTTGAACTGAGTGACTGTGAAGAGTGTTAGGGAACATAGCAAAACCCCTCTTTACAAATAAATGGTTAATGGAATGTAAGACATATGTATAGAACAAAATAAGGTGTTTTAATTATGTTAATTAAACTAGTGCATGTAGGGGTAATTAGAATTTTATTAATTTTATTTCAATATTTTTGAATTTTCTTGGAATTTTATTTTATGGGGGTACAATTCACCTTTCTTTGGATGCTGAAAGCATTGTCAATTTGACTGAAAGAATTTCATACTACTTTTTTTTTGATCCATTTAAAAGAACTGTGTTGTTACTGCTGTTACATAGATAAATAAAATGGAAAACGTGATCACTAATTGAGTTATGTCTCCAAACACTATTGCAGTGTGCCAGAAAGGAAGAGCTCTGTAGCTCCACTGATTAGTCTTCATTTTCACTTGCTATGTCTTTATGAGGCTGTACATAATCTACCACTGACACAGTGAAAGTAATTCTATCTAGTGCTCAGCATCTGCAGTGACATCACTAAGAGAATAGACTGAAATACATTTCTAGACTACTATGCTCAAATTCAGGTAGAAATATGTAAATACCTTTATGTGGACTAAGTGCATAGTCCATGGAAATCAAGTTAACGACAACAATGGAGTCCAGAAAATTATTTCCAGTCTCTGAAATAGAAAGATAACTTGTGCTGAGTTCATGAGCTCCTAAGCATCAGTGTCCAATGGTGCTTTAGTTGTACCATCATATTCAAGATATCTGGTTGGTGAAATTAATTTAGGAGCTATCAGCTTTTCAGCTAAAGACAGAACATATTAGCACATTTTTTGTTGTTGAATTGGATATTTATCTAAGCTCTAGTGACTACTGATTAGGAGTCAGAAGTCAAGTACTTACTTTCCAAAGGAATTTGATCTCCATGTAACATTCCAGAAGTTATAGATCTTCCACAGGTCAAGTAATCTATTCTGGGTTTACATACTAGCCCCATGTAAATATCTTGGATATATTAAGAAAACAAAATAAATTAATATTTATACATCTGAACCCTGCCCTTGACGTCCATTGACTATGATCACAGTTTATGCACCTTGGTCAAAATTAAGCCCTTTTTAAAGAACAATAAATCTTAGTATCTTAATCTTCAATGGAATACCAGTTCAGTTTCAATCTGTTAATCTCAGGCTGAATCCCACTTGCTATTTCCTAGCACTGAAGTCACACCACTGACATAAAAAGTTTAAGAACCTATTACAATTTTGTTGTAATATATGCTGATACATGTTGGATTGTTCCTAATTATCTGAAAGAGATGACTTTTTTTTTAGCTAGAAAACTCCAAAGAAAGATATTTTTTTTAATTCTTGTAAGTTCACTCTTTTTGTTTTTGCTTCCCAAACAATTTTCAGGGCTTCATGTTCCATCTCTATCTTACTCATTTTTTTTGTGAAAAAACAGAATGTTTTGTGATTGTTGCTCCACATTTCTTTTTTTGTTTTGTTTTGTTTTGCAAGAGTTTTCACTCTTTCTGGATGAGGAATGCATCTCTGCCTTCTAAACCTAAGTCCCAAAGCTCATTGACTGCTTTCTGGTTTGTTCTTCACCTTTACTGTCACTACTTTACATCTGCTTCCAAAAATTTGTTAGTGTCCTCACTTATGTCTCTCTTTGGACTGTCACTCTCTGTTCTTTCAAATAGATTCTATTCTTTGGTAAATATACCTTTCAGGTCATTATATAAATAATAATATCTACAATTTATATATTTACGTACTGATAAATATAAAGTTCTCCTCTATTACTAAATAAAAGTTCTCCTAAAGACTCTGACACAGTCTTATAACAAATAAAGTGGAAGATCTGACAATAAAGATCTGACCTCAAAAATTATCTCTGAAATAAAGTTGGAGACTTGTTTTTATAGATTCTGATTGAAGCATCTAACTCAGACTTTAACAAATGGAGTAAATATGGACAACGGTTCTATTTCTGTAGTGGGAACAGAAATAAAGTTTGGAGAATGGTCCTGAGTGCTGTGGGAAGGTAGCCATTATCCTGCACATCTGCAGTGAAGTAGTTTCATTAAAATTTTCTCCTTATTCCTGGTCTTCTAACTCAACAGGGAAATACTTTGCAGTTTATTAGACTCCTGTTTCTCCTGAGAGACACAGGATATCACAGGGCTTGTCTGTTTAACGCAGTATCAACATTTCCTCTTGGGAGAAGACACCATTTTCACTCCTTCAAGTGAGCAGCATTTGAAATCAGCTCTGATTAGTGTTCTCCCTATTTCATCCAGGTTCAATTAGTGTAGGATATTGAAGCTGTGAATTACCTGTCATCCAAAACTTCATGGTATGTTTACAAAAGCAAATGGACTGTATTATAAGAGTATTGTATATGAAAATGGAACTACTTATTAATGTTTTTTTTTAAAAAAACATCCTAGTACAAACATTATCTAGGAAATAAACTGTACATTTATTTCTCCTTGCAGTTTTTGCTTTAATTTCCGTCCTATCACCACTACCACCCATTAAAAAAAGTATAAAATGCCACTAGAATACAAAATATTTTCATTGCAGCTTCAGGAGTATATTGCTGTAGAAAAAATTACTTTGAGTTTATGGAAGAATAGGAATTTTAAGATACCTAAGGGTTTTTTTTATCAGAGAGTCTCTTTTACAATCTGACTCTCCACATGGTATCTAACTCTTCATGGAAGAAAGGCAATTGCGTCATGTTTTAGAAGATGTCTGGAATGCAGTGAATTGGATGGCAATTTAAGATTTTGCCTATAGGCAAGGAGCAGGGGACTGAGACTACCTTTAAAATGCTATTTGCTCAGCTGCACGGAAGTTCCATCTGAATGATGTGCAACCATTGTTTGTGATCAGACAGGGTAGGAAGAAAAGGTATTAAATGGCTAGATTAAGTTGGGCAGGAAGAAACCGAGCACTCAGGAGAGGGTGTGTGATTTGATTTTGCTGTCTTTCTATCTCAAGAGTAAAAAGGGCTATTTTGGTTTCTTGGAGCTATTTGTGGAACAGTATGGTCATTCATTAAAGTTATATTTGATGCCTGAGTCTTCTTTCTACATATCTGAAGCTGACTGCTGTGTTTGTTAACATGCTCTATAATCAATGTCCTGAATACTCAGTATTAAAATAAAGAACATTAATACAAATTACTGCCCACTGAAGTTCTCAGCATTTATTAATGTGTATGTAGAATATAGAATGATTCATGTGTGTCTCTGTGTCAAGATATTTCATAATTGACTGTGGAGTAAAAAGTCACACATTGGGATTTCCCACAATATAGCTGGAACACCATGTATGCCTATCTCCATTCTTTTATAACTTTTTCTGTGGGCCTGTAACCATAACATTAAGCTACTCTTCTCTGCTTCAAGAGGGAATGACAGGCTAGTAGGGTTTTTTTTCAAACATGCAAATTAATACCTACTAGTATTTCAAAACCATGCAAAATACTAAGTGTCATTGACTCTTGTGGGAAATTGATGCTTAGGCTTCTCAAAATTGTAGTAGGATCCTACCTCCATCCTCAGGTACCTAAATACCTTTGAAAGTCTGACCTAAGATTTCAAAAATTACAATGACCTGTTGGCTGATGGAGTAATGTGCTGTGAATAATCCAGATGCATCCAATTTTTTCATGGCTTGGATCTATTTTCTTTGCATCTATGCATAACCAATAAAACTGAAAGATGAAGAGGCGTGACAAGATATTTCTCCTTCAACAGGAAGAATAGATACTCTGAGAGTATTCTGTATGCTAAATACATCTATACAGACTTTTATTAGTTTTAGTACACTTAAGAAAATTTAACCTTTAGCTTTCTAAATAAAGTAAATTGATCACTGTTTATTGATTTTTTAAACTCACATTTTCACTTTAACAATGTAATATTTATATACATATTTTATTTATTTCTATATATATATACACTTTAACAACGTAATAATTATAGTTAATACCGTTTTTCAGAAAGTTATTGCTACTGTGATTTATACAGCAAAAATGTATTTTTTTTTAATGTTAGAATATGAAGGACAGTGGAGTATCTACACTCGAAATTCAATTACTTCCTGGTGATGAATGAAAATTCCCACATAAGTGATATCAATACTTGCAGATGACATTATTAGTTGTCATTATAATATTATTTTCATATTTTCTGCATAATTGTGAGTTTTGCTTTTCATCAAGATTCCGGAAGTGCACTGAAGAGTTAACTGACTTTTCTAAAGAATATTAAATATGTTGTGTGCCTTAGTATAAATTAAAAAAGAATCTAAAAACCCATAAATTTGAGTATTCTTTTTCTCTGTTGAATACTTACAAGTAAAAATATTTTTCTATAAAAAGAATAAGCATAACACAAAAAATCGAATACAAGCTCTTTGAAGCAGGACAAAAGTTGTTTAAAACTCCAACTGAATTGCAAAAAAAGAGTTTTCAAAAATAATTACTACTTTGAAACAACCAATTACTCTTCATAGACATCTCCCTTTCTCAAGGGTCTTCACTGATTTCTGAAGTAACTTCTATTTTTCTGTCATAGCAGTCCTATATCTGAGAAATGTACTAGAGGGAAAGTTTTTGCTTTTGTTTTTGTGTTTTTAGATTTTTTTGTTTGGTTGGTTTTTGGGGTTTTTTGTTTTGTTGTGGGTTTTTTGGTTTTTTTTGTTGTTGGTTGGTTTTTGGCTTTTTTTCTATTAAATGTTTCATCATTCACAGCAAATCACTTTCTCGGCTTGCTGAAGTTCAAATGCAAACTACATCATTAGGCTGTTCAACTGTCCCATTGTAAACTATTCACATGGTCTTGACTACATAATCACATCAAGGAGAGGATATTTGAAATGGTTTGGTTTTTCTCTTTGTTCTTAGTATCTTCCAAATTTTTTAATAAGTTATTCCATATACAATGTCAGTGGTTGGTGATAGGGGACTATGTGTGTCAGCTGTTCATGTTGCCTGTGTTACTATCATTCTATTGTATTTTGTGTTTGAGAAAGAACTCATCTTCTTTTTCCTGAAATTCTTTGATTGGAGACATGGATCCTGTCATGCTATTTCAGTAGTACTAAAGATATTATCCAGTGTATAAAAAATATTGTTATATATAATTTACTTGACATGAACCAACTGATACTTCTTGATTTGAGACAAACTGATTAATAATGTACTAAAGATAAGCAGATAGAATTATTTAAATTATCTAGGATTCTGTGAAGATTTGAGGAACTGACAACTGCATTTTCTGAACTACAGTTTTGGCTTTTATTTTAAAAAAAATTCTTTGTGAATTAGGTGCTCCATTTCTCAGGCTTTTTTCCACCTCTCTTTTTAAAAACCATACTATTATTTCTTGGTGTATTGCGAAAAAAAGATAGACATTTTATTTACCTACTTTTGGAAATCCAAAATATATCTTTTAAGATTCAGAATAAATGTGTAGATGTGTAGCTTAAAAACCATTTGATCAAAATACATAAATCTAATTTGTCAGGGAAAAAAAGATATATGTAGATTAATAAGTGGTTCAAATGTTCATCTTTGTTATTAATTAACTTCCATTCAGTGTCTTTTCTAAAATGTAAGGGTAAATTAAAAAAAAAAATAGTTGCATTGATTAAAGGAAATGGAAAGATAAACCAAGAGGAAACATGAAAATATTTTGTATAAAGTTTGCTTATATCATTCCAGGACAAAACCTGTTGAATATTCAAAGGGAATTTGAATTTAAAGCTTGCAATAATCTGAAAATCTTCATGGGAACTAAGGACATTATGGCTAATGGTATGCAAAAACATGTTTCAACAAAAGAAATATTGTGCTACGTTGGATAACAGTAACGTTTGCCAGGAAAAAGGTGACACAAAATTAGTTTTAAGAACACAGGGATTCCCCTATTATTATAACTTTTGAGGTCATATACTCCTAAGAAACAGTTATCATATCATTACCCTTGTACTATAAAACTAATTTTCTGTATCAACATTGATGTGAACATAGTTGACTGAAAGGGATGGAGGAAATCCATGCATAATTTTCTTTAATGGGCTGAGTCTAGGGAGAGTCTACCTTTCATAAAACATAATAAAGGCTGAAATGAAGGCACAAAGAAGATTTCAAGTCTTTAATGCTGATCTATGCTGCGACTAACACCATACAATCATGTTGAAAATATCAGTCATAGTTTAGCTGAAATGTTTTCTTACACATTAAATATTTCAAATAATTACATATTAAAAAACTCCTAGTTTTGTTGTATGCTATGTGCACACTATTCTGCTTTCCCCCACCCCCCAAACTGCATTGACTTTCAAATAACAACTCTTTCACTTTTTTTTCAACAGATAACAGATTCAGAAAAAAAAGTTGGTTTGAACGGAACCCTTTATGAGCATTTATTTCAGTAGGAATTATGTAGACCTAAGTCATTTCGAGGAAACCACAATTAAATAAGATGAATGCATAAAAAAGCTGTGAAGTGTTGCAGTGTTGAATTAACAGAAGGGATATTATCATGATCAGCAGCACAGGTCAGAGCTGTTTGATTGGTGCCTGCCTCTCTGGATGAATCCACAGTACTGGGTGACACACCAGTGCTCCTGACAGCGTGAGCAGGGACAGTCAGGTAGTTCAGAGAGAGATTAAAAAAAATCGTGTTAAAGAGGAATAAATTGAAAAGGCTGACAAGTGTTTTTTATGTCCTACCAAAAGAGAAGTATCTCCATTTCCATGCTTTTCACTAAGGAATATTGATGCAGTAACTGGTTCCCATACTCAGATGCAGTCATTAGATTAGCCAATTAATCCCTGATTCTTCCATCTAAGTGAAAGTGCTGATTACTGAACCAAAGAGTCATGTTGTCTTTGGCACTTCTCTTTAGCCTAGTCAAACTTAAGGAGTTCAATAATCAGGGGTCAATTTTGGTAGGAGGGTTCAGTGTGTCCAAAATAGCTTTTAGATATAGCCCCGTGAATAAGATACTCTCCAGAGAGGTAAAAGAATATTTAACAACTTTAAGGAAAAAAAGAAGGTACTATGCAAGAGGAATACATACCTTGCTGAGTACATTAAAGGATTCAGCATGAAATGGGTTTTGTGTTGCTCCCCCATGACTAAAACTGCCAGTGTCAGGGTGCCAAAACATTGAGTGCCTGTGGGACTTCATTGTACAGAAAAATGCAACAAGACAGAATGCAAACTTAGGTACCAGTTTTTTATACTATGACTGACAAGATTTTGAAGACAAATATTTTACTCCATCACTGAAGTAATTTGGGAAAACTGGCTCTGTGAGGATTTGTTCAAAGTCATATGGAATGTTTTTGAAAGCACAGGGAACAGAACATCTATAGCTAAGTCCTCTCTGAGCACTTTACACCCCCTTTCTTTGCTCACTACTAGTCTGGTTAGTTGTAGGTTCTTCTCAGGAGCAACTTAATGCCAGCTCTTGCCTCTCTCATATGTCTCCTCTCTCCTATGGGTTTGTTCAAACCATTATAGAGTCTGATGAATAATTACTATTCAGTTATTTGTTTAAATTAAACCCAACCAAATAGAATGGCATATTTTTCCAGTTTAAATAAATAAATGAATAAATAAAAAGAATTTAGATCAATTCTTCCCCCAGCCCCCCATCTTACAAATGTAATTCAGGAACATTTCTAAAGTGAACTATCAGAACACAATACTGCAACAATTGTTCATTATTCCAATCCATTTGGAATTTTGCAAATTAATTATTTTGGAATTTTTAACGTCTCCTTTTTCAGATTCATTTAAGTAGTTTCAGTTGACCTGAGTCTATTTTTCAGCAAATAAGCAACTTTCCAGAAACATTTTGCTCAGCTATTTGCCTGCTGCATCCTCTTGAAGTTTCAAGCAGCTCCCTTCTGTCATTGTGAAGTGAAGAAGGGGGAAATGAAAGAAAAAGAGATGACAGATTTATCATAATTTCTTGTATATAATTGATCATTGTCAAAAAAACTCTTACCTGAAAAAGCAATGAGATTAATCCAATGCCTGCTGAAATCTTTGTTGTTCCTTTACTCTTACTTTCTTTTCTGACTCTTGCAGGTGCCATTGCTGCTGCCCTCATCATCACCACATATAATGCAGAAGTGACAGTCACACCAGAGGCCATGGCAGAAGCAATGACATGAAATGAGACAGCAACAGGAGAAAATGCAGTGTCATGAGGCCACAATGAAATGTGACAACAAAAATAGCATTTCTAAGTGGCCTATACACTGGAAAATATGGTTCAATCATAAATGATTCCTCTGAAATTATATTCCATTTTCCTTTCAAAAGCATTATTTAGAGGTTTGTTTGGTTTTTGGTTTATTTTATTTTGTTTGTTTTGATTCAGGTTTTTTTTGTTTTGCTTTTTTTTTTTTTTTTTAAATAGCAATCATCAATATCAGGTCTTTATCTACTGGAAACATTTGGTGGGAAAATATTGGGCTGCACTTTTTATCTAAGTGTAGTCTAATCTACCTATCTTCTGCATGTTTTAATTCCAAACAGCTGGCATTATTTAGTCTGACAGACTAAACACTTCGGCCAGTTTCTTAATTGTTGTAATTAAAAACAGGAAACAGTAAGGTAAATAAACCAATCATGGGATCAATAAAGCATTATTATTTTAATGACAATCTCAGAAGCCCAGATCATAAAGTGCTAGCTCATAAAATGCAGGAAATCTGAAAAAGCACACAATGGTCTCTAATAGAGCTCTTGAGGAATGATCTGAACAAAAGTTATGTGTCCTGCTAAAATTGAGCTCTTTGTCTCTGAAAATAACAGAAGATATTTCTGTGGAATTGTCATAAATATAGATCATAGAATCATAGAATGCTTTATGTTGGAAGGGACTTTAAAGATCATGTAGTTCCAACCCCACTGCCATGGACAGGAAACCTTCCACTAGACCAAGTTGCTATTAGTTGCAAAAGATACTGTAAAAATGTGGAAGGGATTGAAAATGATAGAGTAATCATAGCTGAAAGAGAAGATAGGGGACAAAACCTGATATCAATGTAGAGAGCAGTAGCTCCAGTGACAGAAGATATCAAATAGCAAAGCATTCTGTATAAGTTGTGTGGAGTTAGTGCTTGTAAGAGGAAACAGAAAGCTGAAGCCACCTTCAGTCACATTGTGCTCTCCTTGAAAAACAAGGAGTCTACCAGACCAAGAGCGGCTCCTCTAGTGTTGGATGCAACAAAAATCCTAGTGAAATGATTATGGGCTGTGACAGAGAACAAGACAAGGACCCAGAACACACTACACAATCAGGAGCAGTACTATGGTTGAGGACTCTTTCCTTTTAGAGTTTTCTCTTTTGCGGATCTACACCCACAGTTTTCTCTTCAGTCACTACCTTTTTATGTTTTACTCTTCCTATCCATGTGACTTTAGCAGAAGAACTGAAAGTGTAATGTCAGAATTTGCCTGTTGAAGAATATGATGAATATTCTTTATAGTGTGAATATATAGTGTGAATATTTGTGTAATTCTCAATAGGTTTGTACTTTTCTGTTATCCATTAATGTTCCACCACAAGCTGCTTTATTGGGTCAGCTCTACTCTGTTCTTTGGGCATAACTTTTTAAATGTTTAAGTCTTAAAACTGATTATTATAAGAGCTACATATTTGGCAATATTTACAGGTTGTGACTTGTAACTGATTGTCAAAGTGTTTGCTTTGTGAGGGTCAATAAGTTTTCTGTGTATTGCAGAAGCCCCTTGGCAACTCAGAAATTCACAGGAACTGTGAAGCATTTGCATTACTGATACTGATGACCTTTAGATGAACTAATAGCAGGCTTATATTTTTTACAAAATATGTGTAACAGTAAATACATTCTGCAGAATATGATACATATTGAATATTTTTCTCAGAGATTAATATTTCCTTTTAATTTCTTTAAGAACAGTCAAATGAGGTCAAATTCTTTAAAACCTCTGATGATAACTTCCATAGGAATTTTGGTGAGAACTTTAAACATTGTGAAGGAAGTGCCTCTTAAAACAAGCCAGCAGAATTTCCATTGTAATCAATAGTTACCTCATAAGCTTTCAGTTTGTGGGTTTAAAATACAAATACGCTAATGTTGAAATTATCTTTAAAAAGCAGGAAGACCAAAGGCCATCCAATGCCTTTGTGGTTATGCTGGTGAACAGAGAGCAGTACAGAAGGTAGAACAGATCGGAAGCTTGGCAAAAAACTTTGTAAAAAAAAGTAATACTGCGATTAAAGACTGAAGCTAAAAGATAGGATTGAAGGTAGACTAAGGCAGGAAACAGCAGGGAATAAACAGGTCATTTAAGAGGATGCACCAGTCTTCAGAAATTTGAAGCTTAAATGGGAGAGATGGGGTTCATGACATCAGAAGGTCTGACATACCAATCCAGAAGAACATACAGAGTAAAGCTGGCTGAGGAGGAGATGCTGATTTTGTATTGTGGACTGTGTAGATATTCCAAAAGCAGATTCTCGAGATGGGAACTTCCCAAGGAACATGTTTTCTGGCAAGGTTTTGTAAAATCAAAAGACAAAAGCTTGATAGTATCTCTAATGATGTGTCAGAGCAGGGATTAATAAATATAAAATGTATGTTAATTGTTCATTCGTTGTCTGCATTATTCATATCTGTTTTCATTTTATGATGTTGCCAGCTTGGAATCATACCTTTGAATCAAGATGTGTCATACACTAGAGGTTCTGATCCACTCTGTGTAAAGTTTTATCTCATGCAATTTCAGTAAAAAACAGCTCTTACTGTTCTGACAATATCTTAAATTCTTTCAGCTTCATCATTCACAGAAACTGGTTTCATTCTCTTCCTGTTGGAAGATGTCATGCAAATTTTGTTGAGTCACACCAAACATCCATTGCTGTCCTGCTAGGTGTGGCAGTAATGCTTGTCAGAAAACATCTCTGAAGAATTTTTATTTCCTTGAGTGTGTTGAGAGATTCCTAAAGCTATTTGTTTGTTTGTTTGTTTATTTATTTATTTATTTATTTATTTGTTATTGAGTGAAAGCTCCATTGCAGCAATACTTGAAGCAACATTCTTGCACATTTTTAAATGACTACCATAAATATAACTAAATAAATATACTAACCACATTTTTGTAAGAAAAAATGACAGAACTTTTAGAAATAAAAAAACTTATGTATATATTTGGTCAAAATTCTTTCCTCTATTATGTGGTTGCAGATCCAATGACTTTGCTGCTGTGTTATTAGACCAGGCCATTTTTGTTTGTCAAAAATGTTCTTTAATGAGTAAGAATTTCATAGGTGATTTGGGAAATACCAAAATATTGAGCTATGTACCTTCTTCAGAGTATTGTGTTACTGCCATATCATCTGTGGCAGTAAACTGAGATTCCTCTGCTTTCTAAATCTCTAATTCATAGCACTCTGTGATTTTCTGTTAAAGTGATAAAAAATTATAAAAACACTCCTAAGTATGTATATTTCTGCTTCTGATCATCTTTTTAACATCAGAGCTTTTTTTTTGTTAGTTAGTATATTTTTTTCCCCTGTGAGTCCTCTATCTATCAGTTATAAGGTTCATTTAATAACTGTTCTGTAGGTTTATATTTTTAAACAATTAATTCCGTAGGCAGAAAGGTGCAGCACTGTAGAATAAGAAACAGGTAAACTTTCCTGAAAGGAGAAACATTGTTCTTGCTGTTGGTATGAGGAAAAATAGTACCAAATATTGAGATAGAAAGAACATATGAAACACAATTATATTACCTGAAAGATCAGCGATCTTTCTAATATGGTATTTTTCTCTGACCATAGCCTAAAGATGATGCTTAAAAAGAGCACTTAAAACCCTCTGTAGATCACCTGATTGAGCAATGCCATGTTATAAGTGAAAGTCCTCTGGCCTCTCAGTGCTGAACAGCTTCTAGATTTGATTAATTTTTTCCCCTAAACTATTCAGTTTACAAAACTTTAAACATTTGATATTTAGACATGTATTTTGATTATAGAAAAATTAATTACTCAAAAAATTCAGAGCAATTAGAAGCAGTTTATTAAGTTAGCCACTATACATGGGCATTTGAGTTCTGTATTGAATTGAAAGTGTAAGTAAAAAAGCTCCACTCTTCTACCAAATGTTCTTAGATGGAGTGGGAAACTGTGTTTTAAACATTGTCTTCTTCCTGCCATGGAGTTGTTCTCCCCTCTTGACAGTCCAGATAAGCAAGGACTGAATGCATTTTTTTGCCAGTGTAGTTAAACAATATTTACATCAAGAGCTTTGTAAATTGAAAGCAGTTAAAATTAATCACAAAACCATTCTGAAAATACCATATTCCACATTTTATGAATACGCTAGTCTATAAAAGTCAAGGTGGAGAAATGACTAAGGAGATCTCAGTGCTTCAAGTAATGAAGACAAGGAAGATGTTAGAACTTTCTTCTTCCTTAATATGGTGATTGGTATTGCAGACTTGTCTGGAGAGTAGAAGCTGAGTATTACTATTTTATTTATTTTTATTATTTAATAGTTTAAAAAGTACCATTTGTCTGAGAAGAATCCAGGGACAAAAGCAGCTCATACAGGTAACCAGGATGTATCAGAATTGATCCACAAAAGCACAATACAAACAATATATAGCCTTGAAATCCTTCAGCCAGGACTTCTGAAAAATACCTTACAGTGGGCAATATGTGAATGAAAAGTCAAGGTTTGTTTATTCACAGCCTTGTACTATCTATTTAGAATTGATTGAGACATTCCCAGGGATGAGGTTCTCTGAATTTCTGAAGAGGTTAGTTGTATTCTCTTACCCATTCTGACAACACTGCAAGAGAACAGGAGAGAGGAATTCTGCTCCTACTTCCCTAATTTGACCTTAGTATTGTGAAAGCCTGAAATATCTTAAGAATTAGAATAACTTTCACTTCACAATCTTTCCAGTCACCAGTCAATTGTCAAAAACTTTTTGATGGGGGGAAATTAGTATAGAAAGAAGACCTTCTTGCAATGCAAAAAAGTCGACAATCTTCAAAGGTTGTTCTCATCTGTTTAAAAATACTGTCACGATCAAAGCTTTAATTTTTAATTAAATTTGAAAGAACGGCTTGTTTCCAATTTTTCTTGGCCTGTAATGAGCAGGGTCATCCTTTATAGACTTTTTAATGCAAGATAATAAATTATCTAATATTTTGTTAGCTGAAGTATTTTGTTTCCAGCCAAATTTATTTCAAATGAACATCCAATTAACTGAAGAATAATGAATGAAATTAATTCAAATAATAAAGCAATACCCGTCAATTAATTGTAGAAACATTAGTTTAAGAGATAGTAGAGGGACAGAGTTCTTTGGTGTATGGTTTTTGAATAACCTTTTGTACCTTCAGTTTATCCTTAACCTGCTTAATTTCCTGCTTTTTAGTAAAAAAATTGAAGATGGTTGAGTAGGATATGCCTTTTCCACAGTACATGCCCGGCTAAACTCAGTGTCCAGCTATAATCACCGTAGTGAAACTGAGTGGGTATACTCTATTCTGAGGTTTGTCAGGTGTGAGAGACTGAAATGCTAGTGCTAAATGACTCAAACAATCTGCCATTTGCAAAAGTAGCAGGTGCTTTGTGGAGGCCAGGTTTGCACCCCCCAGCCAAAGGGGAGGAGGAGAGTTTTTTGTGTGTGGTGGCAAAACCTCTGATCTGAATATGACAGAGGGAGTGCCCATCCACCACCAGACCTTGTTTAGCAGCAAGCTGCGTTTTTAGCTAGATAAGGGGAAAAGCCCAATAGAAGAATGTCCTGGGGACAAGGGATAATGTTTTTTATCATGCCAATGTCCTCTCTTATACAACTGGCTAAGATGTAAAATTTCTCCCGCCCTCTCCCAGACTTGTTGCTGGGACCTTCCACCAGAGGACTGAACATGATCCACAGGGTTGCAAAAGACAGTGTTAGACTCCTCCTTCAGGGGAAGTACCCAAGTGTTCTCACCTCAACCTGAATGTATATTGAACTTTTGAGTTTTGTGGGCTTCCTTCACCCCCAGTGGATCAGGACTGTGACTATCACTTTGAATAACAGACATTTAAATTGTAACAATCAAGTCTCATTGATGGATCAATGGGTGATGATATCTTTCCACTATCTACTCGTTTTTTCTCGTTCTTTTTTTCTTATATATTTTCTTAAGAAATATTTTTATATTATATTGTTATATTTCTATAGATAATAACCAAAATGGCTACATACCTTCTTTCCATTGCAATCAAGTTTTTCTAAAATAAACCTGCCTTATATACAGATATAAACATCAGTCTTTCAGAATCATTTCACTCTAATTCACCCCAAGGGATCTATTATGAACTCTCACCTTCAGAGCCAGGTTGTAACATCAGGATGTTAGACTTTCTTAAAAATCACAGGGAACAAAGGAGTGATCCAACCTAACATTTACACTCTATACATCTAATGGGGACTTCTTACATTAATAAGGGGAAGGAGAGTACTGGAATAAGAACTGAATTCGTTGTGGATTGTACTGGGTTACAATGAACTCAGTCAGTCATCCTGGAGATCAAACGAGTGCCAAAACGTTCATTTTTTTAAAAGGCCTATATAAAGTAAAACCCTCAGATTTAAAACCAAAGAATATTTTGTTCCTCAATTAATTTAGGTCAAATCTTTACAAATGTCATTGGTAATTAATAAGAATTTAAGTTTCACTTCAAAAGACAGTTTAGTGGTTCAATATTTGAAATTTTATGGAAAAGAGCAGGGGAACCTAGACATGATCAGAGGGTGTTATCATTTTTGTGGTCTAGACCTGCTTCACAAGGCTGCCTTGCTTTATCTTGTCTCCTGGATATGAATCACCGTATGGCTTTGCTCAGCCCATTTCATAGGTACCATCTGATTTATTGCTTCTTAATATTCTGCTTCTAGATCTGATGACTGCACAGTTTTTGTGGAAGTTGCGGATAAAATTTATTTTTTGTTCCTTTGTTGTTCACTGACCACAAGCAGGTCAGTGTCATTTCATGAAAGGCTATTGCCTTTTGCATCTGTGTGCTTACCATAAACCAACTTTGAGCTCAACAGTCCTTATATGACTTTCTAGCACAGTATATTCACTTGGGCATTTATAAGTTTCTAATATCCCTGTTTTTAACATAAACGGTGATATATACAGGTAGTTAGCAATATAATCTTGTTATTGAGCAATATCTTTGTAACATATTTTAGATAGTATGATGATTGTTGCCAAATGACAGTCCAGACTTGACTCCTTAGATAAAAGAGCACCATTTTCATAATTTAGTACCTTCTTCCCAACCCACCCACCAATATAGTTGGATTGTAGATAACCTGAGCACAAAAAAATTAGTTTAAAATACCGGTCTGGAAATCCAATTAACTTGTGATTTTTATAATGGAGCTTCTTGTTATAGTTAATATACCAGTATTTAGTAGGTAACTATACATGCTTGGCTGCTGTAGTCTCAATAAATGTACTTTTTGGAGAGTGAAGGTAATACCTCTGTCCATGGGACACAAATAAATTAGTATCAACTTTGGACCATGTTTCACAGTTTTATTGAAAATGTCATATGGGCAAATCATACAACAGCCTCTGTTGCATATTTTCTCTGTCTTTTCAGAATATTCTGTCCCATTATCTTCACAGCATTTGGCTCATGTAATTAGCTTATTGAGACAAAAATCTTCTAGAGTGGTATTACATCTTAGATCCAGTATCTTTCAAGTAATGTCACCCTGGCATTTAGGAAAGAATCATATTCTTCAAAGTTTTAATTTTTTATGACACCCATATTAAACCAGAATTTTGACAGTGTAAGCTCCACAGGAGGAGTCCCAGGCAAGAAGTTCTCTTGGGGTCACTAGAATTACTTGCAAATACAAGTCAATAACTTGTGAAGAAGTATTGTTCCTGGGGAATCTTCAGCAAAACCTCAGTGTTGGTTGTAACTCCAATGCTGATTGTGATACAGCACAGAAAAAGAAAGTCAAGTCTTGTTGCAAAGTATTTATTAGAAAAATGAATTTGTTCACTCTTTGGTAAAATATTTGAGGGTTGTTGCTTGTTTGCTTGTTTCCAAAAGAAAAGATGGAGTAAAAACTGCAAATAGTAGAGTGCCATCTAACATCAACTAGGTATAATAAGTACAGTTGAAACGAGAAAGCAATCCTGAATGAATTTCTGCTGTTTCATTATCTTCCAAAGTGCTAGCTAAAAAGATCTTATTAGGATAGTATCAGTAAATATAATAAAAACACTGTTAAGACATATTTTTTAAGTCAAATGCACCTTAGTTTAGAGACTTATCCAGGAGAATAGAAACAACAACAGCTTTTCAGTAGTATTGTACATCTAAACTTCCATATATATAAGGTCACTTTATAGTCACATGAGGAAATACAAAATGTTTATTGCTGTGACTCTGCCACCTTTGGTACATTATTCCTCTTGGAGGTTTACTATATTAAGTGTTTCTTCTACAGTCATCAGTATAATTTTTACTTGCCTCTCAGAAATCAAAAATTAATCAGACAGAAAGAAAAGGCCGAAAGCTCTTGAAAGTCAATTTCTGTGAAAACCAAATATTGTGTACTGAATAAAACAGTTTCTGTTTTATTCATCATGCTACCATAAAGAAAGTAATTAACCATCTCCCCTCTTTCTCCAGCTTTTCAACTTTTTGTTAAGATAAAAAAGGACAAAGAACCTTCCACAACATAGGTAGCAGTAAAGATTTACCACTTTGGGCATTATTTTTAAATCGTTGTATCCCTACAGTGCCATAATTTCTTTATTTTCCTTAAATTTTGCATGCAGCTCATTCTGCACATCTGCCTCAAAGTCAGAGCAGCTGAGGCAGATTTTTGTGTGAAGTGACAATTCTCTTCCCTTTGCAGTCACATGGAGCTGCATGACTTAGTAGATGTTGAAGAGGGACCTGCTGAATGGATCAGATTTAAGTCACACATTCCCAAAAATGGGCAGCCTGCCAGACTGCTGTACAACTATTTCCCTTATTAACAACAAAGGAGAATCTGCACCTTTACTCTGTGTTTGCCTAGATATGTAATGTTTTACACATGAACCATAGCAGATTACAAATTTAAAGTTTTAAATATAATTTTAACAATGTTTTCCTGGGTTTATTACATCTCTGCTTTTTTTTTTTTTTTGAACATGAAAGAAAAAAATAATCTTTGTTTAATTTCCCAGGTTACTGCACCATATTTTTGTTCTGACACATTTGGTTGTATCAGTAATATTATGCTCTGCTATGTCAATAGAGTAATGAAACATGACTGAAGTAAGCAGACACAGCAATGAAATAGGCCACAAAATATAATGAATTGGAGTTTTATGAACAAAAGGAGGGGGAAAAAAAGGCTCTATATTTTTGTAATTATAATACAGTTTCTTACTTAAGCGTCAGTCAAAATAAATTTAAAAAAATTCTTCATTTTAAAACTTTGTTATGTACTGTAGTTATGGAAATTTTCCATGCTTGACCTGTACCTGTAATTGCTATGACTATGCTACGTCATGCTGAAGGCACTTTCTAATTTAACAATTTTGTTTTCAGAATCCTATTGTAATTTACAAATACTAAACAATACAGTATTGCTCTGAATAAGACATAGACATATGTTCCCACAAACACAAGAAACCAGCAAGGTATGTAGGGCTAAAATGTATCTGTA
Organism: Manacus vitellinus; assembly: GCF_001715985.3. Taxonomy (NCBI): domain Eukaryota; kingdom Metazoa; phylum Chordata; class Aves; order Passeriformes; family Pipridae; genus Manacus; species Manacus vitellinus. The sequence continues at coordinate 8,428,405 of NW_021940208.1, read as the reverse complement.
AGGCCAAGCCTACATTGCTCCTTATAATTTACACAGTTAATTCAGCAGAAGTTTCTAGTGACATCACAGTCATACTGATGAAATGTATTTTCATACACGTAGCTTATTCTGCATCTGAAGAGTCATTTTGTTTTACCAACAGCATCATAATTTTACCATGAGTGCTCTCTGACACACTGCAGTAATTTTCCATATGAGGAAGCATTCCTAATTCTAGTCGGAAAATCTATGATCAAAGTCATGGCTTGTCTAGAAAATGATACATAAAGATGGAAATCAAGTTGAACACCATAGTTTAACCAGTCTTGACTGTATAAATCATATATATATATATAGCATTAAACAAAAACAAAAAGTACTCTGCCCTCAAACTGAGATATCCCAAATCTTTGTGACACCATTAGTGGATATTTATTAGCTCAGACTTATCATTTTGCTGCCTTTTCTTCAGCACAAACTAAAGGTATAGGATGCTTATTTATGCTTGAAATATGAATACAACATGAACAACTGTCTTCTCATATCCCATATGGTAAACTTTCTTATGAAAGTATAATTCTTACACTTGGTTGAGTATATTGACTAAACCAGAGAGTGAGTAGTTCTGAGTTCTCGAACCTTGTCAAAAAAAAGGAATACAAAACCCTTTAGCATCAATCTCCTGAAAGCAGTGTTAGAGAGTTGGTAGTAATTTCTTATTTGTGGTAGGATCTTGAATAGTACTAAGAAAATCTGTCTTTGATATAGCAGGTAAAAATTAGAGACCAAATTAATAACTTGTCTTCGTGTATTAATGATTTTGTACAAAATAATAGGTTTTACAGTACATGTCTATTTTTATCTTGAAGCAGCAACACAGTCACAGTATATCCTGATCCCACATGTGGGATATGGTAATATTCAAGTTTGGAAAAATAAAGGAATCTCAGTCATTTTCAAGGGCTGATATTGAGACTGATGTTGTTTAATGTCTTTGTTGCTGGCCTGTACAATGGGTTGAAGTGCACCTTCAGACATACACAGATGGTATCAAACTGGGGAAAGCTGGCAGAAACTTTATGAAGTCGAACAAAGCTGAATGTAACATCCTGTAAAGGTTGGGGACATACTGGTTAGCAAAAAGTTTAACAGAAAGAGATTGAGACATCCCAGTAGACAAGCCAAACCTTATTCAGGAATGTGTTCTTGCAGAAATTAAGAATAACTGCATGCTGGGCTATATGAGAAAGAGTGTAGCCAGCAGACCAGTCATTCTACTTTGTTTGGCACTAAGAATGCAGCATTCAAAGTATCATGCCCAGTTTTGGTCTCCCCCATACTCAAGAAGCATTGACATAAAGGAATTAGTCAGTGCAGGGCCACCAAGGGGTTTAGGGGTCTGGAACACAAGATATTAAAGAAAAGGGGAGGAAAGACTAGGGGCATTGATTTTGACAGTATGGAAAAGACAAAATGAAAAGATGTTTTCAAGCACCCAGAAGACAAGCACAGAAAAGACAGAGTCAGATTCTTCTCAGAAGAATCACTGGACAGTGAAGATATTAGAGGTCATGAACATGAGCTGCAACAAGGGAAATTGTGAATAGATTTTAGGAAAAAAATTCATAATATGATTTGGTCAAAGACTGCAGCGAATTGCTGAGAGGTCAGAAATATTCAACACTTGACTATGATCTAAAGTTGAAACTAAATATAGATTGGAGGTTGACCTACTATCTCTGAATAGGAGGCTGGATCAGATTACCTTCAGAAAATCCAGATGACCTTCAGAAATCTCTTGCAAGGTAATATATAAACACGATATATGATTCCTGGAAGTTAGACTAGCAGGCCCTATCATAGGCTTTTCCTTTGTCTTAGGTGTTCTGTTCCAAAAACAAAAGAAATCCTGATTTTTAATACAAATAATTTTTTTTGCTATTGCAGGGACTTAAACCATTGAGCTTATGATAAAATTATCTTTAATATTTTGTGCAAAGAGAGTTAAAGAACCAAACAAACCCCTCTATCCTTGCCTTCCTATGTTGATCTGTCTTTGTGGATATTCTACGGGCAGTTACAACTCTCTGGCTACAATTATCCACTAAAAAAAGCAGAAAACATTACTGAAGTTTATTCTGTAAACTTTTATTTTGTTCTCTTCTTTGTATTTTTATGCCAGGATAAAACAATGAAGAGAGATGCAGTCTCACTGTCTCATTCCCATTTTGAACATTAATTTTCCAGGGGTCCTTTACTTTTGTGTTAGAACACCTTCAGGCTTGACAGGATCTAAACCAAGTTGCATTGAGGAAACCTTCCCCATGTCCTTTCTCTAATCTCTGAATTTTTGTATGCCAGTAAAAAACTCTGTGGAAGTGAAAAATGTACAAGGAAATTTTATTCCCTAATGCAGATTTTACCAGATGGGAAAAAACTAAGGACTCCACTTCCCTAAGTGAATTTAAATGGTAAATATTTTTACCTCTTCTCTTAATTTATCATTAGGCTAGAAAATGGTTCAGTGCATTGAACTCAGAGAATGATATCCAAAAATAGTCAAACATCAACAGTTTGTTTATTAGATATTCTTTTGCATTTGAAAAGTACTTCCATATATTCTGTTTTCAAAAGACATCCATTTTCTGATCAAAGTTTGAACTATGAATTTTAAATCTAGAATCTTCAGTGTAATGAAATGGTTACTGGGTTCTGGGTTGTTTTGTGAGATTGTTTGGTTTGGGGTTTTTTGGGGGGGTTTTTTTTGGTTATTTTTTGATTCTTGTTTGTTTGATTTTGGACTTGGGTGGGTTTTTTTTAGAATCATAGAATGGGTTAGGTTGGAAGGGACCTTTAAGATCATCTAGTTCCAACCTCCCTGCCATGGGCAGGGACATACATCTTCCACTAGACCAGGTGACTCAAAGTCCCATCCAACCTGGCTTTGAACACCTCCAGAGACAGAACCTGTCAAAAGTCCCTCTCTAGCTTTCTTGTAGCTTCTTCAGGTACTGGAAAGTTCTGTAAGTTCTCCCTGGAAACCTCTCTTCTCCAGGCTGATCAGACCCAGCTCTTTCAGCCTGCCTTCATAGGAGGGGTGATCTATCCCTTTTTTTATCTTTGTGACCATCCTCTGGACTCACTACAACAGGTTCACATCCTTCCTCTGCTGAGGACCCCAGAGCAGGATGCAGCACTGCAGGTGGGGCTTCACAAGAGTAGAACAGAGGAACAGAATCACCTCCCTTGACCTTCTGGCCTTGCTGTTTTTGATGCAGCCCAGGACACAGTTGGCTTTCTGGGTTGCAAGGGCATGTTGCTGGCTCACATCCAGCCTCTGATCTACCAGCACCACCAAGTTCTTATCAGCATGTCTGGTCTTCATCCCTTCATCCACCAGCCTGTATGGATACTGGGGATTGCCCTGACCCAGATGCAGCACCTTGCACTTGGCCTTGTTAAATCCCATGAAGTTCCCAAAGGCCCACTTCACAAGGCTCGCCCAGGTCTCCCTGGATGACCCTGTCCTTCAGGTGTGTCAACCATTCAGCTTAGTGTCATCTGCAAACTTGCTGAGAGTGCACTTGATCCCTTTGTCTGTGTCATTGATGAAGACACTGAATAGCACTGGTTCTAGTGCAGAATCTTGAGGGACACCACTCACCATCCTGAGGGACACCACTCATGTCCATCATGACTTTGAGCCACTGACCACCACCCTCTGGATGCGACCGTCCAAACACTTCCTAATCCATCTAATAGTCCACCCTTTGAATCCATCTCTCTCCAATACAAAGGGAAGAATTTTGTGGGAGAACTTGTCAAAGGCCTTACAGAAGTCCAGATAGATGACATCTGTAGCCCTTCCCTTGTCCGCTGCTGTAGTCACTCCTTTGGAGAAAGGCACTAGGTTGGTCAGGTAGGACTTGCCCTTGCTCAAGCTGTTCTGGCTGTTTCAAATCACCCCCCGGTACTCTGTGGACCTTATCACAGCTTCTAGGAGGATCTTCTATTGTCCCAGGCACAGAGGTGAGGCTAACAAGTGAGTTGTTCCCAGGGTATTCTTTTCTATCCTTTTAGAGATAGGTGCAATGTTTCCCTATTTACAGTCATCTGGAACTTCCTCTGACTGCCATGACAAGGGGGTGATGGTTGTTTGTTTTTTTTCTTTCCCTCTTATTTCATTTGTTTTAGTTTAGTTTTGTTTATTTCTTTGTTTCTCCTAAAGACTCATGATATCTTCCACCTGCTCAAATTTTCTACATGCGTTGCATGTAGTAAATTGATTCCTTTAAACCCTACCACTTCCAAAGCTTCATGCAGGACACAGAAATGGTATAGACACATACCAAGGATTTATCCTTAAGAAGATGACAAAGAACAATAACTACCATGTGTTTTGAGAAAGAGAAGTACATGCTGTGAACTTAAGTGGCATGTCAGGACCCAAGTACAAGCACAGTGCAGTGGCCTCTGATATGCTATGACCTGAATACTGTTGGTCACAGGCTGTTGTTCTGAACTACAGTCAGTGCAGAGATTGGCCAACTGTGAGTCCTATGAGTCTGAATACTGTTGGTCACAGGCTGTTGTTCTGAACTACAGTCAGTGCAGAGATTGGCCAACTGTGAGTCCTCTTTAGTCTTGTTGTTCTGGATGCCCTGTGATCTGTTTGTATGGTGACACAGATCATCAGAAATTCATGGATTGACCACAGTCTGGGAATCAATGTTATATTTACTGTTTCTCCTGCTAGTACTTTCGATCTCACTACTTGATGAAAATGTCAATTTCTGCAACTGGATAAAAGCAACAGAATGCTAATCATCGTTCCTTTCTATTAACAATAAAAAAGTGGAAGAATATAATTTACTTTCATAACTCCCACAACTTTTGAAAGCCTTTTCAGACTAAGTAGGACTAAAAAGTTTTTTCTGCTGTAAAATTCCAACATTAATCATTACTTTCTGCCTACCCAAATTTCCAATTCACTTTCAAGTGTATGAGTCACTGTTGAGCTGAGTATGTATTTTATTTTGAGAGTTGGAATTCCATCAAAATATTATCAACAGAACTGCATCCTTCACTTTGTGCCTTATATTTTCTGTACACTACTGTTATACCCTGGTGAGTAATGTATAGTATGATCAGTGAAAACAAAATGTTCTGTAACATGAAAGCACCAAAAAAAAGCTAATTGTTTTAGAGGGATAGAAACATACCATTTACATTGGATATACTTCAACAAGCATAAGAGTGCAGAATGGTATAACAGAAGTATGTATGGTGGTTTCATCGCTGAAATTTAATTAAAATTTTTTCTGGTAACTCACATGAAAGTGCTTATGACACAAATGGTAGAGTAGATACAAAGTCTACAGATACCGTGTTCCTAGGTTCTTTGTAGAGGTTGGGAGTTCAAAAATATGTCTTAAAAAATGTTCAATACTACTTTATTTTGTTGCAAAATAAAACAAAAAAAGTTGCACTTTATATGACTCAGAATATTTGTCTAAAAGGAAAAACTGCAAAATTAATATCAAATACTGTTTTAATTTTGAATAAGAAGCTGATTCTTACCTTCATAGACAGTAATGCAGTCATCTGTCATGTATGATTTATCAAACACCATGTTCCAGAAATGAAGGGCAGAGACACTGACACTGAATAGCTGCAGGAGGAGTATATCATCCTGTAAGCTCCCTTTGAGGCTCTGATTATATGATAGGAAAGCCCAGATGACTGATCTACCAAACCATTAATGACTGAGAGATCATCAGTTGGGAAACCCTGACTCATGTGTTCCTGCTTATCTCTCTTACAAGTACTGTAAATTACTGTGAAACTTGTGGGTTGTGGTAGGGCAAGAACACATGTGAAAGGGAGCAAGAGAACATGAAAGCACTCTGCAGTTCTCCTCCACAGAGGTGAAGATGTGACAGATAGGTTGTACTACTGTATGGATAGATACAATTCCAGAAGAATTTGTAATGGAAAGTTAGAAACTCAGTTTTCTCTAGGAAGGCTTTCTGCCTAAATAGTAACTCTTTCTCAAAGGCAGTTTCAATGTTTTCTCCCTCTGCATAGCAAGAAAAGTTCTCAGCCTCTATCTCTAGTATGTGAGAGGAGACAGATGGCCCTAACAGACATGCACAGAGGCCTTGGGAAGGCAGGGGAGAAACAGAGAGGATAAAAGGGGGCCTTGAGGAGGCAGGAACTCGCCTTTTTGCCCCTGAAGGTCTGATGAGCTGCATTGTACAAAAGGGGCCCTTGCATCTGAAATAAACATTTTTTTCAATCCTTCTACAGACTTGGCACTCTTAGGCAGAATACCTGCATATATTTACCTTAAAACTACTGATGTGATCATGATTTCCTTTTTTTTTTTTTTAACAAAACAAGATTTCAAAAATTTGATACCATTATGTCTGCTTTTGGTTTTGGTTTTTCTTTTCCTTTTCTGATGATAACAGATAAGCAACGAGGTTTTCTGTATGTATTTTTGTCCTGTAGATGTTTATGAAAACAACAGAAGAGGATAGATGACCTTTTTGCTTAAGGACTTGACTTGAAAGATGGTATCTGTGGTTTTGTACATTCTCTTACCCTACTGACTGAGTGTTCTTAACACACTTGAATGCTTTTGTGCACAATGATCCATATTGATTTTGTAGGATAGTGGGTGATGTGAGATATATTCATACCCAGTAGACATTTTTTAATCTGTTTAAAAGAAATGTGCAAACTGCACTATTGTCTTGGAAACCTTGTTTAATTTTTTTCCATAAACTACAAAGTAATTCAAACAGAGAACACAACTATGTCTTTTTGTGTCTGAAGAAGAATCAAAAGATAATTAGTATACTTTAAGGGCACTTAAAGTATAAAGCTTGCTTTCAGGATTCTTTTTATTTTTTTTAATTTATTGAGAAATCTGTTCTAAATAACTTTGGAACTCATTTGTCTCTATTTTCCATTTTCATTTTCTCATGAAATAGGTAATATGGAGAAGTTTAATGAACTCTTCCTCCCTTCCACCGTACCTTGTAGTCATTGAGATTTTATACACAAGGTAATGAAAAAACAAGTAGTCAGGCACTGTTTGATGGATGACAGTGATTTAAGACCTAGTTCCAGCTCTTTACACATTTTAATGAAGCATTTATTCACATAAGCAATGACTTTGGGATTAGGAAGAAGGCAGACACTGTCAGAGCCTTCATTATTCTCAAAACAGTATGTTCACTCTTTCTAAAAAGCAAAACATCACCAGTCAACTTAATTAACAGTGGAAAACCAAATTCATTTAAATTATTCATTGGGAAAAAGTCAAAATGATTGAGGATCAGAAAGGGGTGTCTGATACTTTTGATAGCGTCATTAATGTTAGAATTCCTCTTATGTGACATCACCTGATGATCTTCTACATCTAGCAGAAAAATACCCAAATTGATATAATAGTTATGGGAAGAAAAGGGTAAAATTAACCAGAGCAGGACTGATGCAAATTCATTTTTTTAAAAATTATTCACCCTATTTTTAAGATGTTGACTAATACTTGCCTTCTATTATCCTCATGCCTTGTGAACAGGGACATCTAGCAGCTAAATAATATGTAGGTGATGAGCTGTGATGGCTTAAATAAGAAAGTGCCCAAGTTCAATTATCTCCATTTTGTCACAGTGTGTCAAATTCAGCAGCCACAGCCCTTCTTTGACATTAACTATGTAGCAAGGGGTTGAAACAGGGAACCTGCTTTTGTCAACATACTCCTTCCTTTGTAAGCAGCCAGTGAGTTTTAAGTATTGGTACCATGCTGAGATTCTACATACATCCTAAATTTTCACTGCTCAAATGGGCAGCTTGATCTACATCAAAAACTCTTTTTTCTTTAATTTTCCCCATCCTAAATTGCATCAACATATATTAAAAGTTTGGATGATTAAGTTATTTTAAAATGGTAGTTAGATGTTAGGAATAAATTGATTCATTCAGATAGTGGCACAAGATTATTATTTTCCTACTAGAATAAAAAAAAAAAAGGTGCAATTTTAAATGCCTTTCTCACATACCTGAATTAAGAGTCAGTCACCTCTTAAAATCAATGTTGAGAAATGGACACATCTGATAGGATGAAACCACCTTTTGGAGCTGACAGTATTTCTCTTAGCTATATAGGACAATACTCAAAACCTAGGTGTCTTTACTTAGGTGTAAAAAGTCAGATAAAAGTTTTAATTAACTGTGGATTATACAAGAAGCATAGATATCAATATTAGGTTACTTAAAATTACCTGTTGAACCCATCATCTTTTCCTACTTTTCCTTCTACTGTCCCCAGATTAGATGTGCATTGATAATAAAAAGAATGACTTATTCAGCACAAGGGTCTTCAGGGCTTTCATTCAAAATATGTGTTTAATTTATTTTTCTTATTTGGCCATGGACTGTTTTTTGTGTGGATCTAGACTCCTACAAAATCTGTTGCAATTCCTTTTTTATTGTGGTTTTTGGTTCTGGTTTAATTTTTTTCTTTTTTTTTTTTTTTTTTTTTTTTTTTTTTTTTTTTTTACATTGAGTGTTTTTCTCAGTTTCATGTTGTTTTCCTTCTTGCAGCATCCTTCCTTTCTTTTCCCTGGGCACCCTTCCATTCCCTCCTCCAAGGTTACCATAGAGATATACAACCACAAATTTCAGCAGAGAAACTCAGGCTGAAGCAATAAACTGAAATGTCAGGAAAAACTATTTTGCATAAGTCACAAAACAAATTGTACATTTAGATAATTATTAATTATGTGATATTTTTACAGAATGTGGGCATATCTGTGGAGATTATTTCTAATGTTTTACTTTTAGTTTGTACTCCACTACGTGCATGAGTAGCATTGGCAATAAATACACTGAGTTGAAGCATATCAACTTGGCAAGCCCCTTGCCTTCTGCCTACAGTATTCATTTTAAACAGCTAAGAAAATAAAACTTGACACTTTTCAAAACAATACTGCAAACTAAGCTAAATATACTATGCATAGTACATATATATATATATATGTGTGTGATAAACATTTCATTGGTTATGCTTTGGTAATTGTGAATAGGCAAAGCAGAAGAGTTCCCTTTGTATAAGAAGGCATCTAGAATTAACTGGCTGTCCTTGGTCTAGATATTAGGATAAAGAACTTAGTAGGGAAAAAAGCATCAACAATCAGCAACATATTTATTTTAAAAAATCCTGTTTACTGCTAGATGTGAGGACATTATGAACATATTATATAATTAGATATATAAGTAGTTAACTGTTAATTTCAAAACCACTTATAAATCTGGCCTGATCCTTCATATGCTATATAGTGAACCAACTTCACTTTATGTAAAACACATTTGGCGTACTAAAATACTACAATAACAGTTTGAAGTGAAAGTTTTCATCCCTATAGTTATTGATTGATTGATTTTTCAATTTGAGAGTTCATTCTTCTCTTGTTATGGCATCTCATTGGTCACTAATTGTGTTACTTCTGGAGTAGCTGTTTGGAAATATTATTATAATAGAATGTTTTAAATGACTCTATAAATAGAACTGAATATAATATAATTATTTTCTTTTTTATATATATATATATATTATTAATTCTTGGCAGAAAAAAGTCTGAGACAAATTTTTCTGTCTATTTTTCTCTCTCTATTTCAAAATCCATTATTGGAAAAAATCATGTAATTAGTTATGCTGGATAAAAAATATAGTCCTAAAAAAATATTAACTAAAAATTAATTTTGAACACTTTCAGTGTAAAGTTCTAGATCTTGAAAATTTTATTGGATAAGGTTAGGTACACTAGAAGACAACATCTTGTCTTTTTTGGATTTCACTGTAAATGTAAACTTATTATTTCTTACTATTAAATTGATAAAAAAAAAATTATGTTTGTATTTTCATATTTTAATATAAAGAATCTTGGGAGGAGAATCAAAAATAGAAAGTCTAATTGCTTACAACTGAAATTGGAATGAAATTTAAGTTGATTTTGCCCTTCCAAGTTGATAAAAAAATAACTACATATGGAATTAGAAAAAGAATGAACTCAAATTTTTAAATATAAAGAAATGTTTATGTCAATTAATTTTGCATCATTTGTTTGTCTTCTTAACATATAATTTTGCAAAATTATTTGATTTGCTCAAAAAACTGCAGGGAGCAGAAGAGGAAGGGAGTCCATGAGTTCACTGAGAAAACTCTTATCTTCCTCTGCCTGTATCACATGCAGGATCAAAGACTCCTAACTGATGTTTACCTAAGTTGTTTCTTACAGAGGCTTAAAATATATTTTCTGCCAATATCTTTTCACGAATTATTCCAAAGTTGGACTGCACTTAATGCTAAGAATTCTTACTTTAATGGTTAAACTAGATGCTGTGGTAGATTTGCCTTGGCAGATGAAATCAGATAGATGAGGTTGTTAAAGCTCTAAAGTGTTTGTCTCTTCCCCGGTCCATTAATGCAGGCATGTCTGATACCACAAGTGATCACCTCTTGACTTATCACAGCATTCAGTCCAGTATATTGAACTAAATGAAAACTAGATGTCTGATTTTAATCTTCTGCCACAAGCCTGTCGGAATCCTAAATATCTTTTGCTGCATTATAGCCCTATTGCTTTTTGCCCTATCTTCGCTGAGCACAGGGAGCAATTTATTTATTTCTGTTATACCACTTCTTCTAATGTGTTTAAAGGTTAAGAAGGATGCAGAGTTTAAAAGTGTAGATTTCTCTGACTGCTCACAAGGAACTGTGTGTCAATACATAAGAAAAAGCTGGGAAGAAGAAAATGTGGGCTTAAGTCAAGCTATAGGGCCAGCAAGCCCTCCAGGAATGTTAGGTGTGGAGTTTTCTGTGAGTGATGAAAGGGAAGTTTCATATATCGTGTTCTTTGTGGAATTCACTGTAAGTCAGATGAGACAGGTGGATGAGGACGGATTTTGTTGGGTTTCGGGTTTTTGGGGGGGGGGGGATTTTGAAAATCTGTCTGTGGGTTAGACAATTTTAGCATAAATAGTGCAGTTTTTCTCACATGATTATCATGAGTCACTTTAATAGAATCATGGTGAGTTGGAAGGGACCCACCAGGATCATAGAGTCCATCTCCAGACCCTGCACAGGACACCTCAAGAATGATACCGTGTGCCAGATAGCGCTGTCCAAAAGCTTCTTGAACTCAGACAGGCTCGTGCAGTCTGTTCCAGTGTCCATCCACACTCTGGGTGAAAAACCTTCTCCTGATATATAACCTAAACCTCCCCTGACTCAGCTTCATGCCATTTTCTTGAGTTCTGTTGCTGGTCACAGGAGTGAAGAGATTGATGCTTGCCTTTCCACTTCCCCTCATGAGGATGCTGCAGACCTCAACAAGGTCTCCCCTCAGTCCCCTCTTCTCCAGACTGAACAAATCAAGTTACCTCAGCCACTCCTCTTCAGGCTTCTCCTCCAGACCCTTCACCATCCTCACAGCCCTCCTTTGGATGCTCTCTAAGAGCTTAATGTCTAAAATGACAGATTTCATGATTTGACTTAGGGATACAGCACTCCTTGAATGAATCATCCTGATGCCAGATGTTTGAATACTCTGGAGATTCAGAGATATCTTTACTGAGTGCTTAGATTATGTCTAACAAGGATACAAGAGAGGCTGTAATATTTATCTAAGGCACAGAAGAATGCACTGAGAGAAGGCAGGAAGAGACAAGCCTGAGAATAAGGGATGCAGCAATGTTTGTTTAGCCATCATTCGTTAAAAATTAAACTACTGAGATAAAAAGAATTATGACAATATATCAAACAGCTGAATTAGTAAAGGGAAATCAATATAAAAGCCCATGTCACTGATTTGTTGCACAGCTTCTTACCAGCATTGCTACAGTAAAAGGCCATACCAAAGATCTGGGATGATCTCTTTCACCATTAAATAGAGCTTTTGTCACCTCATAATTTTAATTTCTCTATATGGCCCTTCTTTAACTGTTGAGGAGAATGTACATTTCACTCAGCTATCTCAATTTTCTAGAGTATTAAGGAAAAATCTGTTTCAAGATCATGTAAGTTGTTGAAAGGTGTTCACCTGAGAATACCAGCCTGAGTGATAGGTGTTGTTTAACTATATTTCACAGGAGGCCTGTGCAAGCAGAAGCAATGAGTGGGAAGTGTTTGGGGATTTTTAAATTCAAAAAAATATATCCTATTTTGGTAACTACATTGATATCAGTCATAAATACATACCTTCTGCCTTTTTACTTATTGCTTCAAAGTAGGAATAAAACTAAACTTATGTATTTTACACACTTGTTTTGTTCCCCGTGCAAACAGATAGTAGGGTTTTCAGTGGTACAAAGGCTCATCATAAATATGTGGAAGACATTGTGGTCTTTCTGTCTTGAAGATGTATGTGACTGCAGGGAATAGCAGAAATTGAGAGCCTCAGTCACAGGGAGATGAACGGATGATGTGGCAGTCCAGCCTTCAGGAGACATGAAGGCTACAAACCCATCACTACCAACCTTCTGAAAAGTCAAGAACTAAGAAGATCATTGATGTCAAAAGTAGTCTTGCAATTGCTTTCTTAAACTGATGAGGTGATGAGATGGCTTTCCCATCATCAACCCCTTTACAAGGATGCATACTTAACCTGGGGGCTGAAATGGAAGAAGGTTTCTGCAGGATTTCAGCAAGCCACCATCCCAGCTCATCACAACTATGTGCATTCTTCAAGCAATAGGAAATGGACTAGAACAGGACAGCCCACATCAGTCACTGTGGATATGTTGTTAAGGCTGCAAGTGAACTCTGAGGATGCTGAGGAGGATCTGTCTCAAAGTGATGGAACAAGAAGTGAAAATCTTCTGGACAGGACTCCAAAAACTGCTGAGCATAAGTACCTGTATGGGAAGTGGGTAAAAGTTAGAATTGTGAGAGATGGCTGAATCCCATAGGTGATTAAGTGGGAGTTATGTGAGAAAATGCCAAACTCCACAGCTAATTGGAGGGGAGTATTGGCAACCTTTGGGGGAGTATAATATTATAAGAAAAATAGCACCCGGGTAACCATCAGTAATACCATTTAATGCTGAGATTGCCTAGGTAACAGGATCAGAAATAACATATTTGTTAACAAAACTAGTACTAACTGGGAAAAGAAATTATGGGCTCAGTTGTTTACCTGAGGGAAACTGGGAGGAGAAAAGTAGATACAAGTATCATAAAAAGGAAGGCCAAGAAGGGGAAATGGGCACTTAGATATAGAAATATTGTGAGGGTGGTATATGGAAAGGCCTACTGGGAGAGCTGATCTAGCTCAGAGTAGCTGGAGTAGGACAAGAAAATAAACCCTCTAGTCTGACCCTGAAGCAGGGTTCACCCTGTATCTGCAGTCAGTGGGTTTGGGATGGACATGGGGCAGGTGATATACCTCTCCAGTAAGGGAGCACATAGATGGGTGAATTGAGCATCCCAGTATTACTGTGTCAGTGCCTGTTCCAGGCTCATATCATCAACAGCCACTCATCTTTTCATAAGAGGAGTGTTGGTTTTTTTCTCACATGACTTCAAATCCTGTCATCCCTTGATTTCAAGGCGTCAGCATCGCACAGACATCATTTGTAAGCATTTCCTATTAGATCTCAGTTTGTTCTTTGGTCTGCACTTTTCATTAGCCTGTGTCATCCATTGGGATGGCAATGAGATGCTATGGGAACTCTTTCCAAATGACAGGTTTTTTTCCCCAGAGTTCTCTTAAGTGAAGCTTTCAGTTCATCCTCATGCTTTGTATTCCCAGACCACTCGTATGGCACCAGCTTATCAGCTCTGCCTCTACTCTAGCATAAAGCAGATTCTTCTATCACTTGGACTGGCCATTTCAGGATTCCACAGAAAGCATGTGAAGGAGAACGATCTATTAAAATGTGTACTTTTAAAACAAACACTAAACCAACTAAATCACAAAAAGACCCACTTTAAAAAAACAACAACAACAAAAACCACAAACCAAAACAAAACTCCCCCCAAATACCTCTCAAAACAAAGATAGAGAGGGAAGGTTAAAAACATAGAAAGCCAATATATATGTTATTGTTGTACTTGAGCTTCATGGGATACATGTAAGTTTATTCAAAAACACTAAATCCTGAATCTTTCAGAGAAAGAGGGTAGAAAAGCAAATATACAGACAAACTATGTCCGAATTTGTCTCATCGTAATGATCACTGAAAATTCCCTGATGAATTCCACAGACTGTCATTTTATCATCTTTAGAGGCACCCTAACCTCCCACAACCCCTAAACTGTTCATCTCTCCCTATTTTTTCAGCATAGAGTCAGTACCTATTTTTTCAGAGTCAGTACCTATTTTTTCAGAGTCAGTATCAATCTTCCAACAGAGGTTTTACTATATAGTCCACTAAGATTCAGAAGAAGAATTACAGTGATTACCTATTTTCTACATAGGCAAGTCAGGCTCCAGAGCAATTAAAACTGTAATATTCCATATGAAAAACTACAGCACACTCTTCAAGTTAGCAGATTCTTATATACTGTTCATAAAAATAATATGTTCTTGATAGACTCTACATTGAAATTCAAGCAAAGAAATTCAATCCTATTTCCTGAGAATAAGATAGCTCATTTCAGATCAGACAGATTTTATCTGTAAAGAAAGATGAAAGGTTCACACATCAGAGAAAATTATGCTGTGATAAGTGGGAGAACGAGTCAAATTAAACAATTATCTATGCAGACACTGAAAGAGACCTTGCAGAACTACTGCAGCAATAGTACAGTTCTGTTACACTACCCTACTGTTCACTCAGCTGGACACTGTTGGCTGCTGTATTTGTCTCTTACTACTGTACACACATGTGTTCCTGTGCTTTCTTTTGGTCTGGGAGTTTTTCTGACATATTCGTGGCACATATGCTTTTGCTATCTTGCCACCAAAAAATGATTATGTGGCGCAGGTGGCCTCATCCCACAGAACAGGTGCTGATGCCTGTCTCGCTCCTCTATCTTTTAACTACATCATATTTTGTGGGTGCTCCAGGCTTGTGGGGATGAAAAGTGAATAAGCAGATAGGGGGGTCAACGAGTTTTAGGTAGCTTTTTCTGTTTTTCAGTTCAGCTAATGAGACTTATAGATCTATATAAAATCTTGTATATAACCCAAGATATGTATTTCTCTACCTCAGTGCACACAGCATGTTGCAAAGACTGTAACTTGAAGCTTCTTAGAATGCATTTTCTGCTGCAAGTAGTTTTTGGAGCTCAACTTTTTGTCTTTCTCAGTCATGTGTCTTTGTTTTTTCATTTCCTCAGCAATGGTTGCACAGACCTCTGTGATACAAAAAGTGCACTTCCCCTCCCACCGACACCTTTGTGTTTCCTGTAGGGGCCTGTGTTTTCAAATTTAGCAGTAACAATCCAAAAAAGTGCTTTAATCTCCCTTTTTGAGAACATTTCACTCCCTTCCACTAGTCCTCTACAATAAAACTTACAAATCAAAGAAATCAGATGATATCCAGGCTTCCTCCTTCAGCTACCCCACAACCCTTCCTGTTCCAGGTTTATTCAGTAGTTAATAGCCTTTCTCAAATACCTTTCCATAATGTAGTTTTATAGATGGCTTTCCTTTGTTTCCTGGTGTAAAAAGAATGCAGAAGGTATTAAAAAAGGCTCTAAATTATCCAAGACTTCCTCACAGAACAAGGAGGTACGGCACAGAACCTAGGGACGACCAATACCCTTCTAAAGTAGTAGTTAGTTGCAAGTCGAACAAGTCTGTTTTAAGTCACAATAAACATTTGTGTATAGAAAGTGAATTTAATTTCTGGTCTGTACTGCCAGTGGAGCCTCGAGAGTACTTCAGGCCACCTTAAATGAAACACTGAGAAAGGGATTATTAATATGCCAAAATGTAGATATCTAGCTACGGAAGATAACTATTAGCCTCCAATTGCTTTTGTTTGGGATTCAGATCTCTGATAGATCACAGATAGTTATTTCTGATGTACTTGCATGCTTCAGATGGTACTAGGCAATTATGAAGCAGATGATTCCCACACTTATTGCCTGGTAAACTCATTTACAAGTTACCTGTAATGGTTAATCATCAATAACTACATTGGGAACTTAGAAAACCAAGTCACATGAATGATCTACAAATAGATTTTTATATAAGATGATTTAATTTTCAACTGAATCCCAAAGGCAAGTCAGATTGATCAAAAACCATGGAATTCATAACCTGTATATAGACAAATTTCTTAATTTCATCTCAGGAACCAAATCTGTTTTCTCTTTTAACATAGGCAAAGTAGAAAAGTTCAGAATTTGGTATGATTTTTGGTTTGGAACTCACTAATTGCTCTCCAGCCTTATTCTTTCTCACATCATCTTTAAGAAGCCCTCATTAAATGTTGACGGATGGAAGACTAGAGAGAAATGGTAAACATCTAATCAGCCCAGTGGAAACTCTAATTCTGTAATAGAAAATAGAATCATGCCACATATTAAACTGTTTTTTTCCAGTGTAGGTTTTTATTGTGCTTTAGTAAACATAATGTATACAAAGCTAAGACAATTACAGCAATCATCTGATTTTTTTGCTGTCCTGCTCCCATGGAGTCCATTATACTACCTCTCAGGAAGGACATTTATTTTTAGGTCAGTGTCTGGATTTATTACTGTTTTATTTGATCAACTTTGTATGTGGTAAGATGCAAAGTCCACAAACTCACTTTTAAGAAATGGAAACACAAATTTCATGCTTATTTTGTGTTATTGTACCCCAAAAAGACACTGTCAGACAACTCAGTGTTAAGACAGAGTTAAGAAAAGATGGAAAAAAACAAATCAATGTTTGTAGAGGATAAGGAAGTAAGAGACATGTTTCACTGAAGATTTCAGCATAGTGTACTCCAGCTTTTAGAGCTTTTTTATTATTATTGCAGTAAAAAATTTTAGAGCTTTCAAAACATCGCTCAAATAGCTAATTTCTCCACAAAGTGGATCTAAAATGGAATGAATGCCTGTTATGTTTATTGGGAAATTAAAAAAACTAAAAATAAAATTCTTTTTTTCCTTAGTAATTAATACATAAAAACGTACTTTATATTCTTTTTGTCTGAGACATTCACGTAATAAGGTTTAACAAGGCCTGTTTCTTCTCATAACTATGAAAACCTACTGATTTTAATGCTCAGACTGCAATGGTTTCAGTTATTTAGGTTCTTCTTCCCCAGAAGAGTAACAGATGTGTAGAGGCATTTAAAAAATACAGTTTTTCTGCTAAAGAGAAACTTTTAACTCTTTGTTCACAAATCTGGACATTCACGTAGACAGATAAAAGGAATATCATGCTCCGAGGAATCTTAGTTTTATCATTAGCCTATTAACATCAGGAAACGGGAATCTAATCTTTAGCAAAGTTATGTGTAGTAGAGTTGGGCTATTTTTCTTTCATTGGAAATTCAATTTGCATCTTTTGCAACACCAGAAGGGATAATAAAATTGGTTCCTTGTGTCTAAACCAACAAGATTCTATTCTGACTGGGAGAGTTCAACTCCAGGGATGGGGAAATCATTTTCTCTCTATAGTATCACTTAGCAGGTGCTAACAAGGACAGTTACAAAAAAAAAAAATAAAAAAAATTATAAATCTTTGTGGTGTTGATTTGTTTTTTTTAATTGACTGCTCATGTTTACATCTGCCTGTCAGAATTTTTCTCCCTAAGTCATCTGCCTTACTATATATCAGTGAGAAGAACTGATAATAATATATTTAATGTAAATGTAAATTGATTCTAATTGGCATGTGCAGCACAAAATTTTTATCTTGTATTTCTAGGTTCAGTTAAGTAGAGCTAGTGTTCAACATGCTTATAAAGAGACTAGATACTACATATTTGAAAGTGTTTACATACTGAAACCTGTTCATACAATTACATTGAACCCTAACAAGAAAAACCCAAGCAAAAGTTAATGTTTCTGATTTTTTTTCTCTTTTTTTTTTTGCCCAGTGTAAATATCGATTTTCATATGGAAGGGCCAGCAGTTCAATGTAGAGAAAGAAAAGGTTAGGTAGGGTAACAATCTTGAGATACTGAAGCATTCAGAAAGCAGGTTAAGCAGGGGCAGCCTGTTTTAGGCAGCAGCTTCTTCACTGCATTCCTCACAGTGCAGGTGGTTGGAGGTAGTTAGCATATAAATTCTAATAGTGCTGGGTAAAAAAGAATTTTATATAACACAAAGGCAGAAACTTTTAGATCATACTAAACCAACCTTGCTGCAGTTTGAATGCATTTAATAATGGTGTGCTGGGAAAGGTTATGCTTTTGTCTAACCATGTGTGATATGCCATTTATAAAGTAGCATGTCTACATTTATCTTAAGGCTACTTATAGACAAATACTCAGCCAACTATAATTCAAAGTCTGATAGCTAGATAGTCTTGATAGATAATCTATAGATGTAGCAGAATATGCTAAATGGATTTGGTGTTTACCAAATGAATGGACATAAATTAATAGAATCATTAAGTTTGGAAAATATCTCTAAGATCATTGACCCCAACTATTAACCCAGCACTGCCAGGTCCACCAGTAAGCCATGTCCCTAAGCACCGCATCCACATGCCTATTGAACAGTTCCAGGGACAGTAATTCCAACGTTTCCCTGGGCAGCCTGTTCCAATGCTTGCCCATCCTCTCAGTGAAGAAATTTTTCCTAATGTCCAATCTAAAGCTCCCCTGGCACAACTTGAGACCATTTCATCTTGTCGTATTCCTTGTTACCTGGGACAAAAGTCTGACCCCCACATGTCTACAACCTCCTTTCAGGTCGTTGTAGAGAGCAATAATGTCTCACCTCAGTTTCCTTTTCTCCAGGCTGAACAAACTCAGTTCTCCCAGCTGCTTCTCATAAGACTTGTGCTTCAAGTCACATTATATAACATTCTGGATTTCCTGTAACAGTGCATATTGACATATAGCCATGCATTAATATAATAATGATGATCTTAACAACATTCATCCATCTGTTTAGGATTGCTAGCAATGGAAGACAGATTTTTAAAGAAATATAAATACTGGATGGAGATTATCTGTTCAGTGTTGTTTCCATTGGCAATAGTAGGAACATTTGTTGAAAGTGGTGGATGTGCTTATTGTTTTTATAATGTAGCACTATTATTTATTATCCTTTTTTTTTAACTTTGGGAATTGCACATACACACATTGACACAGAGAAATGCATGCGTGAAGGAAGATAATGCATAAGGAAAAAAAAGGCCTTTTTTGACTCTGTAGTCATCAGGTTTCCAGATGAGGAATGCATAAATATCTACTCTGACACTAACCATCTTGAGTTCTATGACTCCAGTTGTCTGATCCACATGTTCAGCCATCAACATGTGATGTAGCCCATCACATATGACTTCTCACCATAGATTTGCAGGTGTTATGTCCAACATGGTTGGCAATATACATACAGATAACATTATTATGTCACTATTCATGGGGTTTAAATTATTTTGTTTTCAGTCGTCCACGTTCACAAGTCATAATTAGTTGTCTTTTCAAAAAGATGTTTTTTAACATAAAAATATTGTGCAAGAAATGTGAAGTAGTGTGAGTAAATAATTTTCCAAATATTGGTAGCAACTTCTCTTGGTGACCTTCTAGCATGCCTCAATCGGATGTTGTTGCCACTGCTTGCTGGGCAGTATATTGGATTATATTCTGATGATCGGATGTATCATGAAGAAGTCTAGAGCCACTTCAAGTTTCATGTGGTATATTCTCATTACTATGAGAAATATTGAATTATGTAAATTTTTTTTATATATATGAAAGGTATAATCACTGATATGAATTCATGGGAATCGCAACACTGAATTTGTTTGTTTGAATTCCAGTTTTGAATGACACTTGTTTACAGAAATAATGTTCTCCTACACTGGATACATTTCTGAGCTTCTATTCAATGTCATGGCTGTTCTTCCAGTTATTTCAAATAGTTTACTAATCTCAGGACCAACTCATTTATTAGGCTTGAACTCCTAGTAAGAAGAGTAAAAATGAAGGATGTGTAAACCTGAAACAGTCAGAGAAAATAAATAGGTTGATGTGTTTAAATATTTTTATTTCAGCTAGATATATGACTGACAGATTTAGTGTTGTCAGAATTTTAGCCTGAGTTACAGAATTCTGAATTGCAAGCTCTGTATTTGATAGCTGTTTTGCAGATACTTGTGACCAGACTATGTTGAGGTAGATAAATTAAAACTTCATAATATCATATGTGTGTCAATTGCTTATTCCCAAGTTTTGATAACATAATGTTAAATTTGGTAAATTATCTATAGAGGCACTGTAAAGGGCTTCAATAAATGACAGCAGGCAGAAGAAATCTTTTTCAATAAAGATATTGGTATTAATGAGCAATACAAAATGTTCACAAGGGAACATAGTGTTCACATTTAAAATAAGTATCTGGAAGAGGTCACAGCCTAGTGATTTCCAGGCTTTGCAGGTCAGAAATTCAAAGAAGTAAATTTGCTGGTCCTCTTGCATGAGAAAAAAATATATCCATTTTTTTCTGTCTTGCTAACTAACACTCAAATAGTTTCCTCTTAGAAAAAAAAAATGTTGACCACAAACAGTAAATACTTCATCGTTAAACACAATCAATTTGCTATGTCATATAATTGAACATAAGCATTGTATGGAATCAGAAAGCCACACATATACAAGTTATATAAAGAACCAATGAGGGAACTTATACTATGGCTTCACCTAAAGCTGAAAATTAAGTATACACAAGAGAGGGAAAGAAAAATATTTCCTTTACTGAACCTATGTGGTGTAACTATGCCTTTTGACATTTTTACATGACATCCATTGTGTCCTTTACACCCATTCTTTCTTCACCTAAACTAACCCAGTTGTATCTATTCACAGCGAGAACAAAAAGGACTTTCATATCATTAGTTAATATCACCTCAGAATATGACACATTCTTTTACCCAATTGTATAGTACTTTACCAACTTTGACTAATGCAAACTTTGTTTGCATTAAAGAGTGCTTTAAGGTGTAAACTGAGATAGGTAACTCGATGTGGCAGGAAATACTGTACAAAAACAGTAGGGCAGTGTGGGCGTCTATCCTACATGGGGAAACAGGACGCTCAGACCAATAAGATCCACTCGTGAAGACCATATAGGTCTTTTGGACTTAGCTTGCAAGGATTCACATAATTTTATATGTGACAGAGTGTCTGTCAGCAATCTGATTTCAAATGGCTTGGTTTGGGGTTGTGTAACTAATCTTCATCCTTTACATATCCTAAAGAGCCAAATGCCAACAGACAATACAAACTAGCAGAGGGTGGTAGGTGTCCTCTCAGACCTCTACAGCAAGTAACTGACAGGGTGAGAGCAGGACCAGCCCTCCTGCCTGCCAGCCAATGCTCTTCCGTTTATAAAATGTTGCTTTCTCTGTAGACAAGAAAAATTGACAGGTAATTCTGAAAACAAACCAAAACAATAAAGCAAGAAAAAGCCCCACAAACAAAAACCCAAAACAAACACTTCCAGAAATGACAACATTTTCCTGTTGCCTTCTCATGTTTAATCTGGGAACACAATGGTGTGATATTAATGGTTGGACTTGGTGATCTTAGAGACCTTTTCCAACCTTAGTGATTTTATGATTCTATGATTCCATGATATAACTAGAGACACTGAGTTCTGTGAGGGTAACATATAATGGCTTCAGAAAGAAGATGAGTTATAGCCTTTATTTTAACACTTAATAACATGATTAAAAAAGTCCTTAAAATTTTTCTTTCAAGGAAAGTTTCTAGTAAAAATATGTAAAAATAAAGTAATAATGCAACCAATTGAAAAGTTTCTGTAGTAAATGAAAAAATATCTTTAGCTTGGGTCCAATATTATTTTATTAGGAAATGTCTTCAAAGTAAACTTGAACAAGAAAATTTGAAGACGGCACTTCTTTGTTAAAAAAAAAAATACTGTAAACATCACTACAGTGGCCACAAAATTTCAGTTTACTTTAATGGCTCACAAAACATGCAGAACTCCATTAGCTCATCTCAGCATACAACACATAACATGATTTATTAAGATTCATCTATGAGGTTACATTTTTCACTTTTACTAGACCTGTTACTGCATTTCAAGATTTTATGGGGATTCTTATGTCAACATAGTATTGCTAAAATGGTTTTTCATTCTGTTGCATGAGAGCCATAAAATAGATGCACGACAATGTTTTGCTGCTTCTTCATAGCAAAGAAAACTCTGGAATAACTGCTAACATTGTGGTATTTACAAAGAAGTTATGATCTATGGTTAAGCCAAACTGAGCATTTAAAGTGCTTTTATTTCTTAATTAAATAATAACTTATTTCTAAACTGACACCGCTTACATTAGACAAATGGATTAAAACTCTACTTTGTAGTATTCACAAAAAATATATTTTTGTTACATGAAAGGTGTCATTTGGCTGACCTGGGGACTAGACTTCTTTGTTTGCCTACCAATCAAGGGCAGTAGGAAAATTGAAAGTGTAAGATCCCTAGTACAGCCCTGCCCAGATGACTAAGTTTTGCTCTATGTTTTCCTGGGGGAATGTTGTGGTTATTTCCCTGGGACCTTTTGAATTCTTAGTCTCTCAAATGAGTCAGTTCATGGGTGCAAGCATCAATTTCAGTTGCACTAGAAAGTCCAAAGTAATATCTGATGGTTCTGAAGACAAAAAAATTGGGTATTGACCTCCTTGGAGTAAAGAAAATCCTGACAATCAGGAAATTCAGGGTTGGTGTAAACTCCACAGAGATATTTTAACAGGTATTCTTGTTCATTAGATAGAAAACGAACATTTTCACGCTTGATGTTTTAAATATAGTTTCTTTCTATTTCATTTCTAGTATTTGAGTAAGTTTCAAATCTACAACTCTGTCTCTGATACTAGGTATACCAACCCAAGTCCTGGTGGGACAGTAAGAAACAGAGTTGCAGTTTTTGCCTACTTACTGTCTGTACCATTTGATTGCCATTTCTGAAAAAAAATTATTTGCCTTCCTTTTGTAAAAAAAAATAAAAATAATGGAACAGAAAACAAATTTTTAATATTAAAATCAATAGGATTTAAAAGTGTTATGCAGTCATAATAATCTGGTTTGATATAGAAGATTGTAAGAAAGTCTTCAAAGGCATTACAGGGTTATATGTGTTAGAGAAGATTGAGAGTGGACATGAAGAAAAACTAACAAAACTAACAAAAATTTCACAGTAGTAGATTAAAAGCAAAGAGTTAATCTGAAAATAACTCTATAAATAAGTTTAATTACCTACCTTTGAGTGAGCAGTTTTAAGAAAATTTGAAATGTCCCCTAATGACTACATTTGTTTTAGTTCTATTAAAATTATTCAGTGATGAATAGGGTTTTGATTACAGGCATAGTTTTGATTAAAGACTGATTGTGCTGGATCTCCACTACATGACACATCATCTATTAACTATTCCACTTGAAGTCATCTTATACGTTGTAGGTGAATCAAACTGCCTATCATACTTTCATGTATATTTGCACACCATCTATTTTCACAGATTTTTATTTTCCAGAACTTTCCTCAGTTCATTGGCAAAAGTAATTGTGCACTTAACAATGTGTTGTCTTATTACAAATACACTAAAACCTTTTTACATTCATAAACATAAGTAAGAATTCTTATTAGCACATATGATCAGATAAATTCAGATCTGCTAGGAGTCAAAGTTCACTGTAGATTTCAAACTTTAAATGAGATGCCTTTAATATCATGCCAGCTTTTAACTCAGTAAACTGGAAAAATAAGACTATTAATTCAAGTGAAAGAACAAAATGAACTTTCCAGGGGTTTTTTTATGTGGAAATATTTGTCTACCTTGTGATAAGAAATAGTTGTCCTCAACTAGCTAAGGTTTGACATAATAGTGGTACAAACTACAAGAGCAGAATGAACTTTAAAGTTCCAAATGCATTATTAGTACCAATATACACTGTAAGAGTTAGGTTTGTCTAGGTATTTTGTACATATACAGGGGATCACAATGGTTGTGGATGAATTAGTATGGAAATTAGTAAAGTTAACCTGACCCAATGTCTTGTCTAATTTACCTTTTCCAAGCATGTAACTTGGTTATCAACGTCTGTTGCACTGTGACATGAAGTCATGTATTCTGAATTATCTACTACAAGCTACTGCACTGTAGACAAAGAAAACTAGCAAGCAGTTAGTCACAAAAGCCATGCACTGGCTTTATCTGTAAAAACTATTGTTTCATTGAAATCACTATGCAATGAATACTCTGGAGAAAACTGCAGTCCTGTTGACAGTTTATAAAGATCAAAATTAATTTTAGTTTATGTAGCTTAGTAACTGCACTACTCACTAAGTAGTATCCAAGAAACTTCTAGTGAAGCATTCTGTGGCATGACTAATATCTATGTGCTGAATAGAATTTTTTTCTTCAAGATCAAATATCTAAATACAGTAGGGACATGAGTTTGGAAAAGTGGATACATTAAATGTGAACTTCAAAGGAGGAAAATTCCTCTGAATGAGCCCTTTACTAATTCTGTATGTTTTGTAAAGAAGACTCACTGGCTTATTTATTTATGTATTCTTTATATAAGATAGTGTTGATTCCGTGTTATTTAATCTTAGCTATGTGAGAACTTTAAGTTCCAGGCTTTTTTATTATTATTTTTTTTTATCTAGTAGGAAAGAAACCAGAGAGAAATATGACATCCAGTGTGAACGTTAGACAAAGATATTTTTTTCTCTTGTAGCTGTAACTACTTTTAGGTTCAATGACATTTAGCATAACAGTAAGAAAATCACATTTTTTTATACATTGTATAAATGTAAGTATTTCCTTTTTTCCCTGCTATTTACTAAATTCAGACTTCTGTAAGACTTTGTTCTCAGTGGTTCTCACCTAAATTCACAAGGACAAGAGGTAGGTCTACTACTTGACCATTAAAAGAACACAGAACATCCATCCACTGTGCAATTTTTGACATTCATATATATCAAAATTTTTCATATTGCCTAAATCAAAGAGAGAAACTACATCTGGAACACTCATAGTTAGTCCTCACAGCGATTTAATTACGCAAGACTCAAAACACTGACCCATCACTGGGGATATGAGTTCTTCTATGAAAGTAGGGCTTGCTAATTAATTATTTCAAGGTGGGGGGGAGGGGGAAGGAAAAGGAAAAATGTAGGAGAAAACTACAGACTAACACACTCTCTATTTGCACTTTCAGAAAGCTTCCAAGTTTTGTCCACTAGTCTGCTGTTTGTGAATATTAAAAAGTTAAACAGCAGCCTAGTAGAGAACAAATTATGTTGTTTGCAGTATGTTGTTTTCAGATGTTCTTGAGCAAAATTTGGGGATCAAAGTCTGCTAGCACATTATCCCTGATTTGGCCAGTAGAGAAATTCTTAACTGTGAAGATGTTGAGAAACTAGTACAGGTTGCCCAGAGAAGCTGTGGATACATGGATACCCCCTTCCTGGAAGTGTTCACAGCCAGGCTGGATGCACCTTTGAGATACCTGGTCTAGTGGAAGATGTCCCTGCCCAGGACAGGAGAGTTGGAACTGGATGGTCTTTGAGGTCCCTTCCAAACCAAGCCATGCTATATTCTTATGATTCTCTAATTCAAGCAACTGATCTGTGTATCATATGAAGTAATAAAATAGAGTGGCTGGATTGTCCTATCAGTTAACAATCTGATACTTGATGATGTTGCAGAAGGACAAAAATACTCTTTAATATAATCTCCTCATGTTCCCTTTCAGATACTTACTGAGCACATTTGGAAACATCTTCTTAATAGTCTCAATTTAATTAGCCTCCTATTGGCTTAATTTTTCTTTGCCCATTTAAATACTGTATTATAAGCACATTTGTAAATCACATAGTTCTTAGGCCAAAACATTTCATTCAATGAATGATTGCTTATATACTGTAACAATTATCCAAGCAAATTAATGTCTTTGAATAAGGATGACACTTAGTGATGTTTTAGTTCTTTAAATTCCTGCATTTATGCTCCAGTTAAACAGGATCTGTCACTGCATTGTACAAATAACAAATCAACCCCTTACACCGTGGAGAAATATCAACCTATCAGTGTTAGTCTTACTCGATAAATTACTCCAAAAAAATTATCTTCCTGGACAACTTGTTAGTATAAGTGTCATTTTGTTAAGATTTTGGGGAAGAAAGAAAGTGTAAAGAAAAGGGTTTGTCACTTTCTGAGGCCAAGTTACATAAGTGTGGTAGTTTGAGACCCCCAAAATCCAATTTCTGAGTCCAAACCCCCGTCCCACATCTCACCCCAGTGTGAGGTGGGTTTTCCAGACACAACACATCACTCAATATGGGGGGAAGGGAATTATATTACAATCACTATACAAATAAATATTATAATACATCATATACACAATCTTAACTATCTTTCCCATGATAAAGCAGTATTTACAATGGATCAAACCTCTTCTCCCTCCAATAAAAGTCCAGAAGGGAAGAAGGAAAATATTCTTTCCACTCTCAGGGCAGCAGTGTCTCTCTTCTTCCATGCAGCAGCTGTAGCTGGACTGCTGTAGCTGGATCTCCTTCCATTACACACAAGGGGGTCTCCTCTACCCCTCTCAGCCCTTCAACTCCAAGTGAAGGTCTCACCTGTGGACTGCCGGCAGGGACAAAACTCACTTCACCACGTCATATCACGAAGTGCAGGGCCATCTTTGTGAAAGTCCCTTCCTCAGGGAGTTTACCTCTGAGTCAGAACGTCTTGGGCAGCTTTCGGCTGAAAGCCTTTGCCTCAAGAGTTCTACCAGAGCTCCTGTGCTCTGTCTCAGACTGCCAGCTTGGCAGCAGTGGAGCAGGGGGGCATTCTTTCTGGCCGTCCCGGTCCAGCTTCCAGGACATCTTGAGCTTCTCAGCTCCTCTCTCTGGTACTGCTGCATTCCAAGACTCCCCTCAAGTGGGAGTCCACCACCCCTCCTCTCTAGGAGGTGTCTCAAAAGGGGTTTTGGGGGTTTTTGGTTCAGTTCTTACCCCAAAACTCTGTCCGTAGAGCTTAGTTCTCTCTCTCTCCATTAGAGATCTCTGTCTCTCTGCTTAGCTGCGTGCTTGTTTCTGCTGCTTCTTCTTATCTCTTGGCTTTCTGCCACAGCCTCCGTTCACTGCTGTCTCTGCTGCCGTTCCTGCTGCCCACGCACAGTGGAGAAACTTCCCCCAGCTCTCAGCTACAGAACTCAGTCCAGCTAAACACTGTTTCCGAGTTTCTGCAGCTGCCAGCCGGGGAGCTGGGGGGGCCGTGGCCGTGGCCCCCCAGCAGGGCTCCTTCTCCTCGTGGCTTTACAACATGGCCACTCTTCTCTTCAACTACCTCATCACCCTTCTTTTCCGGTCTGATGTGATATGTTTAAATTTTGCAGGAACGCTGACTGGGTCAACACCAAGAGAGATACCACCCCCTCAGGGGTTACCATTTTTTTAACTCTGGGGGGAAAAAACCACTTTTTTTCCCCACCACAATAAGTTACATAAGTTTAGAACTGCATTTTTCTTTAGACTCTTCAAAACCTTCATTTCATTCATGCTTGCACAATTACGGTGGAAGTGGATTATGTGAAGGAACTCTGTTTGGCCAAAACAGGATTACTAGGGTGAGCGTATAACCTTCGGTAAGTCTGGTTTACCTACGGAACTTTATATTTTTTCATAAGGGCGGTCATGGGGAATATGTCATCATAGTAAATCCTGTAAGAATTACATTTGATATTGTTCCTTAGCTCCAGGGCAGATGGCAAAGCAAGCTTGGCACACATCACTAAAAGGTGTCTAAAAAAGGAATAAATATCTCCACATTTTTTTAACTCTCAGAAAGTAGTGATGCTTGGATAAATAATTCAGCATTTTTAATCAGCGCAGCTGGAACATTAGGATCCAAACACAGTCTGAAATCTGCATTTTTCTAAATTCCAAAGGTATTCAGACTAGGGTGTTTGGTTGAAGGTCTCTTAATTAAGGTGCATAGTAAATTCTTCAACACCCCAGCATTTAAATGAAACAGTACTACATTTTATCGTAGATACTTCCCTTTAATTACATAGTGTGATGGCTTAAGATTTCTATGGTTCTGATTGATTGGTTTCATTATTACCTTTTTTTTACAGAAATGTTCTTCTATTGTGATGTTACATGTTAACGCTCAGGTTAATTAACACCTTATGGACTTGATCCAAAAAATTGAAGATACTAGATATAATTCTGAAAAGAATTAAAGAAAAAGGAGGAATGAAGATCATCTTTTGGAAAATCAGTCTTCATATGTGCTTCTGGCACATTCCACAAGTTGTTCATAATAGTTGTTAATAAGTTGAGAGCTACAATTAAATGAGAAATATATTCTTAAGCATAAGCCCAAATTAAAATAAAAAGGGGGGTGGGGGTTCTTTATGTGGAAATATTTGTCTACCTTATGATAATAATTTTTGAAAATAAAAGCAACTTACGCTTGGGACTGAGCAAAGCAGAGCAGAGGCATTGAAGACAGGCCCCATATTATTAATTAATGTGATTTTTTTCATCACCATTTAAAAAGTATATAGGACATTACAGATTTCGCCTTTTTGTTCTATAATAGAATACAGATATTCTCTTTCTTAAAATGCTGAAGGCACCATAACACACTTTGCATAATAACAGTTCAGAATTGTATATTAGTGGGTTGAGTAAATAAATTGCCATACTTGTCTGTAGTGCTTATAAATCTCAAAGTTATAAAATAAGGATTACATAACCCTCATTTTTGCAGTTCAATAACATTTGCTTTCAAGTGATGTGCGTGCTACAATACATCTTTACACATAAAGTAGCAGAAATAATTTCAGCAAAATTTCTTAACTAAGCCACCCACGAAAGATAGCTTAATTATTCTTCTTAGTTTCACCAACAACATTTTAAATTAACTTTTAGATCTCTGTACCTAATTTATGTGGTGCAAATTAAAACATCTGTTAAAAGATTTCTTTATTCACTGTATTTATCCATTTTTGTGTTGTTTGCATGTTTGCGTCATTTGTGTTCCATGGTAGCGTGTCATTTAATCTCAAAGTGGACACAAATCAAGAAAAGACCAAAGAGAGGAAACAGAATAACTTACTAGAAAAAGTGCATATTAAAGACATAGTAATGAAATTCAACTACAAAAAAACCCCCTGAAACCCGCAACTAAAAAAACCTCAAACAAACAAACAAAACAAAGGCAGGTATATACATTAAAAAAAAAAAAAAAAAAGAAAAGAAAAGCAAGAAGATGCATTTATAGATAACATTATATGGTTTTGATGCACTTAGTGCAGTTCTAGTGAAAGTGTATTGCAAATTCAATCCTCTGCTGATGCAAGGGAATTAGATTGATCTATGCTTGTTGAGTTTCTGACACTAGAATTTTAAAGGAGCTGATGAAAAGCTGAGCAGTATTCAGAGCGCAGACCTTCGTCCGTCTTTAGGCACAACTTCTGGGAAGGTTGTCAGTGCCACCTTGGCAGAAATGGAACAATAATCTAGGTTTGTTACAGACATTAAACCAAAATTTCTATGGTATTAAAATTGTTGTCAAATGATGTTCAAACCATTAAATATCTTAACAATAAAGAAAAAAAAAACTGCTTAGCCAAATTATGCACTTACTCTCCATGAAAATCCTGCAACTGTTTTAGGGTTTTGAGTATTGGCATGTTGATCGTAATCCAGTTGAGTTAGTATCCAAAATTAACTAAAGTGGTCTCTAGAGAATGAAGAAAATATTATATGACTGATTCTTTAAAAGAACAGTAATAACAGTACAACAACTTTAACAATCTGTTCAATATACCAGTCGATATAGCCAGCAATACAGTCTTAACAAGGAGTTTTAAGGAAGGTACATACCAACAGATGTTAAATCTGTTCATTTACTGTCCTGCTTTTAGTTGTCTCATAATGACATTATAACCATCTATTTATTCATATCTCTATTCACTTAAATTTTCTTAACATATTACAAAAGATAAAAGAGTTAGAAAATAATAAGAAATTTCACTTGCATTACCCATGAAGAGTATGATTTCCAAAATTCTATGCTTATTATCCTAGCAACTTTTGTTTCTAAATTTTAATTTAAATAATGATTACTTTAAAGAAGTAAAAAACTACTCTTGGCTATGGTAAGAGATAAATTTGTAAGTATTCAATTCTACACACTTTTTCACAAAGTCTATCAGAACAGGCTTAACCTATGCTTTGAGATGTGTGTAAAAAGTAGGTGTAATACACTGATGTTATTGGGTGACCAAGGATAGTCTTAGATTTAATAAAAAGATACAGAGCCTGAGTTCATTGTGAGCTGAGTTCTGCAACTGAATTACATGGTTATAAGCCACCAGCATTGCCAAGGCATGTGCTATATAATGGATGTAATTGATGGATGTAGTTCCTTGCAGAGGTAATTATTGGATTAGAATCTAGAAGTACAGGAAAGAGTTGCTTTCCTACACGATACTGAGGAATTGAATTCTGCTCTAGTGCTCTCTTTTTGTTGACAACTCTAGCAACAAAGCAACACTGTAAAAATTGGACGTGATTAATATCAAACTGCTACCTTCCACCGTTAAAAGAATTTATTAATATATGCAAAACACAGTTACTCTCATTTGTAGCATCTTATATGGTCAGAAGCTCTATGAGAAGCTGATAAAGACAATTTTATCTTTCTGTTATAAGTAACCCATTGATCAGTTAAAGAACAAGGTAATGCTATTGTTCTTCTGAGCAGCACAAACACCATCAATAACTGGCAAACCAACAGTTTCTACTATTAAAATATTAAACACCCTATTGCTATATATTTGGCAAGGTGCAATTCTACTCAAACCAACTGATTTTAAGTGTCTCTTGTACTATTGACATATTTTTGCCTTTTTTTTTACTGACTCTTCATCTAAGCATGAAATTGGAAGTATTCCAGATTAAGCAGTTAAAGATTAGGAAGAAAGCAACTGATCTCTATGAAGCTTGTGGGGAATCCGTTGTGAGGAATTCAGTGGGGATTTCTTGACATGTGTTTAAGAAATCAAGCTCAGGTAGAAAAGGAATGGTGTTCTGACTTAGGGATACAGAAAATTAATTGCTCGAAGGAAAATATTAAATATTACTGGCTGTGATTATTTTTATCTCAATGGGTCTTCATTTGGAGATTTCTGCATGAAGAGATTATGATTCATGAATGGCTCATGTTCCCATCGTACTCTAAAACATACCCAGTTTAGGTATAGTTCACTATGTTGGTATTATCTAGAAATAGTTATAGGATGCAGTCTTCTTGAAATCTTGGCTTTTCATAATTTCATTCCATGATGAGCAATGACTACATTTAGCTTAATTTTGTTACTATTATTCTCAAAGAATACTAAACATGTAAAGAAGCTAGACAGGCTTAATGTACCCCACACTGCACATTCTTTGCGGACTCAGAATCTGGGTTTTCCTACCAGTACTTGCTTTACCCTTAGATTTTTTTTTTTCATATCAAGAAGTAATTACATACATGGGTTACATACACATAACATGTATAATTTCTTTTTTATGTCACATACATTCAACATCTTTATCTCTTTTACTATTCTGCTCATGTCTAATCAGAAAAAAAAGGTGTTTAACATTTCAGCTATATTTTTCATTCTGGGCAAATGTAGAAGTCAACAGCAAGGTTTTAGAGCTTTGCGGTAAGAGATAAAAAGCTCTTTAAAGAGTATCACATAAGAGAGAGTTTCCTCTGGAGACAAAATAGTATTCTAGATTTTATGAGGGCTTGGCTTGGGTGTCAATCAGACATGCTAATAATTTAAAAATGAGCTATTCCCAAAAGGGGAAAATAGTCAAAAATCAAAAAATACAGAAAGGTTTATGGGGGAAAGTCTGTCTTGAGAGACTGAAAGAGTGTCAGCAGTAACAGGAAAAGTAGAGAAGTCATATAGGCTCTCAAGCTATCCAGCAGCAGAGAAGCAGAACTTGCCCATGAGTGAGGGAGGATGGAACATCTCTTCTATAAGGAAAGGCTGACAGAGTTGAGAGTATTCTGCCTGGAGAAGAACAGGCTCTGGAGAGACCTTATTGAGGCTTTTCAGTACTTAAAAGGAGCTTATAAGAAGTTGTTCACAGACTATTTAACAGGGCCTGTAGCTAAACTAAAGGAGAGTTGATTTAGAGTAGACATAAGAAAAAATTTTACAAAGAGAGTGGTGAAACATTAGAGGCTGTAGATGATACATCTCTGGAAAGATCAGATTGGGTAGGGTTTTGAGCAACTTGCTATAGTCAAAGTTCTCCCTGATCATTGCAGGGGGGTTGAACTAGAAGACTTTTAAAAGTCCCTTCCAGCCCAAACCATTCTAAGATTCTCTGATCCTGTCGAGGTCTGTATGGGTGACAGCATGACCTGCTGGTGTACCAGATACTCCTGGTTTTGTGTCACCTACAAATCTACTATGGGTACACCATCATACATATTATTAATGAAGCTGTTAAACAGGACTGGACCTAGTATTGACCTCTGGGATACAGGGTTAGTTAATGACCTTCAAGCAGACTTTGCACTGCTGATCACCACTCTCTGGGCCCAGCCATTCATGAAGTTTTCAATTCATCTCACTGTCTTCTCATCCAACCCATATATCAACAGCTTGTCTCTGATGATCTTAGGAGACAGTGACTCCCTGTAGGCTGAATGGGTAATATCACTGCTATCCACTCATCTACTAGTCCAGTAATTTGATTGTAGAAGTGTATCATAGCAGTTTAGGCCAGATGTTTGCTTTCCTCACATCTGCAGGCACTTGTCCCAGTCACACTGGTTGATGAAAGTTTGTTAATAGTGGCTTCACCATTTTTACATGACACACCTGCAAGACCTTGTAATCAAGGCAGGCAAGGCATATGATCACAGTGAGGTTCAAGAGACCATGGAGGGTATTTCATTTGACCAAAGTACATGGCTAGAAAAAAAAAAGAAGACAAGTTTTGAGTATATATAATGAAGAAGTCCTGTATGGAGATGAAGATTTAAAATTAATTCACACATTTGGTCTACAATTAACAAAGGAAGAAACTCATTACATTCAAATCCCAGTTTGTGAGATGTGTTTTATTATTTGCAAAAATTTGGTGATTTTTTCCTGACATTTTTGTGTTTTGGTTTGTTTGGTTGGTTGGGGGTTTTTTTGGTTTTTTATGTTTTTTTAATTTTTTGGGAGTGAGTTGGTTTGGTTTGGGTTTTTTTAAGTGGTTTTTGGTTTTTTTTTTAGGCGGGAAAATGAATTTTTTTACTTTACAATGGTATTTCAAGGATGAACTCAGCACCACTTCTAAAGTTCTTTGATCATCTGTGATCAAAGGTCTCTGCAAGTGCAAGTATCAATTTTTGAAAAGATATTTCGGAATTGATAAATATTGAGGTATCTTTTTGTTTTAATGTACTGGAATGTAAGGAACTTTCTGATACTTAACAGAGTATATTTTCTTCTCAAAATTCATTCAGAGGTTAAAGAACTGTGATGGTTTTAGTCTAGGCCTTCCTGGAGACCAGCTAGTAACCAGGGAAGTACCCTAAGTTCCCAGTATTCCATGCTATTCTTTACATAAGCAGAGGTATAAATGAGAAGGAGAAAGAAGGCTCTGCCCTCTTCTCTTCTGGTGGACTCAAGAACGGCAGGTCCCTGTGGTTGGTCTCGCTCATCTGGGAGTTGAGGCCTACGGAGCCTGTTGTTTCTGCCAATTCCGGGAGGCGGAGGGTACCAGCAGTGCTTGGCGCAATTCCGCTATCTCAAGGACAGTAGTGTGGGTGAACGCCAGGTTTACGAAACCTGGAAAGAACAGCTTTAGAAACACGACAGCTCCCCGCAATCGAGCGCAGCGGAAAAACAACAACTACTTGCAATTTTATTGTACGGTTTTTCCCCTGAGTTATGTACCTTCCCCCGTCCGCGCGGCCCCCCCCATTCGAAGTCATGTCGTCTGCCCTCCCCAAACGCAGACTCTGCCTCTGCACAAGCATGACAGGCCATCTCATCCGCTGCTCCCCAATCCCCAGTTCTGTTACTGGACCTCTGTCCTTCTGTATCCCCCATTGGTCAGCAGAGCCTTCAAGCCACTCCCTTTCCCCTGAACCTTGGCCCAATCACATTCCTCCTTCTAGCCCTCCCCCCGAACCCATATAAGCCGTGGGAACTTTGAATAAAGGACTTTTCGCCTTCGAATCCAGAGAAGGAATTTGGCCGCTCTCTCCTCCTGCTGAAGAAGGACTGCGTGGCTGAGCTTTCTCCAAGAAACCTCTAGCGAGGAGTTGGACATTCAAGCTCTGTTAGAGTAGTATGATTTTCTTTTGCTAGTTCTTTATTGATTGTGTATACTTGCTTCAGGTTTCTTTTGTGTTTTTGTCCCTTTTCCCTTTCCCTTCCCCTTTGGGGGGGTTGTTTGGGGTTCTCCTTTATATGTACATAGTATTGTAATTGTATATAACTGTGATATATGTAAATATATATATATATATTGCTATTGTTCTGCTATTTCGGGTGTTTCTTTCATAGTTTTTTTTCTCTCTCAGTCTTTGCCAGAGAAGGGAGGCAAGGAGGTTTTTCGCTAGGTCTTGAGGACTTGGTGGGGAGCCAAATCAAAACTTAGACAAGAACACATCAGAAATGTGTTTTCATGCAGATGAAAACTGTACAGACCTTTGGCTTTAAGTTACATCCTGTGAGCTTTTCTACTTCATCCCACACGTATTCTTATAGGGCAGATCTCATTCTATGCTTTAAACATTGATTGACTAGAAACAAACAGTTTCTAAGTCCAGAAATCACTGCATCAAATATAGTCTTTTGTCTTGGAATTTGTCCTGACATATGCAAGAAAGCTGTGCAGTGAGTGGCAAGATCAGTGTGTAGCTACCTTTAGTTAGCTGAACTTTGCTACAAGGTTAGCTAAATAGAAATGAGAAAATGAATCAACTATGGTACAAAATAACTTTTGTGCAATTTATATCCCTTCTCCCACTACTGTGTTCAGTTTTTCCACAGTAGCTTTAAGAGTATTATCGCTTCTTTTCCCTTTTCCTTCCCTCTTCCTTCCCTTTCCCTTCCCTCTCCATCTCCATTTCCTCTTCTCTTTATCAGCAATTAGGTAACATGAGAGGCAGATTACAAGAAATTATGTCAATAGCAAGTGTGTTGATGCCATATTACCTACCTAGAAAGAGGTCTGCTCCTCTGAGCAATGTAGATGTGTTCCTGCTGGGAGATTCCTGTACCTGAAACCTGTTTGTGGCTTATTGCACACAATTTGTTCATAAAAAGAAAACTTTGAGTTACAGAGAGGGAGGAAATTGCAGGGAGACAGAATGAGTCCCTCATCTGTGTGAACAAGAAACTTCAGCAGCGATTGCAAAGGCGTTGCTTGCATATGGATCAAGTTATACTCTCTTGCTTCATATATTCCAAATTGTCTTTTTGGTCAGAACTCTTTTGAATTATCTCTGTTAATTGCCAGCAACTTATGTAGCAGAATAAATGTTACTCTTGTCAGCTTTTTGTCTTTTCCCACTTCTAGGGCAGTTCTAGAGTCATAAGGCTGCACAAAGTTATGTTCTTAAACCTTCAGCTTAACATTTCCATTTAGCCTCACTATGGCCTAGTGGTTCCATTGTTTTGATTACTGCCAAGTAGGCAGCAATAGGGTAGTTTACTTATTCCTTAGTGGATGTCATTCATAATTCCTCACAGGTTTAATATTATTAGTAATGGCACATGGCTAAAAAAAGGTGAAAGGTTCATTCAGCAGAACATTTGCAGGTAGAATTCTGAAGTTTCATTGTTTCTATAAATCCTAAGAGAAGTGACAATTTCTGTGCTTTCATTTAAATTTATGTATATATACATAGCTATGTGTGCATATGCCTATGTGTGTGCCTATAGACATGTATAAACAACCTTTTACTAAACCCCTACTAACACTGACCCATGTATTCAAAATCATTTATTTTACCAAAATGTCACATGTATTTATCAAAGGTCATTCAAATGTCAAACTTAGTCTGATTTGCATTTCCCAGGCTTTGACTTTGCTAAGTACCTAGATATTTGTATTCTC
Organism: Manacus vitellinus; assembly: GCF_001715985.3. Classification (NCBI taxonomy): domain Eukaryota; kingdom Metazoa; phylum Chordata; class Aves; order Passeriformes; family Pipridae; genus Manacus; species Manacus vitellinus. Next base: position 8,392,112 of record NW_021940208.1, on the reverse strand, counting down.
GACACATCCAAAATATAGTGGAACACATATGTTTTAAAGTCACCACAACACAACTACTATGTGATTTCTGCATAATGTAAAGTGATGGAAATTCTGAATCAGACAATGAAATTGCAAAAATTAGAAGAGCAAATTTAATTGTTGTCTTAGATTGCAGTAGGTATCTGGATTCTCACTGGGATTTTGCATTGTATTTTCTGAAAGTATCACTAGGAAAACAGTAAATGTATGCTTGTAACAGTGAGAAATAACTTTTTCAGTAATCAAAGCAATCAAAGCAAAAGAAGATTGTAGAGAGGAATAAGGAAATGTTTTGTACCTGGGCAATTTTACTTGTCATATAGAAGTTGTTAATGTACTGGATGCAATATTGCAAGTTCAGGGCATAAGCAACTGTTTTAAGATAACATTTTGTTGTCTTGGATACTGGAGAAATGTATTTAGCAACAGTTTCTCATTCGGCTTCCTGTTTCAGGCCCCTGAAACGTTGTGAAGCCTGTTTATTTGGGTGTTGGTATTCATCAGAATGAAATTCCTAATATTCAGAGTTCATCAGCTCCACATGAACATATTAATAAGTAAGTAACAAAGTTGTGACCATGGAAAAAAACCCCTTGACCTAAGCCTCTTCTCTGCCTAATTTGAAAATAGAGCTCCATTTTCACAGATGAATGTTCCATTTTATTGAGAATAATATCTGGACATGAATATTTTAATAAAAATTTTTCAATTATACTTTTTAAAAACACTTCAGCTTGATAAACTTTTTTTCTGGTAGATAAAATATTATACTGTAAAAAAGTCCAGGACCAGTTGGAGAGCATTTAAGCTTCTAAGACACACAGAGACACACATTGCTACCCACTCCTTAATGAGCAGACTTTCCATTTCAGGTATTCCTGATCAGCAATTTATTCTACCTACAAAAAAGATGATTACAAAATCCAGATATATTTCAAAATGCAATCCATTTTTAAGGTTGTAGAGGAGATTATATTCAACAAGGTCTTCTTTGCAAGTATGTGAATGAGCAAATTACTTCTTATTCTTGTGCATCTCTTTTTAATGACTCCAGATTCCCTAGTAATTATAGGATTCTAGGAGATTTAAGGAAAAACTAAACACCTAGGCATCACATAGTGCTGAAAGGGTAATCTTCAGAGAGCTGCTTCTGACAGAAGCACCTTAAGCACAGTGTCACGATCTCATTTTTTATGCATCTCTCTACTTTTATCTCTGCTTTATTTTACATCTCAGCAGGTCTGACTACCCTGAAAAATATACCTGCATAAAACCTGCAAGGAACAGAGAAAATACATAAGTAGGAGTGAAAAAGGAAAAGAGAGCTCTCTCTGCACTCTTATCACATCTTTTAGCATCTCTCGTTTTCAGGCCTCTTGTGATTCATTCACCCTTTCACTATGTAAAAGGCCAAAGAAAAGCTGCAGTGATACTAGCATTCAAGATGAATATCAAGGAGGCCAGGACTCAACATTAAAAACACTCCTGGGAATAAAGGTCACAGAAAAAGAGGGGAGTTTAAATAGAGCAGCACAGAGCAATCAGTTAGACAAGTTCCTACATCAGAGTGGTCTTTGAACAGCAAAAGATAGGAAAGGAGTATACAAAGAAGAATACAAAGACAGTGTTTTATGAAGATGTTGCCTACTGTTGTTGCATTTTCAAGCCTGGGAAAATCAAAATATTGTTTTGTAATAAAGCCAAACAGGTTTTTGTTCAGGACCGGTTAAAAAATTGCAGAGGAAGCTGGTTTTTTCTTTCCTAAAGCACAACACATGTTTCCTTGAGCCTATTGCTGGGTTCATATACCTAGAGAGCTTCCAATGTGTCTTCAACCAGAAGTTGCAAGGCAGGAACAGAGTATTTTCCTTCTGTGAAAGATCATACAGGAGCAAATCCCTATGTCCTGACACACCACAAAATTCTTCTTTTGTGTGCTGTCATGTGTTTTCCATTTCCTTATTGTACCAAGAAAATTGTTGCTACCCCATCAAACACCTTCAGTGGGACATCATGAGAAATTTCTCCATGCCAAAGTGTGAACATTGAAAAAAAAAGGCAAAGCAATTCTGCTTTTATTTTTTGTTTGTGGTTTTTTTTTCCCCTCTAGCCCCATCTGTAACACTCAGAGCTGTTTTCCTTGCTGTGAGTTTTCAATTTGGGGAAAAAAAGAAAGAAACTCAACTTTTTTCCCACATGTGATAGGTGGGAAATGCAATGAACTGAGCAGAATGTCAGGGGATGCTGAATGTCCACTTTAAATTTCCTTTTCTGACATTTTATTCATTTTCCTCCTCTCCTTCAAGTTCTTAAAAATTCACTAGAATTTTGAGGTGCTTTTCTTTTTGACCCCTTAACTTGTTTTACAGAATACGTGAAGACAATGTCTTCACAAAATCAGGTCTTATTTGAATTTGTCTTTCTTAGAGATAATATGCATTAATGAATGTGCTGCTATGTGTTGTCTGTGATACTGTTGTAGGCAAAAATTTACTTAAACTGTGAATGCCAGAAGATAATTGGGGTCTATGTGTGTACTGTGTGGTGAAAAAAGTGAACTTTTGAACTCTCAAGTAGAAGCCTGCTACTTGCTAGCAACAGCTGATATGGGTTAGTTGTAACTTTCATTAATACATGCTCTGAACAAAAGTGGAAAGTCCTGAACCCTCCAGTTAAAGCAGAGATGTAAGACAGAGTCAACTGATCACATGTTGTGCTTCTGCACACAGACGACTTAGGTGAGGAAAACTGAGGACTAATGGTAGAAAAGCAGGATTCCCAAAAAAGAGATTTTAGAAGGAGGAAGGGGACAAGGAGAGAAAAAGGTGAAGACTCTGTTTAGAGGAAAGATTTTAGAAGTAATGGGATCCTGGAGATGTGGGAGATGCATGGAGAGGAACAATAGGGGATGCTCAGGATGACAAGGACTCCTGGGATTGAACTATGAGAGTGGACTGACATGATTTTCTGACTGACTTTCCCAGACCAGCAGTGATGCTCCTGTGGAAAGGGAAGTTGAGACCTAGTGAACATAACACCAAGGAGAGTGAGTGAGTATGTGAGGCAGACAAATAGCATAAAAGCCCTCTTCTCATTTACTCTTAAATAAATCCCTATATCCAAAACAACTAGGGGATTAGCACCACAGCTGATTAGTTTACAACTTGTATAGTTATCTGCAGATTCCTCAGAAGTTGCTCCTGTGACCAAAATTAAATTTCTCAAAAAATACCAAATTATCTGAAATCTCCACTCACTAACACAGCAAACTAAAATTTTTTATATTTTATAAAGTAAAATTATTATACTTTTTAGTATTATTTGATATTTTTAACACAGATTTTTTTTCATATACATATAATTTTTCATAGATTTTAGACTATTACCTCTTTTTTTTTTAACCTTTACATCCTTTCCACCAGTCTGAAACCCCGTAGAATACTTTTGGACCATGCTTTTTTTGTACATGTTTCCCAGCAGGTAGGCAGCTCCTGAAATCTGCAAGTGAGAGATTTCCTTCTCAGCTAATGGCAGCATGCTGACTACCTATAGCTTTTTGACCCTGTTTCCAAAGAAACCACCAGAACTTGTTAACTTTAAGCATTCTTATTTGAATAATGGAATATTTTTAACTTAAGTAATATCACTTTTTGGGTAGAAAATGTTGTTCTTTTGTCTTAGTTTTGCATTATGAACCTTCCAACCACTTTGCGATTCTTTGTCACTCTACTTTTTTTTTAATAGTAGCATTTGTATCAAGCTTGTTAAATTAATTAGATGATGTGGTATGTGGCCTTCCCCTAGTACCACAAAAGTCTGAAGTTTCAAAAGAGCAAATTAGTTTTAAACTCAGGTTCACCAATTATTGTTTTAGTATATACAGAAAGATGGATTAATAGCAACCTGCAGCATTGTGGAAGAGAACAATGGAATGGACACCCAAGTCTCACTCTCATCGTCTGCTATTGAGGATAAACATGTTATATAATCTCTCTGATAAATTGGTACATCACTTTATGAAAGTACTTTTTATCTCATGCTTCTCTGGGAGGATGTTCGGGTTCTCAGTTCTACAGAGGCCAGAGAATTTCTTTAGATTTTTATCTTAATTTATGTGCCTACTTGTTCTTTTGAAAACTGCATCTTTTATGTTATATAAGCAACAACTTCTTTTCTTCTTCTGGGGGAAGCCATGCAGTTTAATTCCAGGGGCATTTGAAGTATGACAAATATGCCACCACCACACGTATCTTCACATATAACCATGTACACTTACCCCTAGCAAAACATCTGACCTGTGATCTCTCTGATCACACCTCATTTCTCAACAGGTTCTTCTTGCACTTTCGTTTGTCATTCCCATCTTTCTCCTTTCTCTCCCTCATCTAAATGTCATATAATGAGTAGCATAAAGTGTCAAAACAATTCACATAAACATCTCCCTTATTGTCATCACAGAATATTTGTCCAGGGAAGGACTTGGGACTTGGTAGTACTCAAGTAATGTTACAGTAAGGCAGAGAAACTATGGTAAATTCTGGAAATATTGGTCTTTTATTTATTTCTCTTGTCACATGGTCACCTTCTTGAGGACACTGACAATACCCGTTCCATGTTTCTCATTCAGTTTTAATTAATTGCATTCTGTCTCATAAAGGAAACACCCCATTTGTCTTCTCCTCCTAATAATCTTATCTGTTCTACTTAGATTCATCTTCTTCTTAGTGAATGGGATCAAAACTACAACTATCCTGCAAACGATATTTGGTGATTCTTCATGCAACAACTTTAGTAATTCTTAACTTCTACTGGCCATGTCACAGGTGTGTACCCTATTTTCATACATACAATGTACAGTTAACTCACTCTATGATTTTCTTCTTTTCTAATTTCCAGCTAAGATATCACCATTTGTATCAGAAATTCTAATTATTAGTTCCCAAGTAGATAATCTCACACTGTATATTGCTGAAAGGTGTGAGTACCACTACTATTAAAATATAAAGAGTGATGTCATTTAACAGTGTCCATTGGGGCTATTATGTTTTGATGATTACTAAAGAGAATTTAGTATAACCTATGGGTATATATTAAAACAAATAGTTTAACAAAACAGAATAAAAGAACTGTAATGGAAGATCTGTGTGTCTTAGGTTAGAATTACCTGAACATTGATATAAGAGGTAACTAGTAAATTGTGAAGTTCATGCTCCAAGCTACAACCAGATTCAAAAATCAATACAAAGTATAATATCTTTTTTTTTTGAGAATGGCAAATAATTCGTATTGAATTAGTTCAGTAAAATACTGTGTTGCTTATCTCCACTGCTGCCTTGCCTTATGGTAGCTAGTGCGTTCATCATATTCTAGACAACCTCACAGAGATTGCATTTCCCCATAATGTAACGTACACTTGTCCCCACAATCCAATGGGGGCTTTTAGAACAAACATAAATTTCAGGGACTACATCCATGCCAGTTAAATAAATTATGACCAGGAATGTTCCTGGGCATTGAGGACAACTGATAAAGATCCACATGGTTGTAGTAGCAAATTCTTTCAATCCCAAGGTAGGCTGCATGCAAAGTCTTCACTGAGAGTGAGCTATAGGGTGTTTTACCTATCATGAGGTGACTGGAAATTGTTGGAAAAAGTGAGGATTGAATGCACCAAATACATGCTGGAGTACAACACAGGAAACCATGAGGACGGACAGTAACTTTCTTTACTCCAAGGATGTCCCTACAATAATTTTCTAGGTGAGATGTAGCACAAGTCTGCAGTAGCCCATGGTGACCATGGGTGAGGTTCTCAACATGCTTTGGGGAGCTGATAACCAGGGAGATGGGAAACCACACCAGTACAAAATCCCCATCATGATGCAGCCATGCCTGTGACTCGTGATGGTTGTGCTGTTCCAGGTGCCAATGCATGGGATGATGTCCTGACTGAGCCTTATCCTATTCCTGTCCCCATGGAGGTGCCTGATGACTGTGGCTCAAATCATCACCTTGGTTCACAGGGAGCTGCTCCAGCCCCTGTGATGCCCTAACTGTGAGTCAGAAGAACTAGAAGAAACATTTCAAATTTGGGGAAACTTTATTTACTTCTAAAATATCTACACAAAGTAGGTATATTTCTGAGTCAATTTCTAAATTTATGTGAAGGAGTCAACACAAAATTTTCATCTTGATTTGGGATTCAGAGAAGAAGTTGCATTGTTAGATTTACTACAAGGAAAAAAAAATCATTTTTTCTTAGTTTACCTATAACTTAGGTTTAAAATGCCACAGAATAAAAGAAAGATGTCTATCTATCAATGATAAGAAATTAAATTCAGTTAAAAAATCCATTTAAAAAAAATTCTGGTTCAAGAGATTTCTGAATGACAGCAGTTGAGTAATTCCCAAATTACGTATTTTCAGAGCCAAGTCCCTGCAACCCTCCAGCCTTTTCTCAGCTGCTCCTCCACACAGACTCTTGGGGATCTTCATGGGTTTACTTAGTTTCTGCACAGTCTACAATCCTGCAGGTACATTTCTAGTAAAATACAGTGATTAAAAATACTAATGAAATATAAATACGCTGGCTACTGCTAACAAAATTAATTTGACTTACAAAAACATAGTAAAAAATAAGAGGAAAAAATATTATCTTAAATGAATTAATATCAGTTAAAGGAAAATTTACACATAGAGAATCCAAAATTTCCCCAAGTATACCAAACTAAGAAATGTATTTTGAATGGCAGAGTGTAAAAACTTGCTACTTGAAAAGCTCTTTTGATATAGTTGCCACGTAGTTTGACAGCAAAAATGTTCTCTTTCCAGGAAGGCTTGTACCCCTCTTTTTTTCTTTTCCTCAAAGGGTTTCTAAGGTAGAATTTGGAGTATTGAAAAAGAATTGCTTTCAGGTTTCTGCCAAGGAGATGCAAATAAGCCTTCAAGGCCCCCCATTGCTAGGTTCTGGATACACATGTAGTAATGATTTAAACTACAAGGGCTTGACCCTGCAAATACTTACACAGCTGCTGCTTAACTTTGTGAATTTTAATAGATTCTTTGAATTAGCTGGTAAAATCAGACATGTGTGTAAGAGGTGGGATTGAGGTCTGGTTTACACCACTCTGTGAAGAAAAAAGGAATATGTAGACAGAGATGTGCAACTTGATAAGCTATAATTACCTAACTTAGTTTGATTCAAAAATATATCTTTCTTTTCAGAGGAAACATAAAGGTTTCCTTTTATACATGGTTTCTTTGTATTAATAATTCCTGTTACAGATCAGAAAGTCACAGATACAAGATAAGAACACAATTGCTATTCAAAAGAATTTAATATCAAAATAGTCGCTTAGTAACTGTCTTGTCCTAGAGCTTCTCAAATACAACATTTTGTTCTCTTGCCAGACAATATCCAATTCACAGTGATTAAAAGTATGTTTGCCATTTAAAGAGTATACTTACAAGTGCATGTAACAAGCAGTCTGCATCATGAAAGCAAGAACTTGTTCTATAAAAGACAATTAAAAATAGCAAATAATACTCATATTGTGAAGATCAGACTGTTAAAAGTCAAGTGAGGGTCAAGATTGGAAGTCTAATCATTAAGAAACAGCAAATTATTGCAACGTAGTATTGTTTAACTATCCCCACAATTTATTCCAAAGCATATTTTATTTCTGTGTGAAGGCCTCCAAAATGTTCTTTTTATCCTTCTACTCAAATCTGTACTTCTTCTGGTCAGTATGAGTTGGTGTTTTCACAAGGCAAGCAGCTCCTAAGAAGTCTGTTTAACTCCAGTAAAGACAGTGATAACAGGATCATCCTTGGTTATGATGTTGCTAATTCTTAGTTGGCAGGTTTGGGCTATTTTTCCAGGTAAAGTGATTGCTAAAGGAGAAGCCAAACTGGGATATTAGACACTTTACCATTAGTTCAGTGATCTGGCTATTTTCATAGCAGATAGGAGCTTATAATCCCTATTTCCTTCAACTAAGGAATGCTTAAAAACAAATATTCTAGTCACCAGAAAAATATCAGGAAAAACAGGAGAGTCTGTCAAGTGTGTCTCCAATTCAAAATCATGACCTTCTTGTCCCCACTCAAACACAGTTCAGCAGGAGAGTAACAGTAGTCATTTACCTGATGGAAATCAATTGGACATTAGACTCTTGAGAGGACTTAAAGCAACTCTGTGGCCTTAAATGTTTGTCCGGTCTGAGAATATATAGGAAAACAGAGAGACCACTCCCCTTTCCCATGTTTAGTGCTTCCAGACAATTCTTTCCAGCTCAGTATGGGAATGGATCAGATTGTTTTTATGAAGTAGCAAATGCTTTACTTGCCCTACACAAGAAGAGGTGTGTGCTTTTATCCAAAGAGGTTGCACTCTAAAGGTAGAGTGCATTTCATCTGCTGTTGTGTCATCTGCAAGCACTTATATATCCTATGATATTTATTGCTGGATTGTAAGTAGATACCTATGTAAATATACAGAGAAGAACTGGATGAATATCAGAGTTTACACTTGCTAGGAAACATCAACTTTTCAGGAAAAAAGATTTCACCCTGTACTAGAACATTTATTTATTTTAATATACCAACAAAGGAATTTTTTAAAACTGTTTCATTTAAGTTCAATCAAAATATTATGCCTGATCTAATACTGCTTTTTAAGCATACAATTGTGGAATTGTTAAGGTTGGAAAAGGTCTCAAATACCACAGAATTCACTGCCATGTTCACCACTAAACCAAACCCTCAGTGCTAACATTAATGATTTGTTCAGAAAAAATTATTTGTTCAGACATAAACTAAGTCCAAATCTAGTTTATACACAGTAAATAGTCTTCCAAGTAAAAAGGTTCAGAGTTCTGTCTTGATACAGAAAAGTTTCTGATCCATATAATATTCTGATTTGGATGAAATAATGTTTTTTCTGATGAGACATATTTCATTTTTGTATAACTCTGTTTCTAAGGATTTTATTCATTAGATTTTCCTGCTCAATAAAATTGTTTGTTTTCTGCAGGGAAGAAAGATGAAATTCTATTTATACCTTCAAACAAAAAGAAAATTGTTATAGATCTTTTTATATGTAATTATTATCTTCATAGATCATAACTTTTGTTCTTCGGGTACTAGAAAGTACACTGCAGTTGACATAATCCAGCATGCTGTTGAGAATACATTTTTAATGCGGTAATAAGGCCACAGATACATTATAATCTTATATTTTCTTTTAATTATACTTTTGGTGTGTCAAGAACTCTCTCTTGTTTTACATTAATGACACATTAAACCATCTACTAATGAAAATGCATATAAAATAAATTCTGTCACTCCAATTCATGCACATACACTTCTGAAATTTACCAGGATAACATAAATCAGCTTATCTTAGATGAAAATCAAATATTCATTATTTATATCATGTTAAAAATCCTGGGTTTATATTTTTTTATGTAGAAATCTTTCTTGAAGTAAGGAATAATTATTTCCTTCTAAGAAGTTATTCTATGTTAAAAATCATAAAAATGACAGCTGCTAGTACATTTGTGTTTTGTGAGTAGAGTTTTGGTTTTCCCAGAAGTGGGACCTGTGATATTTTCTTTCCACGTAGTCAAGCAGCAGCTAGTTTGCAATATGCACTGCAGCTCTGAGAGCTGATAAAACCAGAAATCCTTTCCCTGTTTTATAGCACTTTGAGATTTATTAATATTTCTTGTGTGGTTAACACAATACAAAACCGGTTTGTTTAGAATGAATTTATTTTGAATAAGTAACACCAGTTTACTTTTTTTTTTCTTGGAAAACAACAAAAGGTATTTTTTTCCAAAAGCAGAATTAGCTCAACAGTGGAGGGTTTCTCTTAGCATTAAGTGGATAAGATTTAAATTCTTGTTCTTTTGACTTTGCTGTGGGATTTGAACCTGGAGGTTTTATGTGCTATGTGATGCTGAGTCCCCCTGTGTGAAAAGCCGGTTTCTTATATGCAAAAACAATTTTTAGTTATTTTTCTATTTTAGTCATTTGAATACATTCAGAGAGTTCTTATGATTAGGGACCAACAAGAACTTGAATATGGACCTTTCAGAGCCCATAGAAATCCCAATCACTGATTATATCTGTTAGCTACTTGCAAACAAAATATTCTAATTTATTTCTGATTTTAACAAATCCCAAACCCACAATATGTAAACAAATGTTTACATTTGTTTTCTTTCCACAAAAAAATGTAAACAACAACAAGCTTCCTGAAATTCTGAATGCTGAAACTATTTTTATTTTCTGTCCTTCCCTACAGTCAGTGATCAGCTGCAACAAATGAAGGAGTACAAGCACTTTTTATTTGGTTCTTCTGGGATGTACTGATTGAGACAATGAAGATTTAGGATGGTAACTTTTCATTTGTCCATTCTCCCACCGGATATCAAATCACAGCTCTAGACTTTGCCACTGCTATATATTGCCTATGCAGGTTAATTTAAATTCAGCACACAGAGAAATAGTGATAGATTATTATGGATCATACATAAAGATGAAAGGCATAAATATTTAACACATAAGGCTGAAAAAAAAAGTGAGAATAAGACAAATAAAAGGTCTAGGGGCTGGAGTCAGAATATATCTGAAAATAGGGTAATTTCAGTAAGAAGATGTAGAACAAAATAATGTATACACAGGTTAAACTAACATTAAATTGAGTTGGCAATAAATAGGAATGCTACAATGGAATCCTTGATTATTATGAAAATGTTATGCTATGTTCTGTACATCACATAACAAGGATCACACTCTGTCCAGACCATCTGCAGTGCTAACAGGCAGAAACCCTAAGGAATAAAAAAGTGAAGTTAAGATGCAGAGAAATCAAGTCCTGAGGGTGCAATCATTTTTCTGATTTTGAAGGAAGATGAGAAAGAATGAAGGTACCTGGCCCTTCCTAAGAGGGATGTAGGACAACTTGAGTTATGCTCTTAGATCTTTGGCCTGCATAGTGGAAAGAGCTGAATCATCCTACTTCCCCAGACTACTAAAAATACCCTAAAGCCAATAATCCCAGAGCTCAATATTTTTCTTTAAACACAGTACTTCTTCTAACCTCATAGCAAAGTTCCTCTCATCTGTGCCCTCCACTATTCTTATGCTTCATCTGTGCCAGTCCTCCCACAACTGTGGCTGTGTTACATCCTGAGCCTCTTCATTTTCAAGGGTCTTTTCCTCTCCTCTCTAACTGATTGCTGGAATCAGGTAAGTCCAGACTCTTCCAGCACCAAAATTGGCCTGAATCTTGCATTTTCTGATGATTTAAAAATCCAAGATGATAAAGATAGTTATCAAAACCAACCTGAACAAGAGAATGAGGAAGGTATTGGCAGTTATCTTAAAAAAACCCCAGTGATACCCTAGAAAAGCAAGAAAATGCCTTAACCTTATGCCATGGTGAAAAGACTAAAGCTTGATCAGTGATGGCTTCTGTCTTGGAAAAGGCCCAGAGCTGAGGAGACCTGGTTTTGTTCTAAGCTGATTGTACATTTATTGTAGTAAATGAGAAATACAAATTGCAATACCACGGTTCAGAAACAGCAAGCTATCTGAAGGATGAGACCCCTTCACGAGTAGCCTCATCTCACCATTGATTCTCCTCCTCCACCCCTTACTGTATGTAAAAACTCAAATCACTGTGTTCTCCTTCACAAAGAACAAGTGAAAACCAGCAACTTTGTGCAAAATTGAGCTGTTCCATTGGCAACCAAAGTATCCAGATCAACCACTTGGGTAAGATTAAGGCAGAAAGCATGCATATTGCTAATGTTGAGGCATAAATAGAAAGTAAAACTGACATAAGCCTTCACCCAAAAATCTGAGGGTGGGATGTGCAGGAAGCAAAGATCATTCTGTTGATATCTAGAGGAGTGAAGGAGAAAGAGAAAAAAGGGACTGATGAGCAAACTAAAATGTGTTTGCTTTGCACATGGAGAGATGTAACAACCAAGAGGCACTTGGATGTGCAAAGAAGTCACTGTACAGTAAAGGTAAAGGCTTGTAGCATAGAACTATACTGGGAGGCTCTGAATGTGCCTGTGGTGAGTCTTTACACACCTGCTGGCTTTTACTTCCACAACCAAAGCACAAAGGATAAATGCTAGGAAAGAGAGTAAAAGGGGAGGAGATCATATGTAACCTTTATGAGAAAGTGAGAAGAAAATGTTTAGGATTTTTTTTTTTTGTGAGCTGAAGAGGCTGTGGTTTGCTCAAAACTCTGCACCATTTCTGCTGAGAACTGAAAACTGCAAGCAAAAGTGCCAAAATTACCTTAGTCAGTCTGTGAACTACAAGTGCGGTACAAGGCATGGCTTTTGAAAGTGAGTAGAAAGACAAAAAATTGTGTTAGGTGTAGCACAAAGTGTAAGATTTTCTTTAGAGAATATACTTTCAAATATCATGCTTCAAGAACAGCATAACATTACCATGTTCATCTGTGCTGTAAGTTTCCTTTACCTCTTTAATTAAAATTGCTTTTTAAGCTACCTTATTCACCTTTGTGAATGTGAAAAATTATCTCCCAGAACACCAAGAATTTTAGTATGACTCTCCTGGGAGTTTTTGTAGTAATCTCCTCAAATTTGAATCAACTTGTTCTGCCAATCAAGATCTAGCAGAAAGGCTGCAGTGGGAAAACCTGGCATATACAATAAGAGTCTGTGGTGCAAATAGAAACTAAGCCAAGATCTCTTGTGCCCCAGTCTTACCTTAAACGCAAGTCTCCCAGATGCCTCATATTTACAGACATGTAAACTCCTGTTTAAGTTGTAGTTTCTATTTTCTGTTTACTTTTAATGTTTTCTTTGCTGGCTCAGACGTGCAAAAACTTAAGTAAAGAGGGAGAATGCCAGTAGTAAAACTGACCCATATAAGATGTCAAATAAATCACTGGAAAATTAAGTTATTTGCTTTATCTAATTTCTTACACTTAATGAAGGAACCTAATTAGCAGGCAGCTAGCTAATACAGAATGTGTTAAATCTAGCAGCTGGTGAAATTTTAGCTCATGAACATCCACATGACTATATGTTTGCATTTCTGTAGCACTCACATTACTTAGGGAGGATTGGTGCACAGTGGAAAAAAATACATTAGTGTTTAAAAAGGCTAAATGTCCATTAGTTCAAGTGAGATGAACTCCTTTTTCTATATCCATATCCATAAAACAAGCTGCCATAAATGGAAAAGATTTGACAAAAGTACCACTAAGGTTTAACTACTTTTTTGGAGTGGCTCCATGTTAGACCATGCAAAGCACATTGATCACTTTTCATTTTTAATGAAAAATAGCCAGGTTTTCTGCCAGGGTCAAAGATTTCACTACCTTTAATTACCTAATGATTTCTGTGCTGCTGATTTTTCATCCGTATAACGTTATTTGGAGGAGTTGTTCCATCATACCTATAATAAAGTGAGGAAAAAAGGGTGCAAGAGGGACTTTAGGCAACGCTTAAATTCTCTGCATGTTAAAAGGAAATGATACTAGTCTTTTCCTTTGCTGACAGTTAGAATAATTTACAAGCAGCCTTCTCTTGTAAAAACTGGTATTGAAGAGTTGTCCCAAAGGTGGTGAAATGAGAGTTTTGCCCACCAAATACAGTTAATTCAAAACAACCTAAGTTCAGCAAACTTCTGCTGAGGTAATAGCTGTGTTTCACTGAAATTCATTTAGATTTTTTGCAGTCTGGGACTTTGAAAAATAAGAGGACCCTGGGCCAAGGAAGAAATTCCTGAGAACTCCAGCAGTTGAAATATCACAAAAATTAAATCGACTTTGCTCAAAATGAAATGCAATTTCTATATCATTTTGAGTGGGGGAATGTAGTTAATTCACATAATTCTGAAATAAAATAAACAAAAATAAACTGCTGCTGGATCAGTCTGGAGTTGTTGATTTATTTATCTTAGAAATGTTGGGAAATTGTTTCCTTTCAATTTAAAAACTTAAAAATCACATTTCAAAACAAATTTAAAATATTACATTACATCTGTCCAAATGAGATGTTTGGACTCTTGTTAAAAAAAATAAATGACATACATTTACAAAATTTGAAAACCCATTTTTCTCATAAATGTCTTAGTAATTTATATCTCTCTAAAATTAGTTTTGGGGACCAAATTGCCAATAATTTAAAAAATATATCCATCTCTGTGGACAGAGGACAAGGAGCCTTTATCGGTGCTTACATGGCAACTGTCATCCAGAGATCATCTCATCTATAGATGTGTAATGCAAACTAGAGTTTGTATTGCACTGTGCTCAGAGCTTTGAGGAACCCAGTAGCTGATTCCAAAATGCAAGGACTAATGCTGTCTAATACACAAACCTTCTCTGAAATTTCTTATGCGGCAAAGCACCCGGTTCCTACACTGTCTTACCAAAATCAAGATAGTGATTATAAATTTCTTTGCACATAGATTTACTTTCAACTGTAAGAATTCTCAATAATCTCATGCAGAACCAAGAAATCTGTTTTATCCATCATTTCTACCTCATCAAAAGATCACTAATCCCCTGTATGGAAATTTAACTGCTGATATACTCTCCCTTCACCCCCTGATACCAAAGAAAGAGTATTTAAAAATAATTATGATAGCCAAAGACTGCCCCAGTTTGCGGTAGTGCCTCTGACTTTGGTCAGTCTGAATTATTTTCACCATTATCATTTACAACACAGACATAATATATTTCTTTGACTTTTTAATCTTGTAGCACTATCTAGACTCCATATCAATGCGAGGGGGAAAAAGTCATTAAGAAAAGGATTAATTCTGAGAAATGGCAAATTGAATTATTGATCATGAGGTTTCCTGATACTTTGCCTAATCCCAGAAAAACATAATTTGTTTGCTCTTGAAAAGTTTTCAAACATTTAAGTCCTTTTCCATTATATAAAGGAAATTTTGTATAAATAGCCTACAAGAATATTTCATTTGATCATGTGTGATTATCTTAGATTGCATGCTCTGAGGAACTGACTCTTATTGATTCTATGATGCATAATGAAGCCCTACATAATGAACCCTTAAAGAAAATAAACAACTTTGTTCTATTATGCGTTACATATATTTTTACATAGCACCTAAAATGAAGGCAAAAGGGATCCTTATCATACATTGTTTAGTTATTGCTGATATTCAGATTCCCAGACCAGAATATTTGCTGAAGAATGTGTTCTTTTGCAGGAGAATTATGCTGAAACAGAATTCCAAGTAAAAAGTAAATATTACTAACATCTTGATATGAAAGGGAAGCTATTGAACAAATCTATTCATTTTCATAATTCAGTGCTATACCCCTATCTAACTTCAAATCTCAATTATGTCAACAGGGAACTACAGTTATCAGAGAAACTTTCCTCTAAATCTCTTGTAAGAGCACATGTCCTGCTTGGAACTTCACAGAGCTCTTCTTGTGAATCCTATAATTGATACAAGCTGCAGAGAGGTGATAGTGCAGAAAACAACAGAAAAAATTAATGAAATACCTTGGAAAAGCAAACTTGTACAGAATGAAAATTGTCTTTCCAGCTGTGTGTTCAGCAGAAAATTCTCTGGGAATTGTTCTAAGCCCTGGACAGAGTAATAATGCAAAGACGACCCACTGAGGAAGCTCCTCAGCAGTCCACACAGTAGGGCTTAGATAAAGCTTAGTGGGAGCAGGTTGCTCTGCATGGTCCTCCTCTGCTTAGTACTGCACACTGCTTTGCTTCTTGACTGTCCAATGAACTCATGAATATTCCATGAGAGATTAAATTTTAAAACAAAGAGAATAAACCTGTTCTTAACAATAGGCCCAAAATGTTTAAAAGAAAAATTGGCTAACCTAAGCTTGTAATATAACCTCTAGATGGACCTAGAAAATAAGGCTATACTACATTTGCCTCATTATTTTAAATAGCTAAAGTTAGGTTATATTAAAATTATAATAAGGGTAGGCAATAGATTGGTTTTTGAGAATAAAACCCCTTTTCATTCAGGATAGTAGGATTGAGCTGATTTAATCTGATCTCTTTCTATCCAATCAACCTCAGCATGAAACTCATGAGTAGACAAAGGCAGAAAAAGACAGAGCTGTGCATGTAGCTTGTGTTTGTCAGAAGAATTTTACCTTTGTGAAGTATATTTCTAGGAGTGCTAGATGGAGTCTGAGATGTAAGAATATCTATTACCCTACAGAAAACATGTGACAAGTGCAGCTGGCAGGAAAATCACTTGCTTTGTGGTTTTTTCCTAGGGAATTCAAACATTATTTATTCTGCTGAAGAATATAGTTAGAGGTGAGCAACTAGATGTAGTGTTAAAGAAATGCCAGTGTGAGGGGATTTTGTGGGATTTAACCCCAGCTCGGCCCCACAAACCTGCTCACTCACTCCCCCCTGATGGAATGGCAGAAAGAACCTAAAAAGTAAAAGCGAGAAAACTCCTGGGTTGAGATAAAGACAGTTTAATAGGTAAAGTAAAAACTCTATGCACAAGCAAAGCAAAACAAGGAATTAATTTACCAATTCCCATGAGCAGGTAGATGTTTAGCCATCCTCAGGAAAGCAGGACTCCATCACATGTTACTTCAGAAGACCAAGGATTTAATTCCCAACCTTCTCTCCCTCCTCCATCTTCCCCCAGCTTTTTATTGCTGATCATGCTGCCACATGGTCTGCAATATTCCTTGAGTCAATTTGGGTCAGCTGTGCCCCCTCCTAACTCCTCATGCAACTCCAGCTTTCTCGCTGGTAGAGTGGGGTGAGGAGCAGAAAAGGTCTTGGCACTCTGTAAGCACTGCTCAGCAGTAAGGAAAGGTCTCTGCATTAGCAACACTGTTTCCAGCACAAATCCAAAACACAGCCATGTAGTAGCTACTGTGAGGAAAATTAATCCTATCCCAGCCAAAACCAGCACAGGGGAATAGCTGCATGGCTC
Source organism: Manacus vitellinus (assembly GCF_001715985.3). Classification (NCBI taxonomy): domain Eukaryota; kingdom Metazoa; phylum Chordata; class Aves; order Passeriformes; family Pipridae; genus Manacus; species Manacus vitellinus. The sequence continues at coordinate 8,375,120 of NW_021940208.1, read as the reverse complement.
TCCAGAGAAGCCAGTCCTCTATCTCACACAACTGTTACAAGATGCAGTCATACTGCCAAAGCTGAATGCCTTGGTCCTAAATACTGAACCCTTGGGGCTGTTTACCCTAAATTACTGTTGCTTCATTGGTCTTTTCAGAGCATCCCTTCCACAGGGCCAGAATCGATATCTGGGTAGAGCTGCAAGTCCCAGGGCCTCTGTCTCTGTCCTGTGCAGTGGCTGCCTGTCCTGAAAGTCATCCTCTTGAACCTGCACTTCAGGAAGTTGTTCATCAGACAGGGTACAGAGGTACTACAATTCTTCTGGTCTACAATTTGAAAGAAAACTTGCAAACAGGCTGACTCTAAACTGTAAATCAGATATTTTCAGGTTCCATGACAGGAACCAGGTTTATTGTCAGAATTGAGTTTGTTCCCCAAACATAACAGGTTTAATGACAGGTAGAGCCAGCAATGTTGAGAATGCAGGCAGTATGCTTAGCATTCATGTATTAGATGTCCCAGAACTGCTGGGAGGAATAATACACCAGGAATCTGGACAGCATTACGTGGAGCTTTACTGTGCTTTTGGTGAAGGTTTGCTCACTGAAAGCTCAGGAGGTTTTCAGTGAAATATTTTATACTCCACCAATTCGTATTTTCTAATGAAACACTGTTTTATTACAAAATATCTCTATGGTTCTTGTAGTATACGATCTCCTTATACTACTGTCTCAGCTTTATCTGGTGAACAGGTAGTCAGAGAGGTAAAAGAAGCTCTTATGTCCATATATATATTTTTTAATTATTTTTTATTTGCCACATCTGGAGTTACGTTATGCTTGACTGTGCCCTTGGGCTTTGCATTACCAACCCCAATGACTATTGCTTCCTAGATGCTAGTGCTGTTACCTTGAAAAGAATTAAGGCCTCATCTCTTTTTTTGTTGAATACACACCTGGCCATAGTAGCTTAGTACCTGCCACAAAGGTCATCATCGCTGCAATGAAATGAACCTTCTTGAGAGTTCAGACAAAAATAGCATCTTTTTCTCTTAACTGTGATTTTGTTTTTTGTTTTCTGATATTGGAAAACCTTTCCAAATGTTGTATCTTCAGACTGAGTATTTCTCCTCATTTGAATTTTGTTGTTTTCAGCACAAAGTTGCACAGTCTGGCATCTGTGGGCTGTTCACACCACATACTGTTTTCAATTGCTTATGTTACCATCTTTTCAGACTTCTGTGCTTTTTGCTATTTATAACTTCAGGGACTCTTCTAATAACATCCTTATTATCTTCCATTAATGTCAGGAAAAGGCAGTTGTAAAACTTTGCTGATCAGCCCATAGGAAAGGCAGGACTCTCTTTAGCATAAGGGAGGTTTACCAGCCAATTTTAAAACACAAGGGCAGATCAGATGTGGAATTCAGATATAAAGTTCCTTCTGATGTTTTGGTACCTCTGTTTATGTCCTAGTAAAAGCCCGAAAGGATAACACTCTTCTAAGAAAATGAGTACAACTTGAGTACTAGAGTCTAGAGTAATTTCTTTATGAACACATCATGGATATATATGCCCTTCCCAGTTAATATGGGTAGCTTTACAGTTTATTATTATAAAGCTTGAATTTGTAATTAAATCCATCCCAGCTTGTCACATTATTGAGCAGCTCTGATGCTGTGCATGCTCTCAGTCCACAGCAAATAGAGGTCATTCAAGCTAGGTAAGCTAGCAATGAAAAAGGGTGAAGGTAAACTGCATTACTATGCACTTGTCATAATGCATATATGGACAGGTACTTGTAGTCTGGAATATGATAAATTGCTAAATTGTAGTAATTTGACAATGTACTGAAGTCCCTAGAGTTGAACACTCTGGTTTATATTTGAGTTTTTTTGGGCTCCTTTGCTAGAAGGAAAAAGTGTGCAAATATGATGTTGGATCCCTTTTAAATATGATGTTAGTTCCTTTTTAAAACAATACCTAAAATCTACATTGTTAAACTCCACTGGTAAATATAAAAGGAAAGTTTTTATTTATTTACAACATAAAATGTTTTGTTTTTCTAAAAATGTTGTGCTGTGACTTCATTTCTGATTGAAGTCCATCCTAACATCATGATTTTGAATTTCTAATAATAGAAAGGTTAACTTTCAGGAATTTCTTTAACATTTTATTGGAACCATAGTGATTGAGCACCATGTTGAAGGCATAAAGTAATTAAAAAACTAATCAGAACAGTTTAAAATCCAAATACAATTCAAGAATGTCTGTGTCTGAACTGTTAAATGAATAAATGCAGTACATTCATACCTTCTCTACCTTGATCAAGTAAAATGAGGATATAGAGACATGGATCTTCAGGCAGGAGAAATAGCTAGCAAAAATACCTGGGTTTAAATTGCTAAGAATTAGTCTCCATTTCAGGATCACTATTCCTCTCTATCCAGACTTATTTATATGTGGTTTTCCTTTTCTTCCTATTAACCATCAGGTGTTACACAAAGTCAGGTACATTATAAGGATCTTAGGACTTACACAGGTGAGAATATGCATGAGATGAGATTCAGCTCTCATAAAACACCGTGCTTTTGAAACTTATATCATAAAACTTAGATTTTAAAAAGAATGTCTAGTGAAAATGCAAAGGAAAGAGCTCTTGATATTACCCCATTTATAACAGTGTTACCTCACTGACCTAAGATTTACAATGGGACAAGGTAGACAAAAGCTACTCCCCTTGTCTTTACTATGAGTAAAATATGCCCGGAAGTTTTTTTGAAGTTATATTCCTATGCTCTCAGTTTATCTCAGTACTTAGCAAGCAAAGAGTTAATTTTTTTAAAATTAATGTTTAAATAATGTAACCCCAGAAACATTAATATACTTCTCAATCAGTTGGCTATCTTTAACACTTTTGTCCTGTGTGTACTTTGCTTGTCATGACCACACATTAAGAAGTTCATTCTTCACTATCACTCAGTCACTACAGAGAATATTCTTATGAGTGACTAAAATGGCCTTTGAACCACAGAGCTCTCAGCTTGATTACTTCTGCAAAGCAGTTCACCTCCTATAAAAAAGAACTCAGTGTGTTTCCTTTTTCCCTTCTTTTCAGAGAACATTTGGAGTTCAAACCTGCAATCACATTAGATTTAACCACTTTTTTTACCTTTTCCCAAAACTTGTACATAGAACATGAGTTCAGAGCACACTGAAAAGCTGCTCTGCAGGGCAGCTCAAAACGCCACACACTTCCTTCCCTCTGGCTGTCCCCCTGAACATTTCTTTCATGGTGTATTGCATGTTTGAGTGATTATGTGTCCTCTCTTAGAAATATTATCCTCTCCAACAGGATACTCAGTCTTTGTGCTGATTGGATGAAGTGTCTTTATGCTATGTATGATAAATTAACAAACAAGCTGAAGCTTCCTTAGTATTAAGAGAGGTAAAAGTTAAAGGAAGGAAAGATGAAGGTCTGCAATAATAAGCCTTAGGAAAAGCCTGACAGAGCCCAAGAGTGTAATATAGAACTGCAAGTCCCTAGAGAAGAAAAAGAAAACAAGAAGAAGGGAAGAAGGAAAAGAATGAAGATATGAGTAAGGGACAGCATTATGAAAGCTGTAAATCAAATTTAAGTCAAGATGATGAGCTTATAATACAAGACCAGTTCTCATTAAGACCAGAGTTGTCAAGTAAGGTGTCATTTTTCTTCCTTGATTCCAGTTTGTACCAGAAAGCACAGGAAAGAGAGTAATTTTCCTCATTTGATCTAAAACTATTGTTTATTATAATATCTATAAAGCAATTCCAGCAATAAGAAACTGGCCACATGATATTCTTCATCTATAAAAAATAACTCTAATATATTTACAGCACATATATGAAGAAATAGTTTTCTTCCATTTGCAGACAACAGACTAATGCAACAGCCTCTTGTGTCAGTAAACAAACACAACAAAGACCAAAAATAAAGCTTATTCTTTATACAAGAAAATCTAGATAAAAAAGTGTCACCCTCATATCAGTAGCTGGGTTGCAATCTCAGCTTCTCTAAGACTGATGCAGTAGGAATTCCTATTCTTGTCACATTTGTGGTCATGCAGATATTCTGGAAGATTTACTAGGGTATACCATGACCAATCTCCCAGGGCCTTCTACAACCTTTTCTCGAAAAAAACCTGTAGAACTACTGGTGATACTTGAAAGAAAGTTTGAAAACTGTCATTTCATTGAATACAATATTTTTAGGGACAAAAATGGACTTGATAAATCTCCAGTTAAAAAAAACCTAACCAACAAAAATCCTTCAGATATCTTTTTTAATGTTTTTGAAAACAAAAAAGTGCTTAGTTGCAAAATCTATAGCCCATCGAAAATACATATATATATATAAAATAATTAGAAAAATAACTAAAGAATTATGTGACATGAAAACACCTGATATAGAATCTTCTTTTAATTACCAGTTGGCAAATATATATATGCATTTCTACATATTTTCTTGAGAGAAGTAAAGAGGCAAAGACATAAAGACACAAAGAGAGGAAGAGCTAGAGATAGAGACAGAGGTAGAGATGGAGGTCAAAAGATAGAATTAAAGGGAAAATGTTGCATGCTGAAAATTTTTCCAAGGCAGTACAATCATTTCCCTTTCTGAACAGCTCTTCTATGCCCTAAACACAAGAGCACTCCTTGATCTTGAAGGTAACATATTTGAATTGAGCTGTAGAGAAGAAATGTTCTCACAAGTATAAAGGAAAATTACATCACTTACAAAATACACTTAACATTCATTTCATGTTTGTCCCTGAAAATGAAACAGAGGAGGGATAAATTTGGTGGGTGGACACAGCAGACTGAAGGATGGAGGCTGCCTCTGACTATGACATACTATAGAAACCACTGCTGGGAATCTGATGAGAGCAGCCACCACACAGGCACATGGCTCCTCACAGCTATCCTGAATATTTTTCTCTGCTCATAATGACAGTGAAGAACCTGTCTGGTTTACACTCACTGCAAACAGAAATGAAAGCTTTGTCCCAAAACTCGGGTTTTTTGCGAAGTTTCAGACTACCAGGGCTGGATGTTGATTCTTAGGATATTTATGGGACTGTAAAGACTGCTACATCAACAGCCTAAACTTCAATAGGCTTTAAAAGGACTGGAGTGTTAACCTAGATGTATGTGAATGTGTGTAGGGGTGGAGAGAATTAGGGTCTAGCTTCTCATTATAAACAGGTAAGTTTCAGAGTATCTTCCCAAGGGAGATATTTGTTAAGAATTTGACTTCTGAGGTAATTACATTCAACTGTATGTGCATTCCAATTGCACTTCAGAAATGCTCTGTGACAAAGGTAATTTATGTGAAGAACAGAAATTTCTAAGGGAGTGACAGAGAAGTTATAGCCACCTAGCTCTGTCCTAAATTTTAATTTTTGATTGTGCCCAGGATAACTGTTCAGGTTGTCACTTCCAGGACCTCTCAGAGACCTCTGTTATTGGCAAAGGTAAATGTGTGGAGTTTTTGGTGGGCAGGCTTAAGGAAAGAGTAGTATTAAAAACAGCACAAAACCAAAATGTTTTCCCAAAGAACAAGTTCAGAATAAATAAAAAAGAAGTTATACTAGAAGTCCAAATGAAAATAAAACTCACACGTGATCAGATTTAATCACATTGACTAAATTAAGGAAAACCAAATTTAGGTGTCTTCAAGTGTTAGTCCCCTCTTGCTCCTTTTGTCCTTCAGTAGAGGGAGGCTGACATCTCCAGAGAGAGAACCTGCTGAAGGCACAGCTTAGCAGACTCTCTCTGTTCAAAAGATTGAAACCCCAGCAATTAAGCTGCCCTAGTTACATGGAATTAATCCAGGATGACCCATTTATTTTTTTCCCATAGATGATAAAGGGTGTTCAGAGGAGGCAGTTAGGTCCTAATTGGACCCCTAAATCAGATACTAAAAAGTATCTGATTTAGAATGAATATTCAAAACAGGAAACGACTCAAGTGCAACCACTAACTTCTGTGAAAAAAATAAACACTTGATCACACTCATTAAATTGCCTAGTCATGCCTACATCCTTAAAAAAATTTGAAACCAACATGGAGTCACAAGGAATGATAGATGACAGTCAGTCTTGGTCCTGCTTATCTTTGTGAACATCTAGATCACTGCCAGTTATTTCAGCAAACATACTTTGCAATAACAGCATGAAATATGAGTTGGACTTTTCTTAAGGGTTAAATGAATAGTCATGATCAGGACAGGTCTGTGCGCTGATGCTCTTGCCTCACACTGTGATGTGAATCAGCTCTGAAGTTGTAGAAAAAGCCATAAAAATATTACATGGCTGGTGTAGTCTTCCTGCGATGTTGCTGGTAAAGTTGCTAACCCACCTCTCTTATCTCCTAAAAAAACAACTTACTGTGGTGAGTCTGTGGTCCATCAGGCAGAGCCTAAGTCATTTAATCTGTGTTTCCACAGGGAATGCTGAGGGCAAGTTGTCTCCAAAACTCCACACCTTTACTTGATTGTATATGGCCTTTAGACTTAGCTGTAACTCAGATAATGACAAGAAGCCTAGGTGTCCCAAAAGGCCATTTGTTTAAATCTTTTCTAGAAAAGTGTGTTGCTTTGTTTTAAAGGAAGTTGAAGTCCTTTCACGTTCACAGCGATATCTTTATGTGTCACTGGTACAGAAGGCATGAGAACTAAACTCCTCTGTAGGCTCAAAAGGAGTCAAATCCACATCTTTCATTTTCCAAGATGATTAAATCACTAATCACAAGATTTCAGGCTTTTCTGGAAGTCAGGATGTTCCTTTGTTAAGTAAACTATTAACTGCTTTGCATGTAGTTTATGGAAATATTTTTCTTTTTCTTTCTCTTTTTTTTTTAATTTATTTTTATTTTCCTTTTCCCTTTTTATATCCTTTTTCTCTTTTCTATAGAAAGTCTATGATGCATATCTATGAGGTAAATATTTTCTTATTATTTTCCAGGAGGGAAAAGTTTTTAAAAATTTAAGAAACACAGTTTCACTCAACCTAATCTAAAAAGAAAAAAAAATATTCTTGCAAAATTTATTTCCCAGGGAGAAACTAGTGACTTATAATTCTTGCAAGGAAATTTTTTTGATGTTTTTTCTTTTCCTTTGCTAGTTCTGCTGAGTGTGGCGTTGCCAGCTTTTAGTATATTTGTCAGTAGCCTGTAAGTGAAAGCAAGGTTGTGCTGACAGTGTGGAATTGGCATGAACTGGAGAAGAAGAAATTAACTATTAATCTAACTATAAAAGGATTTATATTAATTTAAATGTCTGGTATAATAAGTAGAAAATATAGTCCAAGCAGATAAAACTGAAATAAACATATTTTGAAGCAATGGATAAGTAAAGTTTATTGTTATAAAAGAAATGCTTCTGACAAAGGAACGGGATTTCACAGTTTTAGAAAATTCCCCAAAGCCTTTAGCTTCAGAAGGAAGTAAACATTGTTAGGAAGGAAATTACAAGAGGAATATGAGAAATCAGCAGAGCATATCACTAGCATGCAAAGTTACATTCCTCATTTCTAAAAGAAAAATCCCTTTGCAGACTCACCAACACTGATGATCAGAGCTAATTGGGCCTTTCATCAAATTTATCCTTAACCCACAGAGAGAGAGCACTAAATTTCTGAGCACAGAGTTTAGGCAGAACTCATGGGTTTTGGTGTCCCACAAACATGCTAATTAAGGAGCCTGAACCCTAAAAGGAGTAAAACATATTTTTTTTCCCTGATAAGAATGCCTGAGAGGTGGGGATATTTGTATTCCCTAACAGGATTCATTTGTTGACTTGAAGGAACTAAATAAACATCAAGTATCTTCAAAAACTACATGGCTTGATGGCAAATCAGTATTTCAATCGTTCTGCAATCTGCTTTTATTGAGTGCAGGTAAAGCGATATGAGCTTACAAAAAGATCATGTCTTGACCTTTGTAGAACCAAGATCAGTCAGAGAAGTAAAAAGTTCACTGACCTATCAGCTCAGCCACCTATGAATTACAAACAAGAGGACAGCAGTGGCCAGTGATAAGCAACAGCTCCCCCAACCTAATAAATTAGTTTGAAAGGATGCTGCTTATTGTAAATACTGTGCACACTGACACATATTCCTGAACTTGCATGGGAAGGAGTATTCCACAAGAGTACAAAGCATAGAGGATAGAGGGGCCTGTATCCTCAGAGAGATCCAGACAGGCTAATGTCGAGGTGTGATCCAGCTCTGGCCCCCAGCAAGGCTAAATAACATCAGTACTCTGCTAATGTGCTTTTACTAACTCTAATTCAGCAACCAGCTTTCTCTGAGCTGTGCTCCATTGCCTGCTGTTGTTATGCTAAAAGAATATTTAAATATTTAGTGACCGGTGAAATGAAGAAGCAAAAAAAGAAGTTCCAGTTATACTAGACAGTGAAGAAGTTCTTGGTCCAGTGTCTGACCCAGGACAGCCCTGAAATTCAGTATAGCCACCGAGCATGTTTGTTTTGTTTTTCCCACCAGTGTTTGGTTCAACAATTTCACACATTTCATTATGGGTGGATATGGCCTCACCTTCATCTGGGTACAACTACTTCAACTCTTCCTCCTTTTATTGAATAGCTAACACAATTACTTAGTTCACAGGTATTTCAAACAGATATCAACTTACCTTGAAGTATCTAGGATTTTATGTATCTTTGAAATCTTTAAGATGCTTGACAAAAGGTTTTAGTAATGTTAATAATCAATGCTCTGTGTCATGAACCACAGTCTGTCTGGCTAATGGCTGGTACTCTTTTAAGAGCACCAGCCTTAACTATTTACCTTGTAGGGACTTGTGTTCTTCAAAACAAAGGCCCCTGCTCTGTAAAGAAGGCATCAGATCTCAGTAGAGTTACTAAATAGCAATTATGCCTTAACACACAATGTGTAAGGCACACAGCATGAGCGTGTGAGCATCTGCTACCCCACTGTAAAATGGTAAATAAATTACAGGGAAAGACGAGTAAGGGGAGTAACGTCCTAAATACTTTATAGTCCCACCATTTATTGCCTCATCTATAAAGCAGAGGAAATTAGTGGTCAGAGCCTGGATGTGCCCAATCTTACTGAGAATGGCAGCAATTCAGAAATGAAAAATTAGAACAATAAAATTAATCAAACCATTCATTGATATGAGTAAAACTCCAGTACAACTAATAGTGTTGCGATCTGCGCTCTGTTGGTGACACACTGTTAGAAAGAAATAAAGATTTCCCAGTTTACCTTACCTGGGCAATTAGAACTGTCCAATAGACCAGCAAAGACACCAGTATTAAGTATGTCTGGTTGAAACCCAGAATTCAATTCCAACTAAGTGTGCAAATATTGTCAGTGTCACATTAAAGACAGAAACATTTTGAACTGTAGAAAAATAATGTTATTTGACAAAGTCAAAATCTTTTCTGGTTTTGTCTTCTGAAGTATATATTATGATTTCTGGAAAAATGAAGGAGAAGGAGATGATTCGACAGCGTATACCACAATATTCCTATTTCCAATTTGTGCTTTTACAATCTGAATAGGTGGACAACCAGATCAGTCAAAAAATTCTTGTATAATCATGCTCAGAAGGTGGTGATTAATGGGACCTTCTCTACCTGGAGCTTGATAACAAGTGCAGTACCACAGAGCTTTGTCTTGGGACATCCTATTTAATATCTTTGTGAAGAATCAGAGTGAACTCCCAACAAATTTGCAGATGACATTGCTCTAGGAGGACTAGCAGATGGACTCCAGGGCTCCAATGCCATTCAAAAGGATCCAAGACATGCTGGAGGAGTGAGAGAGCAGAAAAATAAAGATCAATAAAGAAAAATTAGGAGTTTCTCACCTAGACAGGACAAACCCCTGCAATAGCACAGGCTGGGCACTGAATGCCTGGGAAGGAGCTGTTCAGGACAGCCTTTGAGGGTCCTGCTGGGCACCCAGGCTGAACATGGGCTCATAGGGTTACCTGGAAGCAAAGAGGTTAGCAGCAACCTGGACTGTAATAACAGTGCAGAGCCAGGAGATACAGGGAAGAGACCATTCTCTATACCACACTTGTTGGGTCATAGACACAGTGCCCAATATGGGGTTCTGCACTGCAAGGAAGACACTATAAAACTTTGGAGAGTTCGGTGGAGGACATGAAGATGATGGGAACAGGCACACTTGTCAGGAGACCTAACAGCAGCCTCCGGTGAGCAAGGGGAAGCTCTCTAGGAGCTGTAGCTGAGCTCTTCACAGCAGTGCATTGAGGGACAAGAAACAATGGGTAGAAATTGAAGCAATAGAGGTATAGACTCGAGAAATGTTTTCCCTATGAGGACAGTTGAACACTGGCATTGGTAACCCAGAGAGGCTGTGTAGTCCCCACTCCAGAGGTTTTTAGGTCTTGATTATATGAAGCTGTGAGAAACTTGGCCAGGTCTCTCAGGGATGCTGGTTGCAGCAAAAGGTTGTTCTAGAAATGTTCTGAGGTCCCTTCCAGCCTGTATTATACAGTGATCATATGATTTTCTAATTTATAATGTGAAAGAAAAGCACACAGTTTTGTTATAAAGAAATGAGAAATCAAAATGTTCACTTTCAATTAAGAAATGAAACTGTTGGTTTTGAAACTTTTTTTTTATTTCAATCCATATTTCAGCAAAATCATCCAACTCCTGGAGGAAGTTTTGATGCTTATGGAGCAGTGAAGTTGGATGGAGAACGGACCTTTAGGAAATCTTCAAATGTTTCCTGCAGGAATTATTTACATCAGGAGAAAGGACCTTTGTTTGCTGAGTGTTTTATTGGCATAGATTGGAAGCAATCACTGCATGAGAAAGCTACTAATCTTAAAGACACATGGGAGAGAAAAGTCTGATAGGGGACATCAACATATTTAAGATTTACCTTGTCTCTGCATAACTTGTCTGCATGTTAGATGCATTACTTAGGGCAACATGACTCTGAACTGGTAGTTTCAGAAATTGCCTGATTTTTTTCTGGAGCACATCTGCTAGTTCTTTATGAAAACTGTAGGCAAACATAAAGAGGAAACTCACACTCCAGTACCTAGAACTCTTTTTTCTTTCATACAGCCAGAGGTAGGGAAAACAAGAGTTTGAGATCTCCCTGTTTCCTGCTTAATTTACAATGCCACAGAACAAGTGCATTCACAACATGAAAAATAAGATTTGCTTTTGGTAAAAGGATGAAAGAGCCCTACCCTACTCTTAGTCTTTCACCACTTTTCTTCAGAGCAGAGCCTTCTCCACTATACCTTTCTGTCTCCTGTTGGAGCTGATTGGTAAGAAAAGCATTCCTGTGCCTGTATGGGAACAAGTTAAAAGAGTCACATTCAAAACATCAATTGAATGGACTGTTCAAAGAAATCCATTTAGAAACCTATGTTATAACACTGTTTTTCAAACAAAGCAGAGAAGATGGTTTCCTCCTTTGACAGTCTCCCCTGTAGTCACAAAAGAGGAGTCTGTACTTGTACATTTTAGAAGGCTTTTTAATCCACCTATCTTAGATGGTTGTTTTAAGATGAAAAATACTATGATTTAAATACCTCTGGAGTGTTCTCGTGCATTTAGGATTTATTGATGTAGTCAAACACATAAATGAAAAACATCTTTTCAATTATATTTGTTTAGCTAATCTAAGTCTGTGACTAGTGGTTTTGGCCATACACAGTGGGAATCACTTATGAGTCTGCAATAGCATGAGATAAATACAAGCAAAGAGCTCAGCATCTGTCAGACATGTACAAATATATCAGTCACTTTTCTTCAGAAGTGTCCGACTTGTCTTTGTACCTTAATCAATAAAGTTCTCAAATGATTAAACAAGTTGATTTGTCCATTGGTTTTAGAACCTGTCCTCGCTCATAACTTTTCAAAGTCATGTAGAATTTGCATGTGATATTATATCATCCTCTAGCAGACTTTTTCTTTCCTGCAGGAAAAGTTACCTGTTGCCTATTAGAATCTTATATTTAGTAACAGATTATGTGACATTACCAGTGATTTTGACAGGGTTTTCTTATGCAGACCTGGGGGGTTTTTTTGTTGGTTTTTTTTGTTTGGTTAGTTGGTTTTGGGGGGTTTGTTTGTTTGTTTAAGGTTGGTTGGTTGCTTTTTGGTGGGGGTTTTTGTTCATGTTGTTGTTTTTGTTTCTTCCTAGTTCATATGTAGTTAGCACTGAATGTATGTATACCTTAGTTCTTTATTGTTGTGTAGTATTTTAAAGAATAACTATGGTGGGTTGACCCTGGCAGGAAGCTAAGCACCCACCAAGCTGCCTGCTCTTTTCCCCATCAGTGGCGTGATGAAAAGAATTGGAAGAGCGAAAACTGAAAGTTTGTGGATCAAGATAGAGTTTTATAAGTGAAGAAAAGCTGAGTACAAAACAGCAAAGTGAAAAGAGGGGTTTTTTTACTTTTTATTTCCCATTAGTAGGCAAAAGTCCAGCCGCTTCCTGGAAACCAGGGCCTCAGCACACTTGACAGTAGTTTGGAAAGATAAACACCATAACCACAAACATTCCTGCTTCCTCCTCATTTCCCTGGGCTTTTGCTGATGAGTTGGATGTCACAGGGTATGACCATATCCCTGTGAATGTTTCGAGTCAGCTATCTTGGCTGTGTCCCCTCCCAACTCATTGTTCACTAGTAGCCTACTCAGCATGGGCAGAGTCAGAAAAAGAAAACCTCATTACTGTGCCAGCATTGTACAGACCCAGTATAATGACTCAATTTCTTTTTCCAAGAGAAACATTCAATGCGAAGGTAATACAAGCACGGAGTCAATGGGTAGGAATGTTGAAATGGTTGGGAAAATGCAGCACCATAGAAACTGAAGTAATAGTATAATAATTTATGTCTGATAAGTCTCTCTAATCAGGTCAGGCTGGAGAAATCTGAATGATCTTCTTTCCCAAAGTGTTGAGCGTCTTACAAAATTTATCCAGTATATGGCATAAATTCTGTAATTATTTTACACAAAATAAGGAATTTTGGAATTTGACTGTGTTCCTCATTAATAACAGCTATTTGAACTTTTTAGAACTGCTGTAACCATGATGATCAAGTGATATAAACATACTAGATTTGTAATAAAAGAAGTATCTTTTATTAGACTAGGTAAAACAGAGAAGCTTGCAAATAAATACTATCTTTCTTCCAGCTGTCCTTGGTGTAGCCAGGTACTTTTTTGTTTTTTCAACTTTTTCAGGTATAAAAATAAATTGAAAATAATAACAATTTATACAGCAATATATCTTAGACTTAAACAATGTATATAAATAATTGGCATAGGGTCTTAGATGTATCACTTCACTGCTTGCTAAACTATCGTACTAGCAAAGTCTATGACAAATTTTGAATCCATTCCTCTTGTCACCATCTTCTAGTGAATATTTGGATGTAAATCCCACTTCTACCACATTTTCCTCTGATATATTTATTTTCTACCTTTTCTTCTTTCAAAGATAGGTTAGATAAAGTCTGCAATCATCCTACTAAGTAAGTCCCATTCTTGAATTCTGTCTCTGTAACATGCACAATATAAAAAAATTAATTGCTTAGTTTAGGAGTTTGAAGTACACCCTGGGGAGCACTTGCCTGAAGGTATGTTAAAGTTCTTACATTTCTTATGAGATCCAGGGCTAATACTTGGGGTTAAGAAAATCTGTAAACAACAGGAAGTCTAAAACTTAAATGTTGGAATGTTAAACCTTAATTCCCTCTGTGAATCTAACCTCAAGAGATTAGATGACTTTTTTGAACCCAGATCTTCCAAAATGTGGTGTAGAGAGTCTGTTCCTAGTACAAAGCATGTCAAAATTTAGATTAGAATTTCCATAAATTAAATTAGCATGTAAGAGGAATATTGGAACTCTTTAGCCATAATACATAGTATCTGAGCAGCTTCATGGTCTTACTACAGGGCACTATGGGGACATGTAAACCAATTTCAGCAATCATGATATAATTACAAAGAGATAAGATCTTCAAAAAGATTTTTCTTTTTTAGATAGAAGAAATTGCATTCTTAGGAAAGAAATTATATCCAATAGGAATAGCCTGATTCTCATAAATGCAGGAAAGGAAGAAACTTGAATTCTGAGCCTTTAAGAGAATGTACAGCTCTGTCTACAGCTATACTGTCTACCACAAGCAATTGACCTGAGACAAGATAGTTTTGAAGGACGTAAATACTCGAAAACAAAGCACTGGAGAATGTTCATAGTTTCTCAGAGCTGACTGAGGAAGCCAGTTCAGGCTACAATTGTCAGGAAAGATGACCACCTTTTGATAATTTTACATGTATATTTTATCTTTCTGATAACTCTGTACCTCTTTCTGTTACTCTTCAGGGGGCAGGCTGTGGGGGGACCAGGTTGGGAGTGGGCGGGGGTCAGTTTGTCCACATTTCTGATTATGGGGCAAAAAACCTGAACTTTTGAAACACAAAGAAAATGCTACATTTTGCAGAATCCTTGTTTAAAGGCTCAGTTTCACAATGAAATTACCACAGCAGTGTGATAAAGAAACTTTATGTTGTTGGATAACTGTCCTTGTGTATGCTTTGGGCATAAGGCAAGCAAATGCAAAGGCAAGCTTACAAGACTTCTTTTGTTATGGGATGGAAGAAATTATGTTCCCTTGCATTTGTCATAGATTAAATGCCCAGATGTAGTTAGCATAGATAGCGCAGAAAATGAGTCACATGCCCAGACATAGATAGCAAAGCAAATATGAAGTTATCAAGCTATGATTGCTAGATAACAGGTCTGTATCTTGCATATTAGGGCTTCCCCTACACTGATTCTAACGCAAACTTTATTAAGCAATTATCTCTTTTATGCTCTACACACTTTCCTGGACATTACAGAAGCTGTAATTTCTTAAGAACAGTGGAATATTTTCCAAAGGAGCAATTTCAATCATTTTTGTTATGTCTTGTTTTGCCCCAGCACCTGGACAGCAAAAGGAAGTTTCATATTTCCTATTTTAGGATTGGCATAAGGTCCTGCTTGCTAACCAGTTTATAGAAGTTTTATGTGCTTTATATACTACCATTCCTTTTGTTCTGAAGTCCCTTCTGCTCTTCACCTTTTTCACCCACCTCACCCCCACCGACATTTCTCTCAATTTCAACATATACAAAAACCTATTTCATAAATGAAAACAAGTCCCAGCTGTCCCAGGCATTTAAAGCATGACCATCATTTTTCACAGACCCTAAAATCCTTCCCCTGGGATCCTCGTTGAATCTATTTTTGAAAAAAAAATGTTAAGCATGTTGTGTTTTTTTTTTTTTCTATTTTGCCTTTTGAAGTACAGTTTGATATTTACATCTACTGCTTATGTGATAATGTTAGAAAGGTTTTTTCCTCCCTCTCTTTAAGATGACGTCCCATGACAATATGTTTGAAGCATCAATAATGCTACATCTTTTGTCACAGTGAGTACAAGCATGCCTCTTTTCATCTATTTTAATCATTCCTGGTGAATAATATCTG
The DNA here is from genome assembly GCF_001715985.3 of Manacus vitellinus. Lineage (NCBI taxonomy): Eukaryota > Metazoa > Chordata > Aves > Passeriformes > Pipridae > Manacus > Manacus vitellinus. Next base: position 8,359,578 of record NW_021940208.1, on the reverse strand, counting down.
AATTCTGAGAAGTGGTCTAGGAGACAATAATATGAATTCTAAGAACTTGTGTTTATACCAAGTCAGTTCCATGCAATTATTTACTGCAACAAGATGTATGTAAAGTCACTAGAATAATGCATTACACCCTATAAAGTCAGAAGGAATAATAATTTAAAAACCACTGAAAAGTCTCTAGAAAAGGAGACATGGATTTAAATTTTTTTGTTGTTATGACAATGGACAATGCCTATTTTTTTATATAAACATCATGAAATCTTCAAGAAAGAAATGATAAAATTTTTAGTGTAGCCTAGAGACATGTTTTTCTATGTTATTTGCTATTATTACACATCTCTTTCTTTCTCAACTATGAGATGAATTGTGCTTCTTCATAGAAATTTTCTAAATTATGTGCATGAAAAAATCCAATACTTTTAGATTTAGACAAAAATCAAGGCCAACACTTTTATATTAAGCAACCCAGCACAAAAACTGCTTTTATATGTTAATTGTTTAATGTACTGAAACACAATCAAAGGTAAAATCTCCAAATGAGATAATTTCCTTGGATGATTATGCTTCCTTTTCTTGTATAATGAAATGACTTAACCAATTGTTTATGTCTTGTTTCACTGAAAGAAACATTTAGTAATACAAACTTCTGGCATGAAAATTAATAAGAAATATATATACATATATTTTTCTTGGTTAAATGAAAGAAGGCAAATATTTCTGTATATATCTTCTCAGTAGGGAAGAAATTTTCATTGATTTTAAGGCCAACATGTCACTCACATATTTCCCCCTGTTCCTATAAAATATTGTAGTTCTACTGCTAGTGTCTCTCACTCACAATCTCATCTTCTACGGCCTCCATATCTTGTTCATTTACTACTTTTTCATCTAAGACAATCAGTACATTAAAGTATTTATTTGAGTGATCAGTCAATGATCTGTACTAGCAAATCTTGACCTTTGAAGAGTTTGACCTTGAAAACATTACACATTTTCTGAGATGTGTGATTCTCCAAAACTCACCAGGAATTGATAAAATGTGCAGTCATTATGAGGAAATTGTTAAAACTGGACATACAGACTGAAAACATGGTTCTTCTTCTACTGTATACTCAGACTCTGAAATTTCTTCCAATATGGCTAGGTGATGGTTGCAAAGTACACTTTGAGATGTTTAAGTCTATTAAACACCACTGTGGTAGCTTAGTCTGAATTTATAGGTAGTTAGACTTTTACAGATTTACATTTTGACTTGGGTGGATCAGTTCTCTTCCTTGCATTCCCATTCTCAAATAAAGCTGAATTTGCCACTTACCCATTTCAGTATAACACCACAGGTATTAACTAGCTCATATTTGAAAAATGTTTTGAAGATGAAAACTTTGGTATACGTGATTTCAATGTGAAATCTGTTACTACTAAAATATACATCTGATTTTTTAAATCTTTCTAGCCTTAAGGTGCCAGTGGGTTCCAGGAAGGTCAGCTTTAAATTTGGCACTCTGAAATAGCTTTTTTTAGAACCACACATCTTCAGAAAGCTCACAGAAATGCCTACTCACCTTGTCATTTTTGAGAAAATAAAAGAGATTCAGTATTCCTAAAGGGCTCCAGTAATTTCTGAGCAAGTTATTTTGAGGATAGATTACTCGACAAAGATTTACTTGATCTCTTATCTGAGTTCACCACGAAAATCATGGTTTCTATGGTTTTCAGGGTACTTGGGACCAGGTCCTAAACATTCAGAGAACTCAAATGTATATGCAGAGATACATGCATGTGCACTGCATTAAACTATGAAAATAAAGCATTCTAAGCAAATCCTAGAACAGAAAGAAGATATCAGAAACTAACTGTATTAATGACAGAGGAAAATTATGTTTGAAAATTGTTTTAACAGTTTTTTTTTAGTTTTTACCTATCTCTGAAATTCAATGATTAACCACAAATTATCAAAAATGAACAAATGAAAATGTTTAGACTTTATTTAGGGAGGGGAGATTGAGACAAAAAGCAATGTAAATGATCTGGCATCCATTGTATTCTTAGTTTGAAATACAATTAATGAGTTAGAATGAAATTTGATCATATTTTATTGTATTAATGTTGACAATATTAGTTCCAAAAAAAAAAAAATCTGTTCAATAAAACTATCCGTTTGTGATAAAGTATGTTTATTTAAAGGCTCTTTGAAGAGAGGAAGATCTTTGACTTTTGGATCTATATCTGTATACATATTATGTATAAAGCCTAAATAGTGAGCTTATGGAGTCAAAATTTGACCAAACTAATCTGAATTCTGTGTTTTTCAAAATGTCAGCTGGTGTAGAAGCATGCAATTAAGGAGCTACATTAAATTTCAGATATTAGTGTAGTGCTATCTGTTACTAATTCAACTTTTATGGGCACTATAGGAAAGTTTTATTTCTAACAGGTTGCACATATAAATTACTTACAAATGAAAATTACCTAAGTACTGCTTCTTACAACACCTTTAAGCATTTTAAGTCTGAAATAAAGAACTCTGTTAAAGGAAATAGCCTTTTTTGGTAACTGTCTTTTATAGTTATTTATATAGATTTTAGACCTATGTGGATTTGATTTAATCATATGGAGATTATATTTGCACAAAAGGTGACCAGCAGTAGAGCAGTACACATATATCATAAGCTATTTTAAATTCCCTTGTATTTTGGGTCTGCTTCCTTTAGCTATTGAAATATGAGTGCCTCAAAGTACATGTAATACTTTATCCTTTTCTTAAGGTAAGGTCACTTGTGTTCAACAGAAAAACCTCACAACTGTTCTTTTTAAATCTATTGTAATGAACACACTCATGTACTAGTAAAGGACTTAAAGTGCACCTTTTTTAAAGAACAGTTTTCAGGCACTATAAATGTAAACCTATTCTACTGGAATAAAAGAGACAAAATATTGGATAGACAAAGTTTGCAACTTCTATACCAGAGTAACACTCCTTTATTGAATACATCAATACTACAGGAGAGATTTCAATGATCAAATAAAAAAAAAAAGTGTATTTAAAAGTTGAGGTACACTAATTGTAACAAGTATATGTAGTCAATTCTGAAGTGGGAAGAATGCAAGAAGAAACCTATGTACTCAAGGAGGTTTTATGTCTGAATGTATAGCTTAATAAAGTGATTAACATTTTCTTCTCTGTCTTTCCAGCTTAGACAATCAAATGTTTATATCGTGACTCTGTCTGATCATGTCTGAGGGTAAGACAGAGCAATTTGAACTTTTTTTTTTTTTAATTAGTCAGAATGTTAGTTGTACTTCAGTTGAGGTGGGATGGAATATTGAAGGGCAGACTATTGTCACAGTGTTGAAAATATACCAATGTCCCATGGCCCAAGAGGTTTACAGGGACTCTGTCTTTACCACCACAGTGGTCCTCAGATTGTTTATATATCCCTGGCAATGGCCTTCAGCACTATTTCAGAATCATGTATGCACTTTTAGAAAACAGCTTGGTGTTTGTCCAAATGCTCACACCTTGCAGGATCTCCTCAAGCTTTGCTGGTGTTGAATAACAGAACTATTACAGCTTGGATGATCAGTGCTCTGCTGTTGTGTGATTGTTTGATCCCCATGATGCTTACATTTGCCTCTGAGCAGGGGAGAATCAGAGGTGAACTTTTGTTGAAATGCTTAGTTTGAGACACAGTTTTGGCTGAAATGCTGTTCAATTTAGTACACTTAGAGAGTTTGGAGCAAGGATGTTCAATGAGAAGACACTGAAAGAAGAAGGGATGTTTAAAGGTGTAATCAGTAGTTGCCTAGGAAGTTATATAAGAAGATAACTTTTTAGGAAATACAGCTGACAAAGAGTCTTCAAGCTCTGTGCAAAAGGGAAAAGGTCATAAATAGAGGATTTAAAGAGAGTCACACTAACTGGTTGTCAAGAATTTTTTCTCCTTTGGAGTGTGACACTGCTGCTCTTTTCAGCTTTTTTTTGCTGTTGCATATTTTGGTCAGGTAGAGGTGAACACATTTTGAATTTATTTAGTAGGAGAAACTTTTAGTCATTAATTCAGTAATTCATCAGAGGGAGATTGGGGTTCTGTAGAGGTTATTGGAAATGGAACAGCTCCAACCTCTGCAGTCCTGGACTGCTGTAAACTATTGTTCCATAATATTTTAAAGGACAGACAAACATGTCCTGAACTTAACAGACATTTTAAAGTGCTTAGGAATTACTAGAAAATGGCAACCAGAAAGAGACATAAATAGGTTAAGGGTTTGTTTTCATTTAGCTTTTTTTATTTCTAAAGCAGTTCCTAAAATTATAGCATGTTAGAACTAGGACTTTATCTGCAAGACCAGGAAAATGCTAACCCAATGGCTGGAATTATATAAGCTATGCTAACTCTCAGCCTTTCTGTTGTCAGGATCTTGGAATGTTTGCAAAGTACCTGAGACAAAAGATCAGGTTCATTATTGTTCTATTTTGCTAGTTTTGATCCCACCTTCACGTCAACTTGTAGAGCTGAAATTTACCTACAGAAAATAATCTCTGAAAGAATATCAGAGAATTGTTTTATTTATGTTATTAAAACGGAATGGTTGATATATAAGGCTTAAATATTTCATTTAAATTTAAATATGTGACAAGAACTATTATCTAGTTGATATGTAACAGGAAAGTTTGTATAAATCACACTATCAATTTTTCACATTAGATTAATAATATTTCATCTTTTCAAGTATCTAACTATCAGGTATTCAAACTACAAATATTCTCTCTCTCCTTGTTTGCATCTGTAGTGGTTTGGTTTTAGGCCTTCCTTAGTAACCAGGTCAAAAGCAAGGAAGTACCATATCCCAATATTTCATTCTATTTCTTTATGTAAGCAGACATATAAATATAATGGGAGAGGAGGTTGAGCTCTTCTTCTCTTCTGGTGGACTTGGAGAAAACAGCCTCCCTGCGGCTCCTCCAGCTGTGGGGGTGTGGGGTCTGTGGTTTGTTGAGAGGCCGCTGCCTTCTTCCAGAGTTTGAGAGGAGAGATGCAGTGACTGTGGGCTGGGACGTTTCCACTTTTCTCAGGGAAAGTATTGAGATTTCATTTGTTAGTTCTTTATTAGTTGTGTATATCTGTTTTTCTGTTTTACGGTGTTAGGGGTTTCTTTCTCATGTGTATATAATTTTTGTAATTGTATATAAATGTAATATAAGTATAAATACGTATATATAGTGTTATAGTTCTGCTATTTCGGTTCTTTTTTTTTTTTTCCTCTCTCTCCTGTACCCAAAAAGGGCGGGGCGGTGAGGGGGGAAGGGCTTTTGCTGTGATGTTGAGGACTTGGCAGGGAGCCAGGTCCAAACCACCACAGCATCCTGTGTTATTTATGGAGCCTTCTTTCTAAAGCTGAGTAGAAACAGTTACCAACTACTTAAACTAAGAATGGTGAGGAAAGGAGAGAGCAAGTAGCATCCTGCAAAGGAACTGTGGACAGGGTCAATGGGCAAAAGGCATAGGGAGACATGACAAGGAAGGAATAACAAAATCAGTGAAAAAGGGATTAAGCAGGGTGACCGCCAGCACTTGCACATCAGCAAGAAAGTGTCCAAAAGGCACCATTATGGGGAGAGCTCCCAACTCTTTTCAGGAACTCAGCATATTGGGATGGCTCACTCAAGTGCCAGTATATTAGTGCAGGCAGCATGAGGAATAAAACATGATGGTGTGGAGCTGCATGGCTTTGATCATGTTGGGATTGTGGAGACATTTCAGATGGTTCCCAGGACTGGACTGTTGCAATGGAAGGATACAAGCTTATTAGGAAGGACAGAAAGGGAAGAGCAAGCTGAAGTACATGGAAGATATGTCAGGAGATAGTAGGGTTGAATCCAGAGATAAAGTTAGAAATGTTAAAGTCTAAATGGAACTGAACCTGGTCAGAGATGTCAAAGACAACAAGAAGGATAGAGATGGCAAAAGGAAGTCTGAGTAAATGTACCCATTGCTCAAGAAAATGGGGGACCTGGTTATAGAGGTTACGAAAGACAGAGCTTGTTTCAGTGGTGCCCAGTGCCAGGACAGTGGTGCCCAGTGACAGAGGCAACGGGTACAAACTGAAACACAGAAGATTCTCTCTGATCATCAGGAAACACCTTTTTACTTTGAGAGTGACTGAGCACTGGCACAGGTGTCACAGGGAGGTAGTGAATCTCTCAATTTGAAGACATTCAAAAGCTTCTGGACACAGTCCTGGGCAACCAGCTCTTGATGACCCTGCTGTAGTTGGAACAGATGATCTCTAGGGATTCTTTATAACCTCAGCCCTTCTGTGACTCTGGGATTGTGTTACTCTCTGAAATCAGTATTTTATATACTATGGTTTCCTTATTCTATGCAGTATTTCAGAGAAACTGTAGACGAACACTGCACATCTCTTCTTTCTTCTACTTCTAATTCACTGACTCTTCTACTTAATGATATAAGATACAAATTTCTATTTCCTGGTCCCTACAGAAAGTTACTAGTCACCGATCTTAACGTTGGGAAAATATTGATTTAATTCCTACCATAGCCATCAAACTTGATTCATCTATGTTTTCCAGCACTTCAAATTGGCCTTCACATCAATGGGATGAAACATCTTTATACAGCTTTAGTCTTTCTGCACAGACAACTGTTTCCTGTCCTTTCATTGTTCTTCATTGAAGAGAATGGCTCACTTGGGTTTGTACACTGCCTATAATCGAGACATCAGCAAGATGTCATATATTATAGTTGTGCTTGCTTTGAAAAATATTGCAACATTATATTTCTAAAACATGCTTTGACTAGTTTTGATGTCACATAGATACCTTTGATACACATCTTTGTTAGACAAGAAAAATATGAACTAATATTATTATGTTTTGTCTTCTTTTTTAAACAAGTACTCTCATGATGGCGTTTTATGCAGGCACTTGTCACATAACTACTTTTAGGTTATCCTTGTCATTTCAAAATATTTAAACAACTTATTTGTTTAAACAAGTTATTAAGTCACAACCACTTAATAACTGAAATGTTTAAATCTATTTTTTCCAAATTCATAGTTAACAAAAATAAATCCACGTTGCATAGTTAAGGTGTCGACTAAGGCAAAAGCAGAAGAAATTAATGGCATACATCTTGATATTTAGAAATAGCTGTTCAATAATAACGTACCAGTACTTGCCAATAGATGTTGATAATATATTTTCCTTCTCCAAGCAGCTGTTCCTTGCAGTCACTGATGGGTTTCACAGGGTCATCAACTTTGGGTCATTGTTTTCCAGTTTGTATTAGATTGACTGATGAACAGTCACTCTCTAAAAGTCTTGGTCTGGTCATGGACCTTGATTCAGGATCAAATTTGTCATTAGGTAGCTATATTTCACTTTTTCAAGTAGAACTCCTTTCCTCTTTGATAATACCAAATGCCTCCATTTTTCCTATAAATATTGGACAGTGTCTCCTTATCTCTGAAAATCCAACAGCCAAAATACAAAAAGAAAGCCTACTATTATAAAAATTATAAACTACTATTTTTATATATTGAATATGCTCCTTACACTCTATATAGTGAATTTTTCTACTTGGTTATTTTAATTGGCCAGTTCCCAAGTGTGTATCCTAATCATGTATTCAGGTCTGAGTTATTAGCAGTGCCTTGTGTTCAGCAAACTCTATGCATTTCTAAATATATAATATGACTTGATTTTTTCGTACTATTAGCTAGCACCTAATGTTTTCAGTTGCACAGCTGTAATAAATTAGACCTAAGGTTTGTATGGCACTAATTTACAGTACTGTAGGAGGGTAGAAAACTTAAGAAGTTCTACTTGTTCTGTAGTTATTTGTAGAACTGGATGGAAGGAGTGTATTCTTAAGTTATTGCCCTTTCATTCTTTTCAGTTTTGTGGTCTCATGAAGGTTCTGGTTTTGTATCAGGCAACCATAATCGTGTCACATTAATGTTTTTGCTTCAGTCTGATTAGCACTCCCCATTTGCCTCTGACAACAAGAACTCCATGACAACTGTTCACACAAGAGTATAACTATCCACATTTTTTACATAATCAAAACTTTAGTCCTATTATTGAAATAGCCAGAACTCCTGTATCACAGCATGCAGAAAACAATCTGTCTAATAGTCATATTACAATTTCTGCAATAAAATTCTGTGATGATCAGTAAAATAATCAGAGCTTCTTTTCTATAATTGAAGAATTTTGATTGTAATATTAATTTCTTACCCGTGTGATAATTGCAGCATAGAATCAAATACCTACAACATCATCACTATTTTGGGCAATGCCAGAGGTGCATTTCAGGCCCTTATATATATTTTTATACAATTTCCTAAACAGAAAGAGCTTAATTCCTTAATTGTCTTAGTCAATTCCATGGCACCAGCTTACACTCATCCCAGTTTCTTCCTCAACCCTTTATTCCTGCATAACTCTGTGAAATCCATTTCTGTGCAGTTCTATGACAAACGTGTGCAAGACATGTGCTTTTCACTAACACAAAAATAATTGAAGTTTATTCACTGTGAATGGAGAAAAAAAACAAATCTCTATCAGAGAGATATATCCAAGGTAACCATATGGAATCACAGAATTACAGAATGGACAATAAAAGGAATCTCTAAGATGGTCTATTTCATCACCCCTATGCAAAACAGTGTCAGCTAGAACAGGTTGCTCAGGCCCTTGTTGATTCAGGGGAGATGGAGACTCCACAACTTCTCTAAGAAATCTATTCTAGTGTTTTGAAAACATGGCAGAGACCTTGAGTGATCCCTACCCTGGTATAGACATTAATCTTTGACACACAAAACTAGTGTCCAGTGTTAGAGCATGCAGACATACACCTGTGAAGAACAATAATCAGGATGGGAGTGGTTTCAGGAGTGGAAAAAGTCATACAGCAATTGAAAGGGCTTTATTATATGGACTTTACAGTTATCATGTGTTTACAAATATATACATTGTATGATTCCCTGAGATTTATAATACCTGGGCTCTCCCAGGCGTGCCTGGTCCCTGTTTCCTCTCTGATTGGCTGAAGAAGCTGCAGAGAGGAGATAGGTACCATTCACCCTTTCCTTCCCCAGTTCCTCCTCCATTCCTCCCTCTTTGCCTGTGTCCCTATCCCGATTCGTTTCCCTGGTTGTCTGTCTCATGCTCCACCCCATTTTCTGGTGCATTCCATACCAGAGCTCATAAAAACCCTTTTGCACGCCCATTAAACTCAGCATTGCATAGCAACCTCAAACCTTGTCGGACCCCTTTGTGCAGGGCTGCAGCCCTTCTCCCCTCCCCCACGGACCGTAGCACACACCCATACTCAGCTGCAGAACACCACTGCACCACCTCTACAAACATCAGAAGCCAACGTCCATCTCTGATGTACAGAGGAACACAGCTTTGAGCCAGGCAAACTCCTGCTTCTTTTCTTATACGAAGAGCTCCACCTCTGTTTCTTCATACACAGCCACAGTGTCTACCCCTACCATAGGCAGGCCTCTTTTCGAATACCGGGTCAGTTTCTATGTAGGTAGGACTGCGGCATGTGTAGAAAGAGACGTGTACATTTCTGGGGCCCACAGAGGTTCCATGAAAATCACGTTCATGTTTGTTGGGAGGACAATGTTTGTTGCTGATAACCATCCCTTAAACATGGCAATCTGGCCAATTTCATACCTGCCTTATTTTATGCTTACACACTCCATATCTCACCAATTTGGCCTTGCTAAACAACTTCGACTTCTCTTATCAAGGCAACGACCAACAAGTTCAGTACAGAGGGCTACAGAGATTGTCAGGAGTGTATGAAATATAAGTGGCTGAGATAAATCATTTTCTTCAGCCTTAAGAAGAAAAGTAAAGGAAAGAAGTTACTCCTGTCTTCAACTCTTTGATGAGAGAGTGTAGAGAAGGATTCTTCTAAGTGCTGTTCAATGGTAGGAGGAGAAGTAAAGAATATAAGTTGCAAACTTGGAAATATTTATTGGATATATAGAAAAATGTTGTTGTTGTGAGTATAGTCTGCCACTGACAGAGATTTCACAGGAAACTCCACCCTTGCCATTATTCAGGAGAAGGGTTTGAGCAACCTGCTTCAGACAGACCTGCTTTGAGCAGGTGTTGTACTACATGACTTCTGGAGGACCCTACATAGTACCACGATTCTCTGATGTCTGAAGATTCACAGAATTGAGATGGTCAAAATCAAGTTTGTTTTCAGAACCTTTCACATAAGAGTTCTTCATGATCCCAAAAAGACTTATAAGCGTACTTTTGTGTTACAGAATTTGAAAATATCGCTGACTACTTTACAGTCTTAATTTATAGTGCTTTGAATGAAGTATAAGTCTTAACAGTTGACTTACTCCCTCACTTTGTCATAGAAATATCTGATTATTCTTGAAGTATATATATAATCTCTTTGGACTGTTCTCATTTTTAAATGGTAGTAGTAAATTAATATGACATAAATCACAAAGCGGTGTGTGTTTTGTAGCTTGCAGTTCAATATACCTGGATTCTTTCATTCTGATCTTTGAAGAATTAGCAGGCTTGTTTATCATTCAGGGTATAAGAGAGAAAATGAGTAGACAGGTATGAATTCAACCTCACTGTTTTGCCCTCTGATATGTTTCAGAAAAAAGTGATTTCCTTATGCAGAGGAAATATTTTGCACTTTCACCTTCTAGCTAAGCTGCCATTAGATGGAAAGCTGGTATAGGATAGTAACCTCCAAAATGCAAAAAAACCCCAACACAATAGGCGGGTTTCCACTGAAACTTTGCAAGTCCTTCTAAAGTCTGCTATAAAATATTTTCTGACTCTTTAAAAAAATGTACCTAGAGCCTTGCTCCAACCCTTCCATTTTCCAAATTTCACCATTGGAAATCCAATGGTAAATTCACAGATTTCAAATAAGATTAGAAGACTACCATTTTCTTCAGAACTGCAAATGAACAGTCTAATCCAAGTCTCTTTATTCTAAATATTTCCCTAACTTGTTACTTAAAAGAGTCCTCAAGAATTTCACCATAAGAAAATTAAATGTATTGATTTATATGTTATGAATGTGTCCCTGCAATATCTTTTGAAATTGAATAATCATAGATATTGCTCAGTTTTTAAAACTGTTTAAATATATCTAGAACTGTAGGACAATTTTCTTTAGGATTTAGAAATACAGGTTTGTGAGCTGTAGTATTTTTTATATGATTAACTAAGCCTTGCTTTTTGAAAAGAAAAAACCAACAACAACAAAACAAAAGAAACAAACAAGCAAAAAACCCCAAACCAAACAAATAGATGAGCAAAATATCCCCAAACGAAAAACCCTAGACACAAAAAATATTCCATTTTCCAAATTCATGTTAGTATGCAGCACATTCACTATTTTCTTCCCTAGAACTTTTGAATTCAAATCCAGAATTTTTACAATGCAGACATGCAAATATTTTACATATGGCCTTTTTTTTTTGTTTTGGATTGGGGTTTTTTGTTTTTTGTGTGTTTTTTTTTTTCAAGATGGTAATTAATTTCCAGGGAATAGTTGTCCCCTGCATCTGTGCATTCTTTTATTGCTAGCTGAAATTTTCAGAGGTACTTCCTCAGTCCTAAGAATATTTAAACTACGACCTATTTGTTCTTCTTTCTTCAGTATCTGAACATTCTGTCTTCCACCTTCGTTTATTACATATTTATATGCTTATGGAACACATTAATGGGAGTGCAGGTGGTGCTTTTAATTCTTTCTACCTTTCCTGAGCCAAGAAGCAGCCTCTGTGCAAGCAACACCTTTGGAAGACGAGACATAAGCATGCTTTTTCAGTTGCTGATTTAGTATCAAGTAAGCAGCTGAACCAGGTGACTGGCTGCATATAGATGTATGATAAAATAATGAAGGCTTTAGAAGCTGTTAAAATGTGACTATACTTGCCAGTGGGTTTACTATGTGTACAGATATTATGCAATGTGGAACATTCTTTCCCCTAAGTAATGGAACCTGAAAATATACAGGGAGGCATTCCACATTCTGCAGGACCAGTCAATACAGTCAGAAATAGTCTCTAGCTGTTAATACTCACAGAAAATGCTGTTACAGAGGAAAGACATGGGAAAGGCAAGTTCCTTCCACATCTAATACTCCAACATGTCAGAGGTGTTTGAGATCTAGTTCTGGCAATCAGACTAAATTATACTTCCTATGACACAAATTAAATTGGCCTAGAGCCATAGCTAGAGAAAGTAGGTTTCTTTTTAGGATAAAAATATACATTAATGATTCTGTTGACAGCACTTAAAATATGTTTTATCACTGGGTTTAGTATACAAAATCTTAAACCTGCGAGTATTCACACATGCTTGAGGTTCTTCATATGCCTAAGAGCCTAGATAATTTGTGGCCCTAACCATGTGGCTGGGTGATGGCCCAAATAGCTTAATTAACTATTCTTAAAATTAACTATTCTAAAAATACTTCTAATTGAAAAATTAAGAAATAAAATCAAAACGCTAACACTTTTTGCAGCATAAAACCCCCCAAAGCTTTATCCACCATCGTCAACTTCCAAGAGTCTCTTCCTAATTTTTCCTTACTTCTCCCAGCCACTCTCTCACAACTGCTCTTAACCCTTCCAACCTTTGAAGCTGCCACTGAGTTTTCCAGATTCCTCAGAGACCTCTCTCACCTTTCTTTACCCTCACAGCTCCTCAAACCCCATTGTTCTTTTCAGCCTTGATATTTTACCTCTGCCAACCAAATTCCAGCTCTTTCTTCCTCACTTTCAGAGTCAGCTCTGCTACCTCTCAAAAACTGAATTTAATCCATGTTTCTGATGAGCACTGAACTGATGAACAGAAAAGAAAAAAAAAACAAGGGACATAAAAAATAAAATAGAGAAAAAGTATATATATATATTTATATATATATATATATTCAAACAGATACTAAAGGATATTACATAATAGTCCTCAACTCTTTGGTTTATGGAGCTATATTACATTATTGTATATTGATGAACAAGTAAATAACTCAGGCTTTTCCAGGGATTCATCTATTAAAATAAGACCTTCCTAATGATATGTCTTATTACTTTTCTATATTTCCTCACAGTCCTGACTGTAACAACCTTTTTGGTAAAAGTGTCTTATCATCAGCAGTCATGTAATCCTATAAAATTTTTACCTTTTTATATTGAGGAGTTGCCTAATTTATGAAGAATGATGTTGCTCTCTGGGGCTGCATAAGTTTGGTGACACTAATATGTCTCTTAAGTTTGCAGACTAGTTTGGTTTTGCCTTAGGATAATTAATTGAGTCTAAAACTCAGGGGTTTTTTTGTACAGTTTTCTTGTACAATAATTTTCTGACACATATTTTTAAATACAAGATTTAGACAACTTTTAGCAGGTGGGAGGTTTTTTCTCTTCTTTCAGCTCTGTTTTTTCTCTTTTAGCATACTATGAATTTCTTTCACGTACTTTGAGATGTCATGGTATATATAAGTAAGTAATTTTGATTCATTGTTTGTCTCAGACTTAATTCTTCCTTTTAACTGTTTCTTTTTTAGCCATTCTCTAAGTACTTTCAATCACTGAAAAAAATCTGGATTTTTGACTTTCTACTCTAAGCTAAGTAGCTGCATATTTAGGCAGTAAATCATTTAAAGAAAATGTGTTAATATTTGATGTACAAAACTATGAAGAAAATGTAAAGAATTTCTTCTCTGAGTAGCTTAACAGTAGAAATGTGTGAAAAATGAGAAGACAAAATCTTTACTTAACTGGAGTGGAAACAGTGACATTTCTTCACTGGAGAAGAGTCTGAGAAGTGAAAATGAGCCTTCTCAAACTCTTGTGACAATTACAGTTGCAATTTTACAAGTTCTGGGAAATGTGATCAATCCTTATTGAAGACATGAGTCCTGTTAATTATCTGGAGGGAAAGAAGAGTCTACTTCTTATGGCTGCTTCAGTACTACTTTCCACTCCTGCTTTTCTACGTGTCTTAATTTAGAAGATGCATTCCGTCTGGTATCACGGAATAACTTGCACGCCTTCATAACAGACCATCTGCATTTGTTCTCCTTTAGCTTTAGTTCTAGACACAGTCCCACATATTTCTCATATTTCTCATGTCATTTCCATAAAACAAAATTTTGTTGTTTTATCCTGACTCAATTCCATCTCTGTTCTGAAAGTTTCTCCTCTGTTGTCTTGGACCTCCAGACTTTCCATATTTTGCTTATTAACTCTTCATGAGTCTTCAAATATGACCCTGTGGCTTCAGCAATTAGTTTTCTTACATTCATTGAGTCCAGAATAAGTAACAGTAGACATTTATTTAGTATCATGAAATAGCTTTTAAAATAAACCACTTTTGTGGTCAAGTGCAAGACAATATCTGCGACACATCAGTGGGTTTTGTTTGGGGCTTTTTTTTAGATTTTATTTACATATTTTTATATTAGTTATTAAATATCTTCATTATTCTTTTTTTTTTAATTAAATCACGAAGGTACCCAGTTCAAGGCCTGATATTTGTCTCATACCAAGCTCAATAGTTTACTTGAACAATTCTTTTCTTATCAGAATTCAGAAAAGAAATTAAATTCTTCAGTAATAATAGATACAGTGAAGCATTAAGTCTGAGTCAAACATACTTTTCCCAAAAATATAGATTTTGTTTTTCTAGGTTCTGTGCAATAGGTCACTTGGGTCAAAGTACTTGGCTTGCAACGTGGCAGACTTAAAGATTTCATGAACTAAAACAGGATCAGACACCGGTTTGAGATTCACAGGTGTAAAGTCTACAAGGTAAATATCTGTATCTGAGTGAGTTATGTCAATTATAGTCTGATTTGGAATAAGCTTTTATAGTTTAATTGGGAAAGAGAACATGTCAAAAGAGAGGTTTATCTTATTGCAAAGTACTTGTGTAAAATAGGTCAGATGAATAAATACTCTGCAGATGTTTAAACTTAGATGAGGTGAATCATGCCCTGATTCATTAGAGACTTGAGTAAGCTATGGACTTCTCATTAACTCAGTTGTAATTTAGCCAGGTGCTTGACTGAGTGAAAGAGAAAAAACCTGGATAGTTATGAAAATGAAGTCTTAATACAGACAGATGAAATAATGTTCAACAGCAAGCAGAAATGATACCTGGACAAACAGATGATGCCCGGACATACAGACGAGATGAGATAATATCATTCAATATTAGGTTGCCTATTAGTTTAGACAAAGTTAAAGTGAATTTTTAGCTCAGTTCAATAATCTTATAGTTCAGGCAGCTGTCCAGACAGTTTCTCATTTTGTCTATACAATTTACTCCATCTTTAATTCAAACTCTGTCAGCTATCAGCATACATCACTTCTCTTTTACTACTGTAATACATCAGTTATAGCTTGGTCACAAGAATGACCTTCTCCATTCAGCCCAGTATCCACTCCTGTTTGTATTGTACTGAGGTTTCTGATTATCCTCAATTATTATGTAATAAGATTATAATAACAACATTATATCTTTATGGCAGCAAACATCATGTTTACTTTTTTCTAGTATATTACATAAACAGGAGAAAGCCTCTGAATCTGTAGTTGTTCTGTTTCTCTTCATTCTTCAGATTAGTACTCAGCAACTCTTCACTCTTCAGTGTTGTTTGCTGCACATGGAAACAAAGGCAGACTATCTGCTGTCTTATGTATATATACCCTGTGTGGTAGGTTTTTCATCATGAATTATTATACATAAAGTGGACACAGGTCCAAGTTTGACATTATAAGAAGGGGAGAAATGAAAAATAAGGTTTTATTCAAACACACTCTTAACAACAGTTGCATTATTTTTTATTGGAACATGGGAAAAATTAATTCAAAACTTTAATTCCACTCCACAGACCACACTCACATATGAGTTTTGAAAATCAACAACAAAATGTGACTGCATGTAGATGGAGAACAAAAGACAAATTATTTTAATGTAGAATATTAATGCTGGGATCAGTGTAGGAGTCTGTCAACGTTAAGAAATATACTTTTCATATGTTGTTTATCAGCTTAATGATACTGCTGGGTCTGTCAAAAAAGCAAAAACTATAGAAAAATAAGATGCTAGTGATTTGTAATTAAAAAAAATAAAACTCATTTGTTCTATGTTTTTTAATCCCTCTTTTAGCCTTCGTAAACTTTTCTCTCTCCTAAAAAAAAATAAATCTTTTGTGAATTGGTTGCTGGTAACTAGGAAGTGGACTGCAGCCACCTTATTTGCTGGGAAATAGAATGACAATTATCAAGATATATATACATAATGTAATATTAGTGTGATTGTGCAGTGTGTAACTCCAACTGAAGGTTGGGCAGGACTTAAACAAATTTAAAAATCCAATAAGCAAAAAAACCAAAACATTCTTCTGCATAGTGGGTCTGATTGAGAACAGATTAATTATTTTAAATTAATTTTTAAGAGAAGAAGATTAGCTCTACTGTCCTACTGCTTCCTTAATAATTGGACATTAGTCCTGCAATGATTTAAATAATCTTACTTCCTGAAACAGAACCCCATGTTAATATTTCATGAAGTTAAACATGTATGCAATTTTCAGTAACATATCATTATATCATTATAAATGACTCAATTATCTTAGAGGTCTTTTCCAACCTAAATGTTTCTGTGATTCTATAGTAATCCTTCTCCAATTTATTCCTCATAGATTACAAAATAACATTATGATCAGATATTACAGTTTAGTTTTACTTGCCACACATGAGCTGAATTACCTGAGTAGATAGTTTATCAGCTGTTTGCAATGACTGAGTCCTTTCTAAGTATGAACACTCAAAAGTTGAAATGAGGATTTTATGTGAAATTTTAGCATTTTAAATTTGACTTTAAACTCAGCAAACCACACAAATCATCGTGACAGTAACAATCACTTAGAGTGGCTCTAAAATGAAAGGTAGTCCATAAGATTCAAAAAGCAGTTAAATAAAACTGATGTTAGCTTTGTATTTTCATTGCTTCTAACCTCTGATTTAAATCCATCTTTTTCTCCTCCTTTTAATACTTAGTCACTCTGAAATGTAGTTTGTCATTTGAGTTTGTCTAACTTAAACTGAACAACGGTGACACCGTACTATCTATTTGTATGTAAAAGCATTTTTTAATTATTCTTCTCTATAATTTGAGAATGAATAATTAGACATAACACATAGCATAATGATCCCTGCTTTAAAACTAGTAATTTGCTTTCTCTTTCTCATATTAGTTAATGAACTGCACATGTGATTTATAACCTTTAATTTTACTGCATTATATGTGATTGTTTAGTATTCTTTATATTCAATCCAGCTAGGACTTGAACGACAGGAAAAGAGGGGATGAGTTCATGATAGATTACGTATTTTCAAGTTTTACTGGCATCATAATAAAATGTATCTACATATTCCTAAAATAAAATAACATGCTTTACTCTGTGCTAAACTGCTGCATCAGTTTGATATTTCAGAAGTTAAAGTACTGTTTTCATTGCCTTTGTAGTCCATTCCTCTGAAAAAAGATGCCCCATTCTTAAAAAAAATATCGGTGGATTAAACCCATCTTTCTGAAATTATATATAAAATGTGTTCAGGCTAAATTGCTTCAACATAAGTTTTTTTTCTTCTTCGGGGAAAAAACTACACTGGACTTGGAAAAAATGAAATAACATATTTCATCCAGAGAACATTATCATTGTTTCAGAAGAGTCTTACTGAATCTACAGAAAATAATGGTAATAACTCTGGGAAAAAAATGGCCACCGAGAGGGAAAAAAACAAAACACAGACATTGCAAAGATAAAATAAGGTTATTATGAAACTCAGGAAAAATATATGGACTGGTAGAATGCAAAACAGTTCTGACATGAATGTTTACAAGATTAAATATGCTGATGTAGATTTGGTCCAAGATCATAATACCCTACTTCTAGTTATGCAAAAAAGGTTGACAGATCCCAAGTATCTTTGCTTCTAGGAACCTGTTTGAAAATCGAAAGTGGAAGAAAGATTTACATTACTAGAAGCCATATTTCAAGAATGATTACAAATAAAGATGTCAAATTAGTTAAGTCAGTCCCTACTATTAGTTCCACTAGTGCATTATAGAGTCATAGTCTTAATTCTGCTCACAGGTGTGGGTTTTTCCTGCAAAGAGAAAATAAAAGAATAAAATTAAAAAAAAATTAAAAAAAAGCCCTCCAAAAAATAAGAAAGAAGAAAATCCAAAATAAATCTGAGATAACTGAGAATTAGTCTGAAGTATCCCACTAGGGGTTTTTTTTAAGTAATTGCTGAGGACATATGCCAATCTGTGCTTCTGTTCTTCACAAGTCTTGGATAAAAATCTGTGAAAAACTAGCTCCAATCAGCAACACAGTTTTGGTGCAGACAACCACATGATCTTCATTTGTCATCTGATGGTTTATTTTGAAAAGTAGTGTCAGTGTGTACAAACTAGATTCTTTTCTGAGGAAATTAAAATGTAAGATCTAATTTAGTGTACACCGAACACGCTCCCATCTGGAATAAAGGCAGAGTTAATTTTCTTTTCAGTAGGTGGTATGGTGCTGTGTTTTGAATTGTGCTGGAAACAGTGCTGAAAACACAGGGATGTTTTATTTACTGCTGAGCAGTTCTTGCACAGAGTCAAGACCTTTTCTAGAAGCTCCTCACCCCACGCCACCCACAAGGCAGCTGGAGGTGCACAAGGAAGTGGGAGAGGACACAGCCAGGACAGCTGACCCCAACTGTCCAAAGAGATATCCCATACCATATGGTGTCATGGTCAGCAAATGAACCTGGGGGAAGGAGGAGGAAGTGGAGTGTGTTCAGAGTGATGTCATTTGTCTTCTCAAGTCACCATTACACATGATGGAACCCTACTTTCCTGGGGTTGACTGAATGCCTGCCTACCCGTGGGAAGTGAATGAATTCCTTGCTTGCTTTGCTTGTGTGCTTTACATATTAAGCTGTCTTTATCTCAGTCTATGAGTTTTCCCACTTTTACCGTTCTGATTCCCTTCCCCATCCCAACCCGGGAAGGAGCAAATGTCTGGATGACACTTATTTGCCAGCTGGAGTTAAACCACAAAACTTAAAGATCTGGGGTTGATCCTTTGTTTCCTTACAGTGTTTTTGTATATTTTTACCAGTCATTTGCTTGCTTGCTTTTCTGTTTCACAGTTAGACCTGATATATCAAGAGTTGCATGGAAGACTTATACTGTATATTTTTAGTGTTTTCAAAATGTAGCAGATCCTCCCCAGTCATGTAGCATTTACCATTCCTGACATCTGTTCCTTACTCTTCAGCCCAGAAAAGCCACAGTCTTGGATTCATGCTGTTGTCTTTAAAAGCCTGGAATATGTTGTCTAGCACTAGTATTCGGATGAGTGCTACTAAATCTGTCTTGCTAATGATTTGTATTGAGACCAGTCTTGACTAAATAAATTCAGTGGAAATGAGTTTGCAAACCATGTACCTAGGCCTTGCAAAAGAAGAATGTTTCTTTAAAAGAATTTTTTTTTCCACTATTCTGTTCATTTTTTGTCTCTGATAGATGCTTTTATCTAGACAAAAGAAGAAGCATATGATATTTCTTCCTATCACTCTCTGCATATGGTACTAGATAAATATAAATATTACACCAACAGAAAATTTCCATTCCCATATTTTCTCATTTCATTTTCTAATTATTCTATACACAAGGGTAGTCAGGCAATCATATATATTTTTCTCTATTGAGCTGCTAATTACGTCTTTTGTTTATCATCCAATTTAAACACTTCAGGAAAGAGGAGAATATTTCTACAAATCTTTAATACTTGATGTATCTATAAATTGTTTGAACGCATGTACTGAAAACAGACTGAGGGGGGCCCAGAGGGTGATACGAGACTTCAAGTTCAGTTGGAGGCCTAGTCCAGTTGGAGAAACTGGAGGTATACCTGAGGAGTCTATACTGGATCCAGTCCTGTTTAATACCTTCATTAACAATTTGTATGATTGGGCAGACTGTACTCTCAGCAAGTTTACAGATAATACAGTACCAGGATGAGTGGTTGATACTCCAGAGAGACCTCAACAGGCTGGAGAGATGAGCTGACAGGATACACATGGAATTCAACAAGGAGAAATGCAAGAAGGGGAACAACCCCAGGCACCAATGTATTCTGGCTGCCACCCAGCTGGGAAGAAGCTTGGCAGAAAATACCTGGGGTTCCTGGTGGACATAAACGTGGACATGGGCCAACAATGGACCGTTGCTGCACAGAAGATCCATGGTACCCTGGACTGCACTAGATTTGTCAGTAGGTAGAGGGAGGTAATCATTCCCTTCTGCTCAACCATACCTGTGGCCATACCTGGAGGACTGTGGCCAGTTCTGGGTTCCCAAATACAAGAAAGACATACTGGATAGGGCCATACAAAGGCCCATGAAGATCCAGAGTCACAGAATATTCCGAGTTGGAAGGGACCCACAATGATCATGGAGTTCAACTCTGAAGTGAATGGCTGTACAGGGATTGAACCCATTACCTTAACATTGTTAGCAGACGATGAAGGGGCTTTCCTCCTGTGAGGAAGGACTGGGAAACTGGGGCTCTTCAGCTTAGAGAAGAGAAGGCTGACAAAGGATCTTATCAATATATGTAAATACTTGGCTGAAGGGTTCAAAAAGCTTGGAGATAGGTGAAAAGTCCTTTATTTGAAAGTCCATCAGCTTACATGGGCACAGGGGGAGGGCTAGAAGGAGGAACGTGATTGGGCCACGGTCCTGGGGAAAGGGAGGCTTGAGGGCTCTGCTAATCAATGGGGGTTACAGAGGGGCCACAGTCCAGTAACAAAACCAGGGATTGGGGAGGAGCGGATGAGACGGTCTATCATGCTTGTGCAGAGGCGGAGTCTGTGTTCAGGGAGGGGAGGCCATATGGTACTGAGTGAGGGGGGATCATTGTGCAGTCACAGAGACCAAGGGAAACCTGTACAATAAAAAAATGAGTATTGCTGCTTTTTCACTCCACTCGATTCCGGGGAGCTGCTGCTGTAAAGGACCTGTTTCTAAAGCTGTTCTTTCCAGGTTTCGTAATCCTGGCGTTCACCCACAATCCGGTCCTCTGTGTGTTCAGATATATTTAACTTTCTTTTCATTTCAGCAACACTCAGTCACTGTTGAGTCATGTTCTTCACTGAGCTTGCCCTGAAAGCAGTCATTGCCAATCTCCTCTAGGAGTTCTCCCATTGTGGAAATTTGTTGATTGATCAAAACAGTTCCAGTAAATGTACCCTGGAAAAAAGTTTACTTTACAATAGTTTAGACCATTGAGACCACAAAGGAAATGGCTATAAGAACAAACAAAGGGGCAAATATCTGAAAAGAAAATGCTAAAATATGTTGTAAAGACGTATTCATGTTTAAGTAGAGAAGAGATTTAAATACAAAAGCAAATAGACAAAACAGAACTCCATGACATTTATTATCAGGTTCTATTTTTCTAGAATCTCATATGTGAATACAAAAGACATAAACAACTTTTTTTTTCATACTGGAAAAATTTTCTTTTGCATCTGATGATGGTTTACAGCAAAACTAGAAGACTTCAAGCCATGTTGCAAATGCCGTCATGTCTAAAAATTAGAGTTTAGGATTGAAATTAGTTCCCCATTAAAAACTGGTAAATGGCAACTTTATTTGTGAGCTCCATTTTTATAACTTTATACAGCCTTACTGAAATTTCCACAGCATTTCACAGAATTATTATGGCCAATACACATAACTACATTTGCAATTTTAAAATTTAATTTTGGGAAAATACAATAGGCTTAATGGACTATAGCTTTGGAATGTACATGAATACAAAGTGCATTACATGTGACAGAGGAACACAGGAAAATTATTCATCTTCTGTTTATGAACTAGATTACAATGAAAAATTAATCTCTTTTCAGGTTTCTAAAATCTGTCTGTTTTCACCATTTTTCCACCTCCTTCTGCTAGTTAGAAATACTTAAATAATCACAAAAATTATGATTTTGAAAGTCAATAGAATGCAGTGAACACAGAAAATCACTTAGTTGCTTTAGAAATGTCCTGTTTCTGCCCATGTTTTCGCTAGAGTTTGAGTCTGTTTGAAATAGAATAGGATATTTGTCCTTAAGAAGTCCCACCTCCTTTTTGTGTATTAAACTTTTTGATGCTGAAGTCTTTATAAACTGCTTTCATTATCCACTATGTACATTTGATAAACATCAAGTCAGAAGTCTTTGGAGATTTCTAATCATTATTGCTCTCCTATTAGTCATGTCATCTTATCCATAATGCCTACAGAGCAGAAAAGACTTTGATTTAATGTTTTATTCAAAGGACAAATCCTTCACTGGTATAACAGTCCCTAATGCAAGGCAGATATTAGTTGATGTAAAATAGCCAGTTTATTGCCAACTCGGATGTAGATTTACTTTGACCCTTTCAACCTGGAGGTGAAAGAGTTTTCTTTTGATGGCCAGTTACAACACTATCAGTACTAATAATGTTTTTGACATTCTTTGTTACTCTGATTAATAGTTATATATCCATACAACTGCTTTGACAACTACCCTCTGCTGGCTTTCTAAAAATACTTTGCTCACTTTTGCTCTCTCACTGAGATATATAAATAAATAGAGTGCATTTATTCTTTTACTAATATTTTTCATAATTGTCTTAGGGTTACCTGATTTCATTACATTTGTTCTCTAAACATGTGAAGAGTACAGAACCAGCAGATATAGAACTCACTATTTTAAGGAGAGAAATGAAGTGGCCCCAGATGTAGTTGACATCAATATGGCTGCAACCGTGAGATTTCTAAACTCTGAGACATTGGTATTCACTTTAATGGGAGCAATGTAGGCTCTCAGCAGAATGATTTATTAATGTTCTCCAAAATGCTCTATTCAATGAGGTTATTCAGCAAAGTCCAGTGGATGCTAGTGATGTTTAAAGTTTTTGTATTGGAAAGTCTCAAATCTGACTGCTAAAGCATATCCTTAATGTTGGAAAGACAATTCATGACTCTGGCATTTACATTCCAAAAGAGCAGCAAACAACTTCCACATTGGATTCACAGTTATGATAGCTTGAAAGGTTATCTTACCAGAGCTGTATCAAATGGAGAACTGGAAATTTATAAAAAGTTGAAATACAATTTTATTCATAAGTGGTAGAATGTCCCATTTGCTTGAGTAGCAGAAGCGCTAGTGTGATTACTAATTTGGTCCTTCCCATGTGCAACACATCAACAACTAAGAACTAGCACTTGGAATTCCAGTTTAATCAGTGAGTCATTATCTCATATTTGCTAAGTTCTTATGCACAAGAAAAAGTACGTTTAATAAACAACAGTTTCAACAGAGTTCACAACTACTACTGTCAAGACAGCGCACATAAGTAGTTCCTAGTATGCCTTCAATTTCATTAATATTTTTAAGGAACTGAATCTAAATAACTATATTTTAGTGTCGTAACATCCTTAGATGACAACTGTAACATCTGTGTTAACCTTGACTTACCAATTTTTATCACGAATTCCATATCTACCATCTCTCCATCATCCAGTTCTGACATGCTTCTGTATCAACCCCAGCCGCAGCTTCCTTGCTATTAATTCAGACACCAGAGGCATCATGAGATGATAAACTACAAGCTACTCCTACAAACTGCTACATATCTCACAGATCAGAAAAGCCAGTAAACACCTGGAAAAAAAAAAACATAAAAAATGCCGCGATATACAACCAGGACATTAAAGATTTGCTTGATATACCCAGTTCATCTGAGTAAAAGGAAACTGCACCACCAAATTGTTTTCCAGACTACATCTTTGAATGACCTCTGAAAGAAACATATGAAAACTAAGTACAAAAATCAAAATATGTTACTGATAGTACACCCTTAGCAATCACACATCATCATGAGCTAAAACAAAGTCTAAAAGTTATTAAAGAAATGATATTTGTATCTTGAAATACATGTTCAAGTCTCCCCTATTACTTTTCAAATGGCAGCCCCGTAGAGCAAAATGTAGGCCCTCCAAGGACATCTATATAGGTGAAGCTGAACAACTACTATACACTGAACTGAGCTCAAACAGACCTCTGATAAAGGCTAAACCAAATAATTACCCCTAGGTGAGCAATATTTGTCACAAGACCACCACTTACCGAGATCTCACACTACAGATTCTTAAGGGGAAGCTTCAAAGCTCCTTTCCAATCACAAAAATCTATTGAATATCCTCAGTCATGGACTCGGGATATAAGAACTTCTCTATGCTGTATATGTCCCACCCCTGAAGTGTTGGAAGCAAAGTTGGTTGATGCCTGTTTCTCTTTTGTATATAAGTTTAACATGGTTTTCATCTGCTTTATTGTCACCCCCTGCATTACAGCTGCCTATCATCCTTTCTACTCAACTATTCTGTAGAAAAGCATCATATTGTACTTAAAGCAACTATCCTAAACCCTTAGGTCCCTTCAAAAGTTACTGCTTCTATTACAGAGCAGATTACTAGCATGAGAACCCAGAGAAAGCAGAAGATGAGTTTCACTATCCAAGTAATATCACAGATCTTCACAGCAATTAAGGTTAGCATTTGATTGGTTTTGTGGTATCTATGTATGCATTGGTTTTCAGACAGCAGGAACAAACAGACAAAGATTTGCGTTTGTTTCCATGGGGAAGTTTAAGGACAGAATAATTCTGGCTGAACTGGTGATTGGAAGAAAGTTTGTCTCTAGTTCTTAAAATATTATGCAATGCTCTGCTGAAGATAAAAACCGCTGGAAATGTGAAATATCACCACATAACAACTACTCTGAAGTGAAATATTTAATTTCCTTCTATCTAGAGTCATAGAAGTTATGTTATTTTGGTCCCCTTACAGCTGGATTTGGGAGTATTGTCATGAAGGGTTTGTGAGATGGCTAAGTTTAACATCTTCTGTTTTTGAGAAATAGTATGAAAATGATATTGACATTCTGTATGAATTACTTAGTCAGGACAGTAGGAACTTATGTTCCAAACCCAATTTATTTTTTCTCTTTTCACAGAATACCAAAATAAGTTGACATCATATTTCCAGAACAGCACTAGCTGGCCTTTAACATTTAAAGAAGTACTGCAATGAGTGCTCAAGGCATGTGAATAAAATCTGACCCTCTGATGTCTCCTCAAATCCATTCTTCCTGTGACTTATGCTACCAGATTTCCATGAATTTTACTACATGAACCATCTATAAGTCTGTGATGGGTGTTGGTACTTTGTGCAGACAGAGGTACAGGGATGGTTTGAATTATCACCATCTCTGTGGACAAAAAAAAAAAGGAACAAACCCTTAAACAACAAGGAGAGAATTAATAACTTGACCATGAAAACTGTAAAAATTTTAGTATTACACCATGAACTCCATTATCAGTTTTTCTCTATAGTGGAAATAATGAACAAGCTCCAATTTTCAGTTACTTGTTTAGTTGAAACATATTACACTCACACATTTTTAATTCAGTTTGGCCTGCATATCATTTTGGAATATCATATGTCAGGGTAAAGCTTGAATTAAACTAGAGTTTCTGTTTAATAGTGTGACAGTAATTACTTGAACTGGTATATGATTTACATAGCACATGTTGTGTTACAATGTACATTCTGTATTTCAAATTATTCCTTCCTTAAAATGTTTATTATTCAGTAATTATCAGTATTGGATGAGATTGCTGCAACTAGTTCTGGTATAATTTATACAGTAAGCATAGTTTCTTTGAATGTTAATTATTTTGAAGCACTCTTTTCTTTAGTTTTTCTTCTATATTTTTATGCCTAAAGTAATTATAAAATAATCACTGGATTTTCAAAAGTTTTCACAAGGTTCTCAAATAATGTATGGATGAACTGGTACACAATAAACATATAGTGAGAAGAAGGAGGAAGAGGGAAGGGAAAGAGAGCAGCAGTGGAAGGGAGGAGAAGGAAGAGAAGGGAGTTGTGGATCTCACTGTAGATATGCGTCATGAAAAGGGTTAAGAGTTTTTTTAAGTTGCTTTTGGAAAGCTCACAATTATTGCATGTAAGTAATTAAGTCCCTTTTTGGGGGGGGTTTTCTTTTTCTTGGTTTGGTTTGGGTTTTCTTTTCTAATTTGTTTTCTTTACTTTGACTTTTATTTCAGTACTCATTTTTCACACTTTGGTTCAGTCAATTATTTTTAAATTTTAGTATGAAATTTTTATTTATTTATACTTGTCACCATGATATAAAATGACTTTCTATTACATGTTATGGTTCTATATTATTTACTTCATAATATGATTTGAAGCAAAGCTGATGAAAACCCCATACTTTTGCATAAGAATTATTTGTTGAATGTATAATAATTTTTTGGATGAATACTATGGATGTTTGGCACACAGAATCTGTTTATATTTTTTTAAAAAATGTTGCATCATATTCTTTAATATGTTAGCCCCATATATGCCTGTAAGAATTGTTATGATATCCAAAAATGTTTAAAACATTTTCACAGAACACAATGAGGGGGAAAACAAAGAAATTATATATGTGCATGTGAACTGCTTTTGAGATTCACAACTTCTATTAGACGCTAAAATGAACCTTGAGACATGAGTCCACACAACAATTCTATTTCATGAAAACTTCAGATATTTCAGATTACAAACTGGACTTTTTGACAAAATTAAAACAGAAGGTTCACTCCAGGAGAGTACTTAATACACTTCAACTGCTAAAGGGTGCTCAGTCCAACTCACCAGGCTAAACCCATTTCAAATTTATCTTTTATGAAAGGCACATAGTGTAGTCATCAGATTCTTGGTGAGAACTGTTTGTGTCTACAAACCCACCCTTGTTGGGCCACACAACTTGCTAAAGCAGTGAGAGCTACATTCTTCAAAGAAGCTCCACAAGACCTTATAGGTACAACCTGTCAAACAATTTGTCCCATTCAGAGGTTTTGGCCCAATATTTTTTATATCCTTACTAATACTAAAGACATTTGATCTGACTTTACAGGAAAGGACCAGAACCAACAAAACATATATAACCACAGGGAACTTCAGTCACTCAGATTACGTGATTCCTATATTATCCATCAGGCCAAACCCCTTTGATTTTCCATCTGGACACATCCACTGATGTGTGTTTCAATGTTTTGCTTCTTTATAGGACACATGATGTTGTTTATAGCTATCTCTACAACATTTAAAATGGATTATATATAAGACATACTAGAGTGAGATGCTTAATCAAAGTAGAGAACACTGTGACTAATGCAATTTAGGTATTTTTGGATATCCACTTCTGTTTGAATAGCCTAAGATCAAATCTGAAAAAGTGATAATTGTAATAATTTTTAAAATCCTTTTTTAATGTAAAACCAACTTGTAGATTATTCTACACACACATAATGTGCAGACCAATTATATGTGTACAAAGACACATATCTATTCTATATCAGTGAATAATTTGTTGCAGTTGTCAAATAATGGGGAAAACATAAAACTATTTTAACTAATTTTTGTTCTGTATCATACTTAAAAGGTCACTGAAATAACTTAAAATTGTTGTGAATCATCAGAAAACACAACTATCGAATTTTCCAGAAGGTAACACCCACCTGACTTTACAGAAAGTAACATATTTTTGTTCTGAGACTCCAAATCAGACTCCAAATTGTCTGCCTGTATAGTCAGAAATAGCAAGAAAAATTTTTCAGAAGAATAACAATTGGAATCTTTATTTAAATAAGCTCCTTGTATTTCTCTTTCTCTGTCACTCTCCTACTTGTTTCTAAACTACAGTAGGTTTAGTGCTCTTTTTAAAGTGATAGATCATTTATTCACTGGTTAATTGTGTATGTTCTTCATACTGTTGCAGATGTGAACAAACATACTATCATTTTGTTTTGCTGCTTGAACTTATGGATAGAAATATTTATGGCTCAATGTATTATCCGTACACATAAACACAGATACGCATACACAAGGAAAATTCAGAAAAATTAGAAATAATATTTCATTTAATAATTTCCAAAGAAGTTATAGAATCTTGAATTTAGTTGCAAGTTCTAATAGCATTTGCTATTTTCTTACTGAAAAATCTTGCAAGATTGTATGTCACAAGAGTGACATACTATAAGTGAATGCATTTTTAAACTTCATTTTAGGAAAGAGTTTATAACATGATTAAACTAAAAAATAGGCAGAAAGAAGTAACCAAAATGATACTGCTGTATAATTTTTAATATTAGGTCATTTAATCTCTTAAATTATTAGTTTCTATCAGTTTTACATGTTGAAAATGCATGAAAAAAATTATCCATAGCAAAGTATAAAATGGTGATTGGTACACAAATAAAAACATTTAAAGGTGTACATATACCTTTACCATTGTTTGTTTTATTAAGCCTGAGCTGAATCTAAGATGTGGAAGAGGAATAAATATTGCAGATTTGAAATTAACAGCCATCAGGAGAAAAACTCCAGAGGTTCATTCACCCTTAAAATCAAATTAATGATGTCTAGAAAAATTTTATTGACAGTAAAAAATCCAATAGGGTTCCTATAAAAAGAGTGTCCCCTGAGTAGAGAAGCTATTGGAAATGACAGCAATTAAATCAAGCTTATGAAATATTTAACTTGTTCCAAGGTGAGTTTGTTTCAGTGAATATCAGCTCTTAGACCAAGTAACGAAAGAAAGAGAAGATTGAAAGAAATGCATGTATACAGAATTAATAAATTTACCATTTTCATAAAAAGGGATGGACTTTATTTAACTAGAATATATGTTGAATATTTTCTCACAATCCTGAATAACTGGATTCAGAAGAATAAGAAATGATAGAACTATTGCAAATAGTGTTACAGATGTGTAAGCAGTGAATTGCCATTGCAGACATAGAGTTACCAAGCACAAAATGAAGGACATTTTAGTTTAAAAAAAAAAAATCACAAACCACTTTAATTACCTGCAAACGCTCTTGACGTCTTTTCTTTTTCACATGTCTTGCAAAAATGATTGATTTTTAGACAGTAAATTTTATATATCACTTCTAACAACTCTATTATGCTCTGGAAAAAAGATAGCATATTTATGCAGCTTAACAGGCTGCTCTGGGAGCAGTGATAACAGAAAAATCCACCTGAAGCAAGCAAGGATTTTGATGTTCTGTATATGTGAAACTTATGTTTTGGAGTCATAAGAAGAGCTACTAAACAGCTTGTATGGAATTGAATATTACAGTTAAAAAGGGATGTTTCATGTATAAGACTTTCACATAGTGAATTAAATGTTTTTATCCCTACCTTATTAAAATTCCATTTTAGCAAAGCAATGACTGTAATCTAAGCTATTGATAATTGTTCTTCCTGATAGAAATTCAAGGATATTGCCCTTCGATACATTGCAGAGATTTTCTTTATGTCTAAAGTATCTCAAGATGTACACAAACATGAGAGCTGAAATTTACTATATTGAATAATTCGTTCTACAAATGGAAAAAAAAAACAAAAAAACAAAAAACCACAAACAAGAAGTAAGAAAATATGGAAAACTGGAGCTAAATCACAGTCTTTTGTACTTCTATTTGAGAAACCTTCCAGCTGTGATTACACCTTCAAGAAAATTGTTTCAGTGTAAACCTTAGTTACACCTTCAAGGGATCCTCTTTACCTAAATGCTGTTTAGAGACATAAGCTTGTAGCACTTTTTTGGATTGATTTACCAACCAGCAAAAACAGTTTATACCTGATACGATCATGCCACTGAAATGTATCTATTTTTCTGTTCCTTCACATCCATTTACATGAAAGCCCTTTCTGCAAGTAGGTAGAAATGAATAAGTAGCACAACAATACAGTCTATTGCACCCACCGTAATGTTACCTGAGTTGTGGCCAGACATTCTTCCAGAAAGGTCTGCCAGAGCTTCAGAAAAAACCTCTCAGCCTCTCATGATGAGTAACTGCTCACCAGCAATTACTATTCTCTTTGTTCAATTTTACAAGTGTGTGTCATCTTCTCACACATTTCTGTGTGAAAACACCCAGGTTTCTAGTTACTGGTGATGGTGTTTAAACGGAGTTTTTACAAGTAAATTAGAAGCGCTCACAAACTTTCTTTTTACATTCCCCATAGGAATAGCAGAGAGAAGAACAGTTACTCCTTCGTACTTGGTTACGTGGCATTTTAAATGCCTCAAAGATTTCTGCAACAATTGTGTCTGTGGAGTTGCACACATTTGAGGGCTGGAACAGGCCAGTCAGTCTCATCTCTACCTGACAAGATAATGAAGCAGATCCTCCTGGAATCCATGTTAAGGCTCATGGAAAATAAGGATGTGGTTGCTGACAGCCTTAATGACTTAATTGAGGGAAAATACTGCCTGATGAATTTGGTGGCCTTCTCTGATGGGGTTACAGTGTTGGTGGATAAGGGAAGAGCAACTAACATAACCTACCTAGACTTGTGCAAAGCATTTGACACTGCACCACAAAGCATCCTTAGCTCTAAACTAGAGACATGGATTTGATTGATGGATCACTCTGTGGATAACGATTTGGCTGGATGGCCACAGTCAAAGATCTGTGGTTAATGATTCAATGTCCAAGGAGAGACCAGTGATGAGTAGTGTTCCTCAGGAATCAGTTTTGGGACCAGTGCTGTTTAACACCTTTCTCAGCACCATGGACAGTGGGATCAAGTGCAAGTTTGCTGATGACACCAAGTTGTTTGGTGCGGTCAACACACTGGAGGGAAGAGATAGCATCCAGAGGAACCTGGACAGGCTGGAGAGGTACGTCTCTGTGAACCTCATGATGTTCAACAAGGCCAAGTACAAGGACCTGCACCTGGGTCAGGGTAATCCCAAGCACAAATGCAGGCTGGTCAGAGAATGGATTGAAAGCAGCCCTGAGGAGAAAATGTTGTTGCGAATGTGCATTTGCAGCCCAGAAAGCCAGCTGTATCCTGGGCTGCAACAAAAGCAGGGTGGCCAGTAGGTCGAGGGAGGTGATTCTCTCCCTCTGCTCTCATGAGACCCCATCAGAAGTGCTGCATCCAGCTCTGGAGTCCCCAACAGAAGAAAGATGTGGACCTGGAGTGCATCCAGAGGATGGCCACAAAGATCAGAGTGCTGGAAGAACTCTCCTACGAAGACAGGTTGAGAGAGTTTAGTGGAAGGTGTCCTTGCCCATAGCATGGGAGGCCTGAAACTAGATTATCTTGAAGGTACCTTCCAAACCAACCCATTCTGAGATTCCACGGTTCTATGCTTCTATGATAGATACATATAAGATAAAGTAACATAAAAAAAAAGGTTAATCTTTCACCTTAAATAAGTGTGCTTTTTTTTGAGCAAAACACTAAATTATTATTAAATAAAGTGGCTGTAAAATTAAACCAAACATGTTTTGTGCACATATAAAAATGTTGGAAAAAACCTTCTACATAAGATACATTCCAGAAGAAATTTCAATATTGTAACTTCCCATGGCATCTGAAAAGGTCTGAATAAATATGACTTTTATTCTTTGTAGAGTGGAATTGTATTTCTGGACTGTCTTTAAAACACCAGGAGAAAGAGTGACAACCAATATGGAAAAGGTTGATTCATTCGACAATACTTTTGACTCCTTTTTCAGTGGTAATCACTCTTCTCACATCTCTCAAGATGGACCATAAGTCAGGGAATGAGGGAATGAAGTCCTTTCCATCATAAATGAAGATCAAGTATAAGTGAAGTGCAGATTAGAGATCACATAAGAAACTTGAATATATGTAAGCCCGTGGAACCTGAGAAGATGTATCCTATGGTCCTGATGGAACTGACTGATGCAGTTGCCACACTACTCTCCCTCCTATGTCAAAAGTCATGACAGTCAGGTGAAGTCCTCAGTGATTTGAAAAATTAAAACATCATTTCCATTTTTATAAAGGACAATAGGGCGGACCCTGGGAACTGCTGACCAGTCAGCTTCACTTCTGTACCTTGTAAGATCATAGAACAGATCCTCCTGGAAAATTTGTTGAAACATATGGAAGTCAGGGAGACAATTAGAGACAGTAATATATTTTCATGATGGGAAAATCATGCCTGACTAATCTAGTGGCCTTCTACTGTGAAGTAACTGCACCAGTGGAGAAGGAAGGAGATACATATGTCATCTATCTAGACATCTGCATGGCCCTTGATATGGTCCCCCACAGCTTTCTTACCTCTAATTTGGAAAGATATGAGTTTGAAAGGTGGACTTTCAAACTGTTGGATAACAACTTGTCTGGATGGCTACATTCAAAGAGTTACAGTCAATGGCTCAATGTCCAAATGGAAACCAGTGACTTAAAACACTAGCAAACAAATCTACCAACTATAGCCATAAATTATTTTAATTCAAATTACTACTTATTAGTTCAGAAATATTGTAACTTTCATTGTCATTTGTCTCTGGTTTTCCTAGAAGAATCAGGTATTGTCCGTGTTGATTAGTGGGACTGTAATGAAGCAGAAGAAGTTTAATCTTTGTATGTCTGTTTTATTTACTTTTATAAAATAACACTCTACACATTATTTATTAGCACCACAGATCTCTTTGTTTATGCTTCTTTTTCTTTTGCAGACACTGTTCATCCCTGTGACTTCAATAACCCTTTCTACTATGGGCTCATTACTTTGTTTTCTAGGAGAGTCCTTCTCCCTCTAGTCAAACTTAAATGGAAAAGATATTTCTATCTGCTAAATTAAGAACTTGAAATATCTTTATTTGTCGTATCTGAACTGCAAGTTACTACACTCTGTATAACTTATAGACAAATCAAAGTCCCAGAAGCAAAACTGGTCACAGATATGGGTTAGAACATATTTGGCAAAGAAGTCACTGTTGTACAATTCCAAACTTTCCAGAGGAAATGTTAACCTAAATAAATACTTCATCTAACAGTGTTATAACACAGAGTTTCTCCTTCAACTGCATTTTGTTGTCCATTATGGTAAACGTAACATTGCCAAGAGTTCTGCATCTAAAGAAGAGAAAGAAGAAATTACAAATAATGGCATGCAATTAGGGAAGTGAACTACTTTTTAGGTGTGGGAAAAAGAGTCCTTTTAAAATCAGGGGAAAAGGGTCCTTTTAAAATCAAACTGCACTGTGAGAGGAATGCTTCCAAAACTCGCAGGAAGGCCAAATTGTAAAAGCAGCTAGACAGTGGTTGTGCAGTATTGTTTTGTGTTCCATTAAACACAATATTTCAGTGTTATTTTGCTTACCTGAATATGTTTATTCATTTGCTGCTTGTCTTCCTGTTACCTCCTGGGGAAAGAGATGTTAATTTTTATTAACAAAAGGTATTCCAATGCTAATACTGCATAACTCATAACAGTTGATGGGTCAGGAAGAAGGAAGAAAAAGGAGGAACTGGATTTCTGGAGTATTCAAACAGTAACCTATGACCTCTTTAGCTTAATAAATTATTCCAATCATGAAAGTTGTTTTCTTTTTTTAGCAATAGAAAACTGAATTTATGGAACAAAGTGGAGCATTGTCCCCAGACAAGATTTTAGAAATAAAAGTTTAGAAAGACAGAAAGGTTTGGAAAAAAAAATGACTCTGATTAATAATGTGATAGAAATTGTTGGGCAAAAAACCCCATGTGAAGTATGCAGTGAAAGACCATTCCATCTTTGATCCACAAGCAGAGTTCTTTTTGGTTTTTTCCACTAGAATATCATCTACCTCAAAGAGGAGAAAGGCTGTTAAAATGCTAAATTTTCTATGTTGTGTAGTAATTAATTTCAAGTTAGACTTGAAAAAATGTTGCAAAAAAAAGCAAAGGTCCAATGCCCCAGATATTGAAGATCAACCACAGGCAAGACTGAATATTTTATATAGGAAGAATATGCATTGCTATGACAATAGCTGGTTCTATTTTAAAACTCCAAGATCATAGCAATCTATGAAATTTCATAATACCATTTTTGCTACTACTCTGGAGAAATCTTCCCTGCACTCAAAATACAGATTAAAATTGACAGTAAAGAGAAGAGAGGGAGGAGCAGCGAAAAGATAAAGAAAAAAATTGGCTAAGACCATATGTTTAACCAGTGTGAGAGAGAATGAGACATCAGGCCTATCTGGGGAAGAATGTAAACAACCTGGAAGTATTCAGTAATTAGGAAGAATATCTGCAGATGCAAGGAGAAGGAATTTGAGACACAATTTTAGGATAAATTCACCGACCAAATGAACAACAACAATGAGACTAAAAATAAATCAGGAGAAAGACAGAAAATAGTGTCTCTGCTTCCTAAATATATGTATAAATACAAATATATAAACACATAAATATGTAATTATATATGCATATAGAAATATAAATGTTGACTTTTAAAAACTCTTTTTTTTAATCCTAAGTGAAAATTCAAATCCTTCTCCACCACTTTTACTGAGCTCAAATTCTACACTTAGGGAATATTTTTAGAATGGAATTGTTGTATTATTCCCAAAACCAAACATTTCACTCAGCTCCTTGAGTCCAACTTCTTTTCCTTTCTGCCTGTCAAAAAGAAAGGCAGTATTCATTGCCTGTAGAACTGAGTATGTGAGTACCTACTGGCATTGTTTGTCTAGCTCTTAATTATGAGGCATGTGTGAGCAATATAAAAGCTATCCACTTGGACATCCACTTGGGCTAATTTCTGGAGATCCTTTACTTTCAGCTGGGGAATAAAACAGTGGAGAAACCTCTCAGGAGTCAAGGTCATCAAGGCCTACCACAGGTGGTGCAGAGCATAAGCTGTCAAAGCTCAGACCTAAGCTGATGTCATGTGTATCTCCTCCAGACTGGAAGTAGCAAAATCACACCAGGCAGCCTAGAGGAAAGGCAACACTAATTACCTCAGTTGCAACGTCATACTGAGATCCCAGAACCTGCAGCACAGGACCAGGGAGATTGCTAGTTTTTCCAGTAGAGTCTTGGAATCCTCAGTATCATTTCATTGTGTAAACATGCCTTGAGAGACCTGAGCGCAATGGAAAGAACAACAAAAAATTGACTTTTAATAATAGACATGTTTATTTTCCAGCCCATTTTCAAACAGAAACCATGTCACTTCGAAGAGTGTAAGGAGGATGGAGACACAGGTGATATACTCCTAAATGTTTGCAGTCAGTGGATGCCATGTTTAAGTGGGAGTTTAAATGGAACCATTTCAAACAGCAGGGATGAAGAAGAACTTCATATAACGTACTGGAGATGAAGATTGACTTAATAAGTAAAAGAGTAAAAGAGTCTCTAGATACAAAACTACCCTGAGTAAGCTGTTTGTCTCTCTGAAGTAGAATTAAGGAAAGGCTATATTAAAAACCTGGCAGGCACTAAATATCATAGCACAACCTCTTTCCTTTTTACATCTCTCCCACATTGACACTCATTCTCCAGTGCTATGGAAGAGAAGGTAAAGCCCTACAGGGGCTCTCACAGGGAAGTTTGGGAGCTGAAAGAAGCAAGCAAGTTGTCTCTGACTACCAGATTACAACTAAACACAGGCTGAAAACAACAGTCTTCATCCTTGGCTTTCTAAAGCATACGGCAACAAGTTAGCTCAGGAGGCTCTTACACTCTTAAAAGGAGCTGGGGAGCCTATTCCCCTGCAGAGACATATCAATGGAAAGCTTTTGCTGGGCCACTCTCCTAGGAATAATTTGAGAAAACAGAAAGAAAGGTGATAACAGACAATAATTGAGTTGCAAAAACACTACATCTAATTTTGGACAGCACTACATTGGAAATGATTAAAATAATTTTTTTCAAAACTTAATGTGATGGTTTAACCTAATACCTTTAAAAGTTATTTTGGCATCAGTAAACACGTGTTTGGACTGTTGTCACCAATGACCTTTCATCTTGATTCCTAGATGCAAATCTAACTGCAGTGACATTCATTTTCTAGAACAACTCAGACAGCTTCAGTGAAATAAATGTGAAGAAAGAAAAATCTAACTGGGTTTTCCAAATGTATATAGGAAATGGGTCATGCAATTTCTAGCCTTTTCACCAACTAAGGAGTGACTTGAATAGAAAATGAAAAGGTGGTGACAATGTGGCTGTAATGATATAAAAAGCTTCAGAAGTCTTTTAGATTTTTTTTTCTTCAACACCAGTATGGTGTTGCACTCCCTAAAAGCCTATTTGTCTTAAATTAAAAGGAAGGATTTTCTTGCAAGTCAGGGCATGAGCAATTTTTTCTTTTCTTTTCTTTTTTTTTTAATTCCATGAGCTATAAGACAAATAAAGACAGTTTTCTCATTTCCTCTGCAAAGATAAAACTGAGATAGTGTCCCCTAAGGCATGTTGAAGAAATAGAGACAGAAATTTAGGCCAAAGTATTGTCAGGTTACAAAGCAAGATAGCAGTCAATGTACGATTACGTTTTGGTTAAAATTGTCTGCTGACCTGGATACTGTCAAATGGGGTTTGATAGTTGAAGGTGACTCACAATTACTATTGGGTAGTTTATGTTCATTATTTCAGCTTATAGTCTTCGTGGTTGCACAGATCTGTAAATGAAACAACGGATGACATTTTTTGGTATCATGATGAGGATATTTAACAATGTTATGACCTTCATGCAGTAATAAAAGGGTAAATGTCAATCACTAGAGCCAGTTGGATTGTGTATAGCACACGAGTTAGGGATGTAAGAAAGGAATCCTAGAATTATAGAAATGTTGACCTATGGAGGTCATGTAGTCCAGCTGTCAATTCAGAGATAAACTCCTGCACTGAGTCTGACTGGCATGGAGTTAATTCTCCTCACAGCAGCCCACACTGTGCCATGATTTGCGTTTTTGGCTAGAACAGTGTTTTGCTGCTTGCACAGCATCAACGCTGTCTCCCCACACCCAAAGGCTAGTTGTCTTTAAGAGGGTAAGAAATTGTCAAGGGACACTGATCCAAATTAACCATATAACATTTATCTTCCAAAGCAATCATTAAGCATACTGAAGGCCCTGCTCCCTAGGAAGTGTCTGCACATCTACTTATCAATAGGAATGAGTGGATAAATTCCTCTTTATGTTTGGGTTTCATACACAGTTTTTTCTTTTATTGAATCACATTTATGACAAATCATGAGCTTGCTCAGCTTATTTTCTCTCCCTGTCCTGTTGAGTAGGTGGAGTGAGAGAGCAACTGAGTGAGCATTTGGCAGCCAGTCAAATTCAGCCTGCCACAGCTGCCACCAACACTACAATAAGTCACACCAACCCTGGCTTTACCAGCCAAAGCATGAAAACCTCACAGGATGGAAATTCCACCATGTCTCTGAGCAACCTGTTCCTGGGCTGTGCAAACCTCCTACAGATTTTCTTTTTCCTGAATGATCAAGAAAAAATTTGTATTTTCCTTTGTTATATTATGTGATACTACCAAAACTAATCTGGCTGTAACATCTTCATAACTGCCCTTAGTAGTATCAAGTAAATTGGGGCATGACCCCATGGCCCCAAATATTAATGTCCATAAATTGTACTGCTCCTGTACTTTGCATTATTCCTAAGAACCGTGACCAAATTAAAAATGAAATCACTACTAGTTCCTATTTATAGCTCTAGCACAAAAAGGTTAAGGTCTAGATCAAAAGAGGAACTTGCAATGATTAGTGCAGCAATGGTCAAAAATTTAAGATATTTCTCAGTGTAGAACTCAAATTTAAAGCCAGGAATTCCCTAATTACTGAGCATAAAACTTTCAGGTTGATAGGAATAGGATCCACAATAAGCAACTAGCAGTTGCTTCTTGAAGTACAGTATGTAACTTTTGAAGGAGGGAAAAAAAGTATAATCTTAGGTCTTCAGAAGAGTGGAGCACACCATACACAAGTGAAGAAAGCATTTGATTTCATAAGGGCTAGAATTCTCGTCATGACAGTCTGCTCTGAGAAATATACCCCGTACAGTGTTTTTCTCAAAACACTGTAGGTGGATCTGGACCATCTGGAATCCAGGTATCAGCTGGTTCACATCTACCGATTCAAAGCATGAACGGAGGAAGTCATACTTGTCAGTATACATGGGTGTACTGACAGAGTATAATAATATAGCTGTGTCTCACTTTAAGTATAAATGTTGGTTCTGTGTCAAAATTAATTCAACCAAAAAGCAGTTCTTAGCTCATTTCCTTGAACATGCATCTCTCTCATTCTTCTCTCCTCAGAGATGTGTTGCTACTGTTCCCAAAGTCTCTATTTTATATGAAGCCTAATGGTTGCAACACTTGTCAAAGAAGATTGAAAGGCTTCTTCAGGCCAGAGCTCCTGTTTACAAGGATAGCTCTTTACATGCTGAAGGACACAGATCTTTCTCTTCCGCTTGAAAAGGTGTCTCCATGGTTTCAAAAGACAACCTTTGTAGGGGCTGGATGCAAACAAACAAATATAATCGTTCCTTATTAGTCTAGTGGCCTTGATAATCAAAAGGAAGTATGAACTGAGCTGCAGTTCTTAGAAAACTGGTGTATATTACTTTACACAATAAACAATTAAGACAAAAAGATATTTTTTTAATCTTACTGTGACTTCTTTATGACACTCAGAAAGATTCTGGCAAAGCTGATAATTGATACTGTATCACTCAAGTGCTCATCTAGTGACTGATTATAAAATCATCTTTCCTTTTTGTCCTGTCTGCGTAATAATAAAAATAGATTTTTAGTGCATCTGGTTGCAGTTGGTAAAACGCTCTTAAAAATACATATAGTTATCATAAGGGAGGGGGAAAAATACCTCTATACTATACAAAGAGAAAAACTTTTTAATTTTTTTATTTGTTTTCACAATGTCCCAACACCAAAATAACAACCATGTTCCCCTCAAAGAAGGTGTGAAGCACTGAGAGGTTTGAGTACAGAGCTATGATACAAGAGCTTGTAATGAAAAGTGTGGAATGGCTGTTTTAAATGTTTCATATCCTCAAGAGTTTCATGTGCGTTGTATTTAACCTTGTTTCAGTTGTCTCACCAGATATTAAGCACCTACAATGAGATTGTATGTATAAGATCATGGACATCTGGACCAGAAAAATTATTTAAGCAAATAGAAAAGGCAGTTTGGATTTGAAGTAAATGTCTTTTTTGGTTTTTATTTGAAAATTAAAGTTTTTTGAACGTAAGAGCTGGGCTGGACATATTGTTCCCTCATGGAGACAATTAATTAAATTCTCCCTTTAACTGAACATCAATGAAGTAAAAAAGGACAGCGGATGTATAGATGTAATTCAGAGTACAATTTAAACTATTCTGTGAGGGAGACGTGCAAGTGAAAATCTATAGTGTCAACATGCCGCATGGGAGGTGTACAGACCTTGACTAATTTTCAAAGCAAACAAACGAGACTCTGAGATTAATCTTAAGCATCTTCTTCCCCTCTTCAAAACCATTTTTAAATAATATTTTGGTCTTACGTGCTTGCTTGTTTTTCTAATGTTACTGAATCTTCTCTACTCTGAACCCAACACTATTGAGAGAGATTGGCATCTTTTTATTGACTTTCTCAAGGTTAATGGTAGTTTTATTAAAACAAAGTTTATGGTTTCTGTGGTCAAATATACCTTTATAAAGGTAGCGCATAGTGTCAAGGGATGAAGTGACAGAAGTACAGTACTTCTTGTTTGTTAGTCTGTGTTTCACTTGTCAATAGTATGTGTCTAACTGCCTACATTATTTAAATACATGTCTAAACATGAGAGTCTTGAACATGAATCATGAAAAGAATGAACTTTATCAGAAAGCTTCTCTGCAGCATCTGATTACTATACCTATGCTTTCTTCTGCAGAAGCTTTCTTGTCTCACAAGCCCTGACATATCTGCTGGAAGTAATTGCTCCCCTGAGCTTGTCAGCAGATTCTAGAAACAAGAAGCTCTGGGGATACGATCCTCCTGGTGCCTCTGAAATAAAGTATTTCCCTCTAGTTTCCTTCTCTTAAAGAGATCAGGAGTTTCTAAAGAATTCTGGTTTTCTTTTGAATTGTAACTCTTTGTTCTATCTGCAGTTTAGGTAAGAGAATGCATTGGCAATCTATAAAAGCATGTCTGCCAGCATGAGCTGTCACAGCTGCTGTGTGATCTCATCTGGCATAGCACATGTTTTGGAGGCTGAGAGACACACCACAGTTCTAGTCCCATTTAATGTACTGTGTTAATTGTCATGTAGCTCTCTTAATTATATAGGTCTGAGGCCATTTTCAGTGGTTCATGTGTATGCAGAAAGCACTGCTTCTGGAGCACACCTGCAAATCCACCTAATTGTATATGTCAGAATAAAAATCTGGTCAACTGATATCACCTGGAGCTCAGCTTAGTTACTCTCTTCTTGTTTTGTTTAAATTGGTTCTTAACTAAAGAGATGTATAGATAAAACAATGAAGGCAAGGAAATCTCATGGCTAAAGGCAAAGGACTATAGTTCTGTGGATCACATTATAAGGGGGAGTCATAGTCCCACGTAGTCATTAATTTTCTGTATCAGTAGCAGTAAGAACTGGCACAGGAAAGAGGATCCTTCCATTGTTCTACGTGGCAAATGATGTGCTCGTACTACTCAGTCGCACAGCAGGCCCAATCATTTTACAGAAAGGTGAATGAGTTTGGGCTAACAAGGTCAAGGGATTTGTTGTATTTTTAAAATTTTCTCTGACCCTGATGTCCAATAAATAATCTTTACTGAGGGGACCTCAGTGCCGAGGGCTTTGTTAACAGGCCTGTCTGTTGTGTTGAATTAAATCATAAAGGTTTAGTCATACACTGATTTCTGAGATGCAGCTGGTCCAACAAAATTAATTTCATTTTGTACCATAACTCAGTCACAGTTTAAAAACTGGTGCTCACAGTAGATAAGTGGCAAGAACATTTTGAAACATGCTCCTATTTTTATGATTTTGCTATCAGATGTCTCACATTGTTTAAATAGAACACGCCCATGGTTGTATAGTTTGTAATTACATCAACCTTTTATTTAATTAAATAGCTCCATTACTTCACCTTCTTTCACTTAGAAAAATGTTTAATTTGCCACTGAATTTTGCTGAAGTACTTGACTTTTTTATGGATAAGAACTGGATCTGAAAAGGATCTGAAAAGACTTTTAGGTCTGCTTTTTAAAAAAAAACACCAGTATTTCTGAATATATTATGAGTAATTTGTTGATACCTTTATCTTTCTGGTATGATATTAGTGATATTTCATCCTCTCTGTCAGAAGTGATATGCACCTTAAAAGTTCTTTTCACAGTGTATTAAGTCATGTAGGGCTGTCACGTCATACGACAATCATATGTTTACTGAAGAATGATCCAAATCTACCCTTGGAAAAGTAGGAATTCCATTAAAAAAAAAACTGTAAATAAATAAGAAAGTATACAAACAATCATGAATATTTTCTGTATTTTCCACGAATAGAAGATTTTCCAAAAAGACCTATTGATTATTAACATTATTGGTTTCTCAAATTTGGTATCCTAAGGTCAAACTTTTATCATATGAAAAGTTCCGAGGATCAGTGGTTGCATCCTCTCATCTACCACAGTCATTGGGTACCATAGTGTGTTGATAATATCACAGTTTACTGCTGGAAAGATATGTTCCTTCTTTTCATAACACAATGTGAAACCTTTTTGCTATATAACGAGTTGCCTAATATAACAGTCTAGCTCTCTTTATGATACGGATGGGAAACATTGCCATGGCATCTCAACTGCAGCTAAAGATATTCAGTTTGAGAGAAAAAAAAGAACAGTGTGATGCTGTGGGTTTATCTAGGCTAATAAGAGGCCTATCAGCCCTCTTAAAATGGAGAAAAATATTGGTCTGCAGATGCCAGAGAACTCTTTATCTGAACTTGGCACTAGGTAGCACTCGCTCCTGCTCAGGTTCCTGGCAGTTTGGCAGAAAGTACTCTGCACTCCACAGGTTACTTAAAGATGTTTTGGGTATTTATTCCCTCAAAGATGTGTGTACCACTGTAAAATTTAAACTTACTTTACTGGGGAAACTGTCTATTTTAATATCTCAGTTTCATTCTTAGTTCACCTCCTCCTCTCAAGATGGAGTAATTTTCAAGATAAAGAATAGATTTATTAAGTGTCATCTAAACTCAGGGCTCCACCTATGAGGAGTGGATAACCTATAAATCAACACATATGACTATCTTGTCTTCGGTGAAAAACTTGATCCTCCTTTAGTAGTATGGTCTGGAAACAAGCCCCATTCTTTGTGTAACCAGCAGCATAGGCCAGTAGGTGAGCCTCAAACGTAAAAGCTAAATAGCCTTGAGTCTACCAGCACTCTCTGCAAGCTCTTGTTTAGCATTTTCTCCAGATTTCTTCCATTTTTTTGTAATTTAAACATCTCATCCTCTGGGAATTGTCTATATTTTCAATGTGGTCATTTTAATTCTTTCTTTTTTCCCTCTATTTTTCTCATGTTTAACTTCTGTTTTCAAAACAGACGCAGCTTTGCTGTTTTATCTCAGTCCACTTCCTCTGCTTTTCAAAGCTGAATTTTAGATACCTGAGCAGATTATCCTTGCTGGCCTTCCCTTGGGCTGAATGCATTGGGTTCTTACAGGTTATTATATTTGGGTCACTCCTACTCAGCCTGATAGTCAGATACCTTAGTCAAACTTTTAATTAATTCCCTAATCCCAGCTGGAAACTCACTACCTTATACTGAATACTAAACAAGTTGAAATTAACTTGGTGTCGAGTATAACACAAGCTCTTTGAAAAGACCACCTATGATTAATTTTCTATAAAAATGAGAGCAGTGGCAGAAAGCCACATCCAATACGTTTAAGAGACTGCACACCCCCTGTCATCCTGCTAACTTTCTATTTATCAGTGTTCATTTATCATTGTTACAGATAAGTTATATTGAGCAGAAACTATCTGCTGAAAAGAATAAGGATTATCTAAAAATCATAAAGTCATAGAATCATAGAATCAACTGGGTTGGAAAAGACCTCTGAAATCATCAAGTCCAACTCTTGATCCAACACCACTGTGATTACTAGACCATGGCACTAAGTGCCACATCCAGTCTCATCTTAAAAACCTCCACGGATGGTGAATCCACCACCTTCCTGGGCAACCCATTCCAATGTCTGATTACTCTCCCTGTAAAAAATTTTTTCGTAATATCCAACCTAAACCTCCCCTGGCACAGCTTAAGACTATGCCCTGTTGATTGCCTGGGAGAAGAGACCGACACCCACCTGGCT
Source organism: Manacus vitellinus (assembly GCF_001715985.3). Lineage (NCBI taxonomy): Eukaryota > Metazoa > Chordata > Aves > Passeriformes > Pipridae > Manacus > Manacus vitellinus. Next base: position 8,316,196 of record NW_021940208.1, on the reverse strand, counting down.
ACAACCTCCTTTCAGGGAGCTGTAGAGAGTGATGAGGTCTCCCCTGAGCCTCCTTTTCTCCAGGCTAAACAACCCCAGCTCCCTCAACCTCTCCTCATAGGACTCCTCATAGGATGTGTGAAAATGCCCCAGGTGAAGTGGGCACAAGTATGTATAGCAACAGTAGGTATTAAGTAAATCAAGATGATTATAAATACAGCAGTGAAAAACACTGATTTTAGCAAATGGAGAAAAAAGGAACAATCTTAAGAAATGAACACTTAAGAAATTTGAATGTTATTGGAAAGTAAGTATCAGAAGGAGACTTCAAGGCCTAGGAGCTGAAAAGCCCCCAAACGCCCCATACTACGCTAGATCTGACATGCTGAAAGTAAATCAGGCATTACTCTGAAGTGTACTTTTTAAAACAGTCTACACAATGAAAAAGTCTTGCCTGATAACTTTTGCAGTCAGAGAGAGTGGTGATAGCATAATTTTTAACTAATTCCCTAGGAGTAAAACAGGAAAAACACAGCTCCTAACCAACACTGGTTGAGAATGAATGGCATTGTATTTCCAGAGAATCTCAGATTTTATGGGGAAATACAAGCAGAATATATTCAGTTCATGAAAAAAAATCTTCCATTGTTTAATTAAGAGGCAATGCAATACAAATTGTACCCTAAGAAACAGATTTATATATATATATAAGAAACTGATTTATATGGTGGCAGCCTTATCAACCTAACCTCACCAACCTCCCCTTCCCACTGAAGGTAGCTCAAATCATTTCTTTGGGCATGCTTAATACCACTGTCAATCCTACAGTAAATGCACTGTTCACTTATTATTATTATTTTTGTAGTAGTAGTAGTAGTAATAATAATAATAAATATCATCATCATTATTATCATTATTAGTGCAGTGTGCACACATTAATTAGAGGTGCAGCATATAGTTTTTTACTGTCTGAGATGATATTTATATCAAAACATATTATTTACTAAGGTATTTTGTCATAACATATTTTTTCTCTTTCTGCCTTTCTGGATTCAAGAGAAGTGATCATACCCATTTGCTCATTTATTTTATTACTAAACAATATTCCAAACCTACCAAAAGCAAAGTGATTGGAATATGTCACATTTAACTTTGGTCTGCTGTGTAATTACATCCTGTTGTTCCCTGCTGGACCTACACTGGGGGTCTAAATTACTGCTACAGAAGCACAGGAAGTATTTACATTAATGTGTTTTTCTGGATCAAGCATGCAGTGTTTTGATCATAATTCCTAGCACAAAAAGAGTAGCCAGAGGTTTTCTCTATCACAAAGGATCGCTTACATGTTTTAGATAGAGAGAGCATCAGTTAATAATAAATGTATTCATTTTCCCCAGTTCTTCAGTCTGCCCATTCCTCTGAGCAGTAAATAAAAAGGAACAGATGTATAATTTGGGAAGTTTTCCAGATTCTGGTTTTTTTCTTCTAAGTGAATCATTAAACAGTGATTGCTTTATACAGTGTTCTCTTCTCTATATCAGCTTCATAAGGATCTAATTCTGTGCTTCGTACACTAGGAATATACCAATTAGAGGAGAGATTTTTTGAATATATATTACTTTCAATATTTCGAATATAGGCATCTATATCTGAGCTTGTCATTGAGTTTACAGTTTGTGGTGAGACATAGACATTTTAGGTGTGATTTACCTGAAGCTAAAGTAAGCATTGGAAATATATTAGATGGATCAGGTCCTAAAACACCTATTTCTCTCATAACAACTAGTAAATGCTTTTAATAGTCTCTCCTTTCAAACATCACTTTCATACTTAAGGTTACAATTTTGTTTGCATATAATCCTGAAGATAATATTCTGAATATAATGGAATCATCAAATCATAGAATCATAGTACAGTCATTGATTGCAAGAGATCTTAATATCCTGTATAAAACATAATATGCTTTATATAGAATATAATATATATAATACATAATTTACATAAAATAAAATAATAGAATCATAGAATGGTTTGGAATGGGTTGGAATGAACCTTCAAGATCATCTAGATCTAGCAGAATTTGACATTTCCCTTTTGTTGAACTTCACAAGACCCCTCCCTATGACATTTTCCTTTCTATTGTGGTGCCGGTGCCACTGAATGGCAACACAAGCAGCTGATGACTCAGACACTCCTGCTGGTTGTGTGCCATCTGTGAATGACTTTTCACATAGGTGCAGATATCAGTCCAATTCTTTATGTTTTTTAACATTTCTATTCAAATTGTTTGGCACCATAAAGTTCTGGAGTACCTGTGGATGTTGACCACCTCCAAGTGATATGTGTGCAGAAGAGATTTTTGTGTTAACTTCACAACAAAGAACACGGCAAGGTAGGATTTCAAACCATGATTGCAATTAACTTATTTATGAAGGTAAAATAATGAAAATAATAGATGCATTTATTTCTAAGGCAAGATGAGGACAGAAAAAAGCTCATTGAAGTGTAAAAACTTTCAAACAGCTGAAGGAAATCACAGCAACTGCAGAGAAAAGCTCCTAGGAGAATGTAAGTGTCTTAAATACTACAGTGATCAGCACTTGATGGTAATTAAATTAAAATTCACTGTTGCAGTGCTGAAAACCATTATTGCTGAAAACCATAGGAAACTCAGATGGAAATTTGGAAATGTAAGTATTAAAATTATACAATCGAATATTCTTTACTATTTATTTTCTGTAAAAAACATTTCCTGTTTCAAAGGTAATTGAATTCATAATTCAGAGTATTAGAGTTTAAGGATATTTTTTTAAAAAAACTCCAGGGACTTCAGGCTGAAGAGAAATATTAAAGATAACAGTGGCTACAAATACAGTGAAATTAATGAAAGAGGTTAACTGCAATGGATCCTGACTATAGCTTGCACTACATTTCAAAGACCGCGTTTAGATTTCTTCCGTAACATACAAAACGATTGCAAGTAATACTCCAGTAAATCCCAAAGGGTATTGCTATTTGTGGCAGTTATCTCTGCATAGAGGAATGAAAGCAGAAATAGTTTGGAAAAAACCTCATAATGTGATAAAATGTTGTATGCAGAAGAAAATCATAAACATTAAGATTAACAATGTGAGTCATTCTTGAGTCAAAGATGATGATGGTATGGGATGATTATGATGATTAAGGAGAGAATATGGAATAAAAGAAGTCAAGAGTTAGAAAACATGTCTTGTTTCCAGGATACCACTCGATGTAGTATAACAGATCTTTTCTTGCCTCGTTTTTAAGCATGATTTTCTGCCTATCACCCCTGCTTCCTGGTAGATATTACATCTCTCCTCCTGTACAGTTTCAGATCTTAGCATAGCCACCGTCTGTTCTCAACCTAAGAAGTAATTGTATCTTTGTGGACATAGCAACCATTTCTTATATCTTAAAACCACAATACATGACTGGCAGAGAAATGAGTAAAATAAAAAAAAAAAAAAAGGAGTCTTCCTTAAACTTATATGTTCGATAATTTTTTTAAAAAATTCATGAGAGATTAAATCACACAAATATATGCAAAATTATCACTTTTATATATTCCTTTTAACTGGGGAGTGGGGGGAGGAAATGAGATCATTTGAGAGCAAGAATAAGATAGGGAAATTTTTTTATGATTATTCTGTGGAAAGAATGACAGTGGTAGTGGAGATGGTGAGGTATTGTGCTGGGTGGGGAAAACTTAAAGTGGAAAGATGCTCATGAAATCAGGAAGAGAGGACCTCTGGGCACATTCTTCTAAATATATAGTTTTCATCCAAGATGAGTAGTTAATATCATTATTGTTGTTGTTTTTGTTGTTGTATAATCATATTATATTATTAATATTAATAATAATAATAGTCTTATATTACAATGTAACAGATGGTGATAAGCAGTTTCTATACTTTAGCAAGGATTCAGTGACTAAATATGGTTTCCATATTTTTGAATATTGCAAAATATCCAAAACCTTTCTTGCAGTAATAAACGAGAGAGATTTTACAAGTGGGTTTTTTTCCCCTGGTAATTTCAGAACAGGTTTTAGAAGACAACCTGGAGACAATTGCCTATTCACAATGAAATTGTTTCCATGTATTAGTGTTAGGATAAGCCTTCTTTCAGTAGTTGACTTAATCATTAATCAGTATTTCTCCTTATCAATGTTATAAGAATGAGAAAATTGTCGTTAGAAAGTTGTTTTGTATTGAGTAATTTATCTTAGATTAGAAATCAGGTAATATAGTGATCAAAAGTGGGTTTCCTCCTCCACAGATGTTTTGTTCAATGAATGATATTCTGAAGGTTGTCGCAAGGAAGAGGATGTTGATGAACACCTATTTTATTGGCTGTTGAAAAACTATTTTAGACTTACACCAGAAAATACTTCTGTAATCCCATTTTTACTAGTATGAAATTGGACTAGTTTTCCAGCTTACTGTATGAATACTTTGCAGTGGATCAGAGACAGCCTACTTACATTTACCTCAGGTTATAGATTTCAAACGAGAAAGGCTAAAGAGAGCCTTATGAAACACAGTGTAGGGCTTCTGTCTTTCAGTGTCTTTATTTCCATCCCACTAAGAACATACCTCTAAAGCACGGTTGGCCTCCACTTTAGTTAATTGTCCCCTATGACAGGCAAGGATTTATTATGGTATATCTTATTAGCGTACTATAAATTGATCTGAACACTGAATATTGTTTTTAATAAAAGTGATGCCAAAGGCTGCCATCATCCCTCTTTCTGCACATAACATGGTAGCAAGTTGCTTCTGTTCGTAGAAGGTTGGCTCTAACCTACCCTTCAAAAGCAAGATGGTTATTGCAGAATTTTCATTCATTTATTATGAACCCCTGCTAAATGGTATGATTTTTTACATTTCTTCTTTGATGATTGCATTTTAAAGTCCTACTTACACTTAATACTGTGATTTTAACAGTTACAGTGGTTTCAAGCCGATTATCACACCAGTGAGTTGTGTACGATAGCGTAATGTGCTGATGTGCTATTTAAAAGCAAATGAAACACATATGCAATTGTCTGTAAGTTGAAACTGAAGTCATATTCACTCAGCTTGGTGACCAGAGTCACCAAGACATGGTGCTCTGCAAATGCAAGAGAAGGCACAGATGTAAAATGAGACTTTTCTGTTAATGTACATGATGGACAGTAGAAAATATTTTCTGTAAGATTACTTATGAAACATGTTTACCAACATTAACATTCCTTCACACATATTCATACTCTTCTTTCAAAAACTGACAGTAAATTATATGTTCCTACTAAGAAAGAAGCTTAATAACCTTTAGTCTTTCAATATTTCCTACAGCAAAAACAGGAAAAAAAAAACCCAACAAAACCAAACAAGCCAAGGTTTAATGAAATCACTAGCTGAGATGGTTGCAGATGCATTATAGATTTGTTGGGACATAGATCTGTTGGGTGAGTGCAGTGCTCTGCAGGCTAACAAAACAAAGTAAGTGATGCAGTAAGGATTCTCTCCTGTATTCCTGGAACTGATTTTTCAAGACAGATGTGTCTTTCTGGCCCCAAGTCATCATCTATGAAGGGTACACACTGCTCTGTCACTCAGGTCACTGATGAAGATGTTAAACAGTATTGGCCCCAGTGTCACACCCTGGGGCACACCATTGGTAATGGGCCTGCAGGTGGGCTTTGTGCTGGTGACCACAAGGTCTGGCAATTCACATGGTTTTCAATCCACCTTGCTATCCACTTTGCTAACTTTGTCAGCTTGTCTATGAGGATACTAAACATTGCCACAGCACACTCTAAACTAGTCTTGGAAAGGAAAGTGCAGATTAATAATGTTACATAAAGTCAACGTGAAAACTTTCAATGCAAATTAGGAACTATTTGGCTGTCTGGACTGAAAAATGAAACCAGATAGGAAATTTAAATACAGCCATCATAAGTGAAGTTTGCTTTCAGGAAGCTGGAAGCAACCTTCAGGGTTTATAATGGAATAGACAAGCTTCTATCTGATAAAATTTATATATATTAAAAAAAAACAGAAAGACCTTGTTACTTTTTAGAATCAAGTCGTAGTAGAGAAAAAGCTCATGCATTAAACTATAAGAAGTAACAACAGTAAACTTCAAAGGGAAAAAGTTAATATCCAGAACTAGCATATATATTGGTAATGCATGATCATAGAATCATAGAATATCCTGAGTTGGAAGGGACCCACAAGGATCATCAAAGTTCAGCTCCTGGCCCTGCACAAGACAGCCCCAGAATCACACCATGTGCCAGAGAGCATTGTCCAAGTGCTTCTTGAACTCTGGCAGGCTTGTGCCATGACCTCTTTCCTGGGGAGCCTGTTCCAGTGCACAACCACTTTCTGGGTGAAGAACCTTTCCTAATTTCTAACCTAAATCTCCCCTGACACATCTACATACCATTCCTTTGTGTGTCATCATGGATCACAGACAGAAGAGATCGGTTTCTGCCCACATGCTTCCCCTCGTGATGAAGCTGTAGACCTTGGTGAAGACTCCCCTAAGTCTTCGCTAGGCTGAACAAGCCAACTGATCTCAGATGCCCCTCCTATTTCTTCCCCTCATTCCACCATCATGGCTGGCCCAGAATAGAAAGATGTGGAAGAAGTAATACTGGCACCCTGCACGATACCTTTTCCAGCCCCAGTGTCCCTGGTGCTTGAGGCTCTGTGGCTCTCTGAATCCTAACCTTAATGGAATCTCGGTGTTAAGGCTGCTGTCAACATCACCCTTGGTAGCCCAGATTTGAAGTGTGGAGTCAGCAATGATGATGTCATGCTATGCTCTGCTCAGCATGCCTATTCTAGCCCAAATGTCCCTGGAGGTCTAGGCTTTCTGATTTTCTGAACCCTAACTCTAACCCTAATGGGAGCTGGGCACGGAGGCTGAGATCTTAAGTAAGCTCATTGCAGTCTGCAACGCAGTTGGAAAACATGATGCTGTATAATATTATGCCTTCATATAAGAGCAGGTTGCTGATTTGCAATTGTTATTTGGAACCTATTTATAAATGGTTTCCATTTCCTACTGGTTGATAGTGCAAAATTTTATTTTTTCTCATGGTAGATTGTGTCTAGATAATTGAATTATCATAGGACACTGATTTAATGTATATTTCCATAAGCTTTGTTTTAAATATCCAGGGATATCAATTGCTACTACAATAAAACTAAGTATCTGTATATTTTTGGACCATTTGATACTTAAAAGCTGTAGAGCAATAGGGTCCATTTCTAGCACATTATTAGGTTAGTTTTGATTCACCTTTCCTATAGGATGTATTTCTTGGAATATTATTTGTTGTCATGATTTTTTTTGCTTCATCTCCTCTTGTTTTGCCTCACCTGTGATATGTTCTCACAGAATTTTACTTTGGTTTTTCTAAATAGTTAGGGTCTCAAATTTAAATTAATTAGAAAAAAAAAGGTTTATCTAAAAAAAGGAAGATGGAAAGTGTAGAAATAATTCAGAATTTTAGGTTCTGAATTTGAAATTTCTGATTATGAAAGGTATTATGCAAGTGATGTCAAATTCAAGAAAACATCACATGCCACAAGCATTTCTAACATAAAACTGTAGATTTCTAGGGTATTCTGAAAGGACCAGCCAAAACCATAATAATGTCCCAGCTTAGGAAAATGTGATCTCAGATCTCACTGTTTGAACTAACAGCGTTCCAGAAATCTGACCCTTTATCTCCTTTAAGGGTTTTGATCTTCCAAGTGTTCTCAGAGTCTTAATGCAGTTATAGGTTTGACATCTTCACAAAATGTGTTTTCAGCTACTAACCTCTTTCAAAATAGTCAGAGGAGGACATAAGCATGTTGTGACAGGTGCCTGGTCTTTAGAAAACTCCCTAGATCTTTGAAAGAGGCAAAATTAATCTTTTCCCTCTCTGAGAGTATCCACATTCAGTTACTCTTGAATATATCAGCCTCCTTTAAACTAAACAACTCAGATTTCCATTGGTATATTATATGCTGAATATCTTCAGGATAGAGGCTTATGGTTTTGGGCTCACTATTTTCATGGTTAAAAGTATAATTATTCTTCTCATTATTTCTCCAAGGATTACATTCTGAGGGTTACTGTTCTGATGTGGAACAGTTAAAAGAACTGATGCACATTATTTGCCGGTGAGAAAAGCTGAAACAGTGAAAGGCTTGAGAAGCCAACATAGTTCTGCCTTATCAGAAAAGCAAACAAATTTTGCTAGATAATTTTTTTTGTCAGCAAGCTATCAATAATCAACAATTTGGAAAAGAGAAAGTGAGTTTTTTGTGTTCCTGGAATCTCTAAACTATTGTTAGACAAGATTGTCATGTCTGATGATGTAGATTTAGCAAAAAAACAAAGATAGGTGTTACTCTGTAACTTGAGGCAGCAATTAAAAATGGAATAAATGTTGACAAGGCATAGCAATCTGTTTTCATAGTAACTCCTCTTTTAAAGAAGCTTCAGGTGAATACAAATCATCCACAGCAGAAATATGAAATTTCACTTGCACGTGTAAACTTGAACTGTTTACCATACACAACTTGTATATAGAAGGACTAAACAAAAATTCTAATTAATAAATTATCTAATTAATCTAGACTTCAGGCTCGTTGGAAATTATTTTCAAATTGACTCCAATTTCTGTAAACTTAGTTTTTATTAGATAGTTCCCACAACATTCACAGGAGTTTATTTATGTGAATTACTGTGATCTGCTTGCTTCACTTATTCATGATTCATTATCTAAGATCTGTGACTGTTTGGTTTTGTTATACTTACCGAAGGCATTTGCAGACTGAATAAATAAAAATACAATTTTACAATATATAGCACTTTGTGATGCCAAGCCTCTGCTTGAGTCAATTCATTTTGTGTTCTTCAAACACTGCTCAATCAAATTTCTAGTATATTCAAGTCTTTCGGAAAAATGAACCACTGCATCGGAATGAGTAGCTCAGGTCAGAAGGGACATCAGGATGTCTCCAGTCCAAACAACCTTCTGCTCATGGCAGGGTCATCTACAAGGTCAGACCAGGCTTCTCAGAGCTTTATGAAGTTGAGCCTTGAACACCTCCAGGGTACTTGAACAACTTCAACCTCCCCACAGTCCCAGTAAGTTATGTCCCAGTCAGAGGTTAGAAGCCATCTCTGCTACAGGCTGAACAAGTCTGGCTCCCCCAGCCTCTCCTAACAGGGCACGTGCTCCAGCCCACTAAAAGGATGCGATAAGGACAGGGAGGGATCACTCACTGATTACTGTCATCGGCAAAACATCCTCAACTTGGGGAAATTAGCTTATTTTATTGTCAATCAAATCAGAGTAGGATTATGAGAAATAAAGTAAAATCTTAAAATACTTTTACGTCCCACCCTCTTCTTCCTGGGCTCAGCTTCACTCTGCTTTCTCTACCTCCCTCCTGCCAGCAGCACAGGGCGATAGGGAATGCAGGCTGCAGTCAATGTGAGGTCCCTCCCATGGGAGACAGTCCTCCACAAACTTCTGCAATGTGAGTCCTTGCTACCAAAATCTTGCCATCCAGACCCAATATACTAGAGTACTCACACTTTAGCACAGGGACAGTACTCTGTTACAAGCTACTGATTGCACATTGGGGTGCTATAAATGTAATATCACTCTCATAAATGTACATGTTAATTTTTTTTTAACTGCAAGGTATATGGCTAATTGCACCTTTTCACCTTGTGGTTTCTTTGTGGGATATGAAATATAAAATTGTTACAAAGCATCACTTTAGTTTGTAAACAGTAAAACCCTTTGGTTATCAGGCAACTATGAGCTTATATCCTATTTATTTACAGACCTGTTATTTCCTTACTTTACTTCCCCTGTCCCACCATCACACACATTCCTTTTAGATAGGAATATTAGCAACTTGTGATTCAGAGATATACCATGAGACTGAAATGCATTTGGTCTTTTTCAGCTACTAAGTAAACAGGTACCATATAAGGAGCTTGGATAGGAATGCTGCAGGATTGCTGCATGTCCAAACAAATTAGGACGTTATAAACACAGGGAGTCCAAACAGTATCATTTCCTATCAAAAGTGTATTTTTTAAAGAACAGGAAAACTAGCATTGTACTTTCTGTCCATATGGACAATGGTTATTTTAGTATAGATATATATTTTAGCCATAACATTTTTCCATCCAGTGATTTATTTCCAGTACTATACCATCCTTAACTGGAAGCCTAACAAAAAGCTTTCTGAGCTGAAAATTCTATCTAAGTGGTCTAAGTGAGCAGAACTCCACAGAATAACAAAATATAAAAAAGTACTGACAATTTAAATATGTTGCTAATTCCACTGTTTGTGTCCAAATTCCAAAACCAGCCCCTGATTATTACATTTAAACATTATCTTTTTTCCAATACTTTGATTTGAGAAAAGAATATGTCAGGAGTTGCTCAGAACAGTGATTACAAGGTTACAAATAGCAAGTTCTAATGTTATTATATTTTCTTGGAGAAACTGGAAACACGGGACAGAGGTGGGCAGCAAAGTAAAATGTGGACATAATCAGTCCACATTTGCTGTAAGGAAAGCAAAATATGTGCCTTTGCATTTCTACCGCGTGAGAGAACATCAGTATAAATTAAATTGTTTAAACCAGTGAACAAATTTGAAGTGTAAATCCTACACTGAGTGTCGCCTGGACAGAGAGATTTCTCTGAACAATTTTTCCTGCGCTCTGTAGGCCTTGCTTGCCATGGAAGTGTCAAGTGTGTATTGTTTATACTTATAGACTGTGTGAAAATATGTGATGCTTATACTTGTTAGCTGTGTGCCTAATTATAAGGTTTAAGAACATAATATGTTTATAGAAAGAAAACCTTGAGAAACTGAAGATAATGAAACACCTGCAAATTTAGTAAAACCCTAAAAGCAGATTAATTAGAAAGAGGTTTCTATGCCAAGGATGATTTCAGATCGCGTGGACAGAACATCAGGTCCAATGAACTGGAGACATGAGACGCGTGCACAGACTGAGCTATCCAATCACCTTGTTACAGGCATGTGCCCCAAACAAACTAAACTGTATAAAAGTTAACTGATTTAAATAATAAATATGACATATTTGCCGACCATAATGGCCTGTGAGCATTATGTTCATGCCTCCCCATCGATAACTGAGAAAACTAGTACACTGGTCTAGGTCTTCAGCTGTCTCATTTACTTTGGACAAAGCTAAATTTTAGAGCATGTGTGCATGCATACCTGCATATGTTAAACATAAATGAAATATGATTCCCTACAACAGTACTCATTAGTTCTGTAGTAAAAAGTTTGCTGAACTGCGAATGGAACTTGTGACATGTCTTCGTAGCTACTGCTTTCATTCACTTTTGGCTGGTTATTTGTGCTCATAAACGCTAGTACTTAATTTGGAATATTAGAGAGTAAAGAAAGACAAATTTTGTGCTCTTCCACATGGTCAGATTTCCATCTTATGATGGAAATTTTAATGGAGATTATGTAGGTTTTTGCAATGAGGGAAGGGAAGGCAAGGCAAGGGAAGGCAAGGCAAGGCAAGGCAAGGCAAGGCAAGGTAAGGCAAGGCAAGGCAAGGCAAGGCAAGGAAGGGAAGCAGATGGAGACTCAATAATACAGGGGTCTGAAAATGAGAAGGGAGATCTTGAGGAGGGAGGAATCCAATAAAGAGGAGATTGCTGAGTGAATGGGCAGCAGCTTACATAGAAAAGGATAATGGAAGATTAACTTGGGTGATTTAAAGTGTCCGGTGTTGTGTTAGTTTTATTAGAAGAAGCAGTTGTTGTACAGTTGTTATTATCTGGTCACAAAGAGAACGCAGTCTTATGAAAAGTAAGTCATACATACAATTTCTAAACTAAAACATCAGAAAAGTACATAGTGGTGGCCTCTGTTGATTGAAGGGCATATTGAATGCTGGAAATTTTGATTTTTCGTCATATTCAATATGCTTGAATTCAGTGTGACTGACTATAACTGAGTAAATATTTGGTTTTCTTTGCAAAATCTACATTATTTCTACCCTATCAAAGTTGAATTAGTAATTTTACCACTTAATAACATTCTCTGCCCTTCCTTACCACATAACCAAATAGAGATAGATTTAATCACCTAGAATTTTTTTATGGAACCTAAATATAAATTTTAAAATTCCTATAGAGGCCAAATAGAGTACCACTAATAAACTAATGACTCGGTTAAAGAAAATCCAAAATATTTTCAGAATAATATTGTAAGACAGATCACTAAAAAACATTTTCATATAGTCAGGCCTCCAATGAAGACAAATAATGATTCTTCAGCCTATCCTTTCTAACCATATGGATTTGAAAAATTAGCTTAATGAAAACACAAGGAAATTAACTTAAAACAAAATACAATTTATCCAAATTATAATACACTTTCTTTAAGTAAAAAGTTTATTCATGGGTGGTTTCTTTAGCTCAGCTCTTTAGTAACAGTGTAACAGATCAGTTTGTTAGTGAAATTTTTAAGTAGAACCTATAGAAGCATAGTTTCTTGGGAAAATTTATGTCTATTAAATAGATGCATAAATGTGATTTTAGGAAATAAGTAATAGTCACCCTGATATAGTTAATACTGCACTCAAAATGGGAACTGTAGTTTGACCTTGAGGCTACCTGGTACACCACAGCCTGTTCACAAAGAGCCAAACTAAGTCTTTGCCTTCACTCTGCCTGTTGCAAGCTCCATATCACATCCAGACATTGCATCTAAGAGTGGGTTAAAACAATGCCAGTGCCAATAGTTCAGCTCTCTAGGAGATCATAACCTGTCTAGGTTTGTAGATGTCAGGTTAGTAATGCTAAGAAAATTATTCAGTTCTCTAGTATAGGTACTGCCACTTTTCTAAAATCTGGTCTTGGGTATGACAGTTATTAATTGCACGAGGGAACCAAATGTTCAGATGTTTTGCTTGAGAATAGTCTAGTTATGTTACTTTTCCCTGAGACACTACCTTATGAGTAGCAGGTCTGGGTAAATTGTGTTTATCAGAATTATTACAGAATCATTCCTAATTGACATTAAAATGAAATTTAAAGAATTTTCATCAAGGTTAAAAGTTTTATAAATGTAGCTATGGATAAATTTTTTGTGGCACAGTTAGCTGGCTGTTTGCATATGAAAGAGAAACCTTTACCCAATGAAATTGTCAAAGCTTGCTGCCATTTAACATTTTGTAAAATCTACATTAGAAATCAGCATTCTATTTTAAAATAACACTGTATGGTGTTATTGTTGCTTTGATAGGACATCCTCAACATTTGGAAAAAAGTAGTTCTAGGAGTATGAAAAAAGTAGAAACTGCACTTAAGAAAATTTAAATGCAAAATAACAAGTAACTCAATTCAGAATAGCTATTGCTACCCTTTTGTATCATCATGAGGTCAAACTCATCCCTTATGAAAATGTGTTCTTCAACCTTTTATTATTTTGATTCCTCAAATGTGCTGGATGAGCAGACAACATAGGACACACTTACTTTATTCCCTATAGTCAAGCTTTACTGTGTTGTTTGCCAAATTATTATGTATAGAGAACTAATATCTAGATGCAAAGTTACAAGACTGCAAGGATTTAAAGCACAAGCTAGAAATTATGTCCATTACTGTTACTACTCATCTGGGATGTGACTACATGAAGATAAATAAAATTGCATATCTTTGGATAGGCTCAGACTACTCGTCTCAGTTACTGCGTCCCTTTCAAAATATCTATTAACCTCAAATCAATTAAAGAATAAATGAGCAGCTCGGTGATCTGTCTGCACACCTAATTGCTTGTCTGGTATGGAAGTTCTATCTTTAATATCTCTTCACTGCAAGAAAGCTAGTATCCCTTAGAGAGGGATGACTAATGCCTATTAGAAATATTTTAATGAACTTCTGAATTTTTGGGGGAGGTGTCATAGCTTAACGGCAGATTTTTGCTCACACAGCTGTCTGTGCACATTTTAGGTACACTATTATCTCTTAAACTCACAGAGAGTAACAGCATGGTGCTAAGTATATTCGCTGGCTTTGCAGGAGATTGAAGCTCAATTTTATTTTCTGTTGGACTCATTATAAACTTAAACATTGCTCTTCTAGAAATGAGTCATAACTACCAAACTGGTTTGGAATCTGGTCCGTTTTCTGGAAGGTTTCATTTCAGAATTTGTTAAGAGTTCAAAACTGAAATGAGAGAAAATTTTTAAAAAAAAGAATATTTGACTTAGTTTCCTTTGTACTTACTTTTGACATAAACTAAGACAACAATTAAGATTCCACTCCTAAATCATGTTAAATTTACATTATTTCTTGCATGCAGGTCCAAGCAAAAGTATCTTAGACTTCAAACTTGCAACATGCACTAAGGTCAAAGCTAGATTAGATAACAAGAGCAACTGTCTGCTCTGCTCTTTACTGAGTCTGAATAATCCCCGACTTTAGGTTAATTGCTCTAAGGACTCAAATCTGAAAGGAACTTCCTATTTCTCTTTCTTACAGCATGCTCTTTTTCAAAAGAATTTCTAAGACAGTGTTAATGAATGGATTGTTTTAACAACAAAACACATCATTAGCTCCATTGGCCTATAATATGTCAGTAACAGCTGTGTAAAGATCAGTCTCTTGGGTAGAGAGCAGAACTTATATCTACATGACATGAAAGGATCAAAATCCACTGAGATCATTATATTTTAATAAGAGAGAAGCAGCAGCACCTTGTGGCATTTGTGTTTTTTCTGTGAAGATTCAGATGGGGATAACAGTGGAACCACTGAAAAGAAGAAAATGGAAAAGTAGCATTATTATGTTGTAATCTGGTGTCAGTAACTTAAGGTCAACAGTCGCAGAGCTCTGTTGCACCCTAAGTTTGATTCCAGAGAAAAAGGATCCTGATTTTGATTAGAGGTGAATGCTACGTGAATGTAAAGAAGACCATCCAGAGCTGAGCATGAGTCTGTTGCCAGAGCCTGTGCTGGAAAGATATCATGAGTTAAAACAAAATAATCTGTGTGGAACTGTGATTCTCATTAAAGATGCACTGTCAGTCTGTAGAGGAAACTGAAATCCAAGCCGTTCATTCATGAGATTCTTCTTTATCCTGAAAAGTAAACTGTAACTCAAAGAGCACATAGATCCAATATATTATGAAAAAGAACACAGCAGAGAAAACATTTTATGAATCTTGGAAACTAGTCATTATTGCAGAAATTTGTTAAATTTCGTGATATAGCCCACAAAAACAACAGTTTAAAAATGTAGTATGGATATCACAAGCATAGAATAGGTACCACAAAGTGAATAAGACTACAAGATCTTATTCATGAACTCTTTTCTTTTCTTATTTCAAAGAAGCTAGAAGGAAAAATCTGTCCAGTATTTTAAATTTCTGAATCAAAGTTAAAATTCTTCCTTTTCTTCTCTCGTATCTAGCAGTTTACTGCAATGTAGAAATGTTCTGTCCCTATTTCTCAGATTTTTGCCTTTTCTCAGCTCTAAAAAGAGGTTTTAAAAGATCAAGTAAAAATTCTCAAATAGTCAGTAATGGAAAAGGGTATTTTTTGTTTTAGTTTGTTTTTTAAACAAGGATACCAAGGGTTTCTGATTCAAAGACTGAATGACATCTATCTGAAAAAAAGTGTGCTTGAAAGAGTATGTTAATTAAGGATATAATCCCTTCTTCTAGAAACCAGGAATGGACAGAAAGGAGGAGTTAGTCAAACCTACATGCTGACGAAATAATTGTGGGAAGGAATGGGACACAGAGGAAAGAACTGAGAAGAATGGAACTGGTGTCGGTGAATAGCTTTGAATTACTGTAAATTCTGTTAAGAATTTGTACAGGATGATAAGGAAGAAGGAAAAGAGATAGCTCAGCAGGAGACTATTGAAAGTGTTTTGTCTTTGAAAGAATAGATATTTGATTACAGGTAAGCACATGCCGATATCTTGTAGAATATGCTGATCGTGAACTGTTTCTTCATCCATTGTTTAAGAAGAGTATGTTGCTCCAATCCTTTCTCCGTACATCAGTTAGAAGACAAATAAAATATTCTGAATAATTTTCAGTTGAAAGCCAGACTAGCATAAAAAATCCTCCTACCTCCATTCCTCTTGAGAAAACCAGTTTCTGAAAGGCTTTCTACTTCTCTTTCTTTGTATGTGTTTGTTTGATAGAGTTTTATTTATTTTGGTGAAGTTAATGGCCCCTAGGGTCCCCCTGTTCTGCATGAAGCACACAGGATCAGCAACAGAAACACATGTTTTTCTACCCACATGAGTTCAATACTCCTAAATCTAATCACAGTAATACCAGGAGGCTGGTTGGAAACCACTGAGTAAATTTGAAGTGGCCTTAAGCACAAGAGCTCTGCAGGCTTTTCATTAGCACTTCATAGTAGGGGAAGTAGCAAGGCATTGTTTTCTTCACTCTATGTTAGAAGTTTAAGTTCTAGGGGTGGAGGATTTATCATCAGTGTTACTTAACAGATAGTGCTATATTCCTTTCAGAACTAGTACAGATGTAAATCCTTCTAGCACCCAGAAGAGAATAAGCTTTCTTTGTCATGACAGTATCAGTAAAAAAAAAACCAGAACATCTTTTCAGTTTACCTACAGTGTGCTGGTGGAGACATTCTGGAAACTATCTGCCTGGGCTTAGTAAATCAGGGTATCTCATAATACTTCACTGCAGTTTCATATATACTATTATTTTCTTATGTTGCTATATTTATTCTGGGAAAGATTCTTTCTGAAGCTGTATTTTGTGGAATATTTCCTCTCTTTTCCTCCATCTTATCTCTTTCCTTTCCTCTGGCTATGAACTCTTTGTGGGATTTAATCTCAGCAAGGTGAACAATCCCTTAATGATCTTCATGCTTTTTTTATTCAATGGCCTTAGTTGTGGCTGATAACAAGGTTTCTTTTTATTGGGCTTATTTTCTTTATGTGGACATTTTTCTGTAGAAAACTGTACCTAATGGATGGCTTCAACTGAATTGCCAAGGAGCCTTCAAAGGGTAACAAATTTGAGGCACTGGGCACTGTTAAACTAGATTAAAAATGAGTGATCTACAGCTGAAAGCTTAAACAACGAGAGCTCATTATTCTGCAAAATCCTTAAAATTATTTCTAAGCTTCCATGAACTGTACTTGTAGCTACTTTTTAGTACTTATTTTTACTTTTAGAACTTATAACTTTAAATAAATCATACCATTTCATGTTTCAGATCATTAGAAGATGGCATGAATTATTAGGAAATAAGTACAAAAATTACTTTACAAAACTCTTATTGTATACATAAGTTCTATTGTGACTGAGCTTATGTTACAAAATCTTTGTGAGTCAGAAGGCAATTTTTTATTTTTAGTGTCTTTAATATATATATATGAATGCAAATCAAGTATGATTTGTTGCTGAAGAATAGCAAATAGTTAAATATTGCGTGTGTTTATAGCACAATTTTGTCTCTATGTTTATAATTAGCAAGAAAAAAAATTGTGTATTATTTCTTACTAACTCGTGTTTTCTGCTCAGTAGTTGCATTGAAATTCTTGCCTTCCAGACAAGTTCAAAGAAGGAAAGGAATGTTCTTCAACAATAAAAATATTATAAATATTTTTCTGAAATAGGACAATTTTTGAGAACAGACTTGAGATCCTTATGATGTCACCAAGAACATCACTTTTTTATTCTGAGTGGATTTATTATCCATAAAGATACCAGACTGATGATACTGAAGATGAAATTACCTAATTCATTGACATATATGCTTCAACACTCACCTGCAAAAGCTTTCTCAAAGGGAGGGAAATAGTCAGATAGTCACTTTTGGCTGGACTCTATCATCTTTGATGAATGATATTTTACTGTAGAAGGACTCCACTGAGGTTAAATATAGTAAAAAGCTGCTAATTTAGAGGTAGAAGAACCTTTCTTTTAACTGTGTCAAATAGATGAAAACATGAAGGTACAAAGTGGGAACTTTTTACACATCATAAATTTTGAGGGAAAATCTGTAACGTGACAGTTGTTTATTTTGGTTGACACAGTCAAGAAAAGTTTCTTTCCACCATGAAAGGTCAGTTTTTAGAGTTAGATCTGGTTCAGGTTTTAGAGTGAAGTCCTTTCAGCAACCCTGACAGCTTGCTAAAATTGAGCCCTGTGGAACACCATTAGTGAGGGGTTGTGAGCCTGATCTAACCCCATTAGATACAACGCTTTGTGCCTGACAGGTGCTTACAGATGCTTCTGAGTAGGATGAGGTCAAACCTTATGTGATGATGCAGGAGAAGAGGAAGCACTACATATGAAAATCCAGTAGGATTCAGCTGAATCTCAGCATAAACAACTGGCCAAGTACGACTTGCTGACCTTCTATAAGGACTGTCTCCAGCTCTCCACAAGACACTCTGGTATCTATGATTATAGGAGTGTACACCTTTAATAGCCTGCAGTTATTTTTAATGACATCTTTCCTACATGTACTTCACACCATAATTAACTAAAAGAAATCAAAACAGTCTTTATTATATTGTTGGTTGTCTTGATTTTTTTTTCTTTTACATTTCATTAAATATTCACCAAACAACATTGCAGTTTCAGACTTGTTTTGTCCTTTGTGGTTTTGCTGTGTTTTCAGGTATCAGTGCAACTATTTTACAGGTTTCTCATTGGAGTTTAATTTTTTTCTGAAAGTAATGTGACATTTTTATTCTGCTTTCAACTGCCTGACTAGATGTTAGTTTGTAATTTTCTTTGTAAAATCTCACTGTTCAGAGCTGAGCATGACATTAAGGAAGCACATTCATAGGAATCCTCAAGTTGATGTGTGTACTTCAGTTGATGTGTATGACATTTGAGGCAGGTTGCCTCATTGACTATTCTGTGGAAAGCACAAGAACTACCAGAAACTTTGTTAACTCAAAAGTTGTTTCAGTGCTGCTGATTTTTTGTATCTACTGAATTTCATGCAGAGATATAGAGACTAGCCCATGGACACTTGGTTGTCTTGCACATTTCAGTTTGGTTTCCCCACATGGTTTTTCATGACTGAAAGAGTTAAGGATTCAGACAGTTTATTTTGCAACAGTAGTCAGGTATTGGAAATTTCAAAGACCATCAGAAGTTTCCCTATGATTTGCATAAAAGAAATTCTTGTAAAATAATTTCAAAATAAAAGATTTCTTTTAAACCTCAGGTAAACTCTACTTGTATATGCAGAAGCACAGGATATTGCACATCTAATACACATTACACTTTTACATGAAAATAATTTTCTGTGTAACCTACTAATTCATTGGGAACAGTAAAGTGATGTAGCAATGAATTCCGTGGCCTAATTAGATATTTCTCAACTTTTTCAGTTGCCATTGAATATCTTTTGCCTAACTGTTGCATGATAAGCTAAGTAGGAGAACTTGCGTGACTGCTTGATTACATAATTATGTAATATATGTACAGGTAACAAAAAGCTTATCATTACTTGTTTCCAAAGATAAACAGCTCAAATATTATTGTGTAAAAATTTTTTGGACCTGCAGGGGTCTAATTTATTTTCCTGGATTGCTTCTGTTTATATCCTGAATATGGAATGATCAGAAATATAAGTAGAATTTAATGAGAAAAAAAATCTTGTCATTTTTCTTCTTGTCGAAATAAACATTGCACAGCTGTGGGTAATTTAATATGCAACTTATGCACCTTGAACCATCTTATTTGTCTTCTACTAAAAGGAAGAAACATTCAGGTCCGAGTCAACGGGACCAGATCCATAAATAAGAGGAATAAGGTCTATCTTGCTGGAACAGAATCTTTTAATCACCTTACATATATAGAGACTGCCCTCAACAGGAGATCATCACTAAGAAACCCAATTTTAACATGCAATATTCTAGATCTCAGGGAATGTTAGACATGAAAATTTCAGTTAATGAAAGAACCTGTTCACTTTAGGTGAGGGGGTTTTTTTAATATACGTACATGCTAAGAAGTAAAAGACCAAATGTTTTGAACACAATGTTTTTTGCTTCATTATTCTTTAGTAACATTAGACATTCCAAGACATAAGGGATAAATTTACACATTGAAGAGATATCCATATAACCACCTTCAGAATTCTAAACCTTCCAATCAACACATGGAAAATGACGGTGTTTGTTTTGCCTCATATTAACACAAAGCTATGAAAATAATGCTTGGGAAAGCCAACAGTAGGTCATGGTCAAGGATTTTATTGTTCTTTTCATTCCTCTCTTCTATGCCAACCTTCAGAGGCTGTGATGGAAAGAAATGCTATTATAAGATCAACTTCCTAAGTGAATTTTTTGAGGTATGTATTACTACTTCTCTTTGGTAAAGTTTGGGGTTTTTAACATCTTCATTCATGATGCATTTTATGATAAGTTGTCAGTCATTTCTGTTTGTTTGGGTTTTTTTTCTATACCATCCACCAAAATCATGCTTGTACTTTTCAGATGGGAAAGAAATAAAGACAGATGTACAACTGTATGGAAGAATCTGTAATGAACTAGTACTGTAGGGTCCAAAACACTGACTGGCTCCCTACTATGCAAGATGATGCACAAACACACACAAAAAAGACAGGTCTGTCTCAGAAATCGTAGCATCACACCTGTATGCTTTGAAGGAAATAAGTATTGAAAGATAGGCAAGTTGAAATATTGTCCTATGCTAAGTCCTTGTTTTCTCATGTTAGAAGGCACTTGAGTTTGGTGGTCTAGGGAAAAAAAAAGGGTATTCAATAGAAATATTTTGGGATTTCTTGATTTCCAAAAAGAACATAGTTACCTTATCCTTGCCAAGTACTCCGACAAAATGCTCATCCTCTGCATGAGTGTACTGCAGTTCCTGCTCAGTGCACTTTCCACGTTATCATATTGGACTCTATGATCCCTGTGGATCCCTTCCAACTCAGAATATTCTGTGAAATCCGAAACAATTCTGTGAAATCAATTCTGTCTGATTCTAATACAGTATCGTGAATACAATTCGTGATAAAGGTTCTCCTGACCATAAATAACACAAGGAACATATTGCTTTTAGTTTTTTGCTGTCTCAAGTTAAGGCAGTACAACAAAATAATATCAGTCTGAAGAAAAATTTCTCTTCATTGAAGAGATGGAGCAGGCATTCAGTCTTCTCTCAGCTGTAATCAGAAACCTCACCTTCTCTCTCCAGAAAGCCAGAACATTCCTTGATCTGCCAGAATGATCCTGGTAACAAAGTGAGCAAGAGGCCTATTAAACACAAAATACATAAATGATATTTGTTCTCAGACAACTGCAAGAGCAGTGTAGGGAACAGAACAAAGGACTCTCTGTAACCTTTGTTGATCTCATCAAAGCTTTCAATACTGTGAGCAGAAAAGGTCTGGGGCAGATTTTGGAACGTTTAGGATGTCCTACAAGTTCCTTAAAATGATCATCTTACTTCATGAGGATCAGCATGGCTGAGTCAGATATGGCAATGCGCTTTCTGAGCCCTTTCTAATAACCAGTGGTGTGAAACAAGGCTGTGTTCTTGCACCAACCCTATTCATAATCTTTTTCAGCATGATGCTCCAAAGGGCCACAGTAGACCTTGATAAAGAAAATGGTATCTACATTCAATACTGTACTGATGGAAGCCTATTCAACCTAAGGTGACTGAAGGCCCACACCAAGATCTTAAACCATCTTGTCCGTGAGCTGCTTTACACTGATGATTACACCCTCATCGCCCACACAGAAGTTGCTCTGCAGCGTTTAACATCCTGCTTTGAAGAGGCTGTTGAGATTTTTGGGCTGGAAGTCAGCTTAAAGAAGACAGAAGTTCTCCATCAACCGGCACCTCAGGAAGTCTTTCTTCATCCCCACATCACCATTGGCCAATCAGAGCTCAAATCAGTCCAGCAGTTTAATTACCTAGGTAACATCCTCTCCTCGGACGGTAAGATTGACGGAGAGATAGACAACAGGTTAGCAAAGGCATATAGTGCTTTCAGAAAACTCCATAAAATAGTTTGGCGAAATAAAAACCTGAAGAAAAGTACAAAGATCAGTGTTTACAGAGCCATTATACTGTCTACTCTTTTATATGGATCTGAATCATGGGTCATTTACCACCACCACCTGTGACTCTTAGAACGTTTCCATTAACGCTGCCTCCGTACAATCCTAAACATCCACTGGTCAGATTATGTGACTAACACGTCTGTTTTAGAACAAGCAGCAATCATAGAGAGGTGGTTTTGATTTTTTTCTAGAGCCTTAAATAGCCATGAAAAGGGGTAGAAGAGCAAAAGTAATGAAATTATTCCACCAAGCTAAATTAGCTATTCATGTATTTTGTATTAGCAGAAATCTGATGGAGAAACTGAATTCTTAAAGGTATTTTTAAAGAAAGGAGCCTTGATTCCCCTTTGATTCAAATATATTAATAATGAAAACAAAGGAAAAAAAATTGAAACTGCTTTTCTAGGTTTACCTCTTCTCTCTGTCACCCAAGGGGTAGTGTGCATTTATTTTTTATTCCTCTGCTTAAATTTGAATTCTGGCCAAGGAGGTACTTAGGAGAATGGTGGCACTTTCCTCGGAATCCTACCCTCTTGCACCTTTTCCTCTGTCAGCCTGTCTGAAGATATGTATTTATCTCTGAAAGGAAAATTATCTAATCCCATCATACACCATAAAGAGAGCTGGGAGGTGAATAAGTGACTGATAGAT
Organism: Manacus vitellinus; assembly: GCF_001715985.3. Taxonomy (NCBI): domain Eukaryota; kingdom Metazoa; phylum Chordata; class Aves; order Passeriformes; family Pipridae; genus Manacus; species Manacus vitellinus. The sequence continues at coordinate 8,293,422 of NW_021940208.1, read as the reverse complement.
TTTTAATGTTACTTTACGTGGTAGATTCTTTGCTCTATAATCTTAAAATTTCGGAAATGTACAATTCCAACTACTGCTTCATTTCAGAACTCCTTTGTTTAAATTTCTTACGTTTAATCACATGAAATGTGCTGAGCAAACACAGGAGTTATCCACTAACAACTTGGTTATTGACATCAGTAAACTTTGCCAACTATGGTTTTCACTCCTGTAGATTACTGTCAAAAATACTGCTAAGTGTAGTTGGAAGATATTTCCTTCCCCCTCTCTACCCAATGTTCTGAAAAAAACATTCATAGTGCATTTTCCATAGCATTGCCACTATGGTTTGTATCTGCATTCAAATAACGATAAATAACAGCCATAATACAAATTTGGGCTGTTTATATCTTAATTCTTCCTCATTTTCTCTTTTTTCTTTTTTTTTTTTTTAAGTCATAAATAGAAACTCTGCTGGATGAATTGTCTTCTTTCCCATGTTTTTCTATTTTGAAGTCTGCTCTAGCACATAAATAAAGAAGTAACTATTAGATGGTGTCTTACAGACCTCCAGTAGTCCACAGGCCACAAGTTGCAAGAGACTGCACTAAAGTACTTAAGAAACATGTCAATCAATTGCCAACCCATTAGTAATTACTTTTAAGAACTCCCACGGGATGATAGAACATAGATGAGTGTAATCTCCTTGCAAAGGAAACCTCTGTGAACAGAACCATCTACATATTAATCCTGGATCCTATAAATATACCATGGAAAATACTGAATAATCTGTAAGCATTCAACAAGTAACAAGGTGATAATAGAATAAACATCTTGCCAGACATTTGTACCAAAGTATATTTTCAGACCTAATCACCTTCTATGAGGTAGTAACTGAAGCAGAAAAACAGGAGTGTAGCATCCTGGTTTAAACCCTGATAAGCATTTTTACACTGATTTGTATGACTTTGGTAAGAAATTGTAATAGAGATGAACCATATTACAATAGAGTGGTTATAGGCAAGTTGAAACAGAACATACTAATAAAGATGTAGTACTAATTGAACATTTTTAAGGAGAATTCAAATGTCCTAAGTCCTATAAAATTAAATAATTTATTAATAATTTATTTTCATTGTAAGTGCAACCTTGGAACAAATCAATGAATGTTGGAATGAGAGAGTCAGTGCCCATCTCCATTTTGGAAGAGATCAATAAAGAGCACTGAGAGACATTAGAGATGATTTCTTAGTTCTGTTTACTTTTGCAGCAGACTTCAGGAAGCAGAATATCAAGTTCTAAGCACTACATGTTGCAAAACATAGAGAATATTATAGAACAAGAGAGAAGATAAAATAAAATTATGAGCTTTACAAATAAGAGAAAGAAAATGGTGTTTTTGACAGACAGCTTTTGTTCAACTGAGGAAAGACATGCTGAGAATTTACCATTTATGAACATGCTGAGAAGTAACCATTTATGGAATTAAATTTGCCATTTATGGACCTATGAAGGTTTCTTGTTCTGTCTATCTTTTGAAGACAGCATGAGAAATAAGCAACTCAATTTTCAGCTGGAGAGATTTTTTTAGAGGGTTTTTCAGTCTAAAAGTAGAGGTGAGTGCTGAGTGATGGAGGCTGTAAAATTCGTATCATTAAAATAAACACAGTTTAGACAGACATGGGACTAGGACAATCTATATATAATGTGTTCTGACACAGGATGGGAGAAGGAACCACAGAACTCTGTCAACCTCTGATTTACCTGTTTCACCCAGAATGACAATTTCCTAAGTATTTTTGTTAACTCCCTCTGAATACTAGCTAAAATTGTTGTTGTCTGCCTGTCTCACATAGCTATTTAGTTAGAAGTAAACCACTTACATTGTCTATCATATGTAAGTAGGGGAGAATAGAAAACCCTGCCTTTTACAAACTATATTTAATTTGAACATGTTGCTGATAATGGCCATAATTCAGTACTTTTCAATGGAATACCATTTATAAGTGTGGCATTTACAGATTTTAATATTGAGATGAACAAGTAACTACTGCAAATATTTTTTCAGCAAGTATGTAAGATACTGTATTACCCTTAGTACTCTGACCACCTCTTCTGAAAAAAGTTACCATCATTTGTGCTCAACAGGATGAGTAAACATCATCAAGGTTTCTTAGTGTAGTTAATTTTATTCTGAAACAAATTTACAACACTGATTTGTTTTAGAAATGTTTTATAGCCAGCCCACATACTGGAATTTGGTTCTGTCCAGTTTTGTAAAGTAGAAAACCATAGTCATCTGGCTTTACAGCTGCATGCCAGGTCTGGGAATTAAATGAGTAATTACACAAAATTAAATTGGATTCAATAAATGAATAGATATGTAGTCTGTTTATTTTATTTGACTGTAACAATGTGATATATAAGCTGCAAACATGATCAAATTTCTTATAATTCTTATACTTAGCTAATTAAGACTGCAGTTTTCCACTTATATTTTACAAAAATTTATTTGGCTTATTCAAAAATTGTGGATTTTTTTCATATTGTGTTAAAATATATCTACTATCTAACATACAGGGATATTCCTTGTAGGTCAAAAGAAATATACTTCTACTGACTACTTAACTCATTATTTGGATGTGAACTGGAGTGTAGAAAATGATTTTCTCTCCAAATCCATGATTTCCTTGCCACTCAGATCTTTTCTGAAGATTTGTCTTTACTGTGATAACTACAATTTGTTGTATTATATGCAATCAAATCAAATGCTAATAAAAAATACTTTGCATTTTCCTCCAGTTTCTTTAATGTTTCCTGCTTTTCTTCTCTCTCTAGCTGTTTTTCAGCTCTGAGGGGCAGGAATTATGCTATACTATATAATTCATAGAATGCTTTATACACTGTAATGCTATGATATATCATATTCCAGTGATCGTGCTCCTGTAGGAAAAATCTCTGAAGTGTATTTCATTAGCATGGCAACGATCCTTGAATAAGTACATTATGTGAAATAAAGGGCTTTAATCACGGAATCATAGGATTGTGTATTAGTTCAGACTGGAAGAGACCTTAGTAAATCTTTAGCCCAGCTCTCTGGTTAAATCCATGAGGACTGTTCCCATTTACGTTCTTCACCTCCATGTGTACAACAAGGATTATGAAGACCAAACTGAGGCTGAGCAGCCTATAGCTCCATGGATTGTCCCTCCTACCTGTTTTGGAGATGGGTGCAGTAATGCCCTTTCTCCAGCCACCAGGGACCTTACCTTGCATGATCTTCACAACCTTTTAAAAATTACAAAAGCACCCCAGCAATAACATTAGCCAAAGAAATTAGATTTCAACAGCTTAAAGGGTGAGATTCAGCTCCAGATGAAGTCTCTTAAATTTAGGCATGAATAGTAGATGTCTATACAGAAAGATAGATATTTAACCCCCTCATGTAGAAGCACTTTAAATCTTGCCTATTGGCAGGCAGATGACTTACTTCTTGAATGCCACTGACTGCTTTAACTATTTCTTTAGTTACTATTACAAGTTTCATGTATTATATCTGTAGCTGTTCTACTGGCAAAAAAAAAGTGTAAGAAAGGATTAGTAGATAAATGTGAAATTCAAGAAAATAGTCTTCCCCATCTTTGTAAGGGGATATCATACTTGACAAACTAATTCGTTTCTTTCTGAGAGTCAGCACACAGACAAAAAAGATACAGTTTACTCAGATTTCCAAAAGACATTTGACAAGATTCCTCACTAGGCATTCTTCAAGAAAGCATCCTACTGTGGAATAAAAAAAAAAAGGCCATTGCATGGAGGAATACCTCTTTTAAAAAAATCAACAAACCAGAAACAAAAGTAGGAGGTAATGGTCTATTTTCCCTGTGGAGTGTGATCATTAATGGAAAAAAGTTCAACAGAGTTCTGTACTGGTGCCTGTGTTATTCATATACACTCCAGGAAAAGCAGACAGTGAGGTGATAAAGTCTGCTAACAACATGGAATGTCTACAAAGCAATTCAATGCATATATATCTAAAGCAATGCCCTTAGGAAAAAAAAAAAGCCAAACTTTCCATACACCTTCATGGCTCTAACTGAGCAATTAGAACTCAGGAAAGAGATCTTCATTTGTATTAAGCAACTGTGTGAAAACTTCAGCTCAATTATCAGTAGCAGAGCAAAACTAGACATTAGGAATCACTAGAAAAAGAACAGTGGGGTTTGGTTGGTTTTGTTTTTGTTTTTTTTTTAAAGAGAAGACAACATGTCCCACTATTCAACCCCATGCCCCTATCTTGAATGATATATAGATATCTGACTCTCCTATTAAGGAGGACATATAGTAGTTTTAGACAGAAAATGCAGAGATAAAAGGGACAGGAATGATTTACTTTTAGACAGTAAGGAACCATTCCCCATGCAAGGAACCACGAAAGAGAAAGATATTATTCATTCTGCTAAATTGATACGGGAAGGAGATGGACAAGGAGACACAATAGAGATCTACATAGTCATAAATGACATGGAGAGTATGAATGGGGAAAGATTTGTCATTGCCTCTAAAAATATAAACATTAGGGACCATCAGATTAAACTGACAGTGATGCTCTCTGGCACAACTTACTTTGTATTTCAAGAAGCACCAAAGGCTTCTGAAAGCAATTTGAAACTCAGGGAAATTATTATGAAACTGATCCACTGAGGGCTATGAGACATGAAAACACACTTTGCTTATACAGTTCATGATCTGCAAATTTATGGGAATGTATTGAAGACCATTCCAGTAAAATATTTTTATTTTCACTAGTGTTTTCCTCACACTTTCACCTCTGCATCTATTAGCCATCATCACAGACCAGATACCAAATTTGACAAGCTTTAGATTTAATGACTCTTCCAATGCTTCCATCAGTGTATTTTTGAATATGATTTCCAGCTGTTTGTGAAATAACAGATTCTGCCATTTTCCTATATGTTCCTAGGCCTCTTGTGGTTTTATCAGCTCCTCGAAAGAAAAAATAAAATCATTACTACTAAAATTTTTAGGTGATTACTGCTGAAATTTTTAGATGAAATTTTTAGATTTTGAGTAAAATAGAAAGCTCTTATTTATACATACTGATTTGGATAGATTTATAAGCAGGGAAAAAAAAACACATAAGGAACTCCTAAATGATAAAGATCTATATTTTAGAATAGGGTTTCAGTAAATTCTTTACCATTACTAGTCCTCCTGTAGTACAGTCAGGAGTTACAGGATTGTTAAAAAACGTACTTGATATCTTGATGTCTGTATGCAGATGGTCAGACAACATCATACTCTTAAAATGCTTGGATCAATGAGTAATTAGCACAGCTCTACAGCCTCTGACTTCAGAGTCACGGTTCTGAGCCTCAGCACCAAGTCTAGACAGAAGTAGAGTCTACTATATCATTCTAATACTTTTCTCTGTTTTTTATGTCATGCCTGTTACCATGAGACAGAACACAGATAATGAAAAAATACTCACGCTTTCAAATTTGGCACTTTATACAGAATCCTTATATTTCAGCATCCTTACTGATTCCCAGATCTTTTTGTGTGATTTTTGTTTGTTTATTTGTTTTGGCTTTGTTTGTTGGTGGTTGTGTTTTGTTTGTTTGTTTTTTCCACTTATCAGACAGTTCACCAAAAATCCTCTTTGACCTAGAGATTTGGGAATCACTCTGACTTCTGTGTTGCAGTGTGTATGCATCTCTGACTAAATAGATCTCAGAGCGGGCTTTATCATAATAGCCTGTCAATCTTCAGACCTGAAATAATATTTTCTACTATGATTGTGTTTTGGATTATATTTTTTACTACAGTTACTGGTTTCTTTTTATCTCTTTTTCTACAGTGATGGGTTCAACTGTGCTCCTGATGTGCTCTTCTTCTTGAGTTTATTAAAACAAGAACATGATATTTCAGCTGATTTCTGCTTCTACTTTGTTACTTTAGCTCAATCATTTATTAATAAAGTATTTTTAGGTCTCTTACATTTGTATTAGAATGTTTTTGTTATAGTTCTGCATTGAAAACTCCTTTGATTTTTTCAGTGGGTTTACCATGTTTTCTCCCATAAAATGATAAAACAAACCCATTCTCTTTAGCACTCACCTCCTACTCTCTTTAGCACTCACATAATATCACAAAATACCCTGAATAGGTCAAAGGACAATTACTATGAGAATCAGGCCGTGACAAATCTTGCATGAAAACAGAAGACACAGAAAAGCAGATTAATTTTTGTTATATCCTTGGCATGAGACTAAACCTCTCTGAGACTGTGTGCAAGCTGGAGCTAAATTATTTGACATGCCTGCAATGTCCTGTGGCTACAAAATTTAGAAACATCAGAGGATGTTAGTACTCCAAATACTTTTGCCATGTAAATGTAGCTTATGATGAAGATCTAGTTCAGTATAAAAGTAAGTCTTGTTTTGAAAGGAATGGTGGTGTACACTATTGATTTTTGTCAACCTTCATTCTAATAAATATCTTCTACTTTTAGTCTCTATGCAAACTGCTTTTCAATTATATCCATCTATAATAAGTTGCAAGTTGGAGTATCCTCCACTGTTACACTCATCATACTAAAATTAAGGGTCTTAATCTTCATACGCAAAAAAAAAAATCATAAGCTAAGATAAAAAAGAAATTTCTGTTCTTGGTATTGCATTAGTACTATACAATCAAGAACACTGGTGAATGAACTCCTTCTTTAGGAAACACTCAATTTTGAGCTTTGCTGGGTACAAAAATATAGAGAACAATAATGCAGTTTTTATATTCTCAATAAGTCTTTTGATCATCAAGGAGAAATAGCTTCAAACTATTTTCCTTTGAATCCACTTTAGATTTCTTTGTTCAGTGTAAAAAAATAAAAATAAAATAAATTGAGGCTTACTAAAATAAAAATTAAGTGGTCAAAATTTTCTGGTTTGCTGTTTCTCTTGTGTACAGAGGATATAAAATGCCACTCATACAATTAACTTTTTCATGCAAGGGTGAAAACGGATACAAAAGGTGAAATACAGTGAAGGAGTGAACACATTACTTTCAAGTAACATAGCATGTTGTCTTCTGGAAATTATTCTGAAAACCATACTTCATGTATGACTCCTTGCTGTCTGATTTACAGTGCCACCATAACTCCTAATAAAGTGCCTGCCAGCCTTTTCAAGGGCAAAAGAAATCTATAATTAAAAGTTTTAAAGCAGTACATTATTTCCTTTCCTTATTTCTAGGGAACAGGAAAAGTCAGAGCAACAGTATTTTTACTGGAAACATTTTTAAATTTGACAACATGCTTCTGTGAATAAACATCCAGTTTATGTGGCAAAATTCTTCTTAAATCAAATATGAAACTCAACTTTTGTAGAAATGGAAAATCTGTGCTACTGACAAGCTGAAAGCATCTCAGTGTCTCTTGCATGAAAACTTTTTTTGACTTCAGGAAACTTGACATAATCTTTATTATGTAGTGTGCTATGCAGAATTATAAGCAACTTTCTTCATGCTCATATATGCAAAGAAATACAACTATGAATTATTGATTTGTTGATTGTAAAAATGGCTATACACATAAAAGTTTTCTGCAAAAGTGAATCTAAAACCAGAAAAAACTCTGCACGGTTCTGTAACCTCAAAGTATCCTATGCTGAATTGAAAAAGCCCCATTAATCTGTTTTTTGTAATAGTTTGTTGGATGTTTCCTGAGAGAAATTTGGATAAACCCTATCTTCTGACAAATGTAGGTCAGAGTTTGCTTCTTATCAAGCTGCAGTGATTTCTTTGATTTCACTGAAAGACTTCTGACGTCACTTAATTTAAGCTTTTCCATAGATGAGTGCTTAGTCAATGTTCTGCTAAAAATTGGCTTCAAGCTAAAAAAATAAAAATATTTACATCCTGTCTCAATAGGAATTGCATGAATTGCAGTGAGAGTTCAAATCTGGGGGTGTGTCCCCAGTAAAAAAGTAGAAGTGGTAAATAGGCAGCATTGGAACTACTACTCATAGGCTTTTCATATCAACTGAATTTTCTTATTAATTTACAATGATTTTCTTATTACCCAGCTACTCTGGAACCAAGGAACAACAGGTTATTTCACACTCTCCTTCCTTTACTTGTACTGAAGAATAAACTTTGTGTTTTGAGTCTCTGGTTGAGGATACCTAGGCAAATTCCAATTAAACTCCTTAATACTTCTGAACCTCACCACAAAATGACCTTTTCCTTCTGCTATTCAATGACAATATCAGCTGTTCCGTGACAATGGGAGTAAAATGCCATGAGCTGCATCCAAGGTCTGCCTCATATTCTGGGAAAATTCAGTCCTATAAAGTGAAGCCAACACATATAAAATTGTGGTCTTCTGTAGTAAAATAGTTATCAGTCTGTGGAGCTAATGTACACTTGTAGAGGAGATAGTGCCAGCAAGTGTCTATAATTTCAATTCTGTCATTTGCTTTATGCATCTATGATTATAATTTTGGAGTTGAATCTTACCTTTAAGCAATTTGCTAGTAAACATTGTTGCAAGCAGCAAGCATTAATGCATATGAGAGACCAAAATCATAAGTTCTTTAAATGATTTAAAGTTGATTCCCTTTGGGCCCCAAAATGTCTATATTCTTTGCACTTAACTTTTGCAAACCAGGTTCTCAGTAGGTGTCATAACTGCCTCTACATCTAGCAAAACATTTTAGCTATTGACGTAGGCATCAGTTTTAGGGTTCATTTTATCATCTTTGTTATTGCATGACACTCTTCAATCCTGTTCTGGAAACCCCAACAAATTGGAATACAAAATTCTAGAGGTCTTCCATTAAAAACACAAAAATTGTGAAAAAGACAATTTTTACCTTATTTGGAACATTTCATAGGGAATATAAATCCTGAAGGAGATTTCCAAGAATTTTCTAGAGAATGGGGATAGAACATCTGTTGGAAGCAGCACCAGAACACCCTGTAGTTCAATGGCTCTGGCACAAGCATAGAAACCCAAGCTTCAAACCTCCACCCTCCTTTAATGGAGAAAGGATATGAACTCTTTTCAGGTGAGTGACCCACGGAGTCAAATTGGTAACTCCTGCATATGATGGACACTTTACCACTGTAAAGAGCTATTTCCTCACTGCTGCAGATGACCCTGGTTTAGATGAAGATTTACTGTACAAAAACATGCAATTATCACTGTCCTTTTATAAAGGTCGATGTAGGAATAATTTGTATAATAACTCCCAGGAATAACTCTTAGAAAGTAAGGAGACAGATTCAGGCTAAGTATCAAACCAAGCAGTAAAGCCAGAGAAGACTTAAAAGTCAACAGGCTTTAAAAGCTTATAATGGAAATAAAAAAGGGCAGTAATTACCAACTAAAAGCTTTACTGTCAAGAGTTAGACTTTCATATACCTTATCCCTCTGGCATTAATCTTTCTGGAATGCTCATTGCAAAGAGTTAATATATTTGGTGTGAGTGCTACAGAATTTTTTTTTTTAAATTCTAATTTTAAACAAAAAAGTATAATTACTACAGTTTCATCTCAATCAAAAGTTTAAGGACTTAAAAACTTCAGTGCCCCTCCCCTTTGAGATACACATCTGGAGAAATAGAAAACAGTTTTACGAAAGCTGAGCTTTATGCTAAGGAGAGAATGAAATTGTCGCAGTGTTTAATCAAAATCTACGTATTAACATGGGAACATGGAACTTGACCTGTTAAGGAAGACATTGGTTTTGTTGCATACTCTTTGCAGGTACTGTGTCACCCATTGTTTTCATGTAGCACTCAAACTTTCACCATGTTCAGATTTTTTTTTTTTATGGTTCAGTAAATACCATATTGCCATTGCAAGTAAAAGGCTTCAGGCATTACACTATTTTTCCTTCCCGTAATTTTTCAAGACATCAAGGATAGAGTCTATTTGGTTTGTTATGAAATTGTTATGAGAATTTCCTGTGGGAATCAAGTAACAGGAACTTTGCACCTAGTGTCTCTTGTTACAATGCGGTATTTAAGGGAGTTTAACTTTCAGAGGACTTGAAAGTAAGGACAATAATCTCAGAATAAAAGCCTCAGGGTTGTAGACAATGCATTGATGGTCAGTTATCAGTCACTGAAAATGTACAACCTTGAGCTGGAAGAAATTGCCTGAAGAATAAGAGGGAGGGAGGAAGGAAGGAAAGCAGGCAGGCAGGCAAAAAAAAAGCAGCTGAGCAAACAGAATAACACAGCTGGTGAAGCCTGGATATGTAGCACCCTCCATCATCATGCACAGTGTATACCAGTAGCCAAACTACAGCCTAGACAAAGGTCCAAAGGCAAAAAACTCAAATAGTTTTATAAGTAAGAACTCAGCGCTCAGTGACAAAGGTTAATGTCACAGAATGATGGGGTGGTAGAAGCTGCAAGATTGCTGCCAGCACAAGAGTCTCAGTTCCTTCCAGTTATATCATGAGCTCTGACACTCTAACAGCCTTTTGACCTGCCAGAAGATTGTCCAAGACTGCATATGGCAAACTGAATACGTTATGTGTCCCAGGGTATATTTTCTTAACAAAGGCAGTGCATTTTTCCTCACTAAGAAACCCTCTAACTTCTCAATAAATAAAGCTTTATGTATGTGACAAATAAACTTTAGTGCATGTAAATTCAGTTTGACCTCTTACTACTTCAGGTAACAGCTTGAAGGCGTGTGGAATACCACTGATGGCATTTCTGTTTGAAGGAAAGGGAAAAAATAAATGCACAAAGACCTTTAAATCTGCATAAACTAGTCTTGAACATTTCAAGCCTTAGTGAGGCAGAAAAAAAGGTCCTCCTGTTTGTGAAACTTAGATTACCCACTCAGAAAACTACCACATGGTTTAGATAATCAATAATATGAATCATTATATAATGAGTTTATGTAATCAATTATACAAAATGTCCATAGAATAATAGATGTACAGGTAGATTAGGCGTGGAGCAACCATTGTTACTGATCAAATATGTAACAATAATAATGTGTTTAGACAACTATTTAAGATTTTAGAATGCTATAAAATTAATACTAAATTCCTATTCCACTAGTTTTAGATGTGCTTCTCCAAGGTAAATCTGGAAAGACATGGAAGTAAAAAGATATATCCAATATTAACTGGCGATTCTGAAGGATAGGTTCAGTATTGAAAAAGAGAATATTTTAGGGAAACACCTTCCCTTGGTGTAAGTGTTGAACAAGATGAAAGAAAAACAAATTTTTGCAACTATTGTCGCAAAGTTATTTAAAGAATGCAAAAAGAGGAATCTTATCCAAACTGTACGAAGATAAACAAAAGGTGTTACCCAGATTTACCAGAAAGAGGAAACACACCTTAGTTTCATCTGGAAAGTCTGTAAATCTGATAGAAAATGATTTGTGATTTTTCTGAGGTTTTTGTTTATTTGTGTATTTGTGGGGTGAACAAACACTTCGCCCACAAAATCATTTTCCTTAGGATTCTACTCTTCCAAATTGGAACAGAATAAATTATTCAAAAGCAGTAATACATTTAAAGGTCAGTTTAAACTAAAAAATATGCAGAATGGCTGAATAACATTAATTAGTGTTATAACAACAAACGCAATTGAGTTTAGGTTTGGATGGAATTCAAAGGAAGGAATAATGAAAGGGAGTAGCAAAGAAGTAGCAAGTTGGCACTTATCAAACAGGAAAAAGATGATTGAATTTGTAGAGAAAATATCAGATAATTGATTGAATTTTATCCTAATTTCTATTTTACAGTGGAATGATATATTCTAAACGAGTCCCATATAATTTATTATATCACAAAACTGTCTTCTTGACTTGTTTTTGTAAGACATATTGTATGAGTCACTGTAAAGTGGACTAGATAATGGTCTGTAAAAATAATCTGGATTTAGTGGGGATTCAGGTACACACACAAATCTTACTTATCTCCATTTACTATGAGTCAGTGATGGATAAACCAAAGGTGTAAAATTTCTGATGCATTTGGAACTTTCAGATCAAGACTTTTCATATGGTGTGACCACAATGCATTTCTTGATATATATTTTAATAACCTATTCTACTCTACTTAAGACATAATTGTAGACATTGCCTGTTTGAGTTTAAATGTTGCTATCTTCTTCCTCTAGGCATGACATCCTTGTAATTCCACCAATAGTATGTTAATTTTTCAAGTTTTGTTATATAACCATTAACTGTGATTTTCTCCTTGTATCCTACCACCTCTTCAAAAAAGGCTAAGGTTTTTACATGTCTAGGAAAATAAACACAAATCTGTTTAATGGCTGCTGAGATGTTTCCCTAGCCATTTATATACTTTGCATGAGATACATTTTCTGAAGATTCCAAAATATAAATAAATAAATAAATTTAGACTAAATTAGACTTCAGTATGAAAAAAAAAAAATTAAAATTTAGCCTTTAGTTTCCTCCCTACATTTTCAGATTAATTAAAGTATCTGGTAATATCTTTTTGATGTTCTGATACTTTGATTTTGTTTTATGTATTTTGATATGCCTTTCACAAGAACCATAAAGCCAATACCCAATGGATAGCATAAAGTCTCCATTGTGAGGTATCAAAACATCCAGGAAGATAATGTCAACCATTGAGGAAGCAAAAACAGTTTCAGTTTCAGAGTATAATTCTGAGCTGATTATGAATGTGGTTTAAAAAAAAAAATCAGCCTCTGTTCCATTAATGAGGATGCTGAGGCTGGAACTGTCAGAAATGGTGCCACTTCTTTCCTTGTTCTTTTATTAATTTATATCCTAAACCAGACATCCTGACACTTTGAAACTGGAGCCTGCAATACTTGAATAAACATTGTGTCAGATCTCCCAAAATTGCACTTTGTATACACAAGCTGATATTTGTGTTACTGAAGTTGAGTTAAAAGCAACCTATTTGAATGCTTCTTCTGATAGCTGATGTTTCAACAGCCAAATGCAGTAAACAAATAAAAGAAAAACATGAATGGAAAGATAAACCAGCTTTCTACATCTAGACCAGTAAAAGTCTGTGTGGTTGATCTAGGAGTCATTAGCATGAAAATAACCACTGCAATAACTTGTCTCTGGTGAGAGGGAATTTGTGCCAGTCCTAAAATCTTGGCTTTCTATGTTACATGCAATGACTGATTGTCTCCACTGATTGTGTTGAACACTAGTCTGGCAGCCTCAGATGTCAAATGTTTTATGTCATTCACTGATATACTGACTTCAGATGTCACAATAGCTGCAACAAGTAACTTAAGTGAATTTAATGTATCCAAACAGCGAATATGAATGAAAATATTGTTGGATGAGTATCTTATTTCTTCTGCATAAAATAAAAAAACCCTACATGTCAATATCACTTGTTAGACTTAATATCAAGGTAAGAACTGACTTCATCATCAGGTACCACAAGATTTTCTTTCCTCAGCAATCAAAATTTGTTGTCATTCTTCTCATTTAAGCATATTCTCCTTCTGAGAAAAACCCTTTTGTGATAATATTGTGACAAAGCTCAACACAACCCTATATCCATCCAACTGCTATTCTCTTCCAGTGAGGGCTGTTAGGCAGTGGTGTGCATAAAGGGGATTTTTTTGCTAAAATCCATTGTCATTTGTGCAGTTGAGTGTCCAGTTAAATCAAGGACTTACTATATATTGGATTGAACCTTGAGCAGTTAATTCTTTGACAGCTACCAACTCTTCAGGCTGTTTGTGCAAAAAGCTCAGTACAGAGACCAGAGCATCCTGCTAAAGAATTCAGGAGAATTTCTGATACAAACTTCAGGATTTGAAATCTTGGTGCCTTGTAATAGGTGAAAATAACTGAACAAAATCCTTGGATGACAAGGCATATTGATACAGAATCATCTTTTATTTATGTTTCTCTCTTCTGACTAAAATGGAACTGATTTAAGGAAAACAACTGGCAGAGGGGTTATTTTGTAACCTTTTCTATATGGTTCTTCCAAGTTGCAGACCATAACAGAAGCTCTTCTCATTTGGCTGGCATTTTTTTCTGAAATCAATAAAGCTTGCAACTAACTGACATCTTGAAAAAATGAGCAACATTTTCTTAATCTGTTTATATATCCTATCATGACTTGTAACTAAACTCCATAAACTCCATGCAGAGATAGAGCCAGGTTATGTAAGTTTTAAATAATTTCCTTCTTCCCTTTCTCCTTGTTTTTTCTTTTTTTTTTTTTAGGTTCTATAGAGGAAGTGTTAGTGCCAATAGAAGTCTAAGCCTTTGTTTAAGCATTTTACCAGTGAGAAGCATTCAGATCAACCCATTTCACATTTTTTTTTATTAATAGCTTCTGCTTACTTCAGTAAGGTGTCATTATTTATCTTTGTCAATGACTGTGACATACGGTTAAGTCTCACAGGCACCAAATGGCTAAGCTAAAGGCTAAAGGTTCAGCTCCAGAGGGAGTAGAAAATCAACATGAGTGATGCAGATGGCTCATTCATGGCACTAATTATCTTTTGTAAAAGATATCACTAAAGGCAAAATGGAAACTAAAGCAAAAAGAATTTAAATAGAATCTTACATTTGTCTTCTTTTGAGAAGACAAGTGACTTTTTGGTGTGCCTCAGGGCCCACTGCAGCAGCAGCAGCAAGAAGGCTGGTTATAGCACATTTTGATTCTAGGTACACTATTGTTCAGATGTATCTGTGTCTAGGTCATTTTGGACAGGGTCTTTGATAGTGGTACAGAACAAAAATGAAACTCAAGACTCTCTGTGTCTGCTGAACTGCCATGGGATGTTAATTACAGATTACAACTGTGCTATATTACCTGTGGCTCCCTTTTGGCAGCTGCTACTAAATGAATACAAATATGTTTGATAATGGATCTGGTCCCTGATGTAGAGTTGTTTAGATGGCTCCTAACTCCTATATGTTACAAAGTATCTTAGTATAGTATTTATGAAATTATTGTTTGTTTTGTAGTGTTTTTAGAGACAGATGTTTGGTCTGTATTGGGTAAAGAGTTTCTAGCAACAGTATTATCATATAATCATTGGATGTGTGCTCTGTTGCAAAGATACTGATCATCGTATTTTATAATTGGAGTGGAGTTGAGCTTTGTATCTCTGCAGGATGCAAAGTATGCTCTCATTTCTGTGAATTTTTGTACTAATTGGGGCTTAAAATGGTGCTTTCTTTGATGCCCGATGACTTATTTCACACGGAAAAATCTCCATTTTTGGTTTTAGACTTACTATAACCTACTGAGAAGATGTCCCCACATACATCATATATTTTACTAAAATATTATCAGCAATGAAATCTGAATGGAATAATTTGAACAAAGTATCACTATTAGAAGAAGTACAACTGAATTACTGGATTCATTTGCCTAAGCAGGGCTAATTAGAATGGACAAATCACTACTCTAAAATGACTATACCCCTCAAGCTAATACCTCTGCAGAGACCTGGTATCTCACTCAGAGCCTGCTTGGGAATCTCTAATATTGGTAGATTGCACTATGTCCAAAAAAAATCCCAACACCTATAAAGACTATAATGAACCATATTCTCATTCATACTGCTGTTCCTTAAGTACCCACTGAGCTACAAAAAAGGTCATAAAACCTACATCTTCTAATAAAAAGGCTTCAAGGAGTAAAATCAGGACCCAATTGACCATTATGCTTAATCATCATCTTCCCTCACATTATTTTGGATCACTGCAGCTCTCTGAGACAAATGTACCCCAAATGAAGCTAATCCTAAGCAATGAAGACACAAGCCAATGCATGTTCCTTGGTCTGACAACTGGCTGTCTCGTCAGAAATATCCACATAGCTTCTAATTGCTTCTGCTGGCATTTGTATCCCTAATCACTCAAACTGTAAACAGATGCAAAGGCAAAACAATTTTATTTGCACTTGTCTTTTTAGAAGGATGTGGTGAGTTTTTGGCAACCCGTATACATGATACCATATAAAAACTGATGAAGGTGAAGATCTTTCCCTTTAATTATGTTATATTCTGTTATTATTTCCTTTTGTTTAAAGCAGAAAGTAATTTAGCAGAAAACATATGGTTTCTTTTACTACATGAAGAAATACACCATCTGGAAACCCCTCAGAACAGGTTCTTAGAAACTACCTTACATTCATAATTTTGTTAATAAAGCAATTTTGTTTGCTTTAATGAATAACTAGCAATAGCATGACTTAATGTTGTCTTCCAGTTAAAATTCCAGTTAACTCTTAATATGGGTTACATTGATAAGTTACCATTGCTAATATGGTCTCCCGTGCACTGGGCCATAATTTTCTTTACCTACATGTTTAATTTTCTCAGTCTGTTTAAGTTTCATGCCCTTAAGGTTTACAGATCTTAACTAACAGATCTATGAATTAGTATTCAATTTAAGATTAGACATTTGCATTTAGATGTTCATGTGTAGGTGTGTTTGTGTGCACTGAATATCTAAGCTCTTGTTTTCAGTCAGTGGAAAGCTGGTCAATACAATCAATAGAACCTAGGCAATGATTTGGGCAGAAATTGAAATTCTAGAACTAGAAATACTACTTCAAAAAAGGAAAAAAACATTACTATGAAGGTGGTCAGACACTGGATCAGGTAGGTTGTGGAGTCCCCATCTAAGAGTTCAAATCTGACAGGACGTACACCTGAACATTCTGTGCTAGGTGATCTTCATCAGCACAGAAGCTTGGACTAGGTGATTTCCAGAGGTCCCTTCCCACCTCAGCTGTTCTGGAATTTTTTGATTGAACCTTGCCAGAAAACGTCAGTCTCCTCCCTCCCTGTTGTTGAATTCACGGAGGCAGAGAGGAGGCAGTACTGGGAAAATGAAAGAGGAGCCTTATGTTACAGGCATTTATATGGGAATATGGAGGTTTTGTTCTGCTACTAACCCACTTAAGCAATTATTTTTAAAGCACCGTATTTCCTGGAGTAGACCTAATGCAAAGTTACATAAGGATTTTACTCTCCAGCCCCAACCTATCATGTCACCATCCGCACACTTGTCATGACACCATTACACTACTCAGGGAGCAGTTGTTCAGTCTCTTACATGATTGAACATGACCATGTTTTAGACACTGACTGTCTCTATCCTATTAAACATGCTTACATTTGTTGGACACCTGGAAAAACCAGGACAATGGAGAAGAGTGCAAGTTATATGAATTATATAGTGCATACACAATTGACAGTGCATTTCTGCTCTGAAATAAATGCAGAAATACTCCGAGCAGTAGACATCACAACAGCTTCAGCCATCCCTTTACTAAAGGTAGGACCAAAGCGTAGAAAGTCAGAGAAGCTTTTTAAGAAGAATTTATAACTATTACAGTCAGATTTGGAATCAAGGCAACAGTAAAAGAAGAGGGATATGTTAAAATTATCATGTAAGAAATTAGAATACCCCTGGACTATCTATTGTTTGAGGAGCTTTTGGTTACTTAGTATTTGTCTTTTTTGTTTGTTTGGGTTTTTTTTTTGGGGGGTTGTTTGTTTGTTTGTTTTTAATTATTTTTGTTTTGGTATAGATGGAATTATTTTTGATGGATTAAAGTGTTTAGCCTGTGGCAATTTATAGCTTTGAGCTGCATCAAGAGACAACTCTGTACTGAGCACTCTCAGCTTTTAATTCTGCTTATTAAAATAACTTTTAATATGAAACAAAAATGGACCTAATTTAGGAATCTCTAACTGGCATTTCATAAGGAAATATCTACCAGCTTCTGGAAGAGATGTGAAAGTGCACAGAATGCAATTAATCACCCTGTTTCTTTTACTGTTGGATTCTGCAGCAGCAGCCGAACAAAAGCAGTTCTCTTATTCACATTTTGAACGCTGCCAGTGTCAATATGTTGGAAGAGGAGAAAGGTATGTTCTTTTCAGGTCTAATTTTGAAAGCCTAACAGGCTGAATTTGCTGCAGAGGATTGCAGTGCTTGCTTGTGTCTTAAAGGACAGAAGTCTGAAGTTAAGTCTGTAAAACAGATCTCTGATCTGAACTTCCAATCTTTTGCTAAAAAGGTAGAAGAGAAAAAAAAAAGATATGTTGCAGGGTACATCTATGTCAGAATTTTAGGTCAGACCAGTAGAGTGCTTTTGAAGGAAATCTCCTGATGGTACCCATTCATAATGTTTGAATTTATATCTTCAAGTGATTTTTGAGCTAATAAATTAGATTTATTTATAATAAGACTAACCTAGAAGATTCACTCTGGGATTACATCTACATCAAACAACTACCAGGCATTTAGTGTGCAGTACTAGAGAGGAGGCTGTCTGAAATAAAATGGAGCACTACTGAGTCCTCAGAAAACTTTTGAACTGTTATGACTGCACTACACTACTTACTAGTGTAGATTAGCCCCTTCTTAAAAGGGCCATTTATGTGTCACGGTCTCATTACCACCTACACAACGTTCTGCTACATGTAGTTATGTTAATGACAGCTGAAATGCCATTTGACACTTGAGGAGAGGTTTTCTGGGCTTTTGCAGAGGTTTTTTAATTTTTTTTTTCCCCCAGGAAAAAAAGACACCTGCCACTAAGATTCTGCAAAGGAGTAACAAGAGTATCTTTAGGAGAGAAAGCTGCAAAATGTGACGAGACAAGCTCCTAAGTTACCTGTCATAAAAAACTTAGATATGATTAATTAGAATAGATTGTTCTTAGTATAAAATTTCCATTACTTTCAGTATAAAAAGGACTGGGGTATTAACGATTTTGTGAATATTTGTGATGAATTCGGCCTATCCCTTAAGCAAACCAGCAGTGCTTTGGTGCTCGCTCCAAAGGAGATAAAGGCCTAAGTTGTAGCTGGGCCAAAGACTCCTCCAGGGAACCCACAAATGAGTAGAGTGACCCAGTGGGCACTGATGCATATGAGCTGGGAACACCAATCATGGTTTTTCCAAGACTCATGTATCAAGAAACACAGAAAGTTGTGGGTGTAAGGAGTGTCATCCTTGCCTTCCCATTTTATGCAATTTGACTATGAGCCAACCACTTTATTCCATAAATATGACAGCCTAAGCGAGCCTTCTTTGAGCCCTCCCTGCTAGGCAGTGTGGCTGCATGATAGTGATCTCCTCTTGAGGTGAGACACCTCTCAAGGTTTCTCCTCAAGGCAGGGAGACCTTCTACTAATGACAGACTTCTTTTGATGAGTCTAATTCAAGTTCTCTCTAAATTGCAAGAAGATTTCCTGAAGTGCTTCTCAACAGGAAGATGAGTCTTCACTTGAGCACAGATGCCTCACAAGGTTTGAAAGATCCCTTATTCACAATAGATCCTCAATAAGCGGCGGATAGAATGCTGAATGAACTAAATCCATGTAGCCGATTCTGTTAGACATAAATTGTTGCCTAAGTCTAAGATTAAGATTGGACCTAGCTACACCTAAGTTCCATCAGGAATTTAGAAAACAAGGGTGTCAACTCTGAACTTTGTCACTTATCTGGAGATTCTCCCTTATCTTTTTGCATCTCTGATCTCTCTCTCCAGTGCAAGTCATTCTAATTTGATTCCTTTGTATGTTTCTTCCATGTGGTAAGTAACGCTGTAAGTAACTAACAATTTGTTGTACAAGAAGCTCAACATGACCCAGCAATGTGTGCTCACAGCCCAGAAAGCCAATTGCATCCTGGGCTGCTTCAAAAGCAGTATGGCCAGCAGGTCGAGGGAGGTGATTTTTCCCCTCTAGTCTGTCCTTATGAGAGCCCACCTGGAGTGCTGCTTCCACCTCTGGGACCCCAGCGTAAGAACGATGTGGATCTGTTGAACTGAGATCAAATGAGGGCCATGAAGACAAATGGAGAGCTGAAACACAAATAGTTACCCACAAAAAATTCAGTCCTTTTCTTCTTAAACACAATTGAAAACATTATATTCTCTGTTCACGTTTGTCTTTGTAGTTAGCTGTGTTAAAAAATAAATCCATAGACAAAGTATTTTTTTCTCTTAATTTGATTATTTGCTTGTACCTATTTATCTACTTTTGAATACAGAACACAATACAGAACTTGAATTTTTGGGGCTAAATTTTACCTTTCCTCTTACTCAGTTCCAAGGATTATATGCTTAGAAACTATAACTAATGGACCAAAACAACAATGATGAAGTATTGGAGGGAGGCAGCAGAAAAGGACAGGGGGATAAAAAAAAGTTTAAAAAGTGCCGAACATTACCTTGATATTGGTATCAAAAAGAAGGGATAAGAAGGTTTGTTCTCCTAGTAAGCTGTCATCTGCTCAGAGGTGAGAGTATGTAAAACAGAACTGTTATAGATGAAATTATATATGAAAAAGATATTTAGAACACAACATCAATGACAATTAAAAAAGAAAAAGCAATACACAAATAGTGCTGCAGGAAAAATGAAAAGAAAAAACTAGGTAAACAACTGTTTCCTCAAAGATAAGCAGACTAAATGACAGAAAGACAAATGCACAAAAAATATGAAAGGAAAAGGTCTATAAAAATACCAGTTTAAAAATAAAGCAGTATGTATAACTATAATAAGATTAATACTTCTGGGAGGCAAAAAATATATCACCTGCCTTTCTGTTTTGTTATCTGGTACTTCAGTTGAGCATGGCAGTATTGAAAAAGATGCAAAGACCCCTCAACAAGGTAATCAGTGTGATTGCTTTTGTGGTTTGTAAAACAATTTCCTAAATACATTTTGATATGAAGACAGATGATATCTGAACAAGGGTGGTTCTCATTTAGGACTTGGGACAGTTGTGCCCTCTTGGCACAATGGTTCTAATTACAAGACCCAACCCAAACCATTTGTGGGTTCCCTATTTGTAAGACTTATTTTTTTGTCAGGAAATCAATTGTTGTGCTGACAGAAGGTCATATATGTTCCAGAATATCATATATAGCTTTATAAGACATGAATAGATATGTGTGAAACAGGTTTTTGAGCAAGGTGGAACTTTTTACCTGATACAAGTAGAGCTAATTTTATATTCTTTGCGTTCAACATATAACTTAATAGTGTTCTTGCAGATAAAAAGCTTAAAAAAGATAAATCTAGTCATGGTAATGCATCTACAGACGCAAGTGTTACATTTGGAGCAACTTTGAATTTCATCTTTCTTTAATGCATAAGACTAAAAGGCAGGGTTTAAGCTTCCATGATATACAACTTTGAAATATTAGTTTTCCTGCTGTGATACTTGCATTAAGCTTTCCTTGAAGATTTGTTACAAGGCCAAAAACATTTCTGCAAAAAGAAATTCCTGTGTCTGAACTCTGGTGGTTGGTTTCTCTAGTTTTTCTTACTTATAATTATATTGCTATACTGTAAGAAAGTGAAAGGGGATTAAACAAATATTTGATGTAGAAAAGTCAAACATGAAGCTCAGTGAGGTCCCCCAAGCTGTGGTAGACAACAGTACCTGAAACATGCCTTCACAAGTGTTACTTTGTGTAATTTTATCCTCTGATGAAACATCCACAACAGTCTATTGATTGTATTTACTCTGCCACACCTGTGTTAATGTATATGCCTATGAGACCTCATCTTCCCTGATCTGAGTGTGATGAAAACACTTAAACATGCAGTTTCTCAGTCTTCTCCTTATTCTGCCCACATCAGTAAGGTCTATAGTCTCAACAGTGATCAGTGTGGAATTAAGCGTAACTACAGGAACCTTTAAGAGACATCAACTTAAGAATGGATCCTAGGACTGGATCCATTGAGTAGGGTGGATAGATAGAGGAACTAATCTAAAGTATGAAATGGTAGATAGAAAAACCTCAAAGAAAACCTTTTCAGGGGGGAAATAATGAATTTTATATTGAAGTTCAATTGTTCATTTTGCTTTCTTAACCACATGTGTTAATAAAAGCCATAAAACAATCCATCCAGAATACACTGCATCTGTTGATAACCTTTAAATAAGACCGCTGAGAGGAGATTTATTGGGAAAGTTTCTATTCAGTTTTTACTTGGACTGCTTCTATTTATTTTCTGTAAATAAACTAGCAAAACAGGAAAATAATTCAAATATATATTCTGAAGACAGTATCGAGAGAATTTTAAGTACGTTCTTTCAGAATAATAATGCACAGAATATTTTTAATGTACTAAGGCAAATATTTGCCTGAGAAATGCAACTGTAAGTATTGTGAATTTTAGATTGGGTGTAGGGATATATCAACATGTCTAAACATGTCAAAAAACAGATGAAATTTGAATTTCTGAATTAGCTAAAAACCAGTAAATGATACATGAATATTCATAAATATGAAAATCTCTACACTGTAATGCTATTTGTTCAAGATATTCAGTGAATTATTTTGAATAACAAAAAAAACCCGTGGAAATCTTCATGTGTTTCCTAGTAATTCACGCTACAAAAACAAGTAAATTCCATCAATGACTCACAATGAATAGTTCACTATGCTGTTTATTAGCCTGTTGAACTCTGCAGATACCTAATATGGCTGTGAATAAACATTCATGTGTTTGTGTGTATAACTGCTTATTTTATATTCATTTTCTATTTAACTTTTACCAAATCAAACTTTTAGTCAGTGAACTTTTTCCTATCCATGCAAAGTTATGCTCTTGCTTGAGCAGGCTTTTACTCTAGCTGGTTTTGGAGAGCACTAGATATCCAGCATGGTATGTCTTAGTCCATCAACTTTGTGATTGCTTATATAAATTGGCTATATAAGAAAATTAGGATTCTATTTATTTTAGAAATTGTTTGCTATTTGAAGAGACAATAATGCCTAAATATTGATGCCTAAAGGAAATATTAGGTCCCACCCAGAAGGTTTACTAGGCACAGAGAAGGAAGCCATTTTTTTTACAGTTGCCCAGCAAAGCTGACTCATCCCCTTGTTTTGTTTTTTTTTTAACTTGAGCACAACATAAAATCAATCTCTGTGTGGAGATGAGAGCAAGAAATACTACTAAGTAGAAGAAGAAATTTTAGATACCCTTAATATGTAGTAAAGAATGGTTATAAATGTCAGTGAAATTCTTCTTGCCTGCCCAAGAGGCTGTCTGGGGTCTGAATGATCTTAGCAGCCCCCTATGGGAACCTAGTGATTTTAGTATGCTTGTTCTGCTGGAAAAGATACACAGCATCTCATCTGAAGAGGAACATAGTGCCACTAGTAGGCTGAAAGACATGCAAGACTTCTCTAAAAAAATATTAAACTGATTGAGATACTTAGATTGAGATAAAGATGACTGAGATATAGCAGAAGTCTATAAAAGTAATATGGAATGGGTTAGTTGTATTTTGATTTTGATGACATGGAAATGGGAGAACATCAAATGGAATGACAAAGAAAATTTTCTGAAATACTCAAAAGAAGTACCTTTTCCATTCAGTGCTTAAACATGTTGCTGAAGCTGTGGCTATGGAATGTTTTGAATGCCAAGAGTATAAACAGATTCAAAAGTTGATTCGGCAAAACAATGGAGAAAAGCTCCACCAAGTACTACTAAACATGGTGGTCTGATTACAGCCTCTGGCTTTAGTTCAGGAGGTCTCTGAACCAGAGAGAGCCTGAAACTGCAAGAACATAAGAAGGAAAGTACTACTCTGTGTGTATCCTGCTCTTATACTCATTCCCTGAACATCTGTTGCTGGCCCCCATTAAAGGTGAGCCTCTAGTCTGATTTAGCACTGCAGTTCTCAAACGGAGACGGTGGTGGTGGAGGGAGAGAAAGGGGGTGTGGGCACCTTTGGGTACTATTTTGATGACATTTACTGCCTGGAATTAAAAACTAATTAAAAAAAATATTAAAATTCAGCATGCTGACTCTAATTCCTTTTAATACAAACCATTTAAAAAAGCAGTTGTGTGACAGTTCTATTTCATTCTAAGCAGGGAAACTTCAAAGAAAAGTGACAAAAAGGATATCAGAATGGAGATTACCTTTAATTCCTTCAAAGAAAGGAAGGAATGAATTTGGGTCTCTTATTGTTTGGATAGAGTCTCTAATCAGGGAAGTAACAGTGGAAAAAGTGTCAGGTATAGTGAGCGCAAGGCTTGCTACAATACGTGTCATGATTCACAGCTACATTGTGGACCCCAAGAGGACAACTGAAGAAGTCAGGACTGCTCAGATGCCAGATTTCACTTTCCTGGAAAATGTCATTGTTGACAGCAGTCCTTTACACACTTGAAGTGCCTTCAAGGTTAGGCATTGATGTGAACAGAACTCCACTTTTTAATGCACAAGTGAAGGCTATAAAGCTAACATACACCAGTCACATGTAGGAGAGGGCCTGGGTGACAGCAATGCCTTAGCTCCCTCAGTCTTTACCCCCAAACACCACCTGAAAGCTGTCTGAACTCAGATGCTTCCATTTTGAGCTCAGAGGCTTTAAATAAAAGTTTGCTGTTGCTGTTTCTTTGCAAAACCAACCCCAAGTAATTACCAGAATAAAGCCCCTCCTACTAACCCAGTAAAGTACAGTTATGCATTAATAAAAGAGAACAAACAAAAGGAATTGAAAAGCATTGCACCTCATGCCTAAGATCTTTTATTCAAGAATTGTTATAAATTTCTTGACCTTTCAAGTTATAATCTTTTTGTATCCAGAGTGGAAGCTATTTTATATCACTACAAACAAATTTATATCACTGAAAGGTAGATCAGTGGCTCTCAGTCTCCAATGTATCAGGATGACACTTCAAAGATGTGATTTCTGCCCATCAGATCATATCCCCATGTAGCTGGTAATATGACTTGACATTCTATAAACTTGTCCATCAACCTTCACATCCTACAACAGAGAAGCTCCAACTGCATCATCACTATTCATTTGGTCGTTGGTGGTTGCTTCTTAAAAACGAAGGTACATAAGATTTTCTTCAATTGGTCAAGGTAAAGAAGTCCTGAGAGAAAATATCTGTTGGAGATGCACCTGGGTAGACAAACGCTGCTTAGTGAAAGAGCTCCAGGAGGAGGTGAATAGTTTGAAGAGTATCAGGGAGTGAGAGACATACTGCTGGAATCAAACTCTTCCTTCCCTGGGACTGACCTGACAGGCAGATAGGATGCATGATACAGAGGATTCCCTATCCTCTCTTTTCCTCTGGGTGAACTCAGTGATTTAAGGGACAGGGAGCAACGGCGACAAGTTCCTGTCTGGCAGAGCAGGTGCATCTCCTTCATGACTCCCCACATTCTCAGGTGCCCTGGCATAATAGAATCATAGAATTACAGAACCATTAAGGTTGAAAAAGGCATTTAAGTCCTGCATCAAGTCCAGCTGTCAACCTAGCACCACTTCAATATTCACCATTAAACTATGTCCTTAAGTGCCATACCCACACATTTTTTGAACACTTCCAGGGATGGTGACTCCATCAGTTCCCAATCCTTTACAACCCTTTTCGTGAAAAAAAAAATTTTCCTAATATCTAATCTAAACTTCCCCTATTGCAGCTTGAGGCCATTTCCTCTTGTCTGGTCACTTGGAGAAGAGGCTGATCCCCACCTGGCCTCAACCTTCTTTTGGGTCTTTGTAGAGAACAAGAAGCTCTCCCCTTCTCCAAGTGTAATGAATTTCTGTGGCTGGGTTTTGGTAGCGGGGGGAGCTACAGGGATGGCTTCTGTTAGAAGCTGCTAGAAGCTTCCCATGTCTGGTGGAGCCAATGCCAGCCGGCTCCAGGACAGACTTCCTGCCACTGGCCAAGGCAGAGCCAATGGGGAGTAATGGTAATGCCTCTCTGATAACATATTTAACAACTGAAGGTTTTGAGCAGTTGAAAACTCCAGCCAGGGAAGAGCAGAGTGAGAACATGGGAAGAACAAAGTAGTCACCAAGGTCAGTGCAGAAGGAGGGGCAGGAGGTGCTCCAGGTGCCAGAGCTGAGGCTCCTGCAGCCCCTGGTGCAGACCATGGTGGAGCAGCTGTGCCCCTGCAGCCCATGGAGGATCATTGGGGTGCAGAGACCCATCTGTAGCCTGTGGAGAAACCCATGTTAGAGCAGGTGGATGCTGAAGGAGGCTGTGACACCGTGGGAGGCCCAAGATGGAGCAGGATCCTATCAGAGACCTGCAGCCCATGGAGAGGGGTTTTTTTCCCAGGTAGGACTTGTGGCTTCTATGGGGGACCCACGTCAGTACAGCTTGTCCGTGAAGGACTGCACTCCATGGAGGAGTGACCCACAGGACAGCAGTTTGGGAAGAACTGCTGCCTGAGTGATGAACTTAGGCTGGAAAGGTCTGTGAAGGACTGTTTCCCATGGGAGGGACCCCAAGGGAAGCAAGTGAAGGACTCCTCTCCCTGAGCAGCAGCAGAAACAACAACTGATTGTAACCCCCATTCCTTGTGCCCCTGCACCCCTGGGGGGAAAGAGGGAGAACATGGAAGGAAGGAGGGGTGGGGAGAAGGTGTTTTTAAGATTATTTTACTTCTTACTCTTTTACTGTGATCCTGCTAGTAATAAATTTTAGTAATATCCCCACTTTGAGTCTGTTTTGCCCATGAAGGTAATCAGTAAGTGACGTCTCCCAGCTGTTAACTCATGAATCCTTTGAGGTTTTTTTACCCTCTTCTGTTCCATTGCAGAGGGGAGTGAGAGAGCAGCTGTAGTGAGTACCTGGCACCCAGCCAGGGTCAAACCACTACACCAAGCTAAACCAACCCAGCTCCCTCAGCTGCTCCCCATAAGACTTGTGTTCTAGACCCTTCACCAGCTTTGGTGCCCTTCTCTGAAATGGCTTCAGCACCTCAATGTCTTACTTATAGTGAGGGGCCCAAAACCAAAGACATGGAGACCCCATCCCTGGAGGTATTTAAAAGACAGGTAGATGTGGCACTGCAGATAATGGTTTAGGGGTGTACTTGGCAGTGCTGGGCTAATGGTGGGATCTGATGATCCCAAAGATCTTTTCCAAACTAAATGATTCTATGATTCTGTATACATACACAAACCATTCTCAGTGGAAGTTTTGAGAGGACAGAAACAGCAGAATAAGAATATTGCTGCTTGCACAGCATCACAGCCTTTTCTGTTCCTCACACCACTCCACCAGCAAGGATGCTGGGGGTACGCAGCGTTGGGAAGGGATACAGCCTGGACAGTTGACTCCAACAGACCCAAGGGATATTCCATACCACAGGCCATCATGCTCAGCAAAAAAATGATGGGGGAGGTTGGCAGGGGGCCACTATTTGGGGACTGGCTGGACATCAGTCGGTGGGTAGCTATTTGCATCACTTGTCTTTCTTGGGTTTTATTTCTCTTTCTTATTGCCTTTTTGTTACATTATGATCATTGTTGTAGCAGTAATAGTAGCAGTAGTATGTTTTACTTCAGTTATTGAAGTGTTTTTATCTCAACTCGTGACCTTTCTCGCTTTTACCCTTTCAGTGCTCTTTCTTCATCCTGCTTGGGGAGAAATGAGTGAGTGGCTGCGTGGTGTATATGTGTATGTATATGTGTGTGTATATGTATGTGTAGGTATGCATATTTTTGCATCTATTATACACACACACACAGATGCACACATTGGTGACAAAACACTGAGCCACAGACCCAATCTGGAATGCCCTTTCTTATGCCTTCAGGATATTCTGAAGATTTGATTTGCAAGAATATAAAAAACTAAATAGTGATATGTTACAGTCTTATAATGCAGAAGTTACAACACTGATTTAGCTGGAATGTTTCCACATCAATATAAATGTGAAAGTGAGAATAGAACTTGTACAACAAAGAAAATTTCTTGTTCTGGTCATGCTGCGTACAGAAGACTGTTTTTATTGAATAGATGTACTTATCTCATGAAAAGACAGCAAGTAATTTCAAATACAAATGGAAATATGACTGTGAATAGACAATTTACACATCCAGAGACGGTCTGAAGATAATGAAAGAGAGTTCTTGACCACTGTAAAAGAGATTTTTCAGTAACTGACTACCTGCCCTGCAAGTATATAATGAACATTACCTGCAATTCCTGATCCCTGGATATCCCGACTAAAGCCCATTGCAGCACATTGTTTCCTGCATACTGCTATTACCCAGAGATCTTTTTACTGGAAATGAAATAATGAATGTAGAATACGAACATTATGATATTCATGTGCTGGTTCCTCCTGGGGTAGAGTTAATTTTCTTCACAGAAACCAGTGTGAGGTTATGTTCTGGATTTGTGCTAGAAAGAGTGTTGCTAATTCAGGGATGTTTAAGTCAGTGCTGAACAGGGCTTGCACAGCATTACAGCCTTTTCTGTTCCTCACACCACCCCACCAGCAAGGATGCTGGGGGTACACAGCGTTGGGAAGAGATACAGCCAGGACAGTTGACTCCAACAGACCCAAGGGATATTCCATACCACAGGCCATCATGCTCAGCAATAAAATGATGGGGGAGGTTGGCAGGGGGCCACTATTTGGGGACTGGCTGGACATCAGTCGGTGGGTAGCTATTTGCATCACTTGTCTTTCTTGGGTTTTATTTCTCTTTCTTATTGCCTTTTTGTTACATTATGATCATTGTTGTAGCAGTAATAGTAGCAGTAGTATATTTTACTTCAGTTATTGAAGTGTTTTTATCTCAACTCATGACCTTTCTCGCTTTTACCCTTTCAATGCTCTTTCTTCATCCTGCTTGGAGTGAGTGAGCAGCTGCGTGGTGCTCAGTTGCCAACTGGGGTTAAACTATGACAGAATACTCTCAGGTTTAACTCTAGTATGGAAATGGGATGTTCCTGGAGTGCATGCTTAGGAATTTGAAATGACTCTGTCCTATGATTTAATCTTTAACCTGGAAGACAATGGCTCTGTTTCATTATATCAGTTGTTCTAATGGGCTAAACTTGGGAAATCCATCTGCAAGCTACCCTGGAGATGGGCAATAGGACAATTTTCAGAAGTTAAAAAAAAGGACAAAAAAGAAAGACATATTTCTTTTGAGTTTTTTATTTTCTTACTCTGCTTTTCTTAATGTGTCCTTCCCAATACTATTTTTTAATGCATTTGTTGAATTAATACTCTGATTTCCACAGTTTATATAATAAAGGCTTATTTATATTATTTAACTATGCAACATATTTCATGCAAAATATCCTAATTAAAAGCTGCTATATTATTTCTTGATCCCAATGGGATATTTTAGCTGGAAATATGTAACCTAAAGACTGTGATGCCAAATTATCTTTTCCATCACAGCCAAACAATTAAATTGAACATAAAATGCAAAAGAGAACTTTTCTCAGGTATCTTAGAATGGTTGTCACTGCTGACTCTTTGTTGGAACTCTACAAGGTTTTGTACATCTGTCTTGAAAAAGAGGACCAATGCTGGGTGCAGCAGATTAGATGTGGCCTCAGCAGTGCCAGCTACTGGTGAGTCATAACTTCCCTCCACATAGTAACCATATTTCTTCTATTATAGCCAAATATATTAGAACAATATTGATATTTGTAATGGAAGTTCACTGTGGAGCTGAATCTTGTTGTGGTTTAACCCCAGCTAAGCACCACACACTCACTCACTCACTCTCTCCCACCATGGGAGAGGGAAGAGAATTAGCAGGGTAAAAGTGAGAAAACTCCTGGGCTGAGGTAAAGAGAGTTTAATGGGTAAAGTAAAAGCTGTGCATATGAATAAAGCAAAACAAGGAATCAATTCATCACATCCCATCAGCAGGAGTTCAGCCATTTCCAGGAAAGCTTCACCACGGATAATGGTTACTTGGGATGAAAAACATCAAGGTATTCCTTGCTTCTTTCTTCTTCCCCCAGCTTTATATTCTGATCACGATACCATATGGAATATCCCTTGGGATATTTGGGGTCAGCTGTCCCAGCTGAGTCCCTTCACAACTCCTTCTGCACCCCCAGCCTCCTTCCTGGTGGAGTGGATTGAGGAACAGAAAAGACCATGACTTTGTGGAAACACTGCTCAGCAATAACTAAAACATCCCTGTTACCAACACTGTTTCCAACACAAATCCAAAATATAGCCCCACACTACTTACTTTGAAGAAAATTAACCCTGTTCCAGCCCAAACTGGTACAAACATCTATAATCCTCAGAAGCCTTTTATGATGCTATTCCTCAGCCAGTAGTTTCCTATCCTATACCACAGAATTACTACACTCCAGGTGCAGAACTTGGCACTGCAGCCTGATGAACTTCTTGAGGTTTCTGTCAAGTATCAGTCCCTGGAGTTGTTAATTGAAATATTCATCAGTGGATGCAAGCCAGACTGGAAAGGCATATGTTTTTCCCTTTAAATACAACTAACCAGACAACTTCGACTTACCACTTCCTCAAGTTCCAAGTGAGGGGATGGAGAAGAGGTTCAAAACTTAAATAAATTCCACTATATGTATACCTTCAACAAATATATATTACACTACTCTTACCTGGCCATGTAGCTGGTCATTTCATTGTAGCCCTTCACACTGGATGACCCTTTGTGAATCCATCTTAATTATTCCTGGTGGCTGCATTCTCCTTCATGCTTTTGGAACTGAACTAAAACAGGAATTGACTTAATGTATTTTCCAGGGACTAAGATAATCCTATCATTTTGAAGACCTCATTTCTGCCTTTCCTACAGAGTGGGAGCCTCCTCTGCTTGCCATGAATTTTTTCTCTCTTTTATTCAGCTTGATTATATCTCTTCCTAATACAAATTTTTCTACTTCAAATTTTACACCACAGCTGAGGTGGCAACACCATCCACCTCACAAGGTTTTGATAAGGTGAATGCATCTGCTCAAGATGGGAACAGTCAGAAGTCTTCTAGCCTAACAGGTTTGTTGTTTGCCCAGTAGAACAAAATTTCAACTTGTTTCATGTAAGAAAACTGAATAACGGGTATGGCATTACAGAATGCTGTCCTAATGCTCAGTATGTAAGCTGTAACTGAAAGTAACTTTATTGGCTAGAAAGAACAGAGACATGCTATTTACAAGAAGTTTCAATATCTGGGTTGTTTGATAGGATTGGTTTTGGGCAATAAATTTTCTGCAAATTTAAGTTATAATAATGACATAATTATGGTAATATGATAATAATGGCTAATGTAAGTTTGATGTTAATGAAAAGAGTGATTTGTGTAGGTAATAAGAATTAGACATCCTAACATATTGATCTCAATCTGTATAAGAATATTTTGGAAAACGAGTATGTAAAGTAGATAAAATGTGGCATGTTTGAAGGAGTGGATCTTCAGGGTTTTCCCTGGGGTGGTTTTTATTAACTGCAGACCACCTGCTTCTGATAGGTCATGTGAAAAGAAAAGAAGATAACAAGCTGAAACCCTACTGGAAAACAAACACTTTAATTTTAGTGATAAAGAATGTTAACGCAGATCCCTACTTCTGCTGAATTAATCTCGGATTTTCTTTAATAATCTTTGTGTGACTGTTCAGACAAGAGCCTAGTGAGATTAGAAAGCATTAATTGGAGCTCAGCAATCTAATTTTATACAACAATTTAAACTTTTTCTTTACCAGTAGCATCTCTGGAAGGTCTACTCACAGGACACTGAAACTGAAACAGGAGATTTTTTTTAGTACTGCTGTTTCCATGGTAGATGATAAGTAAACGAGCACACCCATTTTTATATCAGAAAACAGTTTTAGGTTCCTAATAGCTTCTAAGAAAGCAGGGTAAGTATCAAGCTGTATGCAGTTTATTCAAGTAAACAATAAATTTACAATCTTTATCAAGGCTGTACCTAACTGTATAATTACCTACACACTCATTGAAGCATGGACTGGAAATAATCTTCTCAACTAGTGTAATATCCACCATGATATAAGATCTTTCTAATGTCATTTAAACTATATGGATATATACAAACTGAGGCAATGAAAAAAAAGAAAGGAGGGAGTTTTCTAAGAATAATCAGTAAAAGAACTGTAGGGGGATATAAGTTTCAAATCCCTGTTTCAAATCAAGAAATGGGGAGGACCTTCTAGCCATGGTAAACTGAGCAAAAATCAGTTGGAAATGAGCTATTTTCTTCTCTTTTGTTTTTCCTGTCTTGGTTTTTGATGTTTTTTTAAGAAACAGCAAAGTTGTAATGTCTCTAAAAAGAAGACAAAATCTGTTAGTACTAACAGAAAAATTTAGCTAGTAACTGATGCATGTATAAATATTTACATCTTTTTTTTTTTAAATATGCACTCTGAATTTTATTTGATAATGTTCTTTCAATTGACTATGCTATGTTGATATCATGCTATTTTAATAACATATATACTGCATAAGTTCTGATTCTTTAAGGTGATTTAACCTGAAATATGACTAATACAGCCCATCTCTAGATACCATGGCTGCTAGCAAAAAAAAAAAAAAAATTAAATATAGATTTGGAAATCATAATACGTGAGTTATAAATCTGATTTAATTTTGCCAATCAAATAGATCATGTCCAATTCTTGCCTAGGAAATTCATGCCTAATAAACCTTTGTGGAAAATCTTGGTTTGTCTCATTAACAGCTTACTTTCGTTTTAGACAAAATGAAAATTTTATCTATAATGTGATAATATAACATATACATTGAAAATTTTACCTTGGATGTTATAATGTAATGTATACATTGTACAGTATGAGAGAAGTGGAAACTTTTTATTCTGAAAATATATTTTATTTAATTTTTAACGATTTAATAAATTTATGTATTAATCATGGGACAATAGTTTTAAAAGCTGAAATTCAAATTAATGTAAGTTTAAAAGTGTTGCAAAGGACTTATAAACATTTTTGAAGTGTTAAAAAAAAAGTACTCTAATTTCTTTCAAAACATTGTTTCTTCCAATTTAACTTTTAATAAATTATCTTTGTTTAAAAATAGGCTTATTGTAAAACTCTCAGTGTACACTCGTTTCTCATCTTTGACTGGAGCAGTCAGTCAACATTTTAGGCTTTTGATTAATATGAAAAATAAGTTAGAGGAATCTAACAAGATTTTGGGCTAAACATTAATGACACTATTTATGAACAAAATCCTTGCAACACAAAAGCTACTCCCACATCCGCAGTGATAAAAGCCAAACTAGCAGCTGAATGTAATTCTAGTCAAAACACCACTGTGCATCCTAATGGTAAGAGAATGAGATATGTTGATAATCAAACTAGACTGATATGGTTCTGGTTGTTGAGACTAATTTTTGATTTTGATTGCATGACTTTGATTAAAATAGAATATATACTAATAATATTAAAGGTGTCCATTATGTAATTTAGAAAATAAACCATTCATTTTTTTTTAATTAATTTCAGAAATAAAAGTGCTGTGTTCTGTCCCTAGAAAGACTGCTCAATTTTGAAAAATTCTTGAAATTGTTCTTCTTTTCACTCCTTTTTTTTCTTAGCTTAGGTTAAACTAGGTTTGCAGATGAATATGTGGTACTAAAATGGTAAGAGAGATTATCAAAGAGAAAATACATGCAGTATACCTTGATCCTTGTCCTCTGATGCTTTCATCATTAAGTTTTATGTGACATGCAGATATTTGATTTTCTGTCTGTCTTGGGGCTTTGCAAGCATACTGAAAACATAGCATATTTTTGAACACTAACATTTAAATCTAGACTGGACAAAACACTAAAGAAAATATGGTCAAAACCCAATTATTTTGTAAAGTATTCTGAAATCAAATGATAAAAGTGTGAAAAAACCAGGTACTATTTATTGTCATGAACAAGGCCTTTGATATGACTTTTTATTTTAACCCTGTATTCTGAATCTTCTATAGGTACTGTTCATTTGTCAGTGGCTGGAAATTCACTGCTCTTCTTATCAAAAGAGAACTGAACCCCAAAAGACAAAGCAGATGGCTGCTGCATGCTCTCTTGCTTAGGCACTCAGAGAGAGCCTCCACCCTGGTGATATTTACACAGGTTTTCTTCTGACAGTTCTCAACATCCAAGGTAAGCATTCACCAGTTGTTGATGCTATTGGAACCCATGAGAAACAAGCTCCTTGTCATGCAATTATCACAAGTTGCACAGCTTCTTACAGGAGCACATCATAGAACCAGAAGACAGAGCAAGAGAGCACCTTGGAATGTGACACTACGTGGAGCACCTAAACACGCCTTCAGCAAGACTTCTCAGTAGGAATGCCCAAACGGAAAGAGGCAGAATCCGGAACACACCCTGCTCCCCCCAAAATGTTTACTTTGGTGACATAAAAGCATTGGTATTGGATTATGAAGAGAAATGGGCCTGTAACATATTAGCCTAGATTCTTCTCCATCATATGACAAGAGCAACTACACACAAATCATACCAGGTATGATTTATAGCATCTATGTTTTCTAAAGCTTTGTGACTTTCATGGCTAGATAGTTAAAACTAACTGAGGTCATTTAGACAGTTTACATTAAATTTATTACTATTATGGTAATAAATTTGCATTTTTTACAGGCAGGAAGGATAATGAAATATAGGAATTAGCAAAAGGAAAGAAAAGAAAGGATAAGGAAATGTAAGAATTAACCACAGCTGTTCACAGCTCTGACTCAAATCCAGTCTAAATGTTAAAGGCATGGTCATATTTCAAAATATTTCAATTCTAGACTCTTTTGTCACAATGACAAAAATCAAGATTGGTAGTAAGGTCTGAATAGCTCAATTACATTTAACATCTAAGAAACACACAAACAAAGCACTGAAGAAGAAACACTAAATTAAAATATTGCCAGATAAATACTCCAAAGATAGTAAATACCAAAATTAAGGTTTCAAATATAACCCCAATTTGACACTCTATGCTTTTGCATTACAATAACAACCTCTGTGCATGGTCACATTGTATTTTGGTGATCATCAGCCCCAAATCGGAGCAACCAGACACAGAAGAGATGAAAAGCCCACACTGCAGGAGTGTGACTCACCCAGAATCACAACAGAACACTCTGAGGAAGTCCAGTTTCTTTGAGAAGCATCCAGTAATCACAATTATTAAATCTTCTGTCTTTCAACTCCTGCTTTATTAACTGTGTATCTTCATTTTCTGTAAAAAAAAATAAATTACATGGGTCAACAGTCAACAGTCTCTTTCATTATAAAACCTGATTGGCAGTCTGTGAACTGAATGAGGAAAGAATGTTATGAAAAAGAAACGCATGTGTTAATATAATTATAGATGGTAATACTTACATCTAAGACAGACTAATTAAGACTGTATAGGCAACCTTAATTCTGACATTTTTCTAACTTCTGAGTAATTGACCTTGCAATTGCAACACTCCTCGTGTATCAATTATAATTAGCTTTTAAAAACATGGAAAAAAAGCCACTGTTGCTGAGGTAGAAAAAAAAAAGAAGAAATATTTTCCTCTGGAGAAAAGCTGTGCTTTTCTGAGAGCCAAATCTTTCAGAACCACAATTCAGAAGGTTGCAAGATGACCTACCTACCCCAGGCAGGCCTGGTGCCATTGGTAACCCTTACATGGGGCAGTTATTAGAAAGGGAATACATATCAGCACTGGGAGTTTTCCCAGATATTTGTTGTTGAAACATGGGATTAAGGATGCTTGGAGGCAATTCAGGATTGGTACTATTGTTGCAGTTGCTAGGTTCTGCTGCTCTTACTGTGTCTCTGTAGTCCTCTGTTTCTGCCTTTCTTATCCAAGTTCTTCACCTGCTATTGCCTTATTTTGTTTACTCATTTTCCTGGGCCTCTCTCCTTGCACCTCTTCTTCTGAGCTGTGGAATGGCTGTTCCTTTCTGCTCAAAACTGCCTGTACTCAGCCTGCCTTCTCTCAGACCTCATCTCATTTGAAAAATGTACTATGAAACTCATTGACTAATCCATTAAAATGTAATTTTGGGGTAAATTTTGGGTATATTTTGGCACTGGTCTACTTTCATACAGAGCCCAGAAGGTAGAACCACAATGTCACCTGTCAAAAGATAAAAACCTTCCATCCCTGTCAAGCTGTCACAATATTTAGTTTCCTGATAGTGTTTTTAATATGACCCGAAAATATTATCCCTTTAATCTCAGTGTAAGAACATTTTTACTCATGTTTGATTTATTTTTAAATAATTCAGAAACTCATGATAGAAAATTTCAGTATATATCTTGGAGCATGGTAATTACTTACTTTGTAATTATTAAAATGTAAGATTATGTAAAAAAAAGTTCATTGAGCAGTGCTTTGGAATCAGTATCTCTACCTCTTTTCCACAGATAATAATAAGTAGAAGGTTATTATTACAATAATAACAGTAACTGAGTTGTGATTAGTAGACAAAAATTTAACTTACACTTTTTGAAAGGTACAGAAATAGAAATATTTCTTTTACAATATTTTTAAATAAATAAAATGTTTTATTATATAGGTGAGTTCCTACTGACAGTGGAAAATTCTGTTTCACTTCAATCTCTGTTTAAGCTGTAGTTAGAAACCAAACTTAAATAGTTTTTTCAAATGAATAAAAGAGTTTAAGTCTAAGGAATTGCAGTGGTAAAACAGAATTTGCTCTGCCCAAACTAACCTTACTTTGGAAGAGAAAAATAAAATAAAGGCACCATTCTGGAACCCTGGTATAGATTTGATGTTATAATGTTAGAGTAAAAAATTCCACAAGGAACTATAGCATTCTCAAGTGATACAGTCAAGACATTCTTAATATGCAGTATCAGAGTTCTTCACCACATACTACCCAGGGAGAACACCATCTTAAGAATTAATGAATATAAACAAACAATACATTAATTTGGAGATAGCATTTTCCTGCCATTAAAACAATGAGATTCTGGTGCATTTGCAAAGGTAATACGTGTATACAAGAGCATATGCAGCTGACTTTATCTCCCCAGGGCACATATTTATATTCGAGCTTCTTGTCCTGGGTTTCCATTAACAGTGAGGAGAAGGTAATTCTAGGGCCTAGTTAGTCTCTTACTAACCTAAACCTCAAAAAAAGAACCATATCTATTTAACTGGATCAGGTGTAGTCATCTGTGTTGTAATCTACATTGAACTCTGATGCCACAAATGTAATTTTTTCCAGATAACCCCCAACAGACTGTTCAAGTTTTTACTGACTCTTAATAACTGTTTGGGTTCTGGTGCTGGTTTTTTTGTTTGAGATTTGTAATTTTTTATCCCCCAATATTCATCAGAAAAAGAGATTGGAATACTCCTCGATTCTATTTACTCAGGGGAAATAAGAGAAATCATCTGGTAAACCTGATACCAGTTACTCTTTTCAGAACCTGTTTATTTATAGTTTGAAGAGTTAGCTTAAAGCAATGGAAAGTAAAGTTAAAGACTACAATTCATTTAAAATTTAAACAAGTTTATAAAATATAAGTAAAAAAATGAATTGTGGATATCCTTCACTCTATTGTATTTACTATTAAAAACAGAGGAAAGCAGAAGAAAATGGATAGGTAAAAAGCATATACTTTTAAAAATAATAATTAAAAACTATTGAAAATTTCGCATGGCACGTTTCTTTCCATTACATTTTTCAATAAATTCTAGCTATTCTAGGGTTTTCAAAACGTGTTTTCCCACGATAGAGGTCATTTATGTACGGCATTGAAAGGTGTGGATCAAAGGCTTTGCTTCTGTTGTTCATATTGTATAGAGCAACATCTAATGTAGTATTAGAAGGCAAAGATCTACAGGATTATTGGGATGTAATAAATTTTGAAGTAATAAATAAAAACATTGATGAGAATGAGAAAAATAAATCAGGTTATTTTCAGCTGATCACTATTTGTGAATTAGATAAACAGGAGAGCAACTATCAGTTAACTTATAGAAATAAAACTGAGTCATGTAGTGGGTTAGCTTTGCCAACAACTAAACTCTCACGCAGCTGCTATTTACTCCTCTCTCCCACAGGATGGGCTGCTATGAGGAAAGTTAAATCCATCCCAGCCAGACCCAGTAAACATATCTACAGAAAAGACTTCCCACACAAAATGTTGAAATCTTTGGTCCTACTTTCACTGGACTTCTTTATTTTCTGATTCTTGCTTTGAATCTGCAAGAACACTGGTTATCTCCACATCAACTAATTACAGACTTTGACTTTGCAAACGACCATTCACATAAAAATAAAGATTATACTCAACTACGTAGAAATTAAGGCTGACATACTTTATTAACTAACAATCAATAAACCTTGTCTTAATGTACAGAATTTTCAGCAGTGGACTTAAGCAGATAATAAAATAACATTTAATGATAGAATTTCTACAGGGGAAAAAGCAAAGAGTAATTCTTGACAGAAATAGAGTTAATTCTACAAATTTACTTATGAAATGTCAATTTCTGCCCCCAAAATTCATTGAAATACTGAAGAAGAAAATGGAAACAAAATTTTCCTTGGAGCAAACTTAAGCACATGCGCAAGAAATAGGGGAGCATGTAGATTCAGAAAGACACAAATAACTTGCTGCAGTGTAGAGCACTGGAATGCTCTGACAGCCAGTCTTATTTATGGAAAAAGTTCTCAATAGCTAGAGGACATGGTGTCAGAAGGTATCCCCACATACAAAGAAGGCAATGTAATTAGTGCTTGCAGTGTATATATCTTCTACACAACTTCTGTCTTTCTAGTACACTCTCAAGTCTGAGTCTATGACTCATTCAATGGTAATTTTTAAATTGATTCTCTACTGACTGTGATGGTAGAAGACCTCAGTGTGCATGACGGCAAAAGAAAAATTAAATTTTCTTTTAAGAATGACTTTCCTCAAAGCTATGCTCTTTCTTCAGAGTTTTCTAAGTAAATGATAACAAACGGTCCACTAACTTGGTAATAATTTACAGCACCCACATCTTATCTGTATAAGATATATATTCTCACAGCTCCATTGTGGGAATGAAATACAGCTGTGTGAACAAATCTGTGTGTCTAGATCAAAAGAGTGAATAGGACACTCACTTGGTTCTAGAGGGCTGCATAATGTACAAGAAGACCAAGGGCCTGTTTGCTGAATGGTCTGTCTTTGGCAACAGGAAGTGTCAGCTGAATGGACAGAACCTGTGAGATAAGCCTTTAAGGTACAGGCTTATTCTATATTTTTCCTGCTTCATCCTCCCAGTTTTCAAGAAATTGTTCAGGGATTTCTGGAGCCAGAGATATTTTTGTATGCTAAAGTCCCAATGTGTTTCTCTCCATGAGTTTGTTGTATTGCTTTTTGAACTGATTTGCACATTTGACATCTGGAATGCTGCTTGGCAGAGTTTCCACAGTGTATATATTCAGGTAAAAATACTTTTCTTCTTTGCTTGTTTTAACCTGCTCAGTGATGACATCATTTGATGATCCCTAGTTCTTATACTGCTAGAAACAGAGAGTGTTTTCTACTTTTATATACTGGATCTTATATCAACTGTTTTCTACTCGTATCCTGGGACTTGAGATTCCACCTAAATTCAGTCCTACAGGAGTCATATATTTCTGAACTAAAATTTACGTTGCTATATCGTTATGTTACAATGAATATATTTATTTCATATAATACTGGATTCGTGTTTAGGAAAATTATTTTTACTTTTTGTCCAACATACCCTCAAAAGAAAAAATTATATAAAGATTGGTATAATGACAGTTTCAAATGTGTTGTTAGAAATACCTGTCAGATACTTAGACAGAATCAGTTTAAGCATGTTCATTCTTTACTTATCATAAATAATAATAATAACAAAAACCTTTCTAATTTCAGCTTTTTAAAAAAAGATGTTTTCATGCATTTGCAAGAAATAATAGCACCATTCAGAAGCACTCCATGGAATAAGTGCAATGAAATGCATTGCAAATTCCAGTTTCAGATAAAAAGATATTGGGTTTTATCCAATAATTAAATAGTTGTTCTATGGCAAGCTACCTCAAAAAATTTTATCCGTAACCTCTTGAAAATTGCAAAGAAAAGACAGCACTGTCCAATTGCATTCAATGTGAACAGAGAAGTTTAAATGATCATGACATGAAGTAGTCTTGCTTAATATTCCTTTTAGCTTTCCTGCTTAACTCTGCCTTGTCCAGAAATTCTTACCATTCTAGTAATTTGTTGTGGTATGCATAAGTATTTTCTGTCCTAGCACAGTTTTAAAACAAATCCAGAACCTCAAGGAATTTATAAATTTCCTCATTGCGTCTCCATTTCGGGGCAAAGAGCCACTCTTTTCACTCTTCTCACTTTTCTGTCTTATGCAGCTAAACAACAAGTAGGTATCACATTATGTATAAGCATATTGAATGGCTGATTACCATACAAGTTCAGGATATTAAATTTTAAAGATGAAAGACAGCAAAAGGTTGGTAAATTAATTGCCTGCATCTATTGGCAGATTCTCCAATTTGATAAAGGATTTTGTTACTGAAAGACATTAAAAAATAGTGTTTTGTCTTTATCAATTCTATCATTATTGATTTAATGATACAAAATATCAAAATTAATATAAAGGAAAAACCTGTTAAAATTCTGCTTTGTCTAAAGCTGTCCACTTGCTCAGACTTAGCTTTGCCAGACTCCTAGCATCAGCACAAATTTCAATTTATTTCCCAATGATCACTGTAAAGTTTCTCATTGCTCTTCCTTCTGCAGAATAATTTGAATCTGAGATACCAGCTCAGATTCAAAGATACCAAAGAAGTCTCAACTACTTCCATGAGATTTTACCTTATTCTTCCTGACTTCACAAAGGGGTATTCAGAGTGCTGTATGAAAATAAAGAAGTGACGCTTGAGAACTGACT
Source organism: Manacus vitellinus (assembly GCF_001715985.3). Lineage (NCBI taxonomy): Eukaryota > Metazoa > Chordata > Aves > Passeriformes > Pipridae > Manacus > Manacus vitellinus. Next base: position 8,252,698 of record NW_021940208.1, on the reverse strand, counting down.
GTCAGGAAAGTATCAGGGATCTCTGCTATCACTTTGAGTTACGTCCTGTCTTGATCCTCTGATCCCCCACCATGCACATTGCTGGTTGTCCTTGTGGTACCAGCCAGCACACCAGACTCACAGCTCTGCCATGAGCACATCCACTCACACGCTGTTCTCTCCCTCAGTGCTCATTCCTCACACCCTAAGAGGCCATATTCAAAAGGGTTAGTATGAATTCAGCATACTACAAAACACTAGTATAGGGCAAAAGAACAAGATTGAGGGAGGGGAGGCCTGAATATGAGACTGCATTACAGAAATCAGACAAGGTGGCTTCAAGCTACAAGTGGAGATGTTAAGCTGTACTGCTAAAAAATAATTTAAAACATGCTAAAAGTAACGCATAGCAAGAATTAACATGATCACATAGCAAGAATGAAGCCAATGGATTTTGCATATATATACATACCTTATGTACATATACATAAGGTATATGTACCACTTAATGAGGCACAAATTAACTAGTAAGCAAGACACATTTCCATGGGCATTCTTGCACCCTGACCACACTACAGCAGTCTATATGAGAGTCTTCTTGGCCAGATGGTTGGGAATAAACATGCTTACTAGTGTAGATAAGTGAACAAGTATAAAAGGAGCTACAGTATTTGCTAGGTTTCTCAAATCTCCGCCTAAGAGCATCTCTATCACGAAGGATAAAAGTCATCCTAAACAAAGCAAGTAAAATCATACATGTGCTGTTAGAGTTTCCAGTACTGCATGATATAATGGGAAAGAAGGAGGATTTAACATCACATATTGCAAAGAATCATGAGAAAGTTTTGAAATTCAATATTTAAAAAATAATATCCAAGAAAATCAGACCTTGTAAATTTGGAATTCTTAAGGCTCAGCTTTCTTAAACTATATAATAAAATCATTTGAGATGACAGTCATGGAACAATGATAGTCCTGTTGCAGAAATTCTTCTGGAAACACTCTAAGTGCTATGTAAGATGATTTATTTGAAATACTGCCATGTTCCCTTCTAATGTAAACTCCATCAAACTTGGGTGAAAATCGTATTGAAATGCAAGATAGTGGATCATAGAAATATGGATGGAACTTTACAGACAAAGCATTAAATAAAGGAAATGCTGAGGAAGTAACCTCTGTGTTTACACTACTTTGACATACACTTTATTGCCTACATGTCATGGAATAGATAAAAATTCTTTCTCCTGGATAGAGACTCCCATTTAAATCCAAGGTACTGTGAATCACAGACACTTGGTAGAAGAGTGGAAACAGGTATATGGTATAAAAAAGTGATTTTAATCACTTGAGTTTAGGGGCAAATGTTGGAATTGGGAAACAATTAGGAGACAACCATTCTAGATGTAAAGGCTGTTCTGTAACTCATATTCTGCACATGGAACTGCTGAAACAGTTTGCTTTTGCAATTTCTATCTTGGTTGAATGCCAGCAAGATCTGTGTATATGTTGTGAATTAAACAGACTGACCTGAATATTGAAAAGGAACTAATGAATATAATCCCTAAAAATACTACTTGTGCTTGGTAAAAGAGATGAAATTTTTATCACAAAATCTGTTACCAATTCTTAGCACTGTAGTATAACCGCTATTCCCATCTTTTTCTATGAGCCTTGTGAAGAAATAATATCAAGTTGCACTATCTAATAAACTCATAAAATCTGAGTAACAAATTGATATTATTTTTTTCCATTCTGAATCAAAACTAGTATATACATTGTGGATATTCAACTCAAAACTATCTTTGAAGTTCTAAAATTTACTTGGACCCAGGTCCAGGAACTGTCCACTTTGTAACTGCATAGTTCTGTTTTTCTTATACTTTAAATTGTTTCTGGATAAAAACTTTCTGTCTCTTTATTAATCTGAAGCCTTGAAATTGTGTTCTTCTATAACCCTTTCTGTTGTCAGATACTAGAATAAAATAAATCATTGTCGTGTTAAGCACAACATTTTCTCAGTGAACATCAGTCGTGACATTTAGATGAAAAAGTCCTTCTATTTACAGGCTAGATACGACAAAAAATAGTTGTAATTTTTTTTTCATGTGTTGTTTTTTTCTCAAGGGACATTTGGATACTTTTAAAAATATGAAAAGCAATGGCACTTTCTTTTGCTGCAAGATCATGTTGCCTAAGAAGTAATTCAGAAAGGTGTTTGAAGGAAGGAAGGAATTAGCATAATTGCCATGTGCCTTCTTCTTTATGTAATGTTTTGCAATGTTTTAGAAAGAACCAGTGAAATTTGTTTTTAATTGAGATAAGTAGAAATTACTTTCAGACATCCTTACCTTCCAAATCCCAACTTTGCTAATCCCACTGGGGTCAGTAGAAGTCAAGTGACAAATTCTCACAGAACCATAGCACAGTGGCTCCAAAGAACTCACTGATTCTTTTGGTCCCAGTAATGACTAAAGGAGCATACTGTCTATTTTTTGGGAGCCCAGATTATAGTACTGCTTCATACTGGACTGCTACAACAGCCTCAGATAAAAAATACACTTTATATACCAAATTGAATAACATAAGGTTCATATTTTCAATGCAACTCTAAGTTTGGTCACATATTTCTAGGAAAAAAACCACAATTTATGGTCTAATTTCAATTGAATTGGGTATCGTGTATGCACCAAAAAAATGCAGCTGTTTGACTTGGTTTATTTTTTTTTTTCTGGACACTTTTTCTTTTGCTTGTTAAACCATTATTTTGATTCTATATGAAACCAGTTTTGATCATTATGATATTTTACTCTCCAGCTAGCAAAATAAAAGCAAACAACATGGAACTATGAACTAAAGTGTGGCCTGTAAAATCTTGAATTCCTCCTAAATGACAACACAGTAATTATAAATTAGAAAAAATTAAAAAATTATTAAATTTTCATGCCAATTTAAATCCCAGAAAACATCAATAATTGTGTAGATGATTGAGTATAAAAACCAGGAGATAATACTAAGTTGTTTTTAGTATTGTGCACTGATTACTAAATTAATAATTTATACAAGTAATTAACCATAATTACTTGAATTACAATGACTGAAAATGGGTGTTAACTGATGATGTATTCTGTTTACTGTGAGAAGCAATGTTAAAAAGCTTTGAGTTTACCTCATATCTTCTCTTGCAGTCTAACAGTGTAAAAGAACTTGTTCCAAACTATTGACCTGTAAATGCAAATTGCAATGAGATCCTAGCCAGCCATTTTCAACACTCTTGACAGTAGTCTGCTCTCACATATTGAGGAGTAGGACAATTCAGAGGTTCTTACTCTGTCAGAAGAATGTGCCTACATTTTTAATTGCAATTCAATTGACAAGAGGCAGCAGACCTAAATTCTTAAAAAAAACCCACACCCATGCCGGAACGAGGAAGCTGGCAGGAGATGTTGAGGTGTGACCTTTTCCTGAAGGTTTCTTTTCCAAGTGCCAGTGGCCAGTGCAGTGCCCTGCTAAAGTTGTCCATTGAAGATGAAGTTGCACCTGAGGCTTTCAGCATCTAGCCTGCAGTGCAGCGAAGTGGCTGAGGTCCATCTCTTAGTCGGGGGCCAAAGCAAGAAAAGAGAAACTTTACAGGTTCTCAGAAGCTTGACAAGTTGCTTAGTTGCGGTAATGGCACAGGAAAGGCTGAAACCCTTTCACAGAAAGTACACTGGAAAATAAAAGGAATCTGAGACTTGTGATATAAATGGTTGTTCCTAACATCTGCTGTTGGCAGACTAAAAGCAATAGAGTATTTTTTATCCAAGTGAGCGAAGGTCAAACTCTATGGCTGCTTGACCTCCAAAGACATCTGCAATTTAAGTCTGTTGTGGAAACCCAGAAATGAACTAAAGGCAATGTTTCCTCCATGTTAGGACATTATTGCACTTATCTACATTGCCTTATCTATCTACTATAAATGCAATAGAAATGCTTCTCTTGTCTAGTCAAAGAAAGAAAATAACAAAGTTTTAACTAAAGCATAATTATGAACTGTCCAACATACACAATAGCTCTGCCAGAGTTGATTATGACCTGTAATGAGCTACTCTTAACCTACTGTGCTATATGTGCAAAACCAAAATTTTCTGCCTTTCTGAGCAGTGCCCAAAGACTAATTTACAAACTGAACTGTTTCTTAATTGGGGAATGAGGTGGCAGGGCAACTGTCTATGTATTTTGGATATTTCCAGACAAACAGAACTTCTCAGTCTCCCAGTTTTGGCTGTGTGCTCCCAATTCCTTTGCAGATCTGCCTATGAGGGTCTCTGGATTCTAAGCAAGCATTTTTTTTGATACTGAAAAGCATTTCATTAGGTATGCAGATTTAAAATTTTGCTAATATTCTTTGATGTTTTAAACTGATTAATGTCTTAAAATGCACAATAATGATCTAACTTTTAAAACATAAAATATATCATGAATATATAAACCTTAAAATCAATAAAAATAATAATAAAACCAAGTAAAGAATTTAAAGGAGAATCCATCTTCATTTTTACTATAAACTATTCAGACAAGGAGACCTTATAATGACAGAGGTGGTAGATCCTATTGGTCTTCTGGAATTTAATAGTTAAGTGTTATCCCTGCTTATTTATCTTCTTTCCACTGTAAATGGCTACTTTTATTGATGGTCTCTAAAATACTGAATGAACATCCAACTGTGCTTTTATCAGAAATCATGGAGTACAGGTTTTCTGTAATTGTAGATTTTCATTAGTGACCTGTAAGTTTTTTAGCAGGCATGAGCCAGAAAAACAAGTGATATAATTTTTACACACAGTTAAAATAAGAGCAGGTAAGAAATAGAGATGTGCATCAAGTTCTTGATGCATAGGGCACATGAAACAGCCGTAACTCACTTGAGAGTTTTCTAAACTCTAGGGCAAGGGAGATTGATATAGACTGACTGTCAGAACCCATATAAAATAATGAATTACATACTGTAATTCACTCTAAAATTTGAATAAGAAAGGTAATAATTGATTTTAGCCTGGTATAACAAATTATTCACAAAGCATTTTTTAGAAACATTTTCAATGTTAATATAAGAAGAGGCAGTTCAGGGTTTTTAGTAGTGTAGGCAGTTAAATTTTGCCACTGCGAGGATGTAGATCAGATTAGTAAACCCTGGAGAGATAGATTGTCCTTTGACTGTTACGGATATATGGGGTAGAACTGGTCAGATGTGGCAACCTGAGAGTCAGGATTGTTAATTCTGCGAGGCCCTTCAGGTCCCCAAGGCCTTATATACTCAGACCCTTCATCCAGCAGTAAGAAGAACAGCCCATCCACCCTCATGTCTCTTTGACTGTGGCATAGGCAGAAGAGGCAGCAGCCATTACCTTCCTTCCCGAAGTGGTTTAGAATCAAGGAATCACTGAGTTTGGAAAAGACGTTTAAGACCATTGAGTCCAACTATAAAAACCCTGCACATTTTACCACATTCCTTCTAGAACTAGTTCCTTCTAGAACTAGACCCAAATCTACACCTTCTAAAGTTTATGACATTAAGAACTGAGGCAAACACCAGATCCAGGACAGACACCTTATGTCATTCCCTATATACATTTACGAAGTTCCATCATAAAGTGTTCATAAGGAACACTGTAGCAGGCTGTTATTCTGCCTTCAGCAGTGATAGGTAATCATCTCAATTTCCACATGAAACTTGTTTCTGGCCCTTTCATACCAATTTCCTCAATTGTGGACTTGAGTGTGTTACTTCTCATATAGGCAATTATATATTTATTGGACTCACAGAGGCGTAAATCTCCTGGAGAACTTGAGATTAAAGGGGTTTTGGGAATTTTAGTCCTGCTTTGCAACTGACCCATGGTAATACATGTTGCCAGGTCACCTAACATTAACATGAACACAAAACTGACCACCTTCATCATAGATCAGGGCTGCCTTGATGCCTGCAAAATATATTTCTAGGAGCCTTCAACATTTTCTTTTTTTTTTTTTCTTGATTTTCTAGAGATTTTATTGACAGCAGATATGGTTTTCTGAATATTATCCAGATGTTAGGGCAAAATGTTGGCACTTCACTGAGAAAGTTCAACATTTTCAAGTAAACTTGGATCCAGCACTGGGAGCCAAGATGAAGCCATAAAACCTTCTGCTGTGATAAAGAAAACGTCATTTCTTGAAAATGTCATTTCTGAAAGAGCTGTTAGTTTTGGCATTTCACACTCTGTTCTAGTTAAAATTAAAACAATAGAACAAAAGTATTTGATTTGTATCTTTTCAGGATGATGCACACAATACTTTCAATGTGCATTTTTTCTGAAGTATAACACACAGCTACGTGGGGTAGGGGAAAAGAGACTGAATTAAATAATTCAGAAATTCAACACCAAATAAAAGAGTGCAAAAGACAAAGAAATCTTACTGGACTGAGGAAAGACAGATAATAGCTTCCTTCTACTTTTTTTTTTTTTAAGTAGCTTTTATTGTGTCAAAAATGACTTGTAAATTACTGAGATACAGTTAAATAGAGCAAATATTTCTCAGATTAAAAGTAACATGAAAAGTGGGATTTAGATAATCTAGCCATAACCACCAAAAAAAATAAATTAATCTTCAAATTTGTCTAGTCATCTGGATTATTTCCACAGTGAAGAAACAGGCATCATCCATGAACAGTTTACCCAAATTATGTTAGATGTCTAGGGTGTAGGAAAGATGGATCGGCAACTAGCTCTTGAGAGGAGGGAATAAGTGAGATGAATCTCATCACATATCTGAAGCATGGGATTTTTTTTTTGGCTTTTTTTTTAGTAGTCATATCTTTTGATAGATTCTTCATCTCAGTACTAATTCCTGATATCAGTATAGTCCAGTCTCTGATTCCATCATTACAAAAGGGTATATGTATGTATGTCACTATCAATCACAGCACAATGGGTCTTCAAATAGCTTTAATATTGACAAAACCAAAAAAAGCTGCACAAGTGGTGCAGCTCAGTGGTGGCTGAGCACTAAACATAATGGAATCCATTTAAAGCACATTCTTAAAAAATTAAATCAAAATGTCAACTTCACATTTCTACTTTTAAGTTAACAGCTCATAACTACTTGTTCATAAACAACTCCATTTTAATCTTCATGTATAGATGCTACAAAATCAACTACAGTCAAGATACATGTTTATGGGATTTTACCCTCTTTGTATTTTAGTTTTTTAATCATATTAATATATATTTTAATTAGTCTTTGCTTGATTAAAACACTACATTGAAAAAGTAATTTTAGCCTCAGACAAGAATAATGAAGTTTTGAAATTTGATTCTCAGGCTACATCATCAAATGCAGAACTTTGATTTTCCCCCATTATGGCCCTTTGTATGACATTAAAAAACCCCAAAGACATTAAAATGTTATTAATTCGAATTCATCATATTTTATGGGTTACTTTACATTAATTAAATTTAAAACTGGAAGCAAATTATTTATCAGGTATGCAAATATGTGTTGTGATATTGAATGTTTGGTTTAAAATACCTGATGAAAACATACAAAGTACAAGGTTTCAAGAGTCTGCAGTCCTTTAGCCGTGCTATGACTTCCATTTGTCATGGTTGTCTCATAGCTCTTTCATAACCTCTGCATAAGAAATCAAAGACCTTAGTGGTGCTGTAGAACAAGTGTACATCATGACAGGAACTGATGGTACATGTGCATGCAATCTCAGTAGGAAAGTGATTAGAGAGATGTTAAAGAAGCTATTTGCACTCTTTGATGTTAGGCATCTGTCTTAGGTAGCTAAAGGCTCTGTTGGCAAGCAAGGGTGTTGTCGACTGAGACAACTGATGAAGCTGCTACCCTTTCCTGTCCATTCTAACTAACTGCTGCAGAGATTTCTGAGCTCTTTGTCAACTGCCTCCTGATTGTAGGCTAAATTCAGTTGGTTTTTTTCCCCCAGAAAATTGCACCGTAAACTCTTGTTACTCGGGATTTGATTAACGTCCATTTCAGATGTCCCTGCAGCAAGGGTAGAGCACAGATGGAGGCTGGACACCCATCAGTTAAGCCATTCCCACCCATCAATCATGATCTGCAGTTTGTAGCAGGAGGTCTTAAGGAAAGGTGGTTACAGTGATATCTTACTGTAAGAAGCTGAGAGGTTCAGAAATTGATTAATGAGCAGGTCCGGATTCCATCAAGTGAGAGTAAGATAGAGAGGTGGGTGTACTGTTCTAAAGTAAGCTCTCGCCACCCATCAATCAGAGCCCTACGTTAGCAGATGGGTCTCTTCAGTTTCCCTCTTCAGTCAATGGAGAAAAAGGCTTCTCTTAGACTGAGCTAAAGCTAGAAACTAACTCAACTGCACTCAAGCGGAAACTATTTCTTTCCTTTGACAGGAGGACTGGAAAGTTACTGTACATAAACACAGAAGTTAGACCTTGTGAGCGCTCCTTAAGAACAAATAAATGGTTCTTTGAAATCTTGGAAAAATATGTTGAAAGGGCAATTTTTTCATAAATGAGTTAACAAGTGGCTACACTCTGCATCCATTCTACAAATACAGTGAACAATGCATTTCAGTCACTATATGCCTCAGCTTTTCCTGAAAAGTATAACAAAGAGTAATGAAGAAAAATATGGAGAAGACAGGTGGCTTCACCTTACTTCTTTTCCATTCTGAAGCCTAGCAAGAACGAGGCAAAAAACTGACTCATAATGCTGGGAAATCCATGATTTTCTAGTCCTTTTTCATATTGGCAATCCATAGTGGACTTCTGAGCTCTGCACTCCTTTCAGGTTATTCAGGAACAACAAAGTAAAAAGTGATTCTGACCCTGAGCAAGCATGCCATTTTCTGATGCTAAATCTCCCATGCCTGTCTGTTTCCACTGTGAGAATGTAGAGTGGGTAGCATTTGAAGGATTTTTATCTCTGAGCAGAGATGATATGAGATACAAAAGTGTTAATACTGAAGTACAGGACTGAAGACATATTGTTTCTTCTTTTCTGAAGCGTTATTGGAAAATTACTGATGAATGAACAAGGTCACAACAATGATTGGTGTGACGCACAATATATGATGCCATAATAATGACAAGAGGTCATTATTTTATGATTGTTAGTTTTCCATTTAAATTGGCAAACGTTCAATCATGAAGGCAAAATTATTATTTTTTTATATTTTTTGCTATCTCAACAAGAGCTCAGTGGAAACTTTGAATAGCAATGTCATGATAATGAAAAGATTAGGATCCAAATGCTTTCACCCTGAGATTTCTTTTGCTCTTTCAGTTTTAATTGTCTGCAAAACTTTATGCATACTGAATAAGGAAAAATCCACTTTAAGAGAAAGGGTATACAGAAAGCAAAGCAAGTGTAGTGAGCTAGTCCCTTGAGTTAGAAGGCCATGAGAGTGGGAACAGTGATCTTCTGTCTTTGGACATTGCACCTATAAAGGACCAGCTTTATCAGATGAATATTCACAAATTTATGAGGCCTGATGGAATTCATCCCAGAGTTTTGAAGGAGCTAGAGGATTTTATGGTATGGAGAACTACAGACCTATTAGTCTAACATCAATTCCTAGAAAAATTATGGAGAAGATTATATTGGATACTATTGAAAGGCATGTAAAGAATAATACAATCATGAGGCATAGTCAACATAATTTAACAAAGGCAAAACCTCTTTAACTCATTTGGTATCCTTCTATGATAGGGTCACACACCTAGTCCATGAAGGAAAGGCAGTGGATGCAGTTTTTATGAATTTTAGTAAGTAGAGTCCCTCACAGCATCCTTCAGGACAAGTTGTCCAATTGTAGGATGAGTGGATTCACAGTCTACTGGGTGAAGAACTGGATGAAGGACAGAGTTCGAGGGATTGCAGTGAGTGGAACTGCATCTGGCTGGTGACTGGTAACCAGCAGTGTTCCTCAGGGTTCAGTTCTAGGGCCAGTCCTGTTTAATATCTTTATGAACAATCTGGATGCAGGAGCCCCTCAAGGCTTGAGTCAATCTTTGCAAAGCATTTGAGTCAAAGGATTTGAGTCAATCTTTGTAATTCTTTTTTAGTTGTTAAACAGTAACTGTAGCTGGACAGTTATAATTAAGCAATTGCATTGTGAATATTGTATGCTTGGAAAAGTGAAGACAATCTGTCTCCAGCTATTTGGACAATAGCCACCAGAAATTAATTCAGCAGAACTGAGCAGTAGTTGGGGGAAAGGTAATTCCAGCAGCGGGCGACTGAGACCACCGACTCATTGGCCACCTACTCAAACAGACCCCAGACTTTAATGGGTGGAAAGACTGTGCCCATTTATAATTAGCATGAGAAGCAAGAGATACAACTAGCAAACAGGGGTTGGAGTACTAATTAATAGAAAAATTATGTAATTTGCAATCAATGAATGCCGATGTTTCTGTTAAAATGTAAAAATACTGTAAACTTTTGATGATCTGTGCACTAGCCTTTCATGGGTTACCACCTAGCTCCCTGATATGTGCAAACTAGAATAATTAAATAGAAATGCTTCACCTCGGTGTCTGAATTGGTGCTGCACATCCATCAAGGAGCCCATGTTCAGGACACCACCACCAGCAAGGAGACTGGGAATGCACAAGGAATTGGGATGGGACAGAGCTGAGAAAGCTGACAACAATCGACACAACGGATATTCTAGACTGTATGACGTTGTGCTTAGGAATTAAAAAGCTGTGGGAAGAAGGAAGGTGGCCATTCAGAGGGATGACATTTGTCTTTCTAAGTTAACATTGCACATGATGCAGCCCTGTTGTTTTGGGGATGGCTGAACACTTACCTGCCCATGGGAGGTAGTGAATTAATTCCTTGTTTTGCTTTTCTTGCATGTGTGGCTTTTGCTTTATCTATTAAAGTATCTTTGTCTCAACTCACAAGTTTTTTTACTTTCACCCTTCCAATTCTCTCCCTTATCCCATTGGTGGGGGAGTGACTGAGCAGCAGGTAAGGGCTGAGAACAGTTGTTGATGCACAGCAGTCTATTTCAAAGAGGCTGTCTGTGATAAGCATGTGATGTTATATCATATTCACTTGCTTGGAATTAGTTACACACTTATCTTGTATGTAAGTCAGCATAAAACAACTTTGTTATTAGTATTTTTATATCTGTAATAGTAACCTGAATTTCAATTAAAGGTTATGCAGATACTAAATGAAAAATAGCATAAAGTAAATGCCAGCACATAAAATCTAAAAAATAGGTGTTTTATTTCCTACTTTTTAAAGCAAATTAGTTAGGAAAATATCCAATTTTTCTAGAGATAACAAACAAACAAATGGGTCTGTTCAGAAGTCTTCTGCTACCTCTTGCATTTTGTTTCAGTAACACAAACCCAAATATCAGCAGCGAAAATGTTCTTGACTAGAAAATAATAACAATTAGAGAATTAAAAGTTCTTTCTGTCCGTATTAGATTAACAATAGGATTAATGCACAAGAGACTCAAGAAATAAAATGAATGGACTGAAAAAAATTACTGATATGCTTAACAAAAATTTACTGTTAATTGTATACTGACTCCACTGCATCCCTTTATTTTTCCCATTCAGCTCAGAATCTGGTCGCACAGCTGTAATCTAACTAGGTTGTATCCAGTACAGGAAATATCCGAAGCAGAGTGAGAGCTGCTATATAAGATCATAGAGAGATTACATTTATCCCTACTAAGAGGTCCGAGGGAAGAAAAAAAAAAAGAAAAAAAGAACAAAAAAAGTAAATAGGATAAAGCCTAGATAAAGCAATTCTGGTCCTCATACAGGTACCAAATTTCCATAATTACAGTCCAGGGACTTCTCCAAGCCAGAGGTTACAACCTCAGGATCGTGTTTAGCAGCCACTAAAGACCTATTCTTTGTGCATAGGTCCAGTCCCTTTTTGAACTCATCTGTACCTTTGGTCTTCATAACATCTTGTGGAAATCAATTACCTGCTCTAGTTGGGTTCTATGTGGAAAAGAATTTCCTATGATTTCAGCATCTTTCTAATGTCTCCTGGATTTTGGGAGTGTAAGACATGGACTATATGAAAGACAAGCCAGGAGAAAGAAAGGATGAAATGCCTACTCTTAATGGGAAAGTGAAAAAATCATCCTGTATTGTTCTTAGTGGGAGGAGGCAATGAGTATATTTCTGTAGCTGCACAACGAAAATACCTTCAGTGGGTTTCTAAAGACCCTGCTTCAGAGAATTGTGCAGAGCTATTACAAATTTCTTAGAACACATTTGGTTTTAGGAACTATCCTGAAAATCTTCTTTCTTCATTAAAGCAAGGACCTAATCTTCTTCAGAAAAACAGCTCTCTCTCCATTGTCTAAAGCACATTTTGCAACTTAAAACAGATGTTTTAAAACTTGGTATATGGTTCCAGATACATTTCCTGATGACAAGAACTTCTACAATCTATTGCTCTCAGCTCCTACAGATATTCTGTGAATTGAGGGATTAAAGACATGAGTAAACCAATCTTTCCAATCTGTTTTCCATTTCACTTTGCTTTTCCAATATGTTAATCTTTTCCAATTAATGACACAACTGCAAGGGAAGTACAAGAATAAGAAAAGGTAGCTAGAAACTCCTGAATCTAGCAGGCCTGTTCACTAAAAACAAGCGAAAGCACATCCCTACCATGCTGTCCTGCGTTTGCTCACTTGCTATGGAAATAAGACAGCAGTAACTGATTGACACATCTCAAGGCCAGAATAGTGTCAAGTGACTGACACGATTTCTGCTAAACTGCCAGCAGCCCTTGCTCTTCAGTGACAGAGAATATTAATGAGCCTTAACCACAATCTTTTCCAGGACTTCTTCATACAAGGTGGAAATTTCCTTCAGTTTTGTTTAAGCCATAATAATGTGGTGAGTTCAGTGATCAGTTGAAATGCCAATATTTGTCACAGAGTAATTGTCTACATTGCACACGGTATGCAAAAAGAGGCTTTAGTAATGCAAGGCAGACATAGCTCTATATGACATATTTCAACTGCTGATTTTTAAATGTATATCTTTCTATTTTTCTAAAGGGCAAAATTAAGAACACCAATCAAAGCTTAATGTACTTCACTAGCAGGTAGCATGGATTTAACGACCTTTTTATTTTTTTCACTGAAATACCATTTTTTCTATATATAACCTTTTGGAAAAAAATTAAGAGTGCTTTGAAATCTGTCCTATTTAGTGATTAGTCAAAAGAAGAACTCAGTTATGTCTATAACAAACTCTTCATTTAGCAATAAGCCATAAATGAGAAATTTCCCAGACCCTAAGGTTTTTTCTAATAGGAAAGTTAATTTCTTACCTAGTCATTTATTTCTTTCCAGTAATCATCCCCCATAGACAAACAAGGCATTTCACAGAAGTAATTTGTTATTTTTCTTTGGCCAGTTTTGTTATATTTGCAGTTGTCAGACCTTCAAATTGTCTTTAACAGAAATAGAAATTCCACATTACTGTTAGTCTACTGGGTGCTGATACTTGGACTGAACTTTGATGCATTTTGGAAGAGGGACTAATAATACCAATTACAAACATAAAAATAACATTTGGATGCAAATTGTTTTTAACTGCTTGAATTTGAATGCTCTTAATGAAATAGACTTATGATGTGGTGTGAAACTTGGGCAATGTTTTGGAAAGTTATTTCTTGCCTTGCCCCATCACAAATAGTACTGTAAAATATCTGAAAATCTTATTAAATTTTCAGGGAAAAAAAAAAAGAGGGCATAAAAAACCAAAATCAAATGAGAAAATTAATTTAACAGTTGCCTTTTATTTTTCTCAATTCTGTATTTTATCCAAACTTCAGTTGATTACTGGATTTTTTTTCTTTCAAAGTTCATGGGGTTTTGGGTGGTCTATTTAATGGAAAATCTTTGGCATGCTTTCCTCTGTGATTATAGGTAATATCCACAGCTATAGGAATATCAGGCACGTGCTTAGAGCAATAGATTCTTGTGGGATGCATAACAGCTTCAGAAAAGCTTTTCTTTGTATTTTGGCCTGGAAAATCTGGAATTTTGCTGATTTCATCTTACTAGTGCCGAGTCCTCCACTTTGGTCACAACAACCCCCTGCAGCGCTACAGGCTGGGCACAGGGAGGCTGGAGAGCAGCCAGGCAGAAAGGGACCTGGGAGTTTGGATTGACAGGAAGCTGAACAGGAGCCAGCAGTGTGCCCAGGTGGCCAAGAAGGCCAATGGCATCCTGGCCTGGATCAGGAACGATGTTGCCAGCAGATCCAGGGAAGTGATTCTTCCCCTGTACTCGGAGCTGGTGAGGTCACACCTGGAGTACTGTGTCCAGTTCTGGGCCCCTCAGTTCAGGAAGGATATTGAGGTGCTGGAGCAGGTTCAGAGAAGAGTAACAAGGCTGGTGAAGGGACTCAAGCACAAGTCCTGTGAGGAGAGGCTGAAGGAGCTGGGGTTGTTCAGCCTGGAGAAGAGGAGGCTCAGGGGAGACCTCATCACTCTCTACAACTACCTGAAAGGAGGTTGTAGCCAGGTGGGAGTTGGTCTCTTCTCCCAGGCAGCTATCAGTAAGACAAGAGGGCATGGTCTTAAGCTCTACCAGGAGAGGTTTAGGTTAGATATTAGGAAGAAATTCTTCACGGAGAGGGTAATCAGGCACTGGAATGGGCTGCCCAGGGAGGTGGTGGATTCTCTGTCCCTGAAGGTTTTTAAGATGAGATTGGATGTGCCACTTAGTGCCATGGTCTAGTAACCATAGTGGTAGTGGATCAAGGGTTGGACTTGATGGTCTCAGAGGTCCCTTCTAACCCAGCTAATTCTATGATTCTATGATTATGTTGATACCTCTGAGAGAGCATATCTGCTGCAGTATATTCCTGCAGACATTGAGGAAACATGAAGAGACAGTAGGCTGATAGGATTGAACCTTGCTGCAAGGAGCAAGGAATGAATTCTGAGGATGTGAATGTATGTATGAAATTTCTGGACAAAGGATGGTGTTCTTTGAACTGTGAAGAACTGTCACTAAACTACACCCCTGGTCCTAGCCATCACAGAGGGATAAAACTGTAAATCTCAAGATTCTTGTGTAGGGAAAAGTTTCAAATCCCACCTTCCTCTCTGGATGATTATTCTAATAATGAAACTAGCAGGTAGTGATAGGTAACACTATCTTGAGTTTTCAGGCTGAGTGTCAATCATCTGTAAACAAATGATCAAGGCAGGTTCATCAAGATGTTTCATCCTGGAAACCACCATCTAATATATATACCTAATTCTGATGTATACACACATGATATGGGACATAATTGGGGTTTCAGAGCTTTTCTTTAATATAAGCCATAGAAAGCAGTATAGGTCTCTTGATCAGCAGGCTGGCTATTATTAAAGCTGTAATTCTTTCCCTTTGCTGTATGGGAACAAAAGGACACAGCTTGGATTTGTTAGCTTCTCAGAAGTAGGACTGCAGACAGATGCATTATGTTTGACATGTCATTTTCACAGTCAAAACAATGCATTCATATTAAACTTCTACATTTCTCTTCTTCTGATGCAGAACATTTTAACAGACACATATAGTCATAGTATAAATTTGTACATTGAAAAAATTTGACCTCTAAGAGATACCTTTAAATTTCATTCAATGTTATTGAATTTCAGCTTGCAAGCTATTTATGTTGTTTCATGTTCTTTGTTGTTGTTTGGGGTTTGTTGGTTTCTTTGTTGTGTGGGGGTTTTTGTAGGTTTGTTTGGTAACATGCATTATAAGCACAGGTTATAGATCTTGAAATTGATGCCTGAACCTACTACATGTACACACATGCAAACAGCATTCAAAAACTGTGTCAGGTTAACAGAAAGGCAATAAAGAAAACCAATTACCAGTGTAAACAAAATATTTTCTGCTTTGTTTTCAGTGTTAGCTCATACCAGAATCAATACATCTCAGTCCTTCAGTCTGGATCTTTACCTGATCTTTACCTAAACCATTATCTTGAAGAGAATGTTGAATAACATCCTACTTCAACATTTGGCAAACTATCAAAAATTGGTTCCTTCCAATGCACCTTTTATCTCACAAGTGTATAATTTAATACACAAGAAAAACAGGGGGATTCTCAGTGGAATAGCTATTTTTGTGTATTTCTGTTTGTATGTTCTGCTCTTGAAGGGCCTGGATAGAACTTCCAATGGTATGGGAGGTCTAGAGTTCTTATTCAACTCTTAAGGAGTTACAAGTCATTGTTATATATTTCCTAATTAGAATACTAGTAGCTTTCTAAAATAGAGGAAACCTAAAATCAATGCGTGTTTCTAAAGTATCCAGCGTAGGTGACCAGCACAAAGGTCATAAAAAATATCTGAGGTACATTTAAGATACCATGATTCACTTCACATTACTTATTCTAGAACTGCATTCAATATGCTGCATAGAGATATGTATAGGCAATAAAATCCACATCTTCTACTTCCGACTGCTGCCCTTGTAAGTTCCCCATTAATTAGAAAGCATATTTCATTTGTATTAGGAGGCATATTTCTTTTCTATGTGTAGCTGCAGACCAAGAGAAGATGTGCATATATTTGAAATATACTCACATTATTGATTACTGGTGCTTCAAGAATACTTCACCAAAAAGAGCATATTAAATGTATTTCATAGGTAAATAAAGTAACAAAATCACATTACTTAATTCTTATAATTTAATAATTAATTAATTTTATTCCATTTATTTCTGCCACTAGCATTGTTTTTGTTTTAAGCAGTCAGATTTAATAGGGAAAAAAAATAATTCCGTTTCATCTGCATTAAAAATATCTTCAAAATAGTCAGAAAAAGGAATGAGAAAACATTAACCATACATTCAGAAATGATGTGAGGATCATGGAGGAAGTTGTGCTTCATAATTTGTTTCCATCACTCGCCTCAAACCAGGGCAGCAACAGACCCAGTGCCATTCACACTGGCACTAGTTGCTGTGTACAATTTTAACTGCAATTCCTCTTATCTACTGAACCTGGCCACCTGTGGGCTCACCAACCTTCCGATTTCCACGAGAGGAAATCCCTACCAGTGTTCCTATGTCCTTCCACTCTGTAGACATTATTAGCCAGCTGAACTGATCCTTGAGGAGGGAAAATAAAGCCCATTTCACATAAGATCATCTTCAACAGATCATACCTGGTGTTTTGGTGGGTTTATGAGTGGCACACTGAGAGCAATTAGTTCCTGAATGAGGATAGCAACAGGAGATTACCCTATTTAACAGCTGTTAAGTGGTGTTAATTGCTGGCTATATACCACAAGCTGAGCAACTTTGTGCAAACTGTACAAACAGAACAAAACAAACAGATGATGTAGGGAGAAAATGGGTCTGAAAAATGCTCTATTAATCCCAAATATGCGTACAGCTGGAGAGATTATATTCATAGTTGGTGTGAATTACTTGTAACAAACAGTTTGTCAAATCCAACCCATTACTGAATTGCTGTCTATTGTGAATAGACAGCAATTTATATTAGCTTCTTCATTATTCACAGTCATTTAATGAATGGTTTGTATGAAAACATTTTTTGCCTAAGGTTTTCTCCAGCAGGGCTAGTTTCGGATAAAGTAGTTCTTATTGAACAATGCCTTGATTTCTGTGAAACAGAGTACAGAATAAGACATTTTCAGAATTTAGTCTTAAATTGTAAGTTAATAATAAGCAAATTATCTCTACAAATGGGAAAAAATATCTCTAAATGAAATTATGTAGAGTTTCTTTTGTTCTTACTGAAATGCTGACAATTACTGGAAATGTCCGGACAAAAGGTCTTATAGATGTTTTTAGATTTTTTTTTTAGAGGGTCTGTTGGTTTTCAGGTCCCTGTTGATAACACCATTCAGTAATCACAGTGCAATATATGACCAACAAAGCTGGCCACTGTGTGCATTGTATTGCTTAATAGTACCTTTTAGATTTTACATGAGAGACAAAGGTTGACTTAGTTGGCAAGTATGGGTAGCAATGTTAACAAGGGCCTGGATGCTGTGAAGATATTTATAAGCTATTAATGTAATCACGAAAATAAATAATTTTACAGTTTTATAGGTCCCTGTTCTGGTTTTAGCTGGGATAGAATTAATTTTCTTCTTAGTAGCTGGTACAGTGCCATGTTGTAGATTCAGTATTAGAATAATGTTGATATCACACTGATGTTTTGGTTGTTGATAAGCTGTGCTTATCCTAAATCAAGGACTTTTCGATGTCTCATACTCTACCGGTGAGGAGCTGCACAGGAAGCTGTGAGGGAGAATGGCTGGAACAGGTGACACAAACCGGCCTTATGGTATTCCATACAATAGAATATTATGCCCAGTGCATAAACTGTAGGGAGTTAACCTGCAGGAGTTGATCGTGGATTGGGGACAAGCTGAGCATTGGTCAGTTTGGTAGAACAATTGTATAGTGAATAACTTGTTTCTCTTGTGTTTTCTCTTTCTCTCTCTCTTTTTTATTACATTTTTTATTTTTATTATTATTATTTGTTTTGCTTTTTTCAGTTATTAAATTGTTCTCATTGCAACCCATGAGTTTTACTCTTTTCCTGATTCTCTTCCACATCCCACTGTGAAGGAGAGGGAGTGAGTGAGCAGGGTAGTTATTTTCTCGTTTGGGTTAAACCATGATATTCCCAAAATATCACTAGAATAATAAATCCACAGCTGAAAAGGATATTTTGCAAACAATGAATATCCCTTTGAAATTATTCTTTGTGATAAACTACACACAAACAAGCAAAGCCATTAAATGTGCTAGATAACACCAACGCAGTGAAATTGCTGATCTACCTAAGCAAAATGTTCCATGCTAGTTGCTTTTCCAGGTGTGAATCAAGAAAGAGGACCCACTACCAAATACACAGCAGACTGAAGGACCAGTATGGTCTTCTGGTTTCTGCTTTTTGGTTCCTCCTCAGCTCAATCATCTGATTAGTGTCTCTTGTCCTTTTTTGCTTTATTTTAGAAAGGTGTTATTTTCCCTAAATTTTCTGTTGGATTACCACACATAAATATTTCTCCCTACAGGTACGTTACCATTATAAACCATGACAAAATTCTTTAAAACCAGTAAGACCTTTTTCAGTGGACTTCCACAGAAAAAAGGAAGGATCTTAATTTTCAGACAGTTTCATAGACCGTGAAAGCAAAAGAATTCTTATTTAGCAAAGAGATCAAATACCAAACATGTCAAAGTGCTTAAAAATTGTACCTCCTTTCCCTTTCCTCACCAGAGAGTTTTTGAAGGAGAGTGCTGGTATGCAATAAACTTTGCTTATCTCTAATACCTGGCACCCAGGTTATGCCACTGGATTTTTGGGCATTTTGAGTGGAAATTTTCTTGAACTGTGAAAAGTTCAATTTTAGACTACATTTTATCTTCATATAATTTGAATGTTTACATGGAATTTGACTTTACAAAGTAAATTAAAAGTCTTCTGAATTCAATGAGTTTCATATTATCAATGGGAAGGTCATTTCTATAGTAACTTTCTAAACGATATTTAAACACTGAGCAGGAAGGAATTTGTTTTTAATTTTTTTTTTTGGGGGGGGGGTGGTTTTGTTTCTTTTTCCCTTAGCATTTATTTTCACTTGGAATCCCTCAAGAAGAAAGTCATAAAAATGAGAGAAGAAAAAGAACAGAAGATCTGGTGCTGGCAAAACAGCCATAGATCACAGAAGAATAACCAGGGATTATGACTCTTGGATTTTAGTTGTACAATATAAGAGATTTCAGAACTAAACTGCTGAACTTCTTAGCTTCCGTGCCCTGGAGAATCTAGTTATAGATTAGTCCTTTCTTTAAATAATGCAGGTTGTAGTTTAAGTTTACAGTCTGTGTAAATACAAACAGAGACAGAAGAGGCACATAAACCTGATCTTCATTTTAATATGGCTATATTTTATATATATGTCATTAAATGCTTGAATGCTCCAAGATCATGTCAGGGAATACAGAACCAATAAGGGTGCTTAACTTGATATGCAGACTTGTTTTGGGGAAAAGAATTAAATCCTTGGTTTATAGATGTTACAGAGTTTCCAAATAGAGAAGCCTGCTAGGAAGGAGGTTGTGGTAGCATCTTTCTCCCAGATCTGACCAGCAGCAAGGATGTACTTGCATTCCCAATAAACTCTTCCCATGAGCATATGTATACACTACCTATATACATATATTCACAGGCAGCCACTTGCTGCAGATCAATACAGACACATAGAACACTCACACAAACACCACCAGCACCAACAACCTCTTCCTACTCCCTCTGCTAGCTGAGCAAGATGAAGATCTCTTGGTGGGGATATATGTGTATATATGTGTATATCTATATCTATATCTATACCTATATCTATATCTTGATAGCTAGCTAGCTAGCTAGCTATAGATAGGTAGATAGATAGATAGATAGATAGATAGATAGATAGATAGATAGATAGATAGATAGATAGATAGATATACACATATGTACGACATTGACAGCTACCTGGGCTCAGACAATCAGTCTGCCCAAAAGTTGTCCCTGAGTCTCATTTTCTCCAGTATGGACATAGTAGAGAGATTGTTTTCTTCTAACTTCACTAGACTGATGTACCCAGATTCATCCCTTTTCAGGTAGTGTCTGGGAATGCCTGATGAAATACAATTACAAATTTATGTATGTAAATATACTATCTCTCCTTTCATAGATAATTATGGATTGGTGCTACTAAGTCTCTGAAACCCTCCCCTGCACATCAAGATGCCTATTTCTTCTGCTCTTCCTTTATTCATCTCCTGGCACAGCTGCAGTAGAGAAAGTGGACAGGCAATGTGAGTAAAAAATATGTACTTCAGAGGAATGCTGCAAGGCTTTCTTACACTCTTTGCTATCTTGCCTACTTATGCAGAAATTTCTTCAACTTCTGAATGTTACCATAGGATAGATAGCAATAATATGGATAAAGTAAGAAGATATCAAAAGTGAGGAGGGATATTTTGACATTTTCTGTAATATAATGAAGCATTAGGTAAGATGAATCAGGGGAAAGAAACTGACTAACCAGCAAAAAATCAAATTCTCCTTCATACTCCTCCAGTGCTATATTTTCATCTTGATAATGCTGACACACGAGTGTAGAAAGTGTGCCACTATTTCTTTTTCCCTATTACATTTCTGTACTAGGTTTTAGTATTAGGATAAGGCTGAAACAATTGACATAATGAGTAGTGACACTGGCATCTGAACGAATGGAGTAGCACTCTATGTAATAAATGGACTTCACACTTTGTACTTGTTTTTCATTGGAAAAGTCCTTCTGTGATTTCACCTTAAGACTGAAGTGCAATGAAATGCTAGGGAGCATGTGGAATCTAAGCTACTCCAAGTCCGCAGTGGGATTTGGGATGTCGGCAGAATCTTCCCAATAGGAGTGTTACAAACAAGATTGCAGACACATTTGATTTGTTAGCACACCAAATTTATCTCAACTCACTAACAAAATAACACCTTCTTTTGCGGTACTGTTAATGTGGTATTTTCTTAGGAATCTCTTCGTAGTTGCATCTCTTTTCTCATCAAGGCCTACAGTACCACATGCATGCTTCCCTTCATACTTCTTCTCAGTATTTGGTCATGTTAGTGTTTTGTGAAATTTGCTGTTGAATCTAAAGACATCAAAGATAACTTGATTTAGCTGAGTTAATATATTGCTGCTGCCCCTAGCTACCATCTGAAATTAAATAATTTGCAGTTGTTTCTTTTAAAAGTTTTCAGCTCTTCTACAATCTTTTTTATTTCCATATATATATACATACATATATATACATATATGTATGTAGATACATAACTTTCCTTCCTTACCAATTCTGATAATGATTTTCCTTAGAGTTTCTTGCTCTTACTTTGCTGATCTCTATCCGATGTTTTAAGGATCATATCATAATGTTGTTGCTCTCACCTTCATTTCAGCCACCACTTCTATTTTAATAGAATCATTACAGAAGAGCTTGACTGTCTAATTGATGTCTCCATCTTCAGTTTAAATAACTTCTGAGCTAATTCCAAAATATTCCTGAACCACTCATTTTCCTTTTCCCTGTTCCCAACAGGTATCTTGATAGCTAAATATTCCCTTTATTACTAGTTACCACACTTTACTCATTCTTCTATTAATCACAAAAAGACTTCTCTCCAGGGTTTTACTCATTGTATGTAATTGGTCGCTTAGAGTAAACCCCAGCAGTTCTCTTTTCTTTTTTCCTTTTAACATTACTCACAGGTTTTCAATCAGTCTATTTTCATGTAGCATCTAAACTAGTATTTACACCTTTGATATAAAACACATTTCCTTACTTTCCTTTTTTCCTTACTTTCCTTACTGAACAAATTCTATTCTTCTATGTCTGTGTCAGATGTGCAGCATATTCCATAGTCTCTGTGATGGCAGTTCAGTCATCATTTTGATCATGAATTAAGACTTGAAGTATCTCCTTGTACTTCTGCTTTGATAGTTTACAGACACCTAAGATAGTGTCATTATTCTTCCAGTAATTCTCCTATGAATAAAGTCCTTGTCTTCTCCTTCCCCATAAATCTTAAATTCAGTGGTTTATATACATTCCTTCAGATTTTAGATCATTCAATTAGAAAAGAGATAAGTTTAGCTCTTCTAAGTGGTACAATATATAATAAATTCACAGAAATTGGAGTTGTACCAGTATTAAATCTTTGGAATTGAGAAGAGAATTAGACCAGCAATTTTGCCTGACTTGAACAGATGTCTCCTGATGATTTTTAAGAATTATTAAAACATTATTATTTATGTTATTATACTTATTACTATAGAGATAACTACAATAGGACTGAGCCCATATTGTAGTGAAGATAATAAGTTTTCCCTTTGGAAACAATAATAAATTGTGTCAGTTTTCTAGGCCTAAGCAATTTCCTTGAAGAGTGTAATTAATTTGTAGGAAGACTCCAACCAACAGTAAAGATTGCAGTATTAAATTGCAAATCAGAAACTTGTTGAAAAATAATACTTGCCATAAAAATGATAACAATAGCATGCAAAGCAATTGAAAAGCAACGTGTAAATAAATTACTGTGGTGCTGTTCTTGCTGCTATGGTTAATGTTATGTCAGCATTTCCATTATGAGATCCATTTTTCAGAGTTTATGAGTCAGCTATGAAAATTTAAAAAAATCTTTCTAAAACTAGTGCTGGAAGATCTTGCTCTAGAGTTTTGAGTACAATATTGTAGAAGAAAAAGATCAATCACTGTTCACAAAATGTCTGGCTCTGTCTTGAGATGAAAAACAAGGTCTCAGTTTGCAAATATAATTTACAGTTTTTGAACTGAAATTGTAGTTGGAGATGCAGCCAAAAAGTTGTTTTTTTTCTCTGTCATTCAGTTATTTACAACGTCATCTTAGAGAAAATGGGATTGAAGCTAATGTATTTAGGTGGAGAGTCTGCACAGTCTCTGAATGAAAAAAAACATGTTGCCATCTTAAATCCTGCTACCTGCCCCACTTACTCATCTGTAAAGAAAAATTTTTTGGAACTAAGCTCCACAGTACAAAGACTGACAATATATATGTAGCTGAGTCACTGATGCAAGTTTGTATTGGTGCAAGAACAACACATTGAAGGCATCTAAGCAAAGATTTAGCCAAGCAAAATATTTTCTTCACAGATATTGAGAGAAGATATATATTTACTATGCTTTGTTTATACAGTATTTTCTAACAACTTATTTATAACATGTTATGTCTAAATAATGGAGTAATTGGTGCATGAATGAGTTGAAGAGATATTATTAAGAGAATGTACCTTATATGCTTTATCCATACTTTCTCAGTAGCTTCCTATTACTGTGGGACACAGAGTGCTAAACTGCAGGGATCCTTGCTCTGACTAATTATAGCATTTTTATGGTTTTATGAGGATTTGTGGTAGTGTTTGAGAGCACTAGCACTGAGATCATGTTGAAGGACTATGGACAGTATAAGGAGGAAAATCCAGTACAATCACTTTTCTCCTGTTCAGCCTGGAGATGACTGAAAGGGAACGCCAACAATGTCTATGAGTACCTGAAGGGGGGGTGCCAGGAAAATTAAGCCAGGCTCTTCTCGTTGGTGTCAAACAGTAGGGCAAGAGGCAGTGGGCAGAAATTGATGCACAGGAAGCTCAATCTAAAAATGAGGAAGAACTTCTTCGCTGTGCGGGTGACCGAGCACTGGAATGGGTTGCCCAAGAGGCTGTGGAGTCTCCTCACTGGATATATTCAAGACTTATCTGAATGCAATCCTGTGCAATGTGCTCTAGGATGACCCTGCTTGAGCAGGGAGGTTGGACCAGGTGACCTACTATGGTCCCTTCCAACCTTAGCTATTCTGTGATTTTGTGATTCTGTAACCTTTGAGAAGAATCCTGGTATGAACGATTCCCTGATACCATTTTGAGGGTAAGTAGTTCAAATGCTTCAAGAAAACATATTCTGTATAACTCCCATATATTTTACTCATGATCATTTACTTATGAGGTTTTGCGAATGAAGATTTGGGAACTTATGAGTAGAGACATAGAAATCTATATAGAACCTTTATTTTAAGCCCATGTTCTCGCTGACATCCAATGTAATGAGGCATTAAAATCACATTTTTATCAAAATAGTATACTGGAGAAAGGAAAGGGTCTGCAGTGACACTTTGCTTCACTTTTCAGGTTACAAGATGGGCTACTGTATTAGAATCTTCTGTGTCCATGGTGTAGATATTTCTAGATACTGGATGTGTGTGAGTATGAATCAAGGAACTGCAGTTTAGTTGTCTGCATTGCTGTATTTCCAGTTACAAGAAACCCCACTTCCCTAGCTGAGGCATTTATAAGTAGCTTTGCTTTCAAAAGCTCTTTGCACATATCATCACAACAGAAACACAGAATTGATATGAAAAGGCAGATCCAGAGATCAAGTCCAATGCCCTGCTCAGAGCAGGGTCACCTACAGCAGGCTGCCTAGGGCCATGTCAGTTGGGTTTTACATATCTCCTAGGAAGGAGATTCCTAAATCTCTCGGTAACCTGTTCACTGGGCACCACTGAGAGGACTCTGGCTTCATCTTCTTTACTCCGTCATCAGGTATTTATAAACATTTATTCAATCTCTTTCAGATTTATCTTCTGCAGGCTAAACAGTCCCAGCTCTGGCAGCCTCTCCTCATATGAGAGATGCTCCGAGACCTTCATTACCTTTTGTGGCCCTTTGTTGAACTTGCTCCAGTAAGTCCATGTCTCCCTTGTGCTGAGCAGCCCAGCAGTGGGTGCAGCACTCAGGCTGTGTCTCACCAGGGCTTAGAAGGCGGAAAGGTCACCTTGCTAGCCTTGCTGGCACTACTTTGCCTGATGCAGATGATCAAGCTGCTGGTCTCATTATAGGCATAGCCCTCACCTTTAGGCATTGATGTTAAGATCCCACTGAGATTAAGACACCAATATTTAGATCTATGACTGTACCATGCGTCAGAATTCATCTAGTGTCATTCAATATCATTAGTGGGGAATGGAAAGCTATTCAATTCACCTGAACATAATACTCATGGTGGGATTTGGTTGTCTACACAGAGATGTTTTGTGCTCTTTCAAAAACCTCTGGAGTATTTCCCGTGCCCACCAGCTGCCATGCACCAGAAGATCATATTTGTCATCTTATGTGAATATCTTGGAAACTTTATTGTTCACCAGAAGCCACTGACAATCTGGGTTTAGACATCAATGTAGCAATTAACCTTAGACAGCAAATCACCTTTCAATTTCTATGTGTTATAACTTTATATATAACTGTGTTATATAACTTTAACCACATAGGCTAGGGTTCCCCCTGGAGTCATCAGAACGTTTGCCAGAGGCAGTTCAGAGGAAGAGATTATTTCCTTCTATTTAACCAGCTGAATTAAAGTGAAATGGTATGAATATGTCCTTACCCCTTCTGATCACTCACTCCTTCTCCCTACTTCCATAGCTAAGGTCTCTGCAAGATGGAGGAGAGCTCTGACTAGCCTAGTGCTTCTACCATAAGCACAAACAAATAAAGGAACAATAAAAGAAAGGTGAAATCCTAAAACACTTGAGAATTAAAAACAGGAAATTAAGAGCTGATTATAGGTCATTTTTTTCTCTCCTCCAAATTTTGCAATAAATAACATCCTTTAGTAGTGCTACATCTAGTATCTCCCAGTGATTATGTTTACAAAGCCTCTCATTATTACCCACTGTCTCTATGTGCACTTTAAAAAATGTGAATCACATTAGCATGATTGCATTTGCATTAAACACATGGTTAGTTTCTTAAAAGTACAAATGCTTGTAATTTTATTACACACCCGCATGAATTATAAAATGATGCATAATAAAACTTTGCTTGATTTCATAATTACCTGTTGTTATCTCTGGCTAATTAAATATGCAGCACTGCATGTTAATCCTTAAAGTCTCTCTGACATCCTCTCTTCCCCTTTCCTGACTTTTTTTTTTGCACGTTCTATTGAATTACAAGTTGTTTCATGGAATCTGTGGAAAAAAAATGTTCACAGCTATGTATATATGCAAATCTTCAAGAACACATATCCAAAGTTAAAAGTGGAAATTTCAATATGTACCTATTATTTCTGGCAGGCATATATTACATTTCTTTGATCATATTTCTTTAGTAAGCTTCCTCATCTCGGTGAAATAGAACCTCTTAGAGCTATTTTCTCTCTCTATTTCTCAGAAAGTTAGCTTGAATTTTATACAGCACAATCTTTTAAAATAGGCTGTTTTCTATTTGTCAGTGGTGTATTATATGAGCATCTAATGACACTTGGAAGTATGAGAAATTTGAGACTTGAAATACCTTATTCAAAAATAGAAAGTGTGGTAGAATAATTACTATTATAGTTGATCCTTAATTCATATGAATAAAATGTCCAGCCTTGCTATCATTCAAGTGAGCAGTAAGGTCCTCAGTAGCTTCAGACAGAATATCATATTAAAGCATACAGAGGTGCTGTTACTTTCGTAGCAGGTAGAACTCATTTTTTAGAGAATGTGTGACATAGGCAAATCATCAAGCAACTTATTTTGCCATCAGAGAGAGATCATTGATTTTCTCTGATGTTTCATTTCAACCCTAACACAGGAATCTTCAAGAAGTGTCTCTAGAAGTCAGTTCATTTCACCTCCCTTCCCCTGCTGGCTATAAAGGAAATTAGTTTTGACTTGGGAGGCAATTCGTCTACACATAAACATCTAATGTAGATATGCCATATGACATTAAACCAGATAGGCAAGAGGTATACCTTGTGTCTTCTGTGAAATACAAGCTGTGTTTTGATGTCCCAGACACTGTGGGGAAAATAAAAGGCACTCAATACCTGTATTTAAGCTACTGAATCAACTTTAGATGTCTACGTTTGAAGATGGCTAGAGATAGGTAAGGAATGTTATGAAACTGTCCACTATACTTCTTTTCATAGTAAGTATAGGTAGGTCTTTTCCCAAGAGAATATCTTATCATCCAGAATAAGTACATATGGAATCATAAAATCGAAATTTTAGTTGCAATCCTTTGCTTCATAATTTATTTAAGCTTAGAAATAAATGACAAATTTAAAACAAAACAAAACAACAAAAAAAAAACAAACCCAAAAAACAACAACAACCAAAAACTAAAGCTGTATATGTCCTGGTTCCAGCCAGGGCAAGCTTAATTGCAGTAGTCAAGAGGGGAAGGGGCTAGGACACAGAGGTTATTCTATACCACCTCATGTCATTTTCTGGGGAAGGGCTCTCTTCCATGTCAGCATAGCATGGTAGAGGGAATGGTCAGGTATTGCTGTTTTCATGTGAATCATTGACCTATTTCTTGTACCCTCTGTCATTACTATTGTTGCAGTTATTGTTCTTTTTCTTATCTCATTGCTGTTTTCAGTAAATTGTTGATATCTCAGCTCACGATCTTCACATTTTGTGCCTCCAGTTCTCCTTTCTCCACTGCAGGGGAAGGGAAAAGGGGAGGTGGGAGTAAGTGGTGCATGGTTTGAAGAGTCTCAGTGGGAGCACTGAATTGAGGAGTATAATTCCTAATCTATGGCAACAACAAAAAAAATCCAAAAACTACTTTTGTAGGAAGGAAGAAGGTTGTTTGAAAAGCTAAAATACTGGCTTGGTTGTTTGTTTTTATTCAACCAAAATTGCTCCAGCTCTGATGACAAAAAAAACCCAAAAACCCAAAAGCAAAAAATCAAACAAAACAAGCCCCAAAACCTAAACTTTTCCCCAAAAAAACCCAACCCAAACTCAACCCCCCCCAAAAACCCCACACACCAAAACCCACTACAAAACAAAACAAAACAAACCCCAACCACTTGTTGAAGAAAATTCAGACCTTAAATATGCTGGATTTTGCATTCATGACGGAAGTGTTGTTCCCAAAAAACTGCTACATATATTTTTTAAAAAAATTACTTTTAGTAAATGCATGAAACATAATTTCCTTACTTTTTTACATGTCCTGATCATCATACTGTTCTCTGTATGCACACCTAGCCTAAATTTAATTTCTTGGTTTTAAACTGCTACAACACTACTGCTTTCAGCACATTAAGTGGTGGCTTGCACTGTGTAAATGAAAGACATGTCAATCTTTGTGCTTTTAGAGTCTTGTATTTCTCAGTTAATAATGACGATCTTTGAGCTTGCTCCTGCAAATGATCATTTATGTGAGTGAAATTTGAGATATAGATTTGCATTTGTAGGATTAATGACAACATAAGCTTTTGCATCCTTAGGTTGCTGTGAAAATACTTAGCAAGTCTCTCTTTGATTTCTTCCATTTTCATTCCATTCCATATCTCCACACCTTCTTAGACAAGTGAACTTATAGTCAATTGCTGTGAAGATTTAATACTTTGCAAATCTGAACCCTTAAACCATGCTCTTAAACCATGTTTGAACCTTTACGACTTCATTGAAGGTAATCTATCACAGAAACTATATTGGGAATGAAAGTGTTAGTTGCAGCTATGCAAACCTCTGATTTGAGTTGCTTTCCAACATATCAGCATTGGAAAAGACAATAACACCATCACCAAGACCCATGTGTACATGCCCATTTACATCTTTCATGTATTATGTAAATATGATTTTTATTAAACATTTAAACTAATTCATTTCCTCTCATATGTTTATCCTTTTATTAGCTGTAAATAGCTGAGCTGGTTTCAGTGAAGTTATTGCTTTCCACTCCACATGAGCTTTCCCTTAGCTTAACTACCTTGTAGAAAATGCACCAGTCCATATAATTATACAGAAGTCAGAAGAATAATAGCAACAAAGATGAAGCAAAAAATAATAACTTACATTTTACAGTAGCTGTGCCTTCAAGACCCACAATCAATTCCACACAAAGCACTCTGGCACGGTTTGATTCTGTATCTTTTGTTGCCAGATTGCAGACACACGTTATACTAATGGAAGTGTTATTTCCTCTGATAACCACAGTAATCCATCACAATACTTCTCCTTCTTCTTGAACAATTATTTCCCAAGTTTTGTTGCATTAAAATAAATTAAACAAATTTAGATCAGGTTTGGATCAACTCTCCTACTACTTTGTCAAAGTCTTTTAGAGCAAACCTCAGATGCAGTTGTTCTTGTCCTCTGTGGCAATGATCATCACAAATACCATTAAGGATGTGAGGTCTCTCCCTTAATTAAGAACTAAAAGGTTTCATTTCCTAAAACAAAAGCATGTGGCAGGTTTTATTGATCTTGTCTATGTCACCAACTGAACACATTAGCAGGGGTTATTGATTACTCTAGTGGTAATGAGCTTTGTTCCTCGTCAGGTAAAGCACACATTCCTAAGACCTTTCCTAAAGTGGCCCATATGTACATACACATTCACCAAGTTATAAAATGAAGGAGGTTTTAAAAGTCTTTATTGTTTATCATTTTTTTAAATTGAACAGCAATCATTAGAAAGGTTATTTTCCAGTCATTATCTTGTTACAATTCTTTCTGAATGCTAACGATGTACTTAGGAATTAATTCAAAACAAAAAGAAGCACAGCAATATTTTTTTAAATGTAAGCACATATAGCTGTTACTGTTTTTAATAATCCCCAGCAAAAGAACCACCATTATGTTAATGAGCAGCTGTGGTAAATAATTTTCTAATGGAATGCATAGGATATTTCCCCAGTTTTGAAAGAATAATTTCAGGCTGACAACTGTCCAAGTTAATACCTTAACAATATTTAGTTCAAATTTGGCTCTGCTATTAAAAAAGAAGTTACTCATACTCAATAGTACTTCTACGGAGAAAGACTCTACAGACAAAAAGGGCCCTAATAGTGTCTGGAAGCTGGAATTAGACTAGGTAAGATTATGATGTGGTGAGAGAGACCCTGCAATCAGCAAAACAAGGCTGAAGGGAGGCCACCTGAAGAATATGCATACAGGTAAGTAGTGAGAGGACATTGTGACGTGGGAAACTCCCATATCCTTCAGAAGGATATGAGATATCAGAAGGATATCAGAAGGGGTAGGCGTAACTTTGACTACTGTACCCGAATCTTTGCAGCATGGGGAACAAACAGGAGGGATTAGAGGTTTGTGTGCAATTGCAGGGCTGCAGTTGCATTGGGCTGATGAAAACATGATGGGATAGCTCCAGTGGATGGATATGGGGTCTTTAGGAACAACATTCTGGGTAGGTGAGTTGTCCTTTATGCTAGGCAACAACCAGTATGTCTGTCACTCTACTAGACATGGGTTGTTGAGCCACCTGAGAGCTGAGGGGACATGTTTAAGAGGCAGATCAAAAGGTCACTCAGATGTTGGATGACTGCCTGATGAGGAAGAAATAGATGAGGCTTTTTTCAGACAACTGGAAGAAACCTCTCATTCATGAGTCCTGGCCCTTACGGAAAACTGAAACCAGTCCAATATCTGCTGTAGGGAAAACACAGCAGAGCTCAAGCAACACAGGAGGTTTCTGGAGTTCATTGTTGGACAACTTTGTGGCACAGGTGATCAAGAAGTTGAGGAAGGGAGATGCTTTGCTGGATCTCAGAATCACTGCAAACTGGTCAAAATGTGAAGGCAGGGGGAAGTCTTTGCCCCAGAGAGATGGTGGTGGCATTTGCGATCCTGAAAAGAGGAAGGCATAAGAAGGAGCTGGGAGAGCTGAATTATTTCCAAAGGACG
This sequence comes from Manacus vitellinus, assembly GCF_001715985.3. Classification (NCBI taxonomy): domain Eukaryota; kingdom Metazoa; phylum Chordata; class Aves; order Passeriformes; family Pipridae; genus Manacus; species Manacus vitellinus. Next base: position 8,221,423 of record NW_021940208.1, on the reverse strand, counting down.
CTCTTTCCCAGATTGTGAATGGTCCATTGTAACATGGGAAATCAAGTAAAGGCAGCAGGATACCTGGATGGATCAACATAGATTGAGTCTGAACTATAGTTAAATGTGGAAAAAAAAAAAAGGAAGAATATGAGAGGTGGAAGCAGGATAACACAGAAAAAGTATAGACACTGTCCAAGTGTGAAAGGTGTAGTTAGGAAAGCCAAAACTCATTTGGAGTTGTATTTGTCAAGGTTTCAACAGATACATCAGGAGAAAAAGGAAGACCAGGACTATCAGGCTGCTGCTGAACAGGTCAGGGAACCTGATGTAAGAGAATGTGGAAAAGATCTTCGTCCTTACTGCTAAGGTTTTATCCTCTGGAATTCAGGCTCCTGAAATCTGTGGGAAAGTCTGGAGCAAAGAAGAGTTACTTTCAGTAGAGAAGCATTGTATTGGGAAATATTTAAAGAAACTGAACATCCACAAATTTATGGGACCTGGCACCCCTGAGTGGTGATGGAGTTGGAAAATGTTGTTGCAAGGCCACTCTCAACTACCTTGGAAAGATTATGGCAATTGCAAGAGATTCTTGGGCAATGGAAAAAAGCAGACTGACCAAGAGAGGCAAGAATGAGGATCAGCCCATTAGTTTCATCTTAATCCCTGGGGAGGTGAAAAAAACAAATAATCCCAAAATACATTTCCAATCATATTAAGGAAAATAAACTGCTTCAGAGCAAAGGTGAAATCAATTACATATATTAATCTTTTATCTTGCGTAAATCATGTATATCATATCAAATACCTGAACAGCCTTGTAGCCTTCTGCAAAGAAATAATTCAGAACACATTACTATTGTTTATGTTGACTTCAGATTTTGACACTGTCTCCCATGAAATTTTCATGAACAAACCAATGAAGTATAGTTTAGATAAGTGGGTAATGAGATGAATTGAAAAGTGGCTCAACTTCCAGGCCGCAGAAGTTATGATCAGGTGCATGAAATCCAGCTGGAGGTCAGTCACTAGTGGTGTGTGCCAGGGTTTCATACCAGGGCCAATTCTGTTCAACTGCAACATGTTAAAAAATTGGGAGGAGTGGTGAATACACCATATGGCTGTGCTGCCATTCAAAGGGACCTCATCAGCCTCCAGCAAAGGGTCCACAGAAGCATCATGGTATTCAACACAGAGAAATGTGAAGTTCTGCACCTGGGGGAGGAATAAACCCAGATATCGTGAACAGGTTTTGTTCAAATGGTTGGAAAGTAGCTTGGTAGGGAAGGATCTGGGAGTCTTGGCGGACACCCAGTCAAACACAAGCCAGAAATGCTCCCTCACAGCAAAAAAAATGGTTCTGGGCTGCATCAGGTCTAGGGAGGTGGTCTTTCCTCTGCTCAGTCCTGGTGAGACATACCTGGAGTGCTATGCTCACTGCTGGCTAGGCTGCCCAGTACAAGAGAGACGTAGACTTACTGGAGCAAGCTCAGTGAAGGACATCAACAGTGATAAAGGTCTTGGAGGATCTGTCATATGAGGAGAGGCTGAGAGAGCTGCAGCTGTACAGCCTGAGAAGAGAAGGCTGAGAGAGATCGAGTCAATGTCTATAAAATTCTTAAAGAGGTAGTAAAGTCTTCCGAGCGATGCCTAGCAAACAGAGGTGGAGCAACTGACACAAACTGAAATACAAAAGAAATCCTTTTCAAGTTTGTTGGTTTTTGGTCATTGCTGTTTTGTTGTGTTTTGTTTGTTGGGGTTTTTTTACAGGGAAGGCAGCCAAATGCTGGACCGGAGAGGAAATTTTCTTTATAAAAGTAAAGATCTTTATAAACTTGACCTAAAATCTCAAAACCATTTGAATTTTTGTCAGTAAGGAAAATGATGTTGAAAAGAAGAATAAAGTCTGGTTGTGAAAAATAGAATAAGGCTGAAATATAAAAAAACCCCCCTCACAGATCTAACCTCTGCTCTAAAATTTTGTAAGAACAAACACAGGAATTTACAAATGCAGAAACAAAGCTTTTAATGATGCTGGTAAAGGTGTTATACCATCAGAGAATAGCATGACCTCAATCATGTACAAGCTTTTAGAATGCATTTTTCAAGACATGAAAATCATACAAATAGGAAAACAAGATAAAATCAACAGAACTATTGCCATTCAGAAAATAATTATTTAGGCAAAGAAAGGTAGATAAGAATTTGTACATGGGCATGAAACAAAAGAAAGACGTAATGGGTTTAGAAGGATATAGAAATAGCAGCCTGGATTGACATTATGAGCAGAGGTAGTCTTAATTTAACAAGACACAGATGTTTGCTAAGGAGGGCAGGTTAGAAAAAAAGGAAAATAATTTGGGTTTTTTTACAGTACAGAAAAATAACTGATTACTCTGGCAGGAAAAAGGTTAGGGTTTTAATGATGACTGCTGATGACTGTTAATTTGAAAGTATTGTTAACATACCAAAAGACAAGAATATATTTTACAGAAGACAGAGATGATATAGAAAAACAGTGAAGTATAATAATTTAAGGCATATGGTCATGCACTTATGTCCTGAATTATCTCGTTTTAGACAGGTCTGGGGATGTAGGTTATTCCTACAATTAGTTGAGAGAAACAGGCACCTCCAGACTGAGATACAGAATCCCAAGGGAATGAGTCATTTTCCAGGGGAGCCTGAACAGTAAATACTGTTTGAAGGGTGTCTAGTTATAGCTAGGGTTGTTTTACAGGATTAATGAAATATCTTTTGGCCATAAAGTGGAAGCTCATCAGTTGAACTTTTCAAAATTTACTGATACGGAGTTACATTTAATCTACGTCAGCAATTAAATGCAGTTAGGCCTGTGTATCACCCCTAAACAGCTGCAGCAGTTCTGAAGTCTGCTGAAATTGTGAATACTTTTCTCTTTTTTTTTTTGGCTTAGCATCCTAATACTCCTATTAAGCATGCCCTGCTCAGTGACATGAATGCACAATACTTTGTTTTTTTCCCAATGAAAACCTGTCAGCATTTGCTTGGCGACTTTTAATGGGTACTTAACAAATTTGAGCATAATTAGCTTTATTTCAGCAAACATCCACACATATGATTTAGTGAAGCAATGAAAGGCCCAAAGAATCTTTGTAATTCCCAAAATCCCAAGTCCATTCAAGGAGCAGAAAACATAATACACACCCTAGGAGTAGCTGTGTGAGTGTCAGTTTTTTTAGAATATAACTGTAACTAAGATGCCTCTGCATTTAGGGATAATTCTGATTTATCTGGAATTTAAGAGAGACAGAGAAGGGAATCCTAAATTTTCAGTCAACTGGAGAATAATGGTGAGCCACCATCATGACAAAGTCATCATAAAGACACATTGTTGACTATATCAGTAATGTCATATTTTTTCCAAACTAAACCAGAAATGAGTCAGCAATCACAGACAAGATTTCATCTGGAATATTGTATTTTATATTTTAGGGGCACTGACTGAGTCTGAAGATGTCAAGGGCCAGTGTATGCCTGTGGATGTAGCCAGTCTGCCCAAGAGGGGTTGTCCCTGGCATAGCATGGGCCTGAGCAAAACAGTTCTGCCTGGCATCAGGCCCAGGGGCTGCTCCTTGACTTTTTTCATCAGGATAAACATGTCCTTAGGCTCCAGAAACATTAAATCAGACCAATAGTAAAACAAACAAATAAATAAACAAACAAAATCAAAACCACAAACAAACAAAAAACCAAAACAAAAACACCAGAAAACAATTTCAAAAAAAAACAAATGAAACCAAATTAAAAACAAAACCAAACCAAATTAAAAACCAAACCAAATCAACCAAACAAACAAAAAACAAAAAGCACCAAAACCTCAAAAATAGGGAGATCAGGGATTTAGATTTACTGTGTTATGAGACAGGAAAAAAAGTGTTAAAATACATTAATTTCCAAAGGGCACATAACTAGATAGTAGAGTAGACTTGTAGAGTAGGTTCTAGAGAATCAGAATAATTTTTAGTTGATCCAATGTTTTCCAACCTTTTCCAGTTTGTAGATACCTAATATTTCTTTAGGAGTTTTCAAGAGATTGAGGAAAATCACATAGGTGCTATTCTGTATAAACAGGCTTTCTCTTTTCCCTATTGCTTCTTTCAGTCTCTTTCAGAGTAGTCCACAGATAAACACTGGTCTGCAGACACAGTGGGGAAACTGCTAAACCCTTCATTGATAGAAAAACAGTGATCCAGAAGTAAAGTTAGGACAGGAAATAAAAAAAAAATATTTCTATTTGTTAGAGCACTGAGGTTCTGGAATGTGTTCTAAACCTGAGGAGCAGACTCAAATTGAATGTTATAAAGACTGTTATGAAATAAATTATTTCACAAAACCATTGTGATACCCAAGAAATTGATTGATGAGGGTATTATTGTTCTTTATGGTGCAGAGAAACTACTGAGTAAAGTGTTCCTCTGACTTGGTCAAATAATCTAAAAGTTCAGAAAGAGAAAATTATTTTCTTGTGTTAAAAAACCCTGCAAAATACAGTATAAAATTAATTCTCAGATCATAATTATAATTTAAAAACTTTATTTTCAAACATAATTCTAGATCACTCGTGGCATGCTAAGATGCTGTTTCTTATCTAACAGGGATAAAAAAGAATGTATTCTATGAATAGAATAAAAAATCTCTTTCAGAAAAGAAAATACAAAACCTGTAATTCATTCTAATTAAAACAGAAACTTATGAACTTATGTTCCTCAAATAAATGTGAAAAATCCACTTTTCCTACTACTACATTATATTTTAGATCGCTTATTTCTTTCATAAGTCAAATTGTAAGATATTACATCCAGTGCACCCTTAAAATTTTGCAGTTCAGTTCACTTAAACACTACAGACTTTAAATTTTCATTTTTAGTCTTTTGGTTTGTGGTGGTCAATAATCCTCACTGGCCCTTTGCACAGAGTACAGAGCTGTAGTATCCCCTGTCCCCAGTCAGCTATGCCAGATCCTCACCAGGGTCTAAGTGGGCAATCCCAGGAAACACTAGAGTCTAGATGCATCCTCAAAAAAATTAGCAATAAGGGAGTGTTACACAAGAATGAAGCCATAATTAACAGTACTAAGTGAAATTCAACTTTTAAAAGACAAAATATTCAAATTTTTTTGTGTCAAAATATGAAGTAGGAGGCAAATTCTAACCAATTTTGTGGAATGTAAATTCTTTAAAAGAACCTATTTTCGGTATTTTAATTGAAAATGAAAAAATCTGCATTCCCCAAATGCAAGTTCCCTATAAAAACGAGCATGGGATTCAATAAGCCTAATTTTAGTCTTTGTCTGAGTCATTTTATGCTCCTTTGTAGCTAGTAGAATTAAGCAATGCTAGGGAGCAGTTCCTTTGGTTCGCTCTAAACATATACACCAGAAAGTGAGCCTAAATTTTGTTGTTATCATTGCTGGTGTATTCCCCCCCTGCCACCATCTGTGTTTGACTATAAAACACTCCCAAAGAGACCAGTTCACTGTAGTCATGAGCACCACGCATATCTAAAGGTGGCTGATATGGATATAGCTATTTTTTGCAACTCTCTTCAATATTAAACTGCACTTTTTCACATGGATCAGGGCACAAAAGTGACTGCAGTATGGAAGCACAAGGTTCTTGTTGTGGATAGGGAGTCTTATCTGACAACATGAGGCAATGAGTGTGGACTCAGCCTCCATGAATGATAGGAAACAACAGGGTTTACTGTTTTGCTAAAATGCTAATAAAATTAATCCAGTTTACTATAATTAAATATTCCTTGTTATGTAATGTACACAAATACTAAAATAAGATATATGCTTTTACCAACTGCTTTCAGAAATTGCAATGATTTATGTATGTAAAATTACCTTTATGGAAAACTCCCAACTACATCTGGAATTTTGTGTCAGGTTCCCCTCCCCAGTCATACGCTGAGCACCCACACTCACTACCTTCTATGATTAGATTGATGGTGTCATGCTCAGTGACAAAAATGGGGGGGAGGGCTTTTTGTCTTCAAAAGTCCCCACCTACCATTGTTTCTCAGGATGTGCAATTTTTCTATGTATAATGCAGTGCAATTCAAAAGATCCTAAAATCATTTCTCAAAATGTTTCTATGTCAACATGATCAGAAAGAAAACCTAAACCCATCAAGAAATAAATGAAAGAACATAAATACCTGGAGTCAACATATTTTCTAGAAAACAATAACAATTCTCTCTATCTGAAACATTACCTAATCCCCTGAAGCAAAATTCAAATGTTTGTCAGATGGCAAATAAACACTTAAGAGTTCTATTACTTGTATCCTTTTCTCTGTAGATAATGAAGAGTCATCATTCTGTTGCTTTACATGGATGTCAGATTGAGGCTCATTTGTCAACTACACGTCTCAGCATATGAAATGTAACCACTAATCCATACATTGCTGTGTATTTCTGAAAATCATGAACCAAATACCTAGTAAAGGCCACATGCTCTTTTTTCTTGTGTCTGTTTTGGTAATTAGAGAAATATATCTCCTCACAAATTTGAAAGCATTGAAAGCCCTACTTGAACCAGACTCATTATTTAATAATGGTGCTAGGCTGCATAGCAGCCTAGTAGAAAGAAAAACATTTTTAACCAAGAATGACAGGCTGCTGTTTCATTTCTTTTAAGTTGGAGTGCAGAATTTGGGAAAGACTTAGGGCACAGTCACACCCTGCGGGTGTCCTTGTGGTTTCTCCCTCTAGAACACAGGGTCAGCCCCAGTCCTGCATTCATGCTCTGCGTTGTCCACCGGGGACGCAGGAAAGGTGAACTTTCCTCTTAGGTGTTCATGTATGCAGGAGATCAACAACCAGTAAGGGATGCTCTCACTTACACAGCCCATATGTCAGGGCTGAATTTACATCAGTTGAATTCTCTACTAATGCTACTGGGTTTGGACCTTAGCATTCTAAGAGGTTAAGACAGACTAAAACCTTTGATGTAAATTGTGTTTTTCTGATCATATGAATCTTAAATAGTTAAACCTAAAATTTGTACTGCTGCCTGTAGTAGGAGCATGCTACCCATTCTCTTCTGTTTTCTGAGAAGAGTTTATTGTTATTTAAGAACACAAAAATAAGTAGTTATGAACTAATTAAAATAAACTTATTTCTCGAAAAGGATGCTTTTATTAACATAATCTGTTAGAGCTATGTTAAGCTTTTCCTTCTATAACTGGCCACGAGTCTTCATGAAATTTTTAGAAACTTTGTGGATTTTAATGTCCTTACTATTCCACTATCGTTAAGTTTGTCTGAAAGGCTGCACCAAGATCAGAACTCCTGAGATCAGATACACACCCCCCATACACAACAAAACCCCATGATATTAAAAAATATGCTCTTCATCATCAAAAATCTATAAAACTTTACTGTGTTTTATGTAATTTAATTTAATTTTTAAAAATTTATGAATGCAATTTTTCGCTCTCTTATTTGTAAATCAAACATGACTTACAAGCTCAAGCAGCTCCAAAAAAAAAATGGAAATAATTGAACACTGCAACACATGCCTTCAAAGATCCAGATTCTATGTCCTTCAGCTTCCCATCTATATGGTGAACATGGCATTAACTTATTGCTTTTCTGAGCCATGTTTAAAACACATTTAATGAAGGCTGTGTTCCCCTCCTATATTCAGGCAATATTAATAGAGCTGAATGACGCTTGGGAAACAGTATTTTCTCTCTTGTAATTAAATTTTTGTTTGGTAAGACTAAAAAGTCATTCTTTGCTCTAGAATTTTAGAAGAATAACATAAATAACAAGAGGAAAAGTCATAGAAAAAAAATCAAAGTACATATCATAAGATGTGACATATGCAATATAACATTTAGTAGCATTCATTTGCTCATTTAACTTCATAGATTAATTTTGCATAGAAAATGAAAGAAAATGTTTAGTTGTTGTGTCCTGATCCAAGCTAGCAGGTAAGTACCATACAGCCTTCCTTCCTTTCACTCCACTCCCCAGCAGGACTGGGGAGAGAAGAACAACGGAAGCAATAAAAGTCATGAGTCAAGACAAAGACTTCTCAATAAATGACAAAAAGACAAATCAAATACACCACAAACCCAGGCAGTCCTGAGTAATGGACCCAGTACACTGAATTTTACAAAACAACCATTGTGCAGGGCACAGCAACCTTTTAAATTGAATGTCATGTATCCTTTCTCCAGACCAAATTCTATTACTTTTTGAAATAATAGAATACATCAAAATGTACCACCTTAAAATTCATTTAACCTCATCAGAAACTGAGATGATACAATTTCTGAAGAATTATCCTTCCAAAGTGTTGCGAAAGAGTGATGTTGAGCTGTTTTCATCATCAGAAGGCTTTGATTGATCACATTTCAACTAGCTGTAAAAATCTCTGCTTGAATAAAGTTGATACAGATCTTTAGATGTCAGAAATTCACTGTTGTGATGCAAAGTCACTTTCTCCACTCTACAGATGATATATAAGTTGTGAGGGTGAAGAAGGCATCACCAGGACAATTGTTTGCATGGAAAATGAAGGGTGCAGTAGCAAGTCCTTAGGATCACAAGTAGTTGGTGCAAGCTATTGGGAAAGTCTCTTCTATTTTCTGTTGATCCTCGGGACCTCATGGATCAAAGATCACTAGTTAAATAAAATATGGTCCCGGTAAAACAATTTAAGGGTTTCCAAGATTTTCAAGCATTTGTCATCCAGAAATATCATTTCATCAACATCAATATTTCTAAAATGGAATGCCAATTTTGACAAAATTGGGTCTGAAAACATAGCAATAGAATATCTGGGCACTTTTGGATAACAAGGCTTAGATTTTTTCAGGTATCATTTTGAAATCTCTTCCTATTTCAAATCATATTTCATTATCTAGCATGAATCACATTATCCCCAAACTGGCACAGACTTCTTTGATTTATGAGATGACATTCTGGCACTGACATTGAGTCAGCCCTGTCTTTCTAACTCTTACCTACCCATCCAAAAACTGGATGAGTTCTGTTCTTTGTTATTACATATTGTTCAAAATATATGAAGACTTAGTGCAGAAAAGAAATTCCGAGCTTCAGCAAGCTTATAACATACCTGCTTATTGCTCTCTTCTGGACAAGGCTTTCACAGATGTTTGGATGCATTACATTACAGATCCCTTATCTTGTCTCTATATTCTTCAGCAAAGTAGTCTTTTGCTGTTATTGTCATCACCCTTTTCTGTCACTGGATAAGTCTAAAACTGATTCCAAGACTTCTAAAGAGATGGATAAAGATTTATCTTTATCTTTTTTTTTTTAGTGTCTAGGAAATGCACTTCTACATATCAACACAGCACAGTGGCTGGGATGTTTACTTTGGAGAAAAATACCTAAACAAGTAAACTAGTCATATACTAGACTTAAATATAAACTTTCTGGTCTAGTGTTTGACCCCCTCAAAACAAAGCAGTTTTCTGAAACTGGGCAGTGTGGAACATCTGTGTTGAAACCACTGTACTAATATTAACAAATATGAAAAAGAGATAGATAGATAGATAGATAGATAGATAGATAGATGCATAGATAGATACATACACACAAATATACATATATATGTATACCTATTACCATAGATATATCTCAACTTCAAATCCACTCATGGTTCCTGCTGCAATGTGAAACACAGACACATTCTGGGAAAGATGGTTCTGCAGCAGTGACTCTTAGAATTTTGCCCTTTACACTTCAATCAGTATCATGGTTTTTCACAGGTGACTTCACCTGTAAGATGTTTACAAAAAAAAAACAAGAAAGAGAAAAGTGAAACCACTTAACGATTTTCACTCAAAAAGCTAAAACCAGAATATAAAGATCAGAAACCAAGAGAGACAGATATTAGACTTTTTTTTCCTCGAGTTTTCAGTTTGTTTTTCAAGGAAGAAGAGCAAAATCTGAGGGTACAACTCTGATCACTAAGCTATAGAACAAGGAATACTATGCATGTTTTCATTTAAAAGAGAAAAATATTACTTTTTCTGAGACATTGGGGAAACTCTTCTACACTTCCCACTTAAGCAACATTTTGGAGGAGAGGATTGCTTTTGGTTTGTTTTTTTTTTCCAGAGGTTTTGGGTAATAAAAGTTTAGTTTTATTTTTTCTTAGAATTGCAGTATTTGTCTAACCTGCAGGTTTCTGGTTTCACGCTGAGATGGAAACACTTCATTTTTCTGAGAGAGAATAAAATCTGCTGATATTATTTATCTCTCAAGCAGAATCAGAGAATAGAGATCTCTCAGGAAAACTCTCCTGGAATTTCCCAACTAACTTTATATAGGGCCTTGGATATGGTTTTACATTAAATATCTAAAAAAAAAAATAATCCTGCTTTTCCTGAGGTTTTGTTTGTTTGTTTGTTTGTGGGCTTTAAGATGGTAGGGTTTTTTAAAGTTTTTGGTTGGTGGTTTTTTTGTTGTGTTTTTATGTGTTTGTTTGGGTTTTTTTTAATTGTAAACCTTTACAATTCTGCAGCCATTAGGCCGCCTGCTCTGCCCACAACTAGTCAGGAAACACCACCCAGGAACACATCCATCCCTCACAAGTAGTGGTAATTTCGCAGTGCAGCTGTGGAGGTGAGCCATACAGCTGCATTAGCAGAGTTAGGCTGCAGTCTTTTGTAAAAGCCATTGAAAATTACGTAAATACAGTAAACAAAGGGAAGAGAGATTACTTAACAAACCTCAAGTGTGACTCTGAGCCCCTTTGAGAAGTAGAATCAGTGAATCAGCAGGATTTACACCAATTTATAACCACCAAAAGGAAATGCAAAACCAGTGCCCTGAGAATTAGCTCGTGGATTCCCTGCAAAATACAGCAGGTGTAGCCAATGTCTAAGAATAATTAATGTGAAATACAGGCATGGGAACAAAAACAAAAACAAACCCAAACAACAAAACCATAACAAAATATATTATTTACCGTTTTCTGTTGCTCTGTTTGCCCTTGTGAATATACCAAGACTGGGTCTTCTCTCACACTCTGTACAAAATGTTCCTGCTTTCCCCAGTGACACCGGTCCCTTACACATGCACACACACACACATGCACACACACACGTACACATGAAGTGTGGCTGGTGCCACAGATGACGGTGTAAAGGCAGAGCCCTCTCTGACCAGTGAAACCAAAACCCCAAGAAAGGCAGTGCTGAGAATGCTCTGGACTTTTCAATGGCCAGTGGGTCTTCCTCTGCTGTACATACAAAATGAAAACCAGCCACTCATCAGGACCCTTACCATCTAAAGAAAAAAAAAAAGCAGAGTCAGCTTCTCTGAGAAGGGAACAGATTTTTTAGATGTTAGCATATAGGAAATGTAATTTTTAATTCATTAGTAATTTAATATGCGTTGGTCTACACTAACAGGGCAGCGACCTGGATTTGGACCTGTGGCTACTGATGCAACAATGTCAATAAAGAGCAAATCACTACAATAATTATGATTAATACTTCTTTTCAATGCAGCAGTCTGCTTCATCATCTTTAGTAAAGTGTTATTTTTAAATTTAAACAAAGCACATTGCCAACAAGCTAAATGTGTCAAATTGAACAATTTAGTCTTCCTACTATATATACCCTCAGGTGCATTTTTGCATCTGTTATATATTCAGTGGGTTAAGGAATGTTGTGCTTTTTACATACAGCTTTCCATAAATTTAAGCAGGCAAGCAGCTAAACTGACACACAACTGTAAGATCACAGAGCTGGAAGGAGGTAAAAAGTTCTTTAGTAGAGTTGCCTGGGATTATGTCTTTAAATCCCTGAGAGAAAGAGATCTGATGACACTCTATCAATGGGATTAAACTTCTCTTTTCCTTAGTCCCCCCTCTTGGCTGATTTCTCATGATAAGTACATTTCAAAGCTATGCCCATTATAGACAGACCGCCTCACCCAGTGCCCTTCAGCACAGCTCTAGAACCATTGACATTCAGAACCTGCAGCTTGTTATACCGCTATACGTCACACAGCTGATGTTCTGCATCTGCCCCTCAGGTCCAAAAGGCAAGGCTCTGGTCCACTAAACTAAGGAAAAGACTGGATGTTTATTTAGATTCAAAATAAGATGTGATTAATGAAAGACATGGAGATTAGTTAGCTCAATCTAACTAGTACTACTATTGCTGGGTTTCGAATAAGTGCCAAAGTCAAAATAATCCCCAAACTTTCTGTTTAAATACATGAGATGTATCACCTTTTTGCACAACCTCATGCTGCTGCTATTGGTAAACATGATGCCAGAAGGGTATTATTCAAACTAAACACTGTGAAAATATTACTAAGTAATATAATCCTGCAAGTTTTAATTGGAAATGGACAAAAATATTTTGCTGGTAGTACACTTTTCCAAAAAAAAAAAAATCAATAAAGTGTAAAACTGTATCCAAATCCAAGTTCACTATCATGTGTACACATCAAACTGTCATGTATCTGCATATGCATTCATGAAAAGAAAACCTTAACAACCACAGTTTCAAAACAAAGAAGATATATTCTTATTAATGTCTTTTTTTGTTGCTTGGGACAACAACACAATAAAAAAAATCTGTTCAGTCATTAAACTTTTATTTTTTTCTTGGATGAAATAAATGTAGAAAAGCAGACATCTAAAACATATATACAATTTAATTCTTATTTATTGTAATAACCTCAAAAGATTCTTACTGATTCACTCAAGGTTTCCCATAATTGAAGAGTCGAAGATGAGAACTGGTTTTCATAGGAAAGTTTGCAAGAACCCCTCTGCCATCTGGTCCATGCTCTTACAAATGAATCATATCAATATCATGTCTGTCGAAAGGCACCAATCAGCTCTAAATTCGTATGTTGTTAAATTTTTATGTTGTGAGCATTGTTGCCTGCTTGTGGTCTGGAGATCTATTTTCCTGTCATAACTGAAAGAGGTCTGCTCAAGAAGTTCAATGGACTTCAGAGAGTGATACTATTTAAAGGATTTGGTTCTGCTGCCTATTCATAGACACGTAGTGTCATTTGAAATACCTTCCAGTATCCCCTTGGCCCTCAGATGGCATTCCAGCAAGACAGGGCTTCTCTAGGTCCTGAGTCACATTTGGAGATGTCCTAGATGTTTTGGAGTGTTCCAGATGAAAGGAGATGCCTACAGTGAGGGAACTGCCTAGGGCTAGTGAGAGGAGCTCACATGCCAATGCAAAGCCTAGGTGACTACAATGAGGAGTTTAATCCCAGTCATATGCTTCTTCCTTGTGTCAGCTCAATGCAGCCGTATTTAAAGTAGAGTATTCTCTCATGAGCCATTCTGTATGCCTCCCAATCCAGTAACTATGTTTATTTCTTGATCTCAAGATACTAATTTACTTTACTGTAAAGAAAAATAGATTTCCCTAAGTCCCTTATAGTCAATTTCCATAACACTTTTTTGATTTGGTTCCCAAACTGTGATTGTTTATTGTGAAAGATCACACAGTGTGCAACTAGATTAAGATGAGCATTTTCAGTAATCTTTCTAATTTGCCACTTTGCTACTATTGAAAAATTAAGTTTCCTTCAGGCCAGCTGACTTTAGATGCTTGTAGAAAAGATTTTTTTCCATAAACCAATTCCAAAGTAAAGGCTAAGACTCCTTTGACAGCGGAGCTCCTGGATTTATACAAAAATTCTACTTTTCCTCTTTTAAGACATGAGATGTTTATAGAATGAGAGGTTAATATCAGGAACAAATTCAAAGCACAGAGTGCCTGCAGACAGCAAATACCTAAAGGCTCTAAAGATAGAAACAACACCACTTCTTTTCCTTTTCTTTAAAACATAGCTTTCTGAGTTCTTGAGACAGATATTTCCTGCAGGTTTCCAAACAGGAATATGTCTAAAGGTTTGGTTTTATCAGTACATGAAAAATCTACAATAATGCCCATGAGAATTTGGACGTTTGAAAATAAACAGCAAATAAACACCTGTGGAAAGGGAAGTTACCTGATACTGTGATTATTGGCATGTACAGGTTCTCATGTGATCCAGTTGATTTTTTTAAATACTGCAGTTACAGATATTCAGCCAAAAATTAAGAAGCAAAAAATTTACAAGAACTTAGAGTATCTCAGTAATACATATAACCTTGGTAGTATTCTTGTATTATAGAAGTATTACATTATTTTGTACTTTTATAGTATTGCATTGATGCATATGTCATCAAGACACCAATATGTCTCATTGAATGAAGGATCAAAAATATCTGCATCTAATGAGGAGATTTCTTAGGTTATGAAATTTAAATATTAGAAATACTTGAAATCACCTGAAAATTAAACATAGTGCTGGGATTTTTTTTTTATATAGTCTATACCATAAGGGCAAACAATTTTAGTAAAGAATATGTGTACTGATGCACATGGAAGACCAGCAGGATATAAGAAATCATATCTGGAATAGAAAAATCACTGCTTAATTTACTTGTCCATAAAGACAATGCAAGCATGTTAGAAAGCGCAGGACACACAGTGCTCTATCTTGTTCATTGTTCAGTTTGCCTCCTGCAATTCCGTCTCAGTGTAATCAATCTTGATTTGTAAAAAGAAAAAATCCATAGAGAACTGACCTAATTGGTTTCTCAATATATCATTTCAATTTTTTTTTTCATTTACTGGTTTCTTGGAATTGAACTTTGTTACAAGTGCTTGCTATGTAAGAAAACAAAGCTTCCAAAATAATTAAGTTATTTTTCTAAAAACATGAAGCTTAAGAATTAAATTTTGACTTTTCTTCCTTTTTTTTTTCTTCCTCTCACTGACCAGATACATATTCTGCAGATGTCTACGTTGTCTGGGGGTTTTTTCGGAAGCAGATAGGTTGGCAGATTACTTGTTTACTTTCTTTAAGAACGATGAGGTTTTGCAGTAATCACCTGATTCCAACAGATGTAGAGATAATAATTGTTTTATATTCTAAATGACTCCTCACAATAAAATCATGAAGAGAGATAGAAGTAAATGCAATTTTCAGAGGTTTTAGCAGAAGTACTCGGGCATGGCTAGAGGATACTTGCCCAGGTAGATATTCAGAATTTAATCTAGCTACACAAATAACAGGACCAGCTGATTTGATCACTGTTTAACTTGATCTTCTGTTTAATTTGATTAGAACATTAGAGGCCAATATGTTTTCAGCTTAAAATAATTCAAGAAGTGTTTGCTTTTTGCAGTACACTAGGACAAGGTTATAAGAATTAAGGAAACCACATTTGAAGGAAGTTACAAATCTAGTAAGTAGGCTATTTTGGGAAGATATATTAAACTCCATCATGGTGAAAAAACATTGGGAAATCTGAGACATCTCTAATGTGTACAAGGCTACACAGTTCCCGTCAGAGAAATCCAAGTGATCTTACTGTGCAGATGGTAAAAGTATCAGGTGCATCGACTTTGACTATGTGACTGCAGGAAGAAAAAGCAGAATGGAAAACTAGTATTCCTCTGAGAAAGATAGAGAGCAAGACCCAGACTATTAGCACTCTGGATTCACATCAGTAGGCACTGTTGCAGACTGCACTAAGAATACAGTGTCTCAAGTTTCAATTGTTTTGCCCACTTTCAACTATCTCGTGAACATTCATCTTCACCTTTGTATATTGGGAAATACTCTGCAAGCTCCTCTCTTGGACAAAAGAGCATTCCCATCCTCACGGTTACGGAACAGCTGACGTGTGAATGAACTTCTGGAAGTCATCTACTCCAAATCCCTGCTCAGAGTATGGTAATCTAGAGCCTTCTTTACTGCAAGGGTTCATTGCTATGTTATGGTCCCTATAGTGTCAAACAGGACCTCCTGGTCCTCTTCTCCAAGCTGCCTCTAGTCAGCCTCCAGTCTATATTTAATCTGGGGTTATAACTCCACGGGGTTAGGAGTTGGCATTTCCCTATGCTGAACTTCATAAAGTTCCTGCTGATCCGTTTCTCCAGTCTGTTGAGGATGGTCTGACTGGTAGCTCACTTGTCTGGTACATCAGCTACTTTCCTCAGTTTTGTGTCATTTGTGAACTTACTGAGAGTATGCTCTGACCCATCACCCAGGTAGTTCATGAAGATGTTAAAAAGTATTGATCCCAGTATTATCGCCGGGCATACACTATTAAAGACTTACATCCAGCTGTGCCACTGATCACAACCCTTTGAGCCCAGTTGTTCAGTCAGTTTTCTAATCCATCTCACTGTCCTTATAGAGCTCATGCTTCAACAGCTTGAGAACATCATGGAAGGTAGAGTTGAAAGCTTTGCTTAAACAAAGATAAACAGGATCTACTGGTCTGACTTCATCCATCTTGCAAGTCACATCATCATAAAAGGTTATTGAGTTGCTCAGGTATAATCCTTCCTTTATAAATCCATTCTGACTATTCCTATTCATCTTGCTCTAGTTAATATATCTGGAAAAACATCCCAAGAGGATTTTCTCCATCACCTTTCCAGACACCAAGATAAAGCTGACCAGTCTGTAGTTTCCCGGATCTTACCTACTCCTTGCCCTCCTGCCATTGCTCAGGAACATCCTTGTCCCCAAAATCCCTGTGTCCTTCCAAAGATAATGGGGAATATCCTCAGAATTATATACATCAGATTCCTCAGCAGTCATGTGTGCAGTTACATACATAAATTTAAGACAAGAACCTTAGTCTCTTTTGTCCAAGTCTGGTAAAATTATAAGCAACAGAATATGGGTTTTAAAATGAAAGAACATAAATTCTTATGCCACTGGCCTGTAAAGATATCACCAAAAGTTATAACATATGGATTATTATATATTACAGTGAAACTTTCCATAGAATCTAATTTCTGCCAAAATTAAAATCAAATAACACCACAACCTAACAAATTAATTCAATGATAACGCATTATTCTATTCACTTTAGATCAGTTCTTTGAGTATTGCTGGGGAGTCCAAACTTTGAGAGGTACCATGTGGATTGCACCAGACCACATTTACATCCTTAGCTATCTTCTGGAAATGCTTCTGCTTGGAAATTCATTACTACCCAGAACAGAGAAGTCCATAAACCACTAAAGGAGTTGTTCCACTGTTAGTGTCACCAAAGCAGGATGGTCAAATCAGATCTTAGCAGGACTAGAGAGAAGAGGAGACAATTTTGTGAGGAAGTGGGAGTGGCGAATGATAGAAATTATAATGTAAACATGTTCAAATGGTATGCTACAGGACTAGGTAACTCCTTCTAGGTGCATTATGAGAGTTAGCATTTTCAGAGTTGATAAGTAATTTAAATGCTTGCAGATGCCACGTATTTTGGTACTAAAAAAAAAGAAATTCTTACTATGTTCATCATTATGAATATTATTGAAATGTCAATATATTCTTAAAATCCTACTTTACCTTTTCAAAACTGAGAAAAAGGGGCTTTCCTACATGCATACTGCGACTGCCACTCCATGTACACTATGAAACAATGTTCTGGATAGATACATCATGTATGACTTCCAGGAAAAAACCCCTTCAAAGATTATCAAAAAAAAAAAAAAAAAAAAAAAAAAAAAAAAAGAGAGAGACAGAAACAGATTTC
The DNA here is from genome assembly GCF_001715985.3 of Manacus vitellinus. Taxonomy (NCBI): domain Eukaryota; kingdom Metazoa; phylum Chordata; class Aves; order Passeriformes; family Pipridae; genus Manacus; species Manacus vitellinus. The sequence goes on along the minus strand of NW_021940208.1, from coordinate 8,203,824 downwards.
TGGGCAAAATGGATGGAGTTGGAGCAAAAAAGCAATAACTGAGAGAAAAAACATTGTGTCTTTCAGTGGAGATATGTGGTACGAAAGTGTTTTCCCTTGTGTTTTGCACAAGGCACATACATAGGATTATTTTACCAGTCTGTCAGTAGCATAATCTATGAATCTGTGATCAGGAATCCAGAAAAAATCAATTTCTGGCACCTTCAAGAAACATATCAAATCATGTGTATAGAAAAGCACTTTGAAGTCTGCAAGTGATAAATACTAAATATTACTTTTAGTTGTAGCCCAAGTGGTAATGTTATGCTAAAGTGAGAATAGTGTACTTACATCCTCATATTTCATCTGTTATCTGGCTGTCCTTTTGCAACAACTTTTTCAAATGATAGTGAAAATGGATCAGGTGTTCCGCACCTGGTCATAAGTTTCTCCAGTTTTCCTTATGTAATATTACTTAACACACTTTTTTTTCCACTTGTAACAAAATATATGACTTTTTACCACTATTTACAGAGGGAATCCTATTACTCTTTCTCAATGTTCGTCCAGAGGATTGAGTAGCTCCACAGTCTCTGCTTAAACCCTGCCTTTGTGATGTCTTTGACAAACTACCTAAAGTAAGTTTTCAACTATAATTTCACTTTTGCATATGTGGGAACGATTACCTACTGAAATCTTGGGACAAAAAAGCAGAATTGGAGACACTAGGTTGCAGAAATCAAAAAAATAATAATCCTAGTTCTCTAGACCAAGACAGTTCTGGGCAGGGTAGACTCTTAACTTGGGGACAGCATTATCCAACCTCACTAGAGCTTGATAAATTTCCTAATTTTTTTACTGAAGAAAATTAACTCTATTAAAGCCAAAACCAGCACATCAATAATATTTTCCTTCTGCTCTAAGGGCAGTGACAGACTCACGAGTGCTGAGCCTGTCCTCAGAGCATGCAAGAGCAGGAACTATAAGCTTGAATAGGAGAACGATTGCGCCTGAATAGTGGTTCTCAGTTGGAGAGGTTTGATTTCTATTGAAGTTCTAGGATGACTGTGGAGGTTTTCAGGCCCTTTAGACAGTGGTTAAGAAAGCTGGCTCTTCCCTTAACTATCATTCTCTCTTAGTGAATGGGCCAAAGACACTGAGCTGCCTTGAGTAATTTTTTTCTGTAGTACAGAAGATGCTGAATGGCTGTGCTGACTGCGACTGTTCTGAGAGAGGGAATTTATTATCTTCAGTGTGGTGCCATGCAAACACAGCAATATTGCTTTCAGATTTGAAGGAGTCTGCAGGTAGTCTCTCTGCATGCAATATGCGTTGGTTGGACCCAACTGTTCCTATGTTTTTAATATACAAGTGGAAGGCTCTGGTCCAGGAAAAGATACTTAGTTATCTGCAGATCAGCATCTACTGCCACAATAAGAACCTTTGAGCATACACCACCAGCCTGGTATAATATACTATGCATGCCAGTAAATATGAACACTTGTTCATACAAAGCCCCTGCAGTCTACAGGCTAAAAGCATATATGTTTTATGAACCAATTTCATACACTGTTCATTAAGAAAACCATCACCATGGTAACTTATACATTACAAGTCACTGCTACTATGTCTAAAATCTTTAAGTGCATAGCAACAAGAACACACTTCTGGAGCATCTCCATTTTGGTAGTGTTTAAAGTTATAAATAAGGTTTACTAAGCACATTATAAGTATTAGAGAGAAGACATGGATGTTTGATACACAACTGGTATAAAGCAAAATAACTATTGATTTGTAGATTTAATGATCTTGATTCCAATTATGCCAGATAAACATAGCTTGCTCTCACGTTTTTCATCTTTCCTTTATATTTCTCCTTCATCTTGTTACATTAGCTATTCTTTTCAAATAATTGGTAATACGAATATTCTGAAAAGGAAACACTTTACGCAACTTACACTAAGTAATAAATTATGCGTGGGAAAGCTATAGACAATCAAGTGATCTCCCAAAGGACAAGGAGCCACTTGCTCTAACCCTATTGCTCAATAATCTGAAAGAGGCTTGATTTCCAGATGCAATTTCCCCAGTGATGTGATTCACATCACAGTAACTTTATCTAGTTTTATCACTGGGAAAATCAGCAAAAGACAGATCCTGCTAGAGCTGTACAAAATGAGAAGAAGCAGTTCAGCCACCAAAAGGTGACTCAAAGTGATAGACAGAGAATTTTTCTTAGTAGATCGATGATAACAGAAAGGTAAAGTAAAAAGGAGTGTATCTTTCATGTATCAGCTTTTCTCTGTGTGGCTTGAACAACCAAGACATGGCAAACCCTGTGGGCTTTCATACTACTGGAAGTGATCTGCTTTTTGTAAATTAAGGGGAATGACCATCTCTTACTGTGCCTGTGGCTTTGCCTGACAAAATGGAAGATCTGGCTAGCATTTTTTATGTGCATATCCATACATGCACAAACTTTCTTCACCTCATTGACTGACCAAAATGTTCTACGCTGGGTCTGACAAAAAATTTTCCCTTTGCATTTTGTGGGTAATGATTTTTTTTTTGTGATTTTACTGTGGAATTTTTAGATCAGAACACTTTATTGACCAAAATTATTTTTAATGAAAAAGAATCCCTTACTTTAAAGACCTTTGATGTTCCCCAAATCTGTGAGAAAGTGACAATAAATTAATACATAACCACCTTTTTTTTTTCTTTCTTGTTTTGGGTTGGATTGTGTTAGTTTTTTTGTGTGTGTCCATACTGGTAGTAGAAAATAGATAGATTTAATCTCAAAGAATAGATTTAATTTAGATAAAGTTTGAAAATTATAGGTTATGGTGTGTAAGAAAGTAATTAATATCCAAAATATGTAATGCGATTGATGTGCTGAAACCTTTTCAGCTCAGCTTTTTTAGGCAACAACAAGATACTATTATTAACATTCAAAAAGCACCGTAACACAAGTGGAGCAAGTTCCAATTTAGCAGCAAGTAGCGTCATGAAAGGTAAGATCCTTTTCACTTTTTGGCACAGCAGCATGAGTCCCTTCCCTCTCAGAGCATCTTGGTAATGACAGCTTCCATACCCTTTGCCATCGTAGACTGTACTTCTTGTACTCCTGCATCAGTGGTTCTCAATCTCATCTCGCCTCTGAAGGATGCTGTCTGTATATCACACTATTTCCTGAGAAGTTTTGATCCTTTGCCATGTGACAAATACAATCCTCTGCATGAGAATTGTCTTCATGGACTCCATTACCACTGTTCTCCACAAAGTCTCATGCTTTAATGCCAATATATTTTACCATATAATTAATGAGAGATGAATTATGAATTATGCTTTATGTTTATTTAATGACACTTTTATTTTGACAATTCCTTGTAAGGTTACTAGATTTACTGGCTTGTATTTTCTACTGTTTGAGATTGAGTCCTCAAGTATGTGACTTCACACCTCTATGTCTGAGTTTAAGGAAGTAGAAGTTTACCAGAATGAGCTCAACATCTCACAGATTATACTCTATTTTAGATTTAATCTTAGTACATCAGCCCACTAAAGTTGAAAAGTTATTTTCATGTCATAATCACACATTTTCTTTTTTTTCCTCTTCAAATTATCCCTTGCTGTATTTCAGAACTTCAAACTTGAAGATCATTACTAACTTCAAAAATATGAGGGAACAATGCAAGTAGGAAAATGTTTGAATAACTAGTCACAGGGTTATTTAAAGACAGTGGAAAATGTCAAGACTGTAAATTTAACTTTGACTCTAGTAGGAGGTTCAGAAAATATGAAAGAATAACTTGCAGAAGAGGGCAAGTTCCTAATAACCACAGTTAATGCCTAATCAAAATTAAACTTCCACTGTGTGAAAATACTCAACTTGACAGAACATTATTTTGCTATTCTTTAAATTGATACCCCAACAATAATTTCCACTGGTAATTAAATGAAAAAATATTTATATTTAAAGTATGCACTGCAGGCTGCAACTGTATTTTTTAATGTTTTCACTTGACTTGTGGTTTAAATATAGATTTTTCTCAGTATTGGGTTTATGTGGCAAGGTTTTGATGGTAGAGAGGCTAAAGGGATGATTTCTGTGAGAAGCTGCCAGAAATTTCCCCCATGTCTGATAAAATCAATGCCAGCCAGCTCCAAGACAGATCTCCCACTGTCCAGGGCCGAGCACATCAACAGCAGTGGTAGAGCCTCTGGAATAATGTATTTAAGAAGCGGGGGAAAAAAAATGCAAGAGCAACTGCGACTGGAGAGAAGAGTAAGAATAAATGAAGGTGCGGTCATTTGCGCTTGTCTGGCTGGATGCCAGGTGCCCACCAAAGTTGCTCTGTCACTGCCCTCCTCAGCTGAGCAAGGGAGAGAAAGTAGAACAAAAGGCTTGTGGTTTGAGCTAAGGAAAAGGAGAGATCACTCAACAATTACCCATACAGGCAAAACAGACTCAGCTTGGGGAAATTAATTGACTTTAATAGCAATCAAAGAGGTACATAATTAATACTGTTGTCATTTGATCTAAACATTTTTCCACTTAGGGTATTCAGCTGCATTTCTTTTTCCTCTTCAAAGAAGTAAAGACATGCAAATCCTCCCTAATTTAGGATGGCCGAAGAGGTTACCTCCTTTCACCAAGTTATTCTGATGTGTTTGTTGCCCACACAATGAAGGCAGCTAAAAAATGAGGTGAGACTTCAATCCATACTAACTAAAAGAGTTTAATCTTTCAGATTATTATATTATAAAAGGATTTTTTGAGTTCTCCACAGAAGCTCATGACTCTCCCTGTGCATCACTCAGTGCCTTAAACAGACCCCTAGATTCTGCTGCTGCAGAACCTGTTTGTAGGTTTAATGGTGTGTGCAATTATGCAAAAAGTCTGCATAGCAGTGGGTGGTGTTAGTTGAGTCCTTCATGGTCACAGTACCAGAATGTGCCATCCTACCCCAGGTGGCACAACACTGTTAAGTGCTAAGGACAAGAATCACTGAAATATCAGAAAAGCACAAGTGACAGCACAAGTAAGAGCTGAGAGCTGATCTGATTTTCCTCAGAGACTGCTATCTACTCCTGGAGGAATTCTTGAAACCTTCAGATTCTTGCTGGCAGTATATGTGAGGAAATGCTTCTCTGCTTCAACAATTTGCTGGGAGCAGAGATTGGGGATGTGACTTGCCTTCAGTTGCTCCCCCTTAATGTTACTGGGGGCAGGAGGAAAGGAAAGGTCAGGGGGCTTTTGCCCCATTTCTGGACAGTGGATGTCATACTGTAGGACAGGGACACACTGAACCTGGGTGGTAAGAGCTGTAGTTGCTTACCATGAAGATTAGGGTTATGGTGATGTATGCAAAATACCACAGATAGTGAAAGATAATACTGACACTTAATAGCATTGGTATCAGGTATACAGAATTGCTGATCCAGGTGTATACCGTTGGATCAGTATAGTGCTCCTCATTCAATCTGATATATGAGAAAGTAAGGGAGCTCAAGTTTCATCCACTTTTAGGATCTGCCTTGAGATAACTATCCATTTAAAGTCTCAAGGAAAAAAAGTACTTATTTCATCCAAAGCAAGTTGTTGAATTAGTAAGTAAGAATTATTCCGTCTCTTTGAGCTACCATCTCTATTTGAAACACTTTGAAGGAAAATTATGTCCCAGATTTCACCAGAGGTGCATATAGAAGTCTACACCTGGCATTATACTCTGTTCAACACATGCTGGATAAAGCTTAGGCAAGTTTTATCCATTGGTAATTAAAAACCATAGAGAGTGGTCAGTTAGTATTTTTTCATGTCCACAGTCTAAAATCAACAGAAGAGTTTTTGAGCTCTGGTGACAAGCTGAAGTCTTTGATTCCTCTATTCCATTTGATTGTACTCATGCTACACAGGAGGCATTCAGCTCCTAGGTACATGTGGCAAAAGCCTGCCACCCTTTGTCCTGCTGAACAAAACCTTTCTCTGTAATGAAATCTATTGACTTTATCTAGAGCCGAAGTTTAGATGTGGTAGATAAACATTGTATTACTTACTGAAAGCATTAGAGTTACTTGATAGCTGGTTTTTAAGACTGGTGTAGTGTGTACATTGGGGTAGTTATGTATTCTCATCCAGGTAATTAATAATGCATGAGCTTAACTGCAAAGTTCTGTACATAAATGACTGCAATTGAAGTGTAAATAACTGCCTCATGTAACTACATATCAAACAGATTTGTAGAACTATGAAATGAAAACATATTAAAAGAAGTACAAGAAATAGGACAAAACTCGTTGCTATAAGAAATATTAGTAATTACTTAGATCCAGTATAATTACACAAACTGCAATAACTGTAATTACATAATAGTTAGAGTTACAGTGCTATAAACTGTGATTGCTTCTTGTCTCATCCTAACTCATGACCTGACATTTAATTTCAAATAATTCCAAAAGAAGGAAGATTAATTTTAAGATTTATGGACTTAGAACCTATTGAAGTAGATGGAAAACTCTGTTATTGCAATCAGCTTTAAAATAGGATATATAGATAAAACTACAATATGATAAATAATGATTACATCCTCTGAAAAAAATGTGGGTTGCTTCTTACATTCATAACTGATACTCCACTGTTAAGGTGATTTTGAGAAACAGAAGGAGTTAAGGAGCAAAAGAGAGAGAAAGGTTTGGGGAGATTATCCCTCCCTGAGACTACTGATTATCCCTTTCTGAGACTGTATAGGACCTAGTCCAGGCACAGATTTAAGTATCTTGTTCTCCCATCTTGTTTTCTCCATTAGACTAAGCCTGTGGTTGTATTATTAATGAGGTTTCCCAAAGTCTTGCTGTGATAACAATTAATAATGTTATTGTTATACAAGAAATACTCTTATTTTGTTTTTTTTCTTTGTGTTTTTTAGTACTCCTATGTTATGTCTCATGAGGAACTAGAAAGTATAGAGGCAAATAAATCGTTGTTTTTGTAGATCTTGGATATCAAATGGTATCAATGCTTACTAATTCCATTGTCTGCAGAAGGTACAGTCTTTGTAGTCCCTTTGGAAATACTTCTAAGTTAAATTAAGACAAAAGCATTCAGAAGAAATAAAGGGACTTCAAACTTCACTATTTTTAAAGATTTTTAGGATAAAGGTATATGCTGGTGTGACAGGGTAAACAGCTGCAAGATAAAAAGCTTCCTGGATTTGAAGACGGAAAAAAAAAACAAACAAAGACGTATTAGATGTAGGATTCCACATCCAACAATATTAATCATCACAAGAGAAAATCAAACAAGAAAATTTAATAAACGAGAGTTGACAGAGAAATTTCTTTAGAATTTGAAGACAACAGACAGTGATTTTGTAATTTGTAGCACTGGTATGTCAGTTACAAAATGCATTTGAGTGAATGTAATGGATTTGTAACAAAGCATGTATTACAGAGCTTTATGTAAATTGTAACCCTGTAAATATGCTGGAATTTTTAAGCTTCAATTTTCTTCCTCTAAGTCTCTTTTTTTTTTTTTTTTTAATTCCACTGTGTGTTCTTGCTTTGCTTTTTTTTTTTTTTTCCTGGTTTGCTTTGTTTTTTCTGTTGTTGATTGTCTGGGGTTTTTGTTTGCTTTTAATGCCGGATATCTTCATGATATCTGAGCTGAACTCATTCCAGTTAAGTTTCCCCTTCCAGTCATATTTTACTCCTGTTTGTTTTATTAGATTTCTATTAAAAACATTGGAAATAACCGCTCAGTTGAACAACATAAAAGAATTATATTGCACTTACGGAAGCAGGAAGATACTCACTACAACTACCTACTACAGTAGATGTAAAGAAATACTACTAGGATGACCTGAGAATTCTAGAATCTATTTTATAGCATGAGGTGACATATCTTTTGCACACTACTAAAAGCAGTAATGGAAGTCCCAGTCTGCCTGTCCTTGCTACAAAAGCAGTGATACTAAAGACAGTTCTTTGGCATCCCACTGTCCTGCACTCTGCTGATAAAATGCTTCACATTTTTCTCTGTTTCCGGGGATTTCTGGAATTACCTTGGTGCAGATTTTGCTTACCTTAGGGACTGAACAAAGAGTTCTGAACATCAGAGGAAGAAGGTACTGAAAGATCTTTTCCAAGGAGCAATAGACATCAGTGAAGTAGTTAAGGAGTCTTCATTATTGTCATCATCTTCTTGATCTCTATTTTTCGCTGGTGAATCCAATTTGAACAAGGAGTTGGAGAATTTAATCTTGTAATACTTCATAAATAAAAGATTGAAGCATTTCCAAGATCCCCTTTTGGCCTACCTGCTATTCATCCAACCTTTCAATCTCCCGAGGAACTTTGACACAGAAGCAGAAGTCCTAACTCCATTGATGTCTTTAACTAAAGAGGAGCCAAGAGATCAGCTGGATTTTACTACTTATAACAAATATCTGGTACACTACAACCTGTCGGACATAATGAACAAAAGAGAAAGTCCTGTTGTTATGGTATACACCTTCCTGAGAGAAGACAAATCTTCATGTGTGTCTGCTGGACACTGACACACGACCTTATGTGTGTTTCATGTCTGAGCACTCTCAGCTCTTAGCTGCCTTTCCTGCTCTCCTGCTAAAGACTCGTAGCCACAGCAGAGGCAGAACAGACTGTATGTCTGTCTCTTACCTAACCAAACTCAATGCACTGTGTTTAAAGTGTGGATGAACTTGTTTTGGTGCTGTATAAGGAACAAGGGAAGTCATAGACATTTTTCCCACTCTGCCTCACTTACAAGGAAGCACTGATCCCTGGACAAGGCACAGGAGCTCAGGAGAACTGGTCACAAAAACAGTACCTAAAATGACCAGTGAATCTCTTAAATATGTAAGACTAATCCTCCCTACTTTATCCATGTAATTTGTCCAAATCAATTAAACAGTACCATCTTGTAATGACTTAAGATTTTTCTCACTTATTGAAAGGTATGTTTACGAACACTTTGGATTAGAAATGCCAAGGAGATCAGATGATTATGAAATCAGTTCAAAGTTATGATTAGACTATAGTGCTAATCACAGGATGGTAACAGGAAGAAAAGATATTGCCAGTTATAATAAGCTGAATTATTATCTTTAAAATTACTAAAGAATCTAATAAAAGTATAATAAGAATTACATTCTTGGAAGAAACTACACTCAGAAAATTTTTGAATTTCTGAATTTAACCCCCCTGACAAAGATCACTGTAAACATATGCTAACATTTAGAAATTAATTATTGATAACCCAATTTAACTCACTCTCTGTGCTGTTTACTGAAATTAAAGCCATTTAGTAATCAATAATCATTCTTATAAAACAAGGATAAAACTTAGCTAACAATAGTGCAGATCAATAAATTAGCTAATCTAATAGAACCTAATATTTTAGTTCAGCACTCCATCTAAGAAATAGTATGCACTACTTTCACTGAAGCAGCCATGAGGAATATGGATCCTTTGTACAATGTCCACCATGAAAATAAAAAAAAAATCCCAGTGATGATGGACTTCTTTGTTGCAAGTTTTCAAGTATGCAAGAAAGCATAAATGGTCCTATTACCTTGAGTACAGTTGAACTCCATGAGTAAAATAATCTTGCCTTGCTAGCAGTACACATACAACACGGTTCCTTAAGCATCATTTTTGCAATAGCACTCTCTCAACCTCAGCCCAGATTCGTGTTATAAGTATTTATTCAGTTGTCTTGGATTCTCCTGCTGTTGCTGCTCCATCTGCCTTTTCTGACATTCTTCTCAAAGGCACACAAATGCAGTAAGCAGCACTGTCTCCTGATAATCAACGCTTCTAACAATTCATTTTCTGACATCAAAGCATCTATGTGACCTCCTAGATATTATGACCCTGTAATTTGCTAGTCTTAAAAATGTCTAGTTCCATTCTTCCACCTAGTCCCAAAGACCCTTAATTATCTAATTAGTGCACATACTCTACAGCTTCAGTGATGCTTCCAGCCACTCCTGGTATTGTAGTGTAACATATCACTATGCAATTTTTCATTACTTCTCTAACCAACTATATACATAATAATGGTATATAAAAATATATTAATGTAGTTTATACATTTCAATTTCTAACATAATTTTTGTAATACTTAAATTTTTCTTCAAAATTTTACGGATGCAGACAGATGACTATGTTATTAATCAGGACCAAGATTAAACTATCTGAACAGGATGTAAGAAGCTACCGGACATGAGGAAATAAATTGCTGGATATGATAGACAACAGTACAAGAAGCTAATAAAGAAGATACAAGAGCTAATAAAAGATAGCTCCATGACAGATGGTCAGATTTAGCAGGTGGTTAAAGGGGATATATAGGAGGAATGACCAGACTTCTCAAACAATGGGTGGGAATATTACAGATCTTTGGGATAATAGAATTTGCAATACCATTAACACATCTCAGTAATACCAGATTTGAACATAGATGTAGGTAAACTAGGACTAGAAAGTACTTATGTTCTCATTTATATTCTTTGAAGGGAACTGACACAAATAAAGATATGAATGAAGGCATTAAAAAAAAATAATCGAGAAATGGGAAAAGGGATAGAAAGGCGGGCATGTTTTAAGACTGGTTGTCTCTGGGTATATTTGCCAGCAGTCCTGAGCTTGATCACCACTGCTTAAAACAGGACAATAAACTCATTTGTTGTTCTCCTATACCAACAATGTCTGACCTGTTTCTGTTGTAAGGAGGACAGGGAGGAGAATGGGAGCACCTTTCCTTGATATCAGGAAAGCTCTTGGGACAGATGGATTGAGTATGCTAGTATCACCATGAAAGTATCACCATGCCAGTGTCCTTTCTAAGCCTGGTGGTATCAATGTCTTTCTGAAAACATATTAACAAATTCATTCCATTTCTTATACAGATGGAGAAAAGCTTCTAGTGAAGAGAGCAGACCAATAATAAACTGCTGTAAGGCTTAGTCCTGTGTGGTGGGTTGTCCCTGGCTGGACACTAGATCCCCACCAAAGCAGCTTTATCACTTCCCTCCTCACCTAAGCATGGGATGGAAAATATAATAAATGGCTCATGGGTCAAGATAAGGACAAGGAGAGATCACTCACTGATTACTGTCACAGGCAAAACAGACTCAAGTTGGGGAAATCAGCTTAATTTATTGCAAATCAAATCAGAGTAATGTTATGAGAAATGAAAACTAATTCTTAAAACACCTTTCTGTCACCCCTCCAATCTTACAGGGCTCCACTTCACTCTAGATTTCTCTATCTCCTTCTCTGCAGCAGCACAGGATCCTGGGGAATATAGGTTGCAGACAGTTCATCAGATGCTGTCTCTGCTGCTCCCCCTTGGGAAGGGGAGTCCTCACACTCCTTCCTTGGTCTAGCATGAGGTCCCTCCAACAGGAAACAGTCCTTCACAAACTCCTCCAATGACAGTCCTTCAAACTGGCTGCAGTTCTTCAGAAACTACTCCAGCATGTGTCTCTTCCACAAGGTACAGTTCTTCAGGAACATAGGAACATAGAATCACAGAATCATAGAATACCCTGAGCTGGAAGGACCCAGTAGGATCATTGAGTCTTATCCCTGGCCCTGCACAGAACAACCCCAAGAATGACACCATGTCCCTGAGAGTGTTGTCCAAACACTTCTTGAACTCTTTCAGGCTCAGTGCCATGACCACTTCCCTTGAGAGCCTGTTCCAATGCCCAACCATTCTCTGGATGAAGAATCCAGAGGGTGTTTGGATACTGGAACAGGCTCCACAGAGAAGTGGTCACAACACCAAGCCTGACAGAGTTCAAGAAGCATTTGGACGATACTCTCAGGCATATGGTGTGACTCTTGGGGAGGGTCCTGTGCAGGGTTATGGGTTGGACTCAATGCTTATGGGTCCCTTCCAACTAGGCATATTCTGTGATTCTGAAAACATTTTCCTAACTGAACTCAAATCTTCCCAAAATGTAATATCTAACCTAAACTTCTCCAGCGTGGGTCTTTCCCATGGGTTCACAAGTCCTGCTAGCAAACCTGCTCCAGCATGTGCTCCTCTCTCCACAGGTCCACAGATCCTGCCAGGAGCCTGCTCCAGCACAGGCTTCCCCTGCAGTTACAGCCTCCTTCAGGAATCTACTTGCTCTGGCATGGGGTCCTCCAGGAGCTGCAGGTGGATCTCTATTCCATTATAGACCTCCCTGGGGTGCAGGGGCACAGCTGCCTCACCATGGGCTGCACTATGGGCAGCAGGGGAACCTCTGCTCTGGCACTTGGAGCACTTCCCCCCCCTCCTTCTGCTCTGACTTTGGGGTCTGCAGGGCTTTTCCTCTCACATATTCTCACTCCTCTCTCTCCTGGCTGCTGTTGCTCAGAGTGGATTTTTTCCTCTTCTTAAATATGTTATCTCAGAGGCACTACCACTACCTCTGATGGGCTCGATCTTAGCTAGTGGCTGGTCCGTCTTGGAGCCGGCTGGCATTGGCTCATTTGGACACGCTTCTGGCAGCTTCTCACAGAAGCCACCCCTGTAGCTCCATGGCTACTAGAACCCTGTCATGCAAACCTGATGCAGCCTACCAGCTTTTCAGATCTAACCAAGGGTTTCTGGCTGAGTGTCACTATAAAAATATCACCTTCAAGATCTGTTTAGAGAAAACTTCATGCTGAATGAAAGATGGGTTACATAAAACCCCTCCAAAGACTGCAAGTGACTCTAATTGAAAATTAATCCTTCTTCAAAGAAAACTTAACAATTCCCATTCATCACATCTGTGTTTTAATGGCGTATCAAGTTACCATAGATAAATCTTTCCCATTGAAGACTCTTGATTGGTTTTTTAATTAATGTTTTCCATAGCACATTTTGCAGTTTTTAAGAAGTTTATTTCAATTTCTATGAAATCAGCATGTAAGAAAAGGAAAGTAAAAGGGCACTGATGATGAGTCACAGTCTTCCTAGCTATTTAGGACTGTGGGTGAACAAAAGTCTGAGTTACAGTAAATGCCAAAGAAAGTACCATGAAGCCTGGGCTCATGCTTGTAATGAAAATTTAAAAGCAAGCTACTAGAGTAGAAAATACCATCACAAAATATCAGGAATGCTAACATTGAAAATGTTCTTTTTTTTTTCAGATAAAAAACATACACAAATAATATGATAACATTCTAAATAATTCATTGCCACAAAAATTTCACTTACTTTATCTCAAAATTTGCAACAAATACAGTGATGAACTCATCTTAGCGATATTTTTTTCAGAACTGTATACAACCAGCAGGAATCACAACTATGTTTTAACTATTCATACATTATAGCAATGGGCGCTAGTCATTCATCTCTTTGCTTGTTTCACTGAACCTTTGTGTGTTGAAATATTCTAGTCAAAGCTGACGAAAGCGGTAGCATAACAAGGTCTTCAAATAAGATGACTTTATTTTATTGCTTAGTAGAGTAAATTGTGAGGAACAGGCATGTCTGTGAGAAAGCTTGAGTGCTGTTGAAAGGCGGAATGGAAAGCAAGCATTACAACAGTAAGGACTGTGTTCACAAAAGGATTGGCATCACACAAGTTTAATATTTAGGTGTCCTGTGTTCATACTCTGTCTGATAAACATCAAAGATTAGATCAATCCCAAAAATGAATAAAAAATTACAACTTTCAAGAGTTTTCTTTTATACTGGACTTGGAAAACAGCAGAGAAGTAAAAAGAAAGCTTCTTTGACTTATTTGGTAACTGGAATGCTTCTGATAAATGCCTTACCATGAACAGGTCTCCCTACAAAGTGTTCAAACCCTTTCAATGTACACTTAGAACACCTTTCTGGATTATAGTCCCTTCCTCTTTTTACTTGAATGGTCTGTGTTTAAAAACACATTGTGATTCAAGGGCTGCATGGAGTAACTGTTCTGTTTTCCCACAGTCTATTTCTAATTTTCCTGTAGAATTGAATGCAAAACATTATCTCACAATAATGTGACTTTTAAGTCTTGATCCCATAACAATCTTTGGACTGCACCTGCCCATAACCTAAATAGCTAAAATTGGTGCTGTTGCACTGAATCAGTTGGATTTATTCCACCTACAGATTTTCTCTATTCATAAGGTGCTAAACACTATAAATGTCTAGATCTATCTTTCCAGCCTCAAAGGAGGTACTCAAAACCTTCAGGTTAAGTCTTAAAAGGCTTCAACTTACAACTTAAGGGTAGATATGTGAGAGAAGAGAAATTTTAAAAATGAAAGGTTTAACATATAGATTGTTTTAAGGCTGTGTAATATCGACCGATATTCTGCAGAAGAAAAATGAACCTCACACACAGATGGTGAGATTTATCTACAGTGAATTATTTGGATTTTTTAAAAAAAAGAAGAAAAGAGAAACATGCTGCTTAATTTTCAACAGCAAGGTGTTAAACCAGAAAATAAAAATAGAAAATAAAATATTGTCAAGGTAACTTAATAAAGAAAATATATTTTTCAAAGTCAATTCAGAGCATCTGTCCACCTAATAATGATAATTCAAATTATTTTGTGAAACTAAAATTCACTGAAGTCAAAACAATTTGCAGAAAATCAAGATCAATGAAGAAATTAATACAGAGAAGCTAATAATGGGAACTCAGATAGGAAAAGGGAAATACTAACAAGGTGGAGAACCCAAGTAGCAACGAATTTTGCATTGTGCAATGGGATCATGGTATGCATTCCTTTGTATTTACACTTAAAGTTGGGGGAGGGCGACAGTGGGAGAAAGAACAACGAGAGTCAGAAATATAAAAAATTAAACAACTGGACTTTTTTAGCTGACAATAAAGAACACTGAGCCAGGTATGATACAGCCTTCACTTATGGGAAAAGCTTCTGAAGAGAAGCAGGAACAAGCAAGAACAACATGTTCTTCATGTCCAGGGAGGATAGGGCAAAAATTAATAGGCTTAAACTGCAATGAGGAAAACTGGAATAAACATATGAGGAAACCTTATAACAGTGAGGACAGCCAAGTACAGAAACAGACTGCATTGAGCAGCTATGCAGTCCCCGTCACTGAAGCTCTCTAAGGTCTCTTTAGATGTACATGTACAAGGACTGATACAGATACTGCCAATTTTTCTTTGGGACACAGGGATAGAGTAGATGACCTTTCCCTACTTTGGGTCTGAGTGGGTGTGTGAGTCACATAGTACAACAATTAATTACCGCTTGTAGAGTTCGAGAATGTCTAGTGGAAGTTACATTGAAAAGGGACACTTTTGAGGTTTAACAGCAGGTTGTTTTCCCTGACTCACATATTAACAATGACCAGGAATACATCTTAGAAACACAGATGGGAAGAGGTCCGGCGTCCCCAATTCCCACTGTAGTTGCCGACAACAGTCCTGTTTATCTCAAGTTGAAAAAGATTTGGGACAATCAATGAGTAATACACCACGGCTTCAAGGCTGTAAATTATTAATATAAAAGGTTTCCAGTGTCTCCTGCAACACATACTGAAAATACACCAAATCGTATTATTTTCATAGTGACAACATACATGAATGAATTCTCAGAGTGCAAGACTAGAGCCTTAGTGAATACAATATATAAAACTTCAATTGAGGGAAAATTCTTTTTTTACTATTTACATGTCTTGGAAATGTCACCGAAAATCTAAGACAGAGAGATAGAAAGAATAGTAAGTTGAAGGAGCAGTATTTTCCCGTCACCTGACCTCAGTGTTTCCAGTTCCCCCTTTATCTGTTCTGTGTTTACAATCTTAAATCTCTCTTTGAATCATAATCCTGCCTAGCAAACTGGGCCCCAGCCCTTTTGTGTCAATGTTACTGTCAAAGTGGTCATGCATAGAGAAATATGGGGTTTTATGGAATATTCTCACTTTTGAAATGAAGACTAAGAAATATGCACTAAGACAATTATAAAGAGGCAAAACAATGTAGTGAGAGAAATCAATAAATGATGGTGAGCTTGATTTATGTCTTATGGCACACTTCACATTGATGGAGAAATTCAAATCTCTAGAGTCATTTGCAGTCCTAGACTGAGATTAATACCAGAAGGAGCTCTGCCCTTTGCAAAAGTCATCTGGGAACAAAGCACACAGAGGCAATCTGTGCAGTCTGGAGGAGGGATAACCAGCCCATGGACCTCAGCATGCTAGGACTGGACTAAAGAACACTTTTATCTCTTCCTTGAGTGTACAGTCTGATTGATAAACCAAACAAACTGGGTATTGTGGGTGCTGGAAAATAGGAAAGGGCAGACTCCAATGCAGACTGAATGGATTTATTAAGCCAGCTACAGCTGTGCAAATGTAGTTATATTGACCCGAGCCCCAGCTTTCTACAAGGAAATGTAAACACATAGAAGTTGGCCAGCCCTTGCCTAGAGAGTGATCAGTCGTCAGTTAAAACCAGAAGCAAATCTATCACCTACTTTGATCTCTTAAATTTTACACAGACCATATAGTTTACAAAGCTACATGGTTTTGAGTCTATTTATGTGAGTTTATCTAAAGCATATTTACTAGACAGGTATGCAGTTTCATTTGAAGATGGAAGAAACAAAGAAATCTATCAAGCATCCTCTCCATCCCTGCAAATGCTTGATTATCCCATAGTTAAAAATCTGTGTCGTACTTCTCATTAGAATTGTTCTGTCTTTAGCTTCCAATGGTTTTCATTTTTTTCTCAAAAGATTGAAGAGCCAATTGGTATCTGCTATTTTCCTCCCCTGAAGATCTTTATACACCTTAATCAAGTCACTGCTCAATCTACTTTTGATAAGTTATGTATACTGATTTCTCACTGGAAAGTATTTTCCTTAATCATCAGATCATTTTGAAGCTCTCTCTTTCATCAGATTTTCCTTGTGGAAAAAAATATGGCAAAAAGAGTGGAAACCAGAAATAAGCGATTCCATCAAGAAAGTTTTTCAAGGGACATTTTACCTGCAACTCTGTGAATTACAGTTTACCCTCCACGATTTAATCTTATGAAAACAAAAGGTAGACAGAATGGAGTTATTTAGCATTAGCTGAAAGAAAGCTGCATTATGAGAGTAGAGTATGCTGTTGGGAAACTAAAAGGAAGACCTGCCTCTCAACATTATGAGATTAGAGGCCTCTGAGCACTAAAATTACATTAGTAGAGCAAACTTTGATTGGTAAAATGAAGGCATATGTTAAAAAAATATCTAAGCATAATATACAACTAGTAAAATACTCTCGTCCCAGAGAAAGGTCCAGGGACAAGGAGTCAAGGACATCCCAGACCTCTGCCTTGCCCTTGTTAAGTGTGTCAGGCAGGATCCCTTTGGTGCCACAGTGCTAGAACTAGTCAGCTGCTGCTGGCACCAGAAAGGTAGAAATAGAGGTAAACAGACTGGTGGATGCTAGAAGGTTACAAATCACCATAGTCTAGCAACTAGAATTATACCAGACTACTGATCATATATGTGGGCATTACATTTATTCTTTGAGAACTTTTTATTCTTCCAAAGAATATGCAATATCTGACCACTGTTTCTCACAATGCTGAGAATCTTGTTGCATGAAGTAAAAATTATTTCAGTCAGTAGAAGTAAAACATTAAAATGTTTGAAGGGTCTTATTATAATGGTATCAGAACAGACACAATTTTTACTATAGCACAGATGACATGAGTTAAGGCTAAACAGCTATTTGTCTCATATCTGATGTTACCGTAACTCAAGGAATTCCTCAAGCTTAATCAGAACAGATCTTTTGTCATTCAGGTGACTGCTAAAAAGATATTCCAGAAGCACTGACTAGAAGGTGCAAATTTAGTTATAAAATAATGCTGACTGACTTAGTAAGTACAAATTTGTATGCAGGTTTTCTGGAGCAGTGAAAACAGAAAATTTTATTAAATTTATGCCTATATTTCATAAAGAAATCTATGGAATTGCTAAGAATGTTAACAATCTTAACTGAAACACACAGGGTAGCCTGCATCACTGAGTTGCTGTCTTGCTTAAGCACATGCTCTAAATAAAAAATTTTTTAAATATTACCCTAAATCAATGTGCTCTTTTAAATAGAGTTTTCAAAAAAACAGCAAGATATGTTGTGGCCAATATATATGAAACACTTTAAAATTAATTTTCATGTATGTTTGTATGTATTCCTCAGTGATTTATTACTTTGTTCATTTTGTTATAGCTTTTTTAGGTATTGTGTAGGACTGAGAAGAACTCTCCTAGGACATCTGTGCAGACCTATACTCTTACAAACAGACACACTATATATTGATCCATCTAAAAAATAGCTTTCTTATTGGAATGGTGTTCCAGAATGTCTACCTTCCTTCAGACCAAGCCTCCAGCACACATATAGAAAGCATGCTCAAATTGTATGATATTGATTACCTTTGTTTTAAGGGATTCAGTTTAATCTCCTGTATCCCATGAAATTTCTCATCAGGTTGGTAAATGAATACTATGGGTGTCTCCTCATGCATCATTAGGAACTCTTTTCAGTAGCCCAAGACAATAATTAGAAACAAAAACAAGAGGAGATTCATTTATTCTCAAGAGTAATGAGTCAGATACAGGGATATAAAAAACATGCTTGTAATTTCTTCTAAGATACATGATGGGTGTAAAAAAATATGTAAGTCAATAATTTACAGTTTTAATTGGGACCATGTCATGTAATTCTCAACCTGGAGTTTTGGCTATCCATGATCAAGCATTAGTTTGGTGCAGCTGTGTGATCCTGTGTGATCCTAAGGAAATTGTGACAAGGGTTGACAAAGCACATGAGCTAAATCCATACAAGATAAGAAAAGCAAAAATACGGATAGAAATGTAATTGTTGAGATGTCAACAGTTAGCACTTTGAGGATTTTGGAGGAAAAAAGCTGACAAGGAGAGATGTAGTTACCTAAGGGGAAGGAGGTACAGGGGAGGACGCTAAAGTCTCAGCTTCAGACATCAAGGATCGGATCCTTGCAAGGACTAGCAGAAACAAATTCTTCCTGCCTGATTAACAGTTGAGTGCCCCAGTGTCTCTCCAGGGGTGTGAGTATAACGTGTCCTTCTGCCCTGCTAGACCTGACTGCCTATTTGAATTAACCAGTAAGTTAAAAACCAACACGTGTTTCGTGTCCATCCTCCTGCAGTCTCTGTGCATTCAATGTCACCTGAGCTATACGACCCAGAGAGGAAGGATTACCAAGAAGTTTCAGTGCTGCAACTGGTCCAGTCTTTGCTGGATCAGCACCACAGCCTAGCCACAGCTTGTCTTTATCTCACCTACTTTCTACTGAGTAGAAAACATCTCTTCACTTCTTGAGGTTTGATTGCTATATTCTCTGTGTCCATAGTAGTAATGATATCAGGTAATAAAAGACAGGAAAGACTAAAGTCTATTTTCTTTTCCTTTTGTTGCAAATAAGCAAATATTTAGGTAGGAAATGAGACTTCAGGCAGGAATCGAAATTTCTCCTTCACTTCTTTTTCACCTATGGACCATTGCTCACTTTACAGTCTCCGTAATCCCACTCATCATTAGTATTTTATGAGAACAAACTGTCGTACCTGAAGTTCTGAGTTTGCCCATTTTTATTCCTAATGCCTAGAACAATTTCTAACTGTGGTATGTCAGCATTTGCCTAAAAGAAACAGAACAGGAAAGGACTGGGTTTTAATTCAAAACATGATCCTATTGAACACATCACAGTAGATGACCACAGAATTTATTGGCAAGAAACTTGTTTGTTGGAGCTTAATCTCTGATTAACAGCTCTCCTTGACTCAATTTTGCATTCATATGGGGTCATTCTGCTGAGATGAAAAGTACATTTAAAGCTCTTTCTCATTCTTTTCTGAGCAAAGCATGACCTAGATGCCAAGCCTATTACAGTCTAATAGAAATAGCTTGACAATCACCAAACTCATTTAGCTGTGCACATTTTCTGTGTATCTTTTCAGCTTTCTGAGACCTGTTTACAAGGCTCAAGGTGGGATGCTGCATGCAAGACCTCGTTATCTACAAAAAGGTGATAATATAAATTTATTGAATTTGCACTTTTTACCCTTAGAGAAATATGTTTTACAATCTCTATGCTGCCTTTTCCTCAAGGGTCATAAAGACTTACCATGAATCAAATTTTGCAGTATATTTTTGATATAGGGATGCATTATATGCACCATTTTATGGATGTGTAAATAGTCACAGGAAAGTAAGATGATTTCTCAAGTACCACAGTGTCAGGAAAGATTTCTCATATCTAATATTATCTGTCTATGGGTCAAGTCTATCCAGATTTTCTCAGTGACCTTTATTGCTTAAAAGTAGAGACACTCATCCAGAGAATGATGCATCTCACCTGTCTTCCACCTTACATTATTCCACGTTTCTACCTTAAACATTTGTCTTAGGCTGACATGGATCACCCTATAGATGAAGCCACTCCTTTCCATTTGCCACAAAGAGAGCTTTGAACTAGCTTTTTAGCTAGTTTAGACTTGACAGCTTTTAGACAGATAAGGTTAGACAGTTGTGTTATTAGTATTGGGTGATGTGGAGGCCACCTTTAGTGACAAATAGAAGCTGGACTCATCAGTTTTGATTTACAAGATCTGGATTGAATATATTATGGGTCTGTGGTGCTTACTACCTTTTACAATGTATTATACTCGTTGTTTAGGCAAAGACTGTTATCAACAACAACAGCAAACCCCAAACAAACACCCATTCCTGCAAATCATTTTAGGATTTCATCAGCAAAATTAAAAATTATGCTGATTTATACTACTTGAGAATCTTTTTCTTTCAGAATAACCCTCATCTAACAAGTTAGTTAAATGAAACAATTTTCAACATTGGATTTTAAATGGTATCACATTTTCACTTAGGCATCAGAACCTGACATACTGTAATTAATGACAGAGCCACACTCATGTTTAATCTCTCTGGTGCGAATTCTTCTTCAGCGGACTGATCACTAAGAAAATTATTCAGAGTGATTAGCAAAGAATGCAGACATTAATCAGAGATTGAACTCTCAACATGAGATGAAGTCCTATAGGGATCAAAACTTGAAACATAGTCTTCAAACAATTGCTGAAATTGAAGAGAATATTATTTCTGTGGCTTAGGAGTGGATCCTTGTATTGTGAGTAACACTGTGATACTCAAGAAAATGAGATATAAATGATGACCTTGCTTCTGCAGCTCACAGAAGAAAGTAATGAATGATTTTTCTGTCTGTTAGAAATAAGGTGGAACTTAAAAGTTACTTGAGTGGTTTGACCTCTCTGACACTGTGACCCAGGGAAGTTGAGAATCCTATTGGAAAACTTCTAGATTTTCTTTAACTTTGAGAAGCTTCGGTAACTATTTAGATAGTATGATACTTTACTCAGTGTCCACCATGCATTTCTTACTTGCAACAGTCCCAACAGGCTGGTGGCAAATTACCTCTGCCCTGGGACAAGGTAGAAAAAAGAACAAGTGGCTAATGGTTTATACTGGCCTCTGCTTTGGTTGGTTCAACCATACTGGCTTTACTATACTGATATTTCTAAATGGTAATCAAACTGTAAATCTACAGTGGCTGTTACTCTCAGGAAATAGTAATGGCAATAGTTTCAGGCAAGGCACTGTAGTCTCCCTGATGCTCTGCAATTGAATCTGAGAGAAAAATATCAGCTTGTCTTTTTATGTTTTTCATTAAACATTTCTTAAGAAAAAGGAGAAAGATCACTAGATACCTGTTTGGCAAAGTGCTGGTGGCAGTAAAAGTAATTTTTTTCTAATATATAAACATATACAAAATTAATTACTTTCAAAAGTGTTTCAAATTATAAAAATAGATTTTTCATGTTAGTATGTCCTTTAATGTTAGGGCTTGTATGACACTCTCAAGGTCAGTTTTTCCCATTTATGAATCCTTTGTCATTTCTCCCTTAGAACCAAACAATTTATTTGTTTTACAAAATGGACAGAGAAGAGACCTGCTCTCATCCACAGCCAAAGACTCTACTACCTTTCCTCACTTCCTCTGTCAACATGAGGTGACAGACAGTGTAAAAAGACACACTGTGCACCCTATGAGTGATTCATACCTGTGTCAAAATGCTCTGTAGTAACATTTGGTGAAGTTTCAAGAAAAGAACCTGCAGCTAAATTTTACAATACTAATTCAGTCTAAAAACAAAAAAAAGGAATGGCTCTTTTTTCCCCCACATCCTCTCAGATAATACCACACAGGTTGTGAACCAGATATATATATATAAGGAATATTTAAGCATTAATGTGTTACATCCTTCAGAGTATTAAAATTACAATAAATGAGCCAAATTTCAATCACATTTCCTCCACTGTTCCCTTGTGAGCATTCTGTCACCAGGAGTGTCAGTATGGTAGAGTAAAAGCATCAAGTACAGATAAATCTGGAGCCTCCTGCTCCTCAAGACAGAAAGTGTGATAGAAATGGTTCTGTCTCAAATTTATCTGCTCTGTCTCATGTTAGATCAAGAGCTCACTGGTAACGTAACAGAAAGGCCAAAGCATGGCACACATTTAGGCTCAGTGCGTAATAGACAGGTAACATATTTACAGGGATTTACTTTTGTAAAACAGATTATTTCCTACATAATTATTGTGTAAGTCTGTTAAATTAAACTTTTAGATTGGGTATTAGGAAAAATTTCTTCTCTTGAGAGGACTATCAAGCACTGGAAGAGGTTACTCAGGGAAGTGGTTGCATCACTATGCCTGGAGGTATTTAAAAGACATGTAGATGTGCCACTTAGGCACATGGTTCAGTGTTGGACTTCACAGTGCTAGGTTAACAATTGGACTTGACGATCTTAAAGGTTTTTTCCAACCTAAATGATTCCATGACTTTACACTAAATAGTGTCTTCCAGCACCCAAAAACCTTTTGCCCAGAATCAACAGCCATTACTGACAATAGCACTGTATAGTCTGTCACTACCTTCCAAAGTACTTGTGGATATGCTCATGTGCACATTTGACTTATCCACCCTTAGAGCAGAAATTCCAGTTTTTGTTATTATGTGTTTTTGTCATGGTTTAACCACAGCTAGAACTAATTCCACATAGCCTCTCGCTTGCTCCTCCCCACAGTGAGATGGGGAAGAGAATCAGAAGGGTAAATGTAAGAAAATTCATGGGCTGGATAAAGAGAGTTTAACAGATAAAGCAAAAGCCACCTGCATAAACAAAACAAAACAAAGAATTAATTCACCACTTGCTATGGGCAAGCAGGTGTTCAGCCACCCCTAGGACAGCAGGACTCCATCACATCTAACAGTGACTTGGGAAGAAAAACACCATCAACATGAACATCCCCTCTGCTTCTTCCCCCAGATTTCTATGCTGCTGCTGCTGGCATACAAGGAATATCCAGCTGTCCTGGCTGTTCCCTCCCAACTCCTTGTGCACTCCAACTTCCTCGCTGATGGAGTGGGATGAGGAACAGAAAAGGCCTTGACTGTGTGAGCACTGCTAAGCAGTAACTAAAACATCCCTATGACATCAACACTCTTTCCAGCACAAATCCAAATCACAACACCAGACCCGCTAAAATTAAGTATATTCCAGTCAAAACTAGTACAATTTTTCCACAGTTGTTTTCAGTGTTTGTTTATTTACAGGATGTGTGATTACAGACTCAAAACAACTAAAGTGTGTGTGAGCTGGGTAAGTTCCACCAAGGTGGGATTGTGCGCTGTTCCACAGCCTGCCCCTGGAGCCTCTAGTCCAGCCAGAATGGCTATTAGCCACTAGCACACCGAAAACTCCACCTTGGGGGAGGGCCCCAAGAGACCAGAGTAGATAAAAGCCATTGCACAAAAGATGCACGTGCCATGTTCCTCTTGTCTTGGATTTATAGCAGCTGAGACCACATTGCAACCAAGGTGGTAGCTACATCTTTCTTTCTTTCTCTTTTTTCTCTCTCTCTTTTTCTTTTCCTAACTTCCTCTTCTAGAAATCTGGGTAACTTTAAGTTGGATGGGTTAAAGTTTGCTTAATCAGTGCTTTGTGAAATACTTTATTTTGATTAAATGTTGCTTTAAAGTTGCCAAGTTCCTGATCTTTTAAGGTTTGTCAGTAAAAGTTTGTTGTTTAATCTCTTGAGAATGTTGTCACATTTCTCCTATGCACCTGCCTCAAGGTATAGAAAAACCTAAGACCCTTTAAGAAACTTGGCAAGTGAGTCTGCGACTTAGCACAAGACACTGACTATTTTGTAGGATATGACAGATATGTCTGCAGAACATTTAAAATAACAGGCCTACTCTTCAGAGTGAGGAAAGTAAACTCTGAAAGGTCTCTTCTAGGAACCTTAAAGTAACCTGTGAAATGCCAAGATCCAAGGAATTTGAAAACCAGTTCTCATTCACAATTGTATTGCAGAATACGAATACCACTCCACTACAAATATGATATAATACAGCATATATCACACACTCATTGTGCTCAACACTAATCCATAGTAAAGGAAGTCATCTTTAGAGAAAGAAAGGCTATAAATATATGCAAAAAAGACTATAAAACATATACAGTACTTATGATTCTTGAAATAGCTTAATTTCAATGTATTTTTGCTTTTTGTAAAACTTTACTGCAAAAACTATTTTATCAGAACTCTCTCTTTGAGAATTGGTACATTATCTATACTAAAATGGGCCTTGAATCAGATTAGTTTACATTCAAATCAATCAAATTCTCATTTTCTTCATAAAGGTATATCTAAGACAAATGAAATTCCACTAACTTTATCTGCTATTCCAATGCCAGCCTGAATATTCACATTTTGCTTTTGTTGCGTGCTACACACACTGAATTCAATTTATCTTCTACTCATACTCTTGCCTGTGTGGTCATTTCCCTTTGTTACAAGGATCCCTCCCACTTAGTACACTGTTTTTGGTTGATGTGAAAAGAGCCTGTTGGTCTAAATATTCCTAAAATAATTTGAAGATTTGCAATAGCAACACTTTTTAAAGGTCTTATTTGATTCACACCTTATAAACAGAATGAGGAACATATATCCTTCACATTTTGATCAAAACCTGGGAGTGCATGTCTAATCTTTGCTTAACTTAAACTGTCTCTAAATCCTCACAATAAGTTTTACTAAAGTGATGCAAAAAATATGGTTTTCTGCAAGCATTGCAGTTATTCTGAAATTTTTTTTAGAATTTGTTGTGAAAATCAAAGTTTAAGAAAAAAAAATTTCTGTGCTATTTTATTATTTCAATTTATTGCAATGAAGAGAACATTCATTAATTTTACCAGTGAAATACACTGCAAATGTTTCTAGGAATTATTTATTGTATTATTGCAAGTTTCTAATAACAGTACAAAGCACATGTCAGGAACTGAATCCTAAAAGAGATGACTAGATAGACAGTAACTCTACAGGGAAAGCCTAGAATTAGCTAATTTCTGTTTTGCTGTACTTGTGCAGGCTGTTCTTATATCATTCTAATTCCTCCATAAACATGTTTTTCAGCATCAAGTCAAAAGCCTTAAAGAAATCAGTACAGAATAAATGAATTGCACTTGCTTTATCTACTAAGCACACTACTCCAAATATTTTTCTGTGTTTTTCCAGATTACTATTAAATATATTGTTTCTTTAACTTTTTAAATTTATTTGCATATCGGATTTATCCCTATTTTGCTGAGGACTGACATTAGGAAGACCAGTCTGTAGCTGAGAAAAGTTGACCAGTTTACCCTCTTTAAAATTAATTGTGAAACCTTAGCTTCTTTCAGATGCTGGAGCTTTTTCAGCATTTCAAGGCTTACTGAAAAATCAACATTAACAGCCCAGAGAGATCCTTAGCCATATCCTTTAAACCTATTAGTCATAAATTACATGACTACACTTGTAAGCGTTTAGCATTAGAAAAGCCAATCAC
The DNA here is from genome assembly GCF_001715985.3 of Manacus vitellinus. Classification (NCBI taxonomy): domain Eukaryota; kingdom Metazoa; phylum Chordata; class Aves; order Passeriformes; family Pipridae; genus Manacus; species Manacus vitellinus. The sequence continues at coordinate 8,177,899 of NW_021940208.1, read as the reverse complement.
CACATTCTTTGCTTTCATCAGCTCTTCATGTGGCATGATTCAGATACATGTTTATTTCCCAAATAGAACCAATATATTTGTTGAAGATCCAGACATTTACTGATAATTCTATGCTCGATATCAAGAGAAAGATCCTTTTTTTTTCTTCTTTAAATATGCATTGTTCTACCAGGATCTATATGAAAGTATCTCCTTCAGTTATTACTGTTTCTAATAGGTATAAGTCCTGTATCCTATGGTATTCCATACTAATTTTCTATAAATCCTCTATTATAAGACATATTTAATACTTTTGTTGTTGTTTTGTGACATATGACTACTCTCTTTTACATTCCAAATCATTGAAATTTCTAATGAGTGGGACCTTTTTTCTCTGGAGTAACTGTAGCTTTTCTGGGACTCACTCAGGTATTCTTAAAGAGCTCATTGTTACCTCTCATATTTTTCACAGTTTTATTTCTTTCTCCCAACTTCTGTTTTCAACCCACAATGGCATTTAGCCTGCAATTTTTAGAGCACTTTGAAAAGAGCATTGGCCATAACTATTTCTGGATAAAAACAATGAATTATTTCTGGATAAAGACAATGAACTGATATAGTACATTAGTAAATGCTTAGAGCATATCTGAAGAGATATAAATATTTTACAGGAGAAAGTTTCAATATCATAAAGTCAAATTATTTTTTCCTGTGTTCTTACATTAAAAATACTATAGAGATAACAAGGATAAGGGTATTTGGTAGTTTTCCTGAGTGCATCTGTGAATACCTTGTCCATGTTTTTAGCCATACCTCATAGCACTGGTTTTGTACAACTGTTAGTGTTAAGAATTTTAACCTTGCTGCAATTCTTCATAAATAATCATGTGCCTGTATCATATCCTGCTGCACCAGAGAATCAGGAATAGTGCACACGAATAATTACCTGGAAGTATAGTTGAATATAGAAGGAACTAAACAGATGTTCCAAAACTTCAGTCAGTCTTGAGCCATACATAAATAAAAGATAGCCAAATATTTTCTCAGACTTCATATCTCTCTGGGGCTCTTTTGCAACTGAAAACACAAAATATAAAATAAGCTTATCTAGAAAAGGTCTGTATCCTTGTTTTGTGTTCCCTGGGTAAGAGAAGATTGAGGTCCTGGCTCAGTATCTAATCAGTTAAAATATTTTTTTTTTTACTTCACGCAACACATTCATGTATGTGCCAAATCTGTTTCAGATACACATTTAAAATAATGAAATCAACGGCATAACTACATTCCTGATCTAATTCTTGTTCTTTCAGTCAACACTACTAGTTTACTTCTGCCCTTGGCCTCTTAATCCATTTCACTAATGAATTTTTTTACCCTCTGAACATCTATAGAATATTCTGGCTGTGTGCATGCTCTGGCCTTTATCACTAAACACTCCATTTTCTACACAGATGTTTACTATTATCTCCCCCTTTTATCTTGGCTTATATATAGGCTTTTCATCACTGGATTTGTCCTATTAATCTTGTTCTATTTTTTTAAAGCAAGATCTGGATGGTTTTTCCTTTTTTTAGAAATGCATTAGATGACACAATGGTGTATGAAAGGTGTTGAATTCTGAGTCAGGTCATCTAAAGCCCTTTGGTTATCTATTTAGGTTCAAGAAAAGGCTTTTTCTAATGCCTTGAGTGAGAAGCAATGGAGAGTAGATAACTAATGACTCAAGCTGAGGATAAAATTCTGCATTAGGTTCTCAGAAATGATGCTTCCTCAGGAAGAATTATTGTTTTGCACACTAGCCAAGAGTGCAAAGTCTAGGAATGTTGCACTTCTTTTCAGGACGAGTCAGCATTTTGTAGAAATTTTATGTCTTACAACCAGCCATGCCCAAAGGCTATGTAAACTTTAGCTTATTTCTGCCAGTGCATCCTCTCACTTCTATCCTCAGAGCTCAGATGTGATGGGGCTTACACAGCTATGGGGTGTGAGAGACATGTTCTCTCTTTCTTATGGGTTTTATTCCTATCATTTTTCTTATCATGTGAAACATCAGATTGTAAATTCTTTGAACTGTGCTAATATCTTTTTTGCTCTTGATCTGAAGCTCATTCAATACCTCAGTACTAGAAAAGGGGTTAAGGTTTAGTTAATGTTTTCTCATGGTACATTAGCTAGACCTGACCTACTTTCAGGACAGACTTTGTCCAGCTGAATCACACCTACCACATAGACTATATTACAGACTCTTTGTTTGCCCTCTCTTGCCTTGGAGATAGCAAAAACTTTACAGTGATAAAAACTGCTATAAAGACAGAAAAAAAGGAGGAATATAAACTGATCAATTTTCTTACACTTTGTAACCTCATTTTGATGCAGAAAAGCTTTGTAATTTTTTTTCCTTCGATTAGTAGTACATAGATATTAGTTTAAAGCAAAGCATGGGGAGAACAGGAAGACCTGCAGTCTGTGCTACTTGTCAGAGTATTATAACAAAACTTATAATAATAAAAGAAAAAAATAATTTAAAAAACCTAACTTCTGGATACTATTTATTTCTCTTTTGTTGCCTTCTGAAACATTGCCCTCCATCACTTCCAGCAATGTATATGCTCCAAACATGTTGTCACTCCCAGATAAGCTTAATAGCTCTTGTACCGGAACTTCCTTAAAGATTAATAATGACCTGATGAACTCATCTCTATTTTATTGTGAACCAGTTAAGTAATCTGTTGAATTCTTTCACTCTAATAAAGTAGTTTTTCACAGAGTCACAGGCTCGTATGAGTCCCTGTGTGCACTGTAGCCTGGAATCAGTCCTCTGTAGGTGCAGGACTTGGCATTCCCCTCACTGAACTTCAGATATCTAGGACCAGCTTTACTTAGTAAATGGTACATCAGGTGAAGAGTCATTCTGTCCAGCTTGATATCTGCTAAAGGGTTTAATGAAATTCCCTTTGGAAACTCACTCTTCTCCTTGAGTAAGTATAGAAAGTTATCTTTATATACGTAACTGATTTTTAAATAGCCAAGGGTATGTGGACTGAAATCTAGAATTACTCTGCATTTTTTGTTTCGTTAATTTTTCCTCATTTGTATTGTATATTGTATTCACTATTTGCTTGTACAAAATATGTTTGTCATTTTACCCTCTACCACATGCCATGAACTTAAGTCATCAATTAACAAAATTCAATTAATTCAGTAGGATGAATTTCTTTTAAGGTCATAAGGTAGTAAGTGATCTTGCCATACCCAGGCCGCTTAGCATTTTTCTTCTCTCATTGAAGGTCAGATCTGCTTGCCATCAACTAGACACTGAATGTAGTTGAGCCCACCCAGCAGGCAGATCCCACAGAGACAGACAAGGAAAACTTTTTCTAATGAAGATAAATCCAGTGTCAGGCAGGATTCTGCTAGCACAGAAGTGATGCCCTGATTAACTCAGTTATAAGCATGGAGGGTTTATTGGAAGTGAATAAAGGTGAATTTAAAAAGATTGGCAGCTTTACTACAAGTTATGATCCTATTTGAAGAAAGCAAAGCCTAAGGATTGACCTTTCTAAAGGACAGGGTCACAGATGTGTGCTCTGTGAAAATCACGTGGAGAATTACTCAGGCTTCAGAGCCTTCAGTCGGACTGAGATGTGAAAATAGACTTTAAATTAAACCAGACTAACTCAATTAAAAGCATGCTATTATCACTTCTTATTTTTCCAAGTAAAGGACTTCATAAAGTTTGCGTTTCAGTAAGTGAAATCACTTTCAGTTTTACTTTAATGTTTTTATACTTTTAATAAGTATTCAAGCAGGGATGCCAAACAGTAAGTATCCCAAGAGCACGACAAGGTCTGTTAAGGCTCATCTATTGCCAAGCAGTGACATGTCACAAATAAAACAAGGTCCTCAAATGTTTATGGAGTACTCCTCTATTGAGCTGCAAGAGAGTTCTCAAAGTCTCTTATTGCCAGAATGCATTTGACAGACAACAGATAACAAAGCAAGAGTCTCAGATCCACTGGTACTCTCAGAATTCGTCCTAGAAATAAGTGGCAAACCTGTTTGTGCTAGATTCACAAGGTGATTTTAGGCTCAGCACTGCACTGTGAAACTTGCAGGCAATTTGTCAGAGACATTGTAAACCCAAGGCAGTAAATGGTATCTCTACTGAGACAGAAGAGGAATCAAAAAAACCCCTAAGCTTATGAACAAGAAATTTTTGTAAGGTAGGTTAGCTAAAGCAAATCAGAGGAAACTGAGCTCCAACTCACAAAGATTGGGAATTCACATCAGTTTAGGACTTGCTAGACAGGCATTCGCACTCAATTTTTCTTCCCTTTCAGACCATTCACCTGGTACTTGACATAAATGGAAGGTACCAGGAAGGTTTAGATTGGATATTAGGAAAAATTTCTTCACCAAAAATGTTGTCTAGCACTAGAACAGGCTGCCAAGGGAAGTGCTTGAGTCACCGTCCCTGAAGGTATTTATAAGATATGTAGATGTGGTGCTTGGTAACATGGTTTAGTGGTGGAGTTGGCAGTGCTGAATTAACAGTTGGATTTGATGATCTTAAAGGTTTTCTCCAACCTTTATTGTTGTATGATTCTGTGAAGTAAGAGAGGTCTTTTCATCTGAAAGGTAAAGTTTGATCTAGACTTAGTATGTATAATATTTCCCTGACAGAAAATAATAACAATAAAAAATCAATCTCCTCTTTTTCATGCAACAATTTTAAATTCTGTACAAAAATTTATTTTCTGTACTGAAAAGTCTCAGCCTGAAAATTCCTCTGTGTTACATGATACTCTACAGCATAGGATCAGTTATGGTTTAAAGCACCTTGCTAACTGAGCCGACCAGACACTTACTAACTGAGAGAGGGGGACTGCAGAATAGTGGACATGATGTGAATTGTAAAAAATTGCTGATAAAAGCTTCTCATTAAACTGTTTAGAAATCCTGTGAAGATCTACTGTTGTAATTAGACAGGAAGCAAAACTCGTATTGGCTTTACAAACTGTACTATTTTGAGCATTCCTTTTAAAATTCTGTATGCTACAGAGTTCAGAAGTTTAATGACAAAGAATAAAGATGTTCTATTTTAGAGATTATCCACAATGACACGGGACTGAAATTTGGCAAATATCCATTTTCATCCAGATAGAGATTAAAAATAATAGTGTAAGGATCTGACAACTAACCTTCTTGTCATCACTGAACAGTACATTTCAGTTGTCTCATATGTAATATTTCCACATAATGATACTTTTCTAGGGCAGTAATTTCTTTCTAATACTAGAAAGACTTTTATGGAGATACCAGTGTAAAAAGAAGTATTAGGAAGAGAATAGGACTATTAATGAATTAAGTAAGGGGATACAATTATACAGAATGTTTAAAGTATTGAATTCTCTCTTCTATTCCTCTTCAGAAAAGAAAAAAAAAACCTAACCTCGCCTTCCAAAAAAGAATTCCCACAAAAAAAAAACCCAAACAAACAGAAAAGAACTCTAAGCTGTTATAAAATAAAATATATGAATATAATAAAATTATTAGTGATAATTTTAAAAGTGATAAAAAAGTGGGAAAAATACATTAGAAAGCAACCACTTTAAATCACTGTTTCTGACATCCTTGTAGATGAGGTGATATGCTTTTTTCTCAGGTAAAATTCCATCCTGAAACCCTTTAAAAACAACCAAAAATTTAGTATTGACTGCAAGACCCTACAGATACTAATTATCAGCAACTGAAAATAGTTTTTGATATACTGAGGGTCAACTGGGGAAATATGAGAATATATTTAGAAAAATATTTATTTTCTAAAACAATAAGGAGAATATTTATGCTAAGAACTGATAATAAAGTATACAACAGAAACATAAGAAGCTATAAGGGTATAACACTCTCTACGTCTTGAAAATCAATTTATAAAGCGTACAAATAATGAAGTAAAAATAACAATAGATTAAATTAAAATCATGAAACAATCAATACAATATTTATATGTTTAGGTTTTACCTTTTAAAAAATCGTACAGAGTATAATACGGAAATAATCAGTGATGTAATGGAATTAAAACAAAAGTTTGAGTGACAGATTATGCTTTTGATATTAATACTACTAAACTCAAGTGGCAGACTATCTTCTCCTCACATAACTATCTTTAAGTTTCCAAACTGGAACCAAATACTTCACACATTTTCCTAGAATTCACTTTGATAAAATTAAATGAATTAGCAGGCACTGTCTGCATGTCTTTGCCTCTCTTTCAAAGGATGTTTAAAAATATGCTTCTGAAAGCTCAACATTACTAAAAAGAAAATTACCACCTCTGGGCATTTTATACAGCTGTTTACAAGCTGCTTTTATCTCCACAGTGCATTAAGAACCACAGATTTTTTAACTCAGAAAGAGCTTTGCAGACTAGTAAATTGATATGAAACTTGAGAAATTCCATGGCTGTTAACATGCAACACACAGTGACATGCAATGATGCCTAAATCTCCTGACTCACTAGTCAGATTAACTGAGTACAGAAGCACAGCATCCTGATACACTTTAGCAGTACATCATTAGTGTTATTTATTTGCACTACTTTAGCACTCGGCACTGAACATGGATCAAAACAAGACAGCCCCTGCCCCAAGAGCTCACAATCTAAATATAGAAGCTGAAACAAAAGATGACTGTAGACAGACAAGGAACAAAGAGAAAGCAGTGAGATGTGGCTGATCTTGCCATACCAGGAGATTTATGTTTTTACTTTGCTTTGTTTTTAAAGAACTCCTTGGAGTAATAAAGTGAAGGAGGAATTTGGAAAAGCATAAAAGAAACATTTTTCAGTTGTTTATATAGAGATACTCTCCCAACAGACGGCAGGAGGAAAAACACAGAGGTTCTTGCATAAAAGTCAAACAAGATGGCCTCAGAGATTTAGTAGGTGCAGAAATGACCTTTTGAAATACCACGGCATCAGTTGAATTATTTTGTTTGAATCAACTGATTTAAAGAAGGAAAAACAGGAAAGTATAATAACTCTTCAATTTTTTTTAGAGTTACAGGTAATTGTGGAATTGTTTGAGGGCTGACTCCTTCCAAGGCTATTAGGATTGCATTCACTGTGTAAAAACTAAACTGGTTTTTGGGTTCCATTACACTTTCTTATCTATCTTTAGTTTCAGTTAAGTGTCTAATTGTGCTAAAGTTAAGAGCATTTTCTGAATCGCATTGATAGCCATTGCAAGCAGATGAAGAGCAGTGTTCATGAAGCAGAGAGCAATACATCGGAAGCAGTTCTGTTCTCATTCACACTACAAGCCTCTGTGCTGTTCTCAGTAGATCTATATGATGGGGGTTTTTGCTTTACTTCAGGACCCCTCAAATACAGGAGAGGTATATATATTCAAGAAAAGAAAAAGAACAGAAGGTTAAGTGGAATGAATATGAGACTAACTATAAGAACTTAAGCGATTGGTGAAGGTGATACCAGAGTTTAATGTATTAAAATACCTTTGCTGAACCATAGTAATTGTGAAACTGTGTGTGCCATGATCTTAGCCTGGGAGCAGACCTGCTTATCCCTCTTTCATTAGAGATCACTGGAGGACAGGTCTCTGTGTTCTTTCCTCCACACAATGGTTGGCTCTGTACAGGCACTCCAGCATGTCTTTAAATCAATAGTCAAATGGTTCAGTGCAAGATTACATAGAGGTCATAACCTGGAATCATACTATCAAAGTCAGGGGATTTGCTATCATATAAAACTATTGTTGAACAAGAAAGGAGCTACAAAACCGTACTTTAAAGAAAACATGAAGTTTATCTGAGGCATCCTAATTACTGAACTACTTTTCCTTTCTTTTTTATGTGTGTGACTCTCACTGTCAAAACATTATTCTTTGCTCCTAAAGAACGTATCAGCCCTAGGGATCAAAAATCAGATGGCTTATTTCACTTTGCTCTTAACATCGGCTTTTTTTTTCGATCTGTGACAAATACATATTAGGCTATATTCTGCTTTAACTGTCAATAAACCTTCTGGCCTAAATTTGTAAAATGTTACATATTTTTGAACTAAAGCTTTCACTAAAAGTACCTGAATCAAAATTTTTAACAATTTTACTTATGGATTTTCTAAGAGGCTATATGTATCTAGTAGAACTTCTTTGATTTCACAGAAACATTAAAAGTGTCATACTTTTATCACTTGAGTGATATTAATCAAGTCCAATATTACATCTCCCATAGTAGCCCAAAATCACAATGCCACAGTTAAGTGCAAGAGAAGCCAAGTGGAAAGTGGTTAAAGTTCATGTCTCTTTACATTTCGATTCAATCTTACATGCATATATTTCTGTTTTTCTAACGCATCAAACAGTTCAATGACATTAAAGGATCTCATTATGGATACTTCCATTATCTCAACACAATGTAGGTGAATGTCTGGGAGAGAGTTAGCACAAAGCCCAAGACTTTTGCGTTGCTTCTTGGCAAACATATTATTGAAATGAAGGTGAGTGAGGGATCATTCACATAAAGACCAAAAATAATAAGGTACCTACAGAAATCGGATGCTGAATTTAAAGAAGTCAACTGGAGAGAAGAAATTAAAAAACCAAAACCAAACAAACAAAAACTCCACACCAAAAGGAAGCAAATATCGTTATCTCAGTAAAAAGTTGAATACTGCATTAGGCATATAGTGAACACTACAGAGTAGCAAGGGAAACCTGTTTCCTCTGACTACCTTCATGATTTACTGCTTTGCTGCTTTCTGTAGTTTGTTGTTTACTCACATCTGGCCTACCAGGCATGCATGCGGGTACAAATGGTAGTTTCTGTCATAAAAAACCCAGCATTATTTGTTAATTATTTGCTAATCAGGCTCTTCTGGCCAGAACAAGTGTGACTGGAGGATTTCATAGTCCTCATTACACTAGGACAAAATTACACTAAAGGGAAACTACTGTCAGCTTTCAATATAACCACAAAAATTCTGAGTGAAGATATATTCTGTAAAGAATATGTGTAATACAAAATGTCTGTAAACTGAGTTTTAACACCAGTGAGTACTTATTGAAATGGACCTTTGAGAATATGAACATTACACCTGAATCAAGGCTGAAAAGGGAAAGCTTTGATTTCTTTTAAGCTTGGCCTAAATAATAGACAACATCAATATTCCACCCATGGGTAGTGAGGAGTTAAGTGTTTCTATAACTGTTTTCTGCTATTTGATCCAGGTGGGAGAACAGATTCATCTCACAGAGAAATGCACACAGGCACAGACACAGAACTTCACATACTGTTTTCATCACAAGGTTATATATTTACACTTAGCAGTTTGAGACACACAACCACTTAATCTCTCAAAGTGCATCTGATTTTGCATAATTAGTATTAGAGATTGAAGAGAGGATTTGTTTTTTCCTGTGGTCAGTTGCGATACAGCTACCTGTAAAACAGAGGAAAAAACCATAACTTGTTGCCCCCAAGCCTAATACACAGACCCCACAGAAGAAGGTGGCATCCAAATGATGGGCAAAGTGTCAACCATAGCCCCAGAAGAACTCAGTGTCAGCGTCATCACTGTCACCAATGGCCGAAGCTACCATTCTGAAGCAGCATGGGTTTATGTCGAGGCAAATTAAAATGATTGGAATAGGTCTTCACCTGAAACAAATTAGTCTAGCTTCGACTGAGGACATGGTCCATCACCTCTATGGCACATAGAGGATCTGGTAATCTAAGTGCAGTACAACTATCATTTTTTTCCTTGTGGATTTACATTTAGCTGTTGCCATAAACATTTGATGAAGAGCTAGCACACGCCTGGGGCTTATAGGACATGTTACTGTAGCAACCAGAAGAATGATCTTTTTTTCATACCTTGGAAATAATCTAAATTGAGATCAAAAGGGGGATGGCGAAAGTCAAAGAAATCTGTCCAACAGTGCATTAGCGAAGTATATCACAGTCATGTCAAGGGTTTTGAAGGAAATAGCATGTACTAGTTTTCCATTACAGCAGCAGAATCTGCACAAGGTCTAATGATCAAAAACATTGATTTATTCCTGTCACAAGCCTTCAGTCCCCCTCAGCTTCTAATTAAATCCATCTAACATTCAGCTCTGGTATATAACCCTTCTGCTGTACACAAGATAAAACCACTTGCTACATCTAATGCCTGCAGCCCATATTATTACTCTGACAAAACATTACCCTCAGACAAAGGACCCAAGAGTGGTCCATGTGGATAGGAACAATATTTGAATCTTAAGGTTCCAAAATGATAGGACAGAGGGGGAGCGATTCCATCTCACCACTATGGTTTTATTATTTGTTGAAGAAATTATTTTAGGACTGAAAACAGCACTCTGAGTGCAACACCGATCACCTCTGGTGCACAGTTGCAAGACTGACTCTTGAATGAGAAAAAAGCAAAGCCTATGCAGCTTATGTCCTGGACATATAATGTAGTATGTTACTAACACAAATAATGACATGTAAAGTTAAGACTAGGGTCTGGATTCTGATAAGCCTGAAATACTTCACTGTCTATATGTAAGATTTTATTTTTACTTTTCTAAATCTGAGGACCTAGGTGGGTCTGTGGTTTCAACGGGTAAATGAAAGGCAATAAAAACTTCTTGTTGTCTTGTAAGTAAATACACTGTCCCCTGAAGCTAAATAAATAAACAAGCCAACAAAAAAACACTTTCTTCAGACATTTCACAGATAATATCTTTAAATTATAAATCTTAATAATTATATTTTTTCAGTATAAGATATTAAAGTATCTGCATAGTTCTCTTTTATGATGTTCATACATATATTTCTGTGTGTGAGCAGCAACATGGCAATTTATGCTCCTAACACTTTGGTATCTTAAATGATAACACTATGATCTTTCATATTTTTTCAGATGTTTTTCTACTTGAGCTTGACTGTAACACAAAATCCACTGCATGTTCAGATAGAGACCTGAGAAAAATGCTATGGCATCAATAACATATTTCATTTTAAATTATACATTACTTTACTATTATTTAAAAATAAGTGGAAAAATCATAAACATACCTCACTGCAAAGGAATTTCAGTTTTGAGTTTTCAGTGATTAGTAGTAGTTTCTTATTCATCTTCACCATTCAGCTCTTCAGTTTATAATATGGATTAAAGAGTGTTTTGAGTGGAAAGTAGTCAATAAAAGTATAAATCCCATTCTGTGAATAATTAACCATGTTTAAATACAATCACATACATGCATGTATAAACGCACAGAACATAGTTTCAAATTTCTAGCCTACTCATTACCAAACAAATAAAATCTTGTCATTGCTGAAATGGAAGTGCTTGGTGCCAATTGATAAGGTAATAAGAACTCATAAATTTATTTTATATTTTGTTACAACCAACTAGCATAAGAGCAGAGTTAGGTTAGTTTGTTTTACATCTCCTCAGGATAAAAGAGACTTGTAGATAGGAAGGAACCTCTACTTTTATTATTCTACATTTTATATACATGTTTATACGTCACTGAACAGAGTGGCATTTCAATCTAACTGTCAAACACTTGGAAAGGAACCAAGAGTCAGCATACCTGGGATCCATCATTATGCATCTTGTTCCTGTCTTATCTTTACTCTAAGGACATAAAGAGAGAGAGAGAGTGTTTTTGTGAAACAGTTTTTTTAAATACTACTAGTAACCAAAGGGCACTTAAAAGTCAAGTCTACATTTTTCAACTAAATTAAAAGCTTTAAAGATCAGAGAAACCAGAAGTATTCATATAAATACATATTTTAATTTTGCACTGTGTATGGTGCATGCAATTAATGTCAAGGGTTGCGGTTTTTTTGCAGTTTTCTTCCTTATTTAGCAAATATGATAGTCATTGTCTTATAATTCAACCAATACCATCACTTTTCTCTTAGAACAACCAAAATATATTCATTTGTCCATGCTGGATTTTACTAAAAGGTTTTCTTTTTATTTTTTCCTCCATTTGATTTATTTACATCATAAGCCATATTGTCCCAATCCATTCCTACATGGAACATGTCACTGTGAACTATAAACTTACATGAACAATTTAAAAGAAGGACCGATATTAATCATCTTACACATTTCATCTTCAATCCAAAACTTTGGTGCAGGGATCTCTTTAGTCATATACTTGACTGTTTAATTTATTAGATGCTATATCTTTGGGGTAGGATGGTCTCTTTACGAAGCTGCACATTACCTGCGTAATGGCCACTATGTTTCAGTTAGGGATTAACAGACTTCGTAAAAAAATTATTAAAATGATTAAAATTGTTCAATTATGTAGACAGCTTCTGATATTTTTTTGCTGGTGAAAACCAAGGTAACTGCACTCAACACAGCGGTGCTACTTTATATGATTCAAGAATTGGTCTTAGATTCCGGCTTACTGTAATTCATTGTTTAACAGTTTCAAAACAGGCTGCCTGTATGCAGTAAATTGAAATCACCATATACTTCTGCAGTAGTGCTGGCTGTGCAGAGACACAGCTTTCACCATTCATTAAAGACCTCCCTAAGAGAAATTTCTGGACCTGCTCATATTTTTCTCATTCCTTTTCCTTCATGATTCCTCTATAAGAAATCTCTTCTCTACTGCCTGAGTGCTTTTGCTATGAAGGCGTATGCCCGAGTGTACCTATACCGTAAGCATGCCACAGCCATAATCAGAAGATTCCCTTGTGAAGAGTTATATAGTCCTTCTCATGCAAGAAATCAGGAAGAAGGCTGGGGTTGCCTGGGAATTATCTTTACTATAATGCATTTTCAGGATTACAATGACCTCCATAACATGTGATTGTGTGTCTTCATATGTTCCCAGTTACATTCCAGGTCCTCTGGTTCCTAAAATTGCTTCAAACAAAAAGCAATTCACATCGGTGAGATCTGGTAAAATGTCTATTTTCTTATTTAGAGCCACAGAAATACAGAAAATCAGACAGAAAATTACCTAGTAGTTGAGCTACCTGAGTTTGGTTTGACATTAATTTGGTGGAGGTAGTTGGCATCAGATCTTCAAAGCTGTTTAGTCACCTGTCGACAGTCAAACTCAGTGGGAATTGAACATCTAAAAAACTTCTGAATCTGAGCTTTAGTCTTTTTAGTCTTCTGGCTGCATTTCCCAGTACACTAAGATCTTTGCCCCAGTCTTCCTTTTCCATTAGAGACAAGAGAGGAAGAGAAACATGGAACATTCCTGCAAATCCCCATGGCTAGTCAGAGCTGCATCAGGTTCTGTTATTTGGTTGTCTGTTTTGTGCCTCATTTTCCTCTCATTTAAAAAAAAAGTAAGAAAATACTTACATGAATGGCAGTCACTTGTTCAGTATACAAGTGACGGTGGAGATGAGAATCAGAGTCTACACAAGAAATTAGGTACCTGTCCAAGCAATTTTGTCTCTTGTATAACAATGTACTAGGCAGCATGACTAAGAACTGCACAGCTCCACAGATCCAAAGCACACTGCTCTTCCTTTAGGGTATCACAAAAACGATGTTATACATATTCCAACGTTACTTAATATGTTTATAAAGTTCCCCTCAAACCACTTAAAAACAGTTACATTCATCCACTGTCCAGAGGCAATAAAAGCAAAAGAACTTGTGAAGAAATTTAGAGGGGCATGGATAACCAGATGCAAAATGAATGGACTACTGCCTCTTCACTGTGTAAACAGCAGATTGCGGTACTGCTGTTGTTTGAGGATAAAAATGTTATTTTCCAATCCCACGCAAAAGATGTTTAGTTTTTTCTCAAACTGTATAATAACCACTGAAGAAGAATAAGGGCCTGTCTTCCTCCTTCTACCTCTGTATTCTAATTCATTGCACTTGCATGGCAAATATACTCTTACTATTCATTATTTGTAGCCAAATAGTGTATAGAGGTTCTACTGAAGATCATGAGCCCATTGTGATGGACACTGGACAACAACATAGAAAGAGACAAGATACCCTGAAAATGTTATAGATTAAATAGAAACAAGCAAACACAAGAGAAAATTAAAGTTAGAATAAGTAGCCTACTCAAGGTCATAGACTACACCTGAGTAGTCTCCATAGAGTAGATCTCCATAGAGTAGATCTCCACAGAGTGGAGATCCAAATTAATTACAGTAGGAAAATCTAGTTGTAAGATCAATATCCAGTTAGCCAAGGGAAGATATGTAACCCCAATGTTGCTCCCTGTTTATACCTGAGGGTCCCTTAGGAAGGAGAGCAGGCCATATCAGGCAACCCACCACCAGACCTCCTCTTTCTGGAGCTCCTCATCTATAGACAAAGAGAGAGAGCAGAGATTAACATCTTTAGGAGAGATGTTAGGCAGACCAATACAACCTCTGCAAGTTAACTTTGCATATCGAGAGGAGTATAGGATGGCTGAGCACTCAGGGCAGACAACAGTATGCATCAGCTGCAGTAAAGTTGAATTGAATGAACACAGTGGGTTTGGGATGCATGTTTCACATCCTGGACCATTCTGAAGGGAGGGTAGACATGGCAGAGGGATTGAGTGACACATGACTACGCCACAAGGCTACCTTAGTATCCTTGAGGGAAGAAATTCTTTGTCAAAACTAGATATAAAAATTTACTTGTAACTAGTGTGATATTTGCTGATAAATCGCCATTCTTCATTTGTGCTTTGATTAACCCACTTCTCTTTTTTATTTATCTGTTATTCAGTATTTGAAACTAGCTCTCTTTCAAGCATTGATTTACTGAGATACAACCACTACTTCATTTGGCCGTGCTCAGACCCCAGCATTCATGCTCACATATATAAAGCTGGACCTGGAGAGCAATAGAGTAAATACAGCTCTGCTGGACAACGGCCTATCAGGTAGTAATTAGCTATGTGAGCTGGTTTTTTGAGTGTTGCTGGAGTTTCCTTTTTGTAATGACTGTGAGCTAAAGCCTGTAGTCAGATCCTTCAAAATCTTATGAATATCAATTCCAGAAAAGAATTTGAGCAAATAATTAAATTGTTAAGTCTCATATATACTTTATGACCACACTGTGGTAATTTCAAAATTTTCTGTAGGAGCCACTGATAAATGCAGAATGAGCAATTTCATTCAATACCCATTTATTCTGTCATCCATTTTCCTTTACCAGGAAAAAAGCTTTCCTCTCACTTATGCATTTATTTATGTTATTTCATGGAGTCATATAGTGGAGTAACAAACATTCACTTGAATATTTCTTCCCTAATATGAAAAACATGAAAGACCGTAGGGGACCAGGTTTTAAAAAACAAGAGTGTATTTCCAACAGTAACAGCAAAGAACAGAATTTTTTTCAGATACGAGTTATCTGAATCCCTAAATATAATATTTCTCTTTGATTCACTGCTCTATCTTGCCTACAGTTAGCATAAGAATTACTTCAACTTGACAAAACTGTTTACAGAGAATAAACATGCAGCTGGCTTAAGGGACAGTTTGGTTTCTGATAGGACACTGAACGAGACAAACCTTCATTTAAATTTTCATATAGGACATTTAGTACCAAACCTGAAGCTGGTATATATTGTTCTTGATTTGTTGACTCCAAAGGAGAGACATTGAACTCCACAGTTAGGTTTATAAACCTTCCCCCTACAGCACCCTGCCCCTGCACACATGCAGAAGTTCACATTGACGTGAAAAAAGATGTCCATAGATCTACTTAAGGAAAGTCTGGTCTCATTTTCTTCAGTTAACAGAGCCTTGGTTTTATTATTTTAGAGTTGAAAGCATGAAACAAAATCCAATCCTTACATTTGTCACATAGTGCACATAACAGACCTATTTCAACACTGCATAACTTCAGCTTTATATGCAGCCTCTGTCAATTCCATGATATGCCATAAAACTCAGAGTAATAACTTGTTTTATCTGTTTGGAAAAAAAAAGGAGAATTAGCTTTTAGAAACTTTATGCTCAATTTTATTTGTGGTTTCAGGTATCAGTAACAGATATTGTGCTAAACTTCATAATCACTTTTCCATGAGGCAAGATTTTAAAATATTGTTTGATGGTAGCAAATGTTCATTTTGTTACAAGCACCAAATGAAAATATGACACATGACATGCTCTGTATAAAGAACAGGCTATTTCTCATTTCAGTAGCACTGCTATAAACCATCTGATCTAATAAGTATGATAACTACACAACACTTTTAGGAAGAAAAGAAGCTGAGCACAAGGACCAACATTTTTACAAAAAAATCATCTATGAAATTAGTTTTCAATTTCAGATATTGACTTTGTCATAGTTAATGGCGTAAACATACTACATGTCAATTTTTTTTTCTTTTTTTCCCTTTTCTGATTAGCTGAAATATTGCAGTGAAATAAGTGAAAACGAAAGACAATTTTATAAATTCACATTTTGGACCATTTTCACAGAGAACTTAGATATTCGATGTAATGCAAGCCTCAATACTACTTTTATTGCACTGGACCATTTGCATTTATAAGAAGTTTCATCCTTAGGGAAGTTTAGTCACCTTCTGTAAGTACCCATACCTTTCACTCACTATAAACAGATCCTGAACAACTAGTTTAACATATAGATAGTCATTAGGTTAACCTACATGTAACCATATAGGTATGTACCTGCAGGTAACCATTAGTTATGGTGGGGGTTTTTTGACATAGACATCTGGGACAAAGTGGTTTTTCCACAGAATGCTATCAAATAAACAAAACACACCCAAAAAGAAGCAGATTTTTTTTCTGCTCTAATTATCTGTGCTGAAAGAATCGCAATCCCCCCCCCACCAGAGGCCCCCTAAAAAACACTCAAACCTAAAAGAGTAAATCTGATATTGATATTTATGAGCTCTGTAGCAGAGTACAGCATCTGTACTGTGGGATTCCAGCACACCCTCAAAACCCGTAAGAGATTTACGGCTTGATATGGTAAAGGGCTGGAATCTGTAAGAGTGGGAAGTGACACACAACCATTATCAGATATTCTTTGGTCTCCATGCTTTTTCTTAATTTACTCAACAGTAAATTGCACAGTTCTGAAAAAGATATTATATAGGTATTTATAAGAATCATCTAAAGAAAAATAAATAAAGGAGACGACACTAGAACAGACTTTGATTTTTTTTTTAATATGTATTTTTAGAACAGGATTTTCTATTTAAGTAGAATAAACTATTTATTATAAAATTTGTTCATGACAGAAATGGGTATTTTTCACTGTTTTCAGTTCATCATGAAAATATATTTTAACATAGTAGTGTCTTCCACACAATCTAAACCCTGTGTTGTAGAAAGAAAGTAAATGTTCTCGTGGGTCAAAATTTCAATTTTTGAGCAATGCTATAAACACATATATTTGTTGTAGTCATTTATATTAAGGATTATTTTTGTTACCTTCTGATTAAGAACAAAATGTACATATTAATGATGAATTTTTAACATGCAAATATAATTTCTTAGGTAAAAGTATTGGTTCTGCAACTCAAAAAAACCTCCCCATAAATACAGATTTTAAGGTATTAAAATCTCTCAAGTGTATTTCATCTCAAGTTCAATTTCTATTTGTCTAATAAAAAGTTGCTAAGGAAAAGTATAATCCCTTTAAATTATTTGAGCTGACATGATTTCTACTAGATATGCATGCATATTTATCCAGTGTAAACTTTGGGAAATGAATGATCTTTATGCTAATAAATTGTAATGGTTCCCTCCAATCAGCTTTATCTTAATGTAGTTCTCTCCATTACTGGTGATGGAAATCACACCTGACCTGTAGTAAAAGGCAGTTTCATTTGCCACCTAAGCAAAGTTCTCACAGAACAGCACAGCACATTTGGAAATTAAAAACATTTCAGGGGGGTGATCAGTATCACTTTGACAATACCATAAAATCTATTACTAAACATGAGGAATAATGAAGCATGACAGCCATAAATGGTGTCATGAAAATGCTCAGTTAATAAGAATAATGGATTTGCCTTATTGGAACTTTGCTGTGACATTTTTTGTGGGTTTTTTGAGAGTTTTTCTTCCACTTGTTTACTCGAGTCTGATTTTTCTGTCAGCAATGCTTCCCTTCGGAACAACACATTACGAATCAACATGATTAGTAAGATTTTTAACATGGTAGATATATGACAGTTGTACAACTGTTCCCTCTAGCCTGTGTTTTAAGGTTAAATTGAGGCCAAGTTAACTGCATTGTAGACTAAGCTACCCAAGCAGGAGATTATCTCATGCCTAGCCCCAAGGGTCCTCGTGGATATTTCCATTTTCGTAACAACATGCTGAAAGGCTATCCTGGTTTCAGCTGGGGTAGAATTCTTTTTTGCCTTAGTAGCTGGCACAGTGCTGTGTTTGGGGCTCAGTATGAGAACAATGTTGGTAACACACTGATGTTTTGGTTGTTGCTGAGCAGTGATTACCCAAGGCTAAGGACTTTTCAGTGTCTTGAGCTCTGCTGGTGACAAGAAGCACAAGAAACTGCAAGGAAGAATAGCCAGGATAGCTGACCCAAACTGTCCAAACGGATATTCCTTACCACAGAATGTCATGCCCAGTATAAAATCTGGAGGCAGTTGGTTGGGAGAGGCTGATCACTATTCCCCTGAGAGAAGCATGAAGATTTTAGTCAGAACTGCCTGTATCCTACCCCCTATTTCATGAGCTTAGGAGATAAACAAAGGAAACAATCAATCACTCGTTAGAGGTCTATTCTAGGGCACTGTGGAGAGAAGACCAGGGGCAGACTTTCTTTATAAGTTCTTTGATATCCACATTTAAGATGACTTTTAACACTTGAGCGCAGTCAGCTCTAAATGCCTATAACCTGTCTGTTGCATACAAAAGCTATGGACCTCACAAGGTTTCTACCTGTTTCACGTCGCCACTGAAGTACCCATTACACAGAGGGGGAGAGAAAGGACACAAAATTTGATCTTTCAATGTTGACATAAAAATAGAGCCTTAACAATAGCACTCCCTGGAAGGCTTTCAGGATTTGGTACACAAATCTGACAAACAACTGTGTTAAAACACAGTTGCAGAAGTAATGTGAGGCAGTGAGGGGATTTTCAGAAAGCTTTGAAATATAGCAGCCCCATAAAAAAAGGATAATTTCTGTCTAGGCCAATATGAAACATGCACTGGTATTTGACTTCAAGGTTATAAAAGAGTTGAAGTTGTTGGTTTTGGTTTCACTTTTGTTTTTATAAAGATTAGGGGGAATCTAGCAAGTGAAAAAGAGAAGACAGCCTGAGATTATTCATCCTCTAAGAGTAAAATCTGCAGCCTCCAAAAAAGATATAATTCAATAAACCTCAGACAGGAAACATCAAAGAATCCTCTCATCACATAAATGTGGACCTAAAAATAGACAACTAGATCAAAGGAAAACTTGTTTCTGTCATACTAGAAGTCTACAAATACTGAAAAACGATAAAGTAAGATGAATGAACTCAAGGAACTGATTTGAAATGAGGATATGGACATAATAAGCATGGAAAAATTTGTCCTGAGAAACAGATCACTTATGTGTCTTGAGAAACAAGATCATATATAGAACTGACAAAATAGATCAGACTGCTAGAGAGAAGTTTCAGAACTCAAAGAAAGCTGAGAGTTAAATATAGTAAATGAATTAACCATAACAATTATCATAATTTATGTGAGTAAAAGTGTTATGCTTAAAGACTATATTATTTGGGTTACTTTATGTTATCAAATGGTGGCTCAGATAGTGGCTCAGAAATGCTAACATTAAGGTCACTACAAGGAAAGAAAACAATAATAATTGGATGCTTATATTAACCCTCATTATGTGGGAAATTGTAACAATGAGTTATGATTAATAGTTAAATAGTGAGATACCAAAATGTGAAATATTGTGAGATATCCAAGAGGAGAATATGTATGGTTCAAAATGAAGTAGCTAAAGCTACATTGACACACTCTTAAAATAGTGTGTTTCAAACTTCCCTCATTCAAAATCCCAGTATGACTGAAAAGTTTTCCCTCTTCTACAAACCATATCACCTTCATAAAAGAAACTGCTGCAAAAAAACAAATTAGGAGTAACTAAAATGAAAAAAAAAAAATAAAATGCATGAACAACTCTGCTTAAAAACATTATTCCAAAAGAAACCTACAACCTCTGGCAAAAAGATCTTAAAACCGTCAAAGTAAAACCAGACAACACAGTTATGTGGCAGAGCAAAGGAGGCTTTCAGAGCACAAGAGCAGCCGTGCTGAGCCAGACCAAAGGTTAGCCAAACCCCATGTCCCACTTCCATCAATGATGACAAGTAGATTTTGAAGGAAGATCAAAATGATGAGGCATACCATGAATATTCTCTGATGTCCACAGTGATTTACTGCTCAGGAGGGTCTTGAAACAGAAACAGACTTTTAGTAAACCAGGTCTCTTGTAATTCTGTCTAGCATCTCAAAGTGATATTTTTGTCCAGTTCCTTTTTCAATTCATGCAAGCCTTCAGCATCCAAAATATCCTGAGTAAAACTCTTTCAAAGTGTATCCCTTGGAGATGCAGCTGCCTCCAACTTTACGCTTGGGTTTGACTCATTTTAGACTAACCTGTTTTTCAGATGTCAGGGTGTAAGTAAGTTAACATCTCACAAGATAACAAAAGTAAAATACACGAAGTGAGAGGTGACAATTAGCAGCTCAGGGATTCAGGAGAAAAATACTCACACGTATGGAAAAAACCTAGAATTTGTTTTTTGGCAGCACCAAAGACCAATCCATGCCAGAGCACAACAGGGCTGACTGACACTTCCCTATCATCATATGAATGTGGATCCAGAGAGGATCACAACACCTGCAGGTATAGAAATGGCAATTGTTGCTCCCCATTCGGTGCTCTAGCCAGCCATTAAATCATTGCTGTGTGCTTGTAAGTGGTTCATATACTGCTTGTAATATTTTTTTGTACACAGTAAAGAATACTGAAAGAAAAGCGACCTGGGGAGCAAGAGCTATCTACATATTATGTAGAGAACTACCTCCCTTTTTTTTGCTTTCAACCTACCACCTGCTAACAGCATGTGATACTTTCATTCTTGCTTTGAAAGAGAAAATGAACCATCTGTCTCTTTTTATCTTTTCCTTTTCCCTTATGATAGGACAGATTTCTGTCAAAGCCTTCCCTCAATTGTCACTTTTCAGACTGAATAGTCCTGGGCTATTTATGAATTCCTTTGACTGCCTTTCTATATTTTTGATTATTCTTTGTGGCTTTCTGTGAACCTCTTCCACTTCTGTTACATCCTTTTTTTAGGTTTTGTGATTACAGCTTTTTCCACTGATATGATTGTGTTTTTTGTTTTCTTTTCTACTCTTTCCTTAATAGTTCTTAACATTCAATTTACTTTTTTGACAACTGCTAAGCACTAAACTGACATTTTCATGGAGCTATTTATCATAACCCTAGGAACCAATTTCAGAATGATAACAGTCAATGCAGAGCACACCAGTAAAGAAGAAAGTATCCTTTAAAAGTAGAATTTGTATCCAGACAAGGAAAATTAAAAAAACTCAAAACATAAGATCTTCTAGTTTAAAAGTATAAACAAGAAAGGATGACAAAAAGGAGTAGGTTACTAAATACGTAAAACTAATATTAATATTTGCATTTGATTTATATGGCAAGATTTTGGTAGAAAAATGGCTACAAAGGTGGCCTCTGTGAGAAAAAAGACATGGGGTTGTCCTTCTGTTGCATACAGCCTGTTCCCATCATCTCCAGAAAGGACCCATGGCTGATCAAAGCTGAGGCTATCAGCAATGCTGGTAGTACCTCTGGGATAACAAATTTGAGAAGTGGTAAAAAACACTGCTCTGCAGATGTCAGAGGAGTGAGAGTATGTGAGAGGAACAGCCCTGTGGACACCAAAGTGCAGAAGGAGGCGGAGAAGGTACTACACGTGCTGGAGTAGATTCCCCTGCAGCCCATGGTGCAGACCATGGTGAGACGTCTGTGCCCCTGCAGCCCAAGGAGGTCCACAATGGACCAGAGAACCACCTGCAGCCCCTGGAGAATCCCAGACAGAGCAGGTGGATGCCTGAAGGAGGCTGTGACCACAAGGGAAACCTGTGCTGGAGCAGGCTCCTGGCAGGACCTGTGGCCCAGGGAGGGAACCACACTGAAGCAGTCTGTTCCTGAGTGACTACACCCTGTGGAAGGGACCCACAGTGGAATATTTAATGGAGAATATCTCCCATGGGAAGGACCCCATGCCATGCTGGACCAGAGGAAGACCCTGAGGAGGAAGGAGAAGCAGAGACAATATGTGATGAATGGACTGTAGCCCTTGTTCCCCACCCCTCTGTGCTGCTCAGGGTATCAAGGTAAAAGAGTGAACTTGAGCCTGGGAAGAAAGGAGGTGGAAGGTGGTTTTAGATTTGTTCTTATTTCTAATTATCCTCCTCCTCTGTTGGATAAATAAATTAAATTTACTTCCTCAAAGTCAAGGGTGTTTTGCCCATGATGATAATCAGTGGATGATCTCCCTGTCCCTATCTTGACCCACAAGTTTTTCTCTGTCTGTGCTGCCAAGGAGATGATCTAGATGTTACAAGAATGGAAAAGATGTGGCCACAACAGAAAAGCTGACTGAATATTTTGCATTAGTGTGAAAATCGGAAGGAGCTTTTCCTATGACAAGTGACTCATTAAAACAGTCTCAGACTGAAGTGTCAGTGGAAGATGTTTTAGAATAAATTAGTAAAATAAAGAGTAAAATATCTCCAGTACCATATGTTATTCATTCTGGAGCTCTGAAGGAGCTCAAGTGATAAATTGTGTAATTGTTAGCTGTGGTATATAATTTATTACTAAAATCACCATTAATAAAGGAATAGAATTTGACAAAAGTCATAGATTTATAAATTTATTATTCAGGAAGACATGGAATTATAGATCTGTACATTTGACTTCTGTAGTCTGAAAATTGCTAGAAATTGTTGGTAGATTTAACAGACACATGAATGTACATGGAGCAATAGGATACAAAACAGGGCTTTTTTAGAGGGAAATTAGATTATGGTTCACAACAGTTTTAGAGTTTGTTAAAGAATCAGTAAGCATGCAGATTAACTGTGATGTAATTGGCACAGCAGTTTTGGATTTGAAAAAGCCTTTGACAAATTCCTGAATAGAGAGATCTACGATGAGATGGCAGGAAATACTGTTCCCACAGTGGCAGGATACTGCCATTGATGTGGCTGAATGGTTTGAGCTAGGACTTATGATGTTCATCAAAAGATATTCTGTGGAAAGGTGATATGGAAAAGTTTGCCGACTACAAAATTATCACTATATTCAAAAGTGAAAGTAATTACAAGGGTTTGCAGAAAGATCTCACAAAACTGAGTCGAGTTCAGTGTCACTAAATGTAAAGCAACACAAATGAGAAAAAAAAGACAATATACACACAGTTTTGTCTTTAAAGTACCTGTTATGGTACAGAACTGCAACCATCATCCAGACCAACAGGATTCCTTTTCTTTCACTTTGCACTGGGGGGTCATGGGGTGCTTAGCACAGGGGTTGACAAACAGCATTCTGTTCTTGTCCCAGGGTTATACATCTGTCTTTGTGGGTTAAAACCAGTTTTTCTATGTATCATTCTATTCATTGTAATCTTTTTAGTAAATTGTA
This sequence comes from Manacus vitellinus, assembly GCF_001715985.3. NCBI lineage: Eukaryota > Metazoa > Chordata > Aves > Passeriformes > Pipridae > Manacus > Manacus vitellinus. Next base: position 8,154,216 of record NW_021940208.1, on the reverse strand, counting down.
ACTCTGATCTGCAATCTCTCTTGAGTTGGGCTCATTTCTACCTCCAGTTTACTTTTAAACCAGTATACTTGTCCATGCGTCATCCCTGAAGGGCACATTTCTGTGTCTTCCAGAATCTATTCCAAATTGGATCCATTTTAGGAGGTATTTTTTAGCTGAAATCCATTCTGAAACTTGATTTTTCCTCCTTCAAATTAAGTGACATATGCATCTTGCTTTTCATCATGTATCATTAGCAGAGAACTCTTCCCTGAAGCACTTTGCAGGAATATCTAGGTATACATGTTAATGTGTTAAAAATGTCCATCTGATCTACCAGAACAGAAAACATGCACTACTTTTAAATATCTTTTATAGTGGGTAATCTACAAGCAGGCTCCATTTACAGTTGAAATCAATGTCCTTGTACCTTTTCCATTTAGGCTAAAGAACAGAAAAAAAGGGTTTCATTCATCATATTCTTCACGCCATTAGGAATAGAGGAAGAAGAATTGTTTCTGCATGCTTTTGGAAACATAGATGGAAGAAAAATCTTTGTCCAAGAGCAGGTTGAAGTAAATGCATAGTAAATTCAGATACAGATCAGGTTAATTATAAGACTCTAGGTACAAAGTCAATGCACCGGCATTCATTCGTAATTTGTGTCTTTACAGGTAGAAGTGAATGAATAATCCCTTAGCAGAGGAAAATTGAAGGGATAAAGCAGGGGTGTCATGTTTATTTCCTCACTTTAATGACAAAACCAGAAAAGGGGTAGAAATGTCACTGACAGTTTCATGTGATGGATTGGTCTATATGGCTGAACATTAGGAACAAGCAACCCTCAATATCTGAAGGAAGACTGCCTAGCGTGTAAACATTAGATAGAATTGAAAGCGGCAGTTTCCACGGGCCCCCTACCAAGAGAATGCGCAGGGGTTGTACGTGCTTTATTGCTTGACACTCATGCATAAAGACAGCACAGCTTCTGCAATTTAAGTGAATCTCCTAAGGTTTAATGTTCCATTGAAATTTTGCTGAAATGTAAAACATATTTCAAAGGAACAAAACATTTTCTCAAGCAGAGACCATTTGACTGTCATAGTAGATTTTTCTTTTTTATGGAAGCTAGTTCCTGAAATAGACATATATTGGAAAAGCCAAATTGCCAGGGTCACCGCTGGTACCACAAAAGTAGCACTCTAACATCAAAGTACATCTACAATTCAAAGCAGACCAGCAATGCTGCAATAACTGCACCCATGCAGCACCCCAAACCCCTCATAGACGGAATTGGACTTCACTGATCCTTGTTTTGATTGTTTCTTTTAACTTGGACCATTTCATTTACAATATACATCCTGAATTAACTGTATTGGCATAACTAAGCAGTGTCAAAAGGCTGTACAGGGGTAGAGAATAATTGGCTGAAGGTAGCATTCTCAGTTTCCTAAACCAGCTTTGCTGACAAAAGCAATTTTTCATGAAACTACAGATGAGGCATAAAACAACAGAGAATCAGGCTCATATTTGTTTGAAAAACTGTAGGAAGGTGGGGTTTTTTTCAGTTCTTTTTGTTATTTTTTGTTTAAGAAACAGGATTGACTAAAATTTCTCACTTCATTGAAAGGGATTTTTTACCCATGCAGTAGTTAGACTTAGTGCACGATTAGTATCAGAAAAACAGAGCAGTTCTGAACACAGGGCACAGATTGTCTTTGAAAAACAAAAGGTATTTGGAATCTGACAAGACTCTTTCAGCATCTGCCTTGTATAGAACTCACAGGGGAAAATACACATTTAAAAAACAATTTGGTTTAAAAATTGAAATAAGAGACTTCAGGCAATTTTCTGGAAAAACAGCAAGGGATAAAATACAGATCTGTAGGAAGAAAATGCTGGGCAAAATTAAGGGAAACACATAAAAATGAATCCCCATTAACAACTATCTATGAGATACCTCTTTGTCATATCTCATGTTTTAAGAGGATAGCATAACTATTTCACTATCAAGCTTGAAACAGCATCTAAACAACCATGCTGTGATAATACTTGCAGTGCTTCTCACTCAGCATGTAGGACAAGAGCTTCATAAGGGGTTCATAAAAAGAGGACAAATGTGAATTTTGTAAGCACTGTATTGCTTTTTTTCCCAATCTTTCTGTTCTATAGCTGTGTACTTTGTTCATATTTCAGACCAGCTGCAGTGAATATTTGTTGTTTTGAAAGGTTTTTTCCCCTTCTTTCAGTTTTTTTAAAAACTTCTTCTGTGACCCTTTGAAAAGTTTAGAAATCTCTTGCAGCTGTTAAGTATGATCTGCAATCATCAGACTGCTTCAACCACTCCCACCTCTTTAGAAGGTAACCTTGCCTCCTTCTGGGAGTCTCACTCCAGAATAACTCTGGGTTAAAAACCCAGAGATGGTAGAGGCTGCAAGCTAGCTCCCTTAGTTGTTTTTGGAACAAAGGCTGATTTTCAGCCTATTCACATTTAGATGCTAAGATAAACAGACAGGTTCTCCCTCTGGAGGCTTTCAAAGACATCTACTGTTCTCCATTCACTACGTAGGAGTCTTCGTCATTTACCATTGGAGAATTAAGTATACAACATATTCCAACTTTTCTCTTTATGCCACTCAAACTGGATCCAAGACAAAACATTTTTTTCTTTTGTAAGGAGAGGGAAACCTTCCTTTAAAACAAATATTCTCCACGTAAAGTGACTGAGAAGCTTTGTACTCTGTTCCTTAGTTCTGTTTGGTGGTTTATTTTTTTTGTTTTGGTTTGGGGGGTTTTGTGTTGTTGTTGTTGTTGGGGTTTTTTTGCTTTTAATTTAATTTCATGCAAAATTTACACTGCTTATACTATAAAATATATTGCCTATCCATCTGAGTTTTCAGTACTAAGTAATACTTTAGTGTATTCTGCAAAAAATTTTGGAAGCAATTGTTCTACATAAACACCTTATTTGTATATTTGCTCTTGTATTTATTTGTTTACAAGTTTATATGACCTAATTTTTTTGAATAATTTTAAAATAAATTTGCAATTTAAATTAAGAACATGAACCGACCTTTGTGTGTCATTACAGTCAGGGTACAGGTAGACAGTATACTTTGTTATGTGAAACAATTCAGTTTTGGACAAAATTCTTCTGTTGTTCTAAAAATTTAGTGGCTAAAATAGCAACCTTGATATAAATCAAGGCCTCTTTCCAGTTCTGTGGCCAGCCAACTCCTAAGAAGGCCACCAAGAGTGGTAAAAAATAACACATAAATCTGTTTTTTAGATCATTTTGCCTCTACCATAGTGGTACAGTTGCTGGCAGGAGATTAATTCCTCTATTGGCACATGGGAAAATTGGGCTGCCGAAGAAGATTCTGGCTGCAGACCTCCATACTAACAAAGATGATACTACTCCTGGTGATATGTGGATATAACGAGAATTAGTTAGAGATCACTTTCCTGCTATGTTTATAACTGACTGCACTACTGCAGGGATCATTGCTGTAGTAATACAAATACTGCAATGGTAATACAATATTATAATTGTCTAATTGTCTGCCCACAGCAGGAAGTAGTTTTAGTAAACTCTTTTGCTTGTGCATTGAACTTTGAATCCCTTAGGACATGAAAGTATAATGGAAGCATCAAACTGCTCATGGCAAAAAGGGGTAGTGAAGACATTTGTTAAGAATATTGATCTTATGATTGTGGGTACCTTACTGCACTCCTAAAATTCACTTCTAAAGCTTTGACAAAAGAGACTGTAGAACAGAAGAAGTGGCTAAAGAAATGCAATTGAGAAGGAATTCTCAAGTGGCTACCCTATGCCAATTGTACATGAAAAAAAAAAAGGAAGTGGGTAACAGAACTGTATTTCGCTATTAAAAGGTTACCTCAAAAAGAAACAAAGTCTGATATCAGTGTTCCTACTAATGAATACCTTGAAAATTCCTATTGTTCTTACTGTCATTACTTATAAAATAGTTTGTTCCCATTATGGTACAAGTCACAGTGGTAGTCTGTTTTAAAATGAATATGGCCTTCTAATATGTAAATAAATTAGAAACTAATTTTATAGACAGCTGAAAAATTATTAGGAAAGGCAGAACTCTACTAAATGATATATGGTTTGTTTCTCCCATATAGTTTCTATCTAGTTTGATATATTCAGCCTGCAGTTGTAACATGACAATACTATGAAACATAGACTTTATTCTTACTGATATGTTGTTGTACCCAGGGGACAGGAAAATGCTTGTTTCAGATTTGTTTATTGGTTTCCTTCCATTCAACTAATAAAAAGTTGACCATCAATATGGTTTCTGCAGTAATGCCAAAAGTTGTCTCTGAATTGATTTAATTTACTCACCATTACTCAGTACTCACAGTAAGGACACCCTCATTCATTCCTAAAAGTATTTGAGTTCATAAAGGGAGTAAGATTCGAGAGTTGAAATCCCTAATGCCAAAGTCTGGATAGACCATTCAACTGTAATTTCCAAGAACAGATATATCACATACTTTCAGCAGTTCATGTGTTTTATTTTCTGAATTCCCATAGGTTCTCTCCTTCTTTCTCTTTGAGAGGAGGTTGGTGTGACCTAACCCTCACTGTCACAGCTGTCTGAGCTCTGCCAGTAAGTGACAGAGCTAGTACATAGTTAGTAAAATGAGCTTCACTTCTAAACGGTACTATTTTCCTTTCTGAAAGCATAGCCAACACAAGGTCAGTAGAAACCCTCTGGAGGTTCACAGTTCATTAGGGAAATCAGCTAAGGGCTTGTTGCAGCTGGAGTTTGTTTTAAATCACACTGGCATGTGTGAATTACTGTCAATAATGCTCTATGTTTGCTGTGGTCACCTTCCAGGAGATTGATCCAAACGAGGAGGCCTGCAACTCAGGAGTTTGATTTGAAAGCAATGTTCCCAGGAAAATGATATGTGGTAACAGAAAATGTCGGATTAGATTTTCAGCTGGTGTAAATCAGCTAACATTTAGACTTTAGGACCTCAAGCTAGGTAGACATCACTACAAATAAGCCTGTTTACAGAATCTGAGACCCTGACCTACAGTCTTTTTCTGTACAGTGCAATACCATGTATTTCAGTATATTAAATATTTAGTTTAAAGCTGTTGTTTCATGTGGGCACTAGTGATAGAAACAGGGGCAGTACAAAGAGAATCAAGAAGAGTTACAGAGCCCTGTGGGCAGTGATCAGGGGCTCTGGAGCAGGGGTAGTCTCTTCATCAATCCTCTCAGTCAAAGGGAAAGTGTTTGAAAGGGCCAGTCGAATCTGGCAAATCAACAACTGTTTACAGGACTGGTGCCACAGCCAGAGCTTTGGTTAATTAGGCCACAGGACTCGCTTTGAGAAACATGATATACTGGTTACCTGGAACATGGAGAAGGCTGAGGTATGCAATGACTTTTTTGTCAACAAGCCAATCATATCCTGGGCTGAATCAAAAGCAGCATGGCCATCAAGTCAAGGGAAGTGATTCTGCTCCTCTACTCTGCCCTCATGAGACCCCCCCCTGGAGTACTGTGTCCAACTCTGAGGCCCCCAGCATAAGAGAGATGTGGACTTGTTAGAGCAAGTCCAGAGGAGGGCCACAAAGGTGATCAGAGGTCTGAAGCCCCTCTCCTGAAGACAGACTGTGAGAGTTGGCGTTGTTTGGCCTGGAGAGGAGGAAGCTCTGAGAAGACCTTAAAACACTTTCTAGTACCTAAAAAAAGCTGGAGAGGGACTTTTGACAAAGGCATGTAGTGACAGGAGAAGGGGGAACGGCTTTAAATCAAAAGAGGGTAGGTTTAAATTAGATATTAGCAAGAAGTCTTCACTATTAGGGTGATGGGGCACTGGCACAAATTGCCCAGAGTTGTTGTGGCTGCCCATGCCTGGAAGTGTTCAAGGTCAGGCTGGATGGTGTTTTGAGCAACCTGGTCTAGGGAAAACTGTCCCAGCTCATGGCAGGGGGTTGGAACTAGATGATCTTTAAAGTCCCTTACAAATCAAACCATTCTAGGATTCATTCATTCTGTGGTTCATATACCAATGTACTCCATTATTTTTTGTTCTCTGCCCACACTATTATCTGCAAGTTTTACTTTTTGTCCTGCTACCATAGGATAATCCACCATCTGCTGGAAAGAATATTTGTTGTTCAACTTTTAACAATCTTAACCACCATACTGAGGTCAGTGTATGGTTTCTGGGTCAAAGTCCTTGGACGAAAGCATTATGTGGGGTAACTATGAATGTAAGTAAATCACATATTCGCTTCAAAATTTCTACATCATAGAAGGATTGAACACCTTATCTACTATCCCAAAGAAACAACAGTCTGTCCTGCTTTGCTCAACAAAAAAAGCCTTTTCCCAGAGTTATGCTTTCAAATTTGCCTTTTTTTAACCTTTTTTTTATTGATTTTGAGGCAGCTGCCTCTCATTTCTTATAACATTTGCTGACATCTGTATTTATTTGTTGGTTGCAGAACTTGATTCCCTCACTCAGAATAACTGTTCTCTATAAAGATATTAGTTGATAAAAATGCATAGTGCATAATTCAACCACAACCTGATTGCCACGTTTTCTTTGTTTCTCCTGCCTTGCTTGGATCTCATTTACCATGTTAATCTGAGACTGTGTGTCATGGCAAAAATCAGAGCAGCACTATAGCATCACTGCAAAAAGGAGAAGGCGCTTTCTGTGACCTTCACATGACACTCAAGATATATTCCTGGTTTCCTTGTGGGTCTTTGTTTCCTATTGATAGTCATTGCTAGGTAGGATTTCTTTGAAACACCTGACTTCAAAACGTTTCTCACTGCCCTGGGTGTGTGCCCAGCTCCAAGTCAGAATAAAATATGTAGATGCTCCAAGTCTTCTCACCTGCAGCTGCATGCCCTAATCTCCAGCAAGAGAGAACTTGGACGTGATAGAGAGAGTACCATGCTCCAAACAGGTGGCAGTCTGGATATCTGGGGAAACCAGGGGCCCAGCGTGCACTAGGGTGCTTATCAAAGCACACATCTCTGCAGAGCTTTGTAGCTTGCCACAAGCTGATTGCTTCTGTGTGACAGGGCTAAAACTGTGAATTCAGAGTCTCAGTGGTATGAAGATTTGGGGAAAAAAAGCAGTATGTTCCCCACAGAGGTTTTACTCCTGCTGGCTAAGCAAACTCAGTGCTTTTTCTTCTACCAGGCTATGTTGACATGTGTACTGAGTGAACTGGCCTACCTTCATGACACAGGTTGCTGGAAATATTTTATGTTTTCAAACACAGACCTGCACTACAACTTGTAGAACAGATCCAGAGTAGTCATGTCTTGTGAAGCAGAACTGCTGTGTTTACCAAAACTCACAGTCTTTCTCAATGTGTCAGGGATGGATGGTGGCCCTAACTAAACACTTCATGAGCCAGTGATTAGAACATTATAATTAGCTGGGGACACCACACTCACTGATATAGTAGAGTAACCAGCAGAAGAGATACATCTCTATAATATCTTAGTCTCTTGGAGAAGTACATGGATGTTTGCCCTGGTACATGCAGAAAACCATTTCGTTCCTATATCCCAAGCAAGCAGATATTGCTACTGGCTGCTCAGCATCCATTGAAGCCAGTCAGCCTTTATGAAGTTCTAAGCAGTTGTCCTCAATGAAACTTACATTTAGCCTATATGTGATCTGAAATAGTGGAATGTTTAGGTTGTCTCTCCAAGTTCCTCAAAATGACCATCTCACTCCACAAGGATCAGCACGGCCAAGTCAGATATGGCAATGCACTTTCTGAGTCCTTTCTAATAAAGAATGGTGTGAAACAAGGCTACGTTCTCGCTCCTACCCTATTCACAGTCTTTTTCAGCATGATGCTCCAAAGGGCCACAGCAGACCTCGAGGATCAGGACGGTATCTACATTCAATATTGTACTGATGGAAGCCTTTTCAACCTAAGGCAACTGAAGGCCCACACCAAGACCTTAAACCATCTTGTCCGGGAGCTGCTTTATGCCGATGACGCCGCCCTTGTCGCCCACACAGAAGTAGCTCTGCACCGTTAACATCCTGCTTTGCAGACACTGCTGAGCTCTTTGAGCTGGAAGTCAGCTTAAAGAAGACAGAAGTTCTCCATCAACCTGCACCTCAGGAAGTCCCCCATCATCCCCACATCACCACTGGCCAATCAGAACTCAAATCAGTCCAGCAGTTTAATTACCTAGGGAGCCTCATCTCCTCGGATGGTGAGATTGACGGGGAGATAGGCAACAGGTTAGCAAAGGTATATAGTACTTTCGGAAAGCTTCATAAAAGAGTTTGGCAAAACAAACACCTGAAGAAAAGTACCAAGATCAGTGTTTACAGAGCCATAGTGCTGTCTACTCTCTTATACGGATCTGAATCATGGGTCATCTACCACCACCACCTGCGTCTCCTAGAACGCTTCCATCAACGCTGTCTCCGTTCAATCCTAAACATCCACTGGTCAGATTATGTGACCAATACATCTGTTCTAGAACAAGCAGCAGTCACAAGTATTGAGGCCATGTTGCTGAGAACAGAGCTGCGATGGGCAGGGCACGTCTCCAGGATGAAGGACCACCGCCTCCCTAAGATCCTGCTTTATGGTGAACTTGCCACCGGCTGCCGCAAGAGAGGAGCCCCGAAGAAAAGATACAAGGACTCCCTGACCACAAGAGAGGAACCCCGAAGAGAAGATACAAGGAGTCCCTGAAACAACATCTCAGCCTTGGCCATATTGATCACCATAACTGGTCTACTCTGGCCTCCAATCGGGAGACATGGAGACACACCATCTATAACGCTGCTGATGCTTTTGAGAACACACGCAGGATCACCCTTGAGGAGAAAAGGCAACGCAGAAAGAACCGTGTCTTGCAGAACATACCACCTAAGGAGTCTTTCTGCTGTGCCTTTTGCAACTGGACACGTCTATCTCGTATTGGCCTTTTCAGCCACCAACGCACTTGTAACAAATGTGGGTAGAGCCCTTCCCAAATCTTCATTCGCAAAGCCCAGCCATGATCTGAAATAGAGATACTATGTGGGTCTAGAACATATTACACAGATCCAAGCCATCACTCCAGCTTCCATGAAAAAGAATGATGTTTTGGTACAGTCTCTGGCTGTTAGCAGACACTGTAAAACAATGCTACAGATGTGGTTCACATTGCACAGGTTTAGTACATTTTTCTATTTTCTTTCCTTTAACTTCCATGTCATTTTCTTTATCGTGTTTAATCTCCTAATGCATTCCTCTCCTGTGTCTTTTTTCAGTCTGCTTGTGGCTATCTGTACGCAGGCCTTTCAAAATGGGTGCTCTGGAAAAGAGAAGCCCAGTAATCTTTTGAACTGATTCTACAAAGAAAAATATCTTTCTTCATTTTCCATATATTCCTTGTTGCTTCTTGACTAAAACTAAAGCTTAACCTGTCAGGTTTGCTTTAATCCTTAAAAAATACAACTGTAGCAATGATCCTTGTAGAAGTAAACAGAGATAAGCCTACTCTGAGGAAGTAAGGGGATTAGTTGAACATCTCTGAATTCCTAAACCACTTACAGTCATTATTTGTAGTGTATCCCTCATGTGTTTATTATGTACTGTGTGCCAGGAAAGACAGAGTCAAAATAAATATGGGCAAAACTATATTCCTTAGTCAGCCTTTCTTTTTCACTGCTTACATATGATTGGTTGTACAGCAGAGCTCCTGAAGAATTGCATGGTACAGAGGGCATTTGCTTACCCAGAGTGGAAGAAATTCACACAGCTGCTAAAATCACAGGCTCGAATACAACTTGTTATAGTTTGCCCTGCTTCGCAAGAATAACCTTCATGAATTATTTTGTCCAACATCATTTTAAACTAGCACAGCTAAATCATTTGTGCTTTGAAAGTCTAGCAAATAATTCATTCATCTCTCAGCAGGTATTCAGAAAAGAGATTTTCTTGACATGTTAAGCAATATACTATCATCAGTACTATCACTGTTCCCTCACTGTAAAGGAAAAATGAACAGACACTGGTGCCCGGACTTTGGTGCCAGAAAATCTTGCTTTCAAGTTTTGTAAAGCTCATTTCAATGTAAAGATAAACAATCACATGGTAACCTTCTCTCAGAGGAACAAAAATTGATCAAATTATTTGTTTTCAGTACCCTTTCTTCAATGGATTAACACTGACAATCTTCTTGCAAGTTGTGTTTGAAATGAAGATGAGGTTAGGAGTTTAAGTAACAGGATTTTTCCCATTCCTTTAAGACACATTGACATTTTGGCATTAAAGCACACCAAGACAGGTATAATTGTGGCAGTAAGTGAAATTCTTTTAAACAGAAATACATCAGAGCAAAAATGCTAATTCAACATCCTGTAGTTTTAAACAAATGAGACTGGACTTTGGAGAAGTTGTGGATCCAAAAAAAGGTATCTGTCTTTTAGGGCCCAGTACAAATCAGTTTGGGAAAATGCTTTTAGCAATTGGTAAAATAAGGTTTGGGATAGCCTTCCTGTGGATGTTGTGGAAAAAAAGCAGACATCCCAAACTGACTTTAATAATTTAATGATTGAGATTGTATGGCTTGGCTGACTGGAATATCAGCAGCTAAAATTTGTCAATCCAGAAGGTCATCCTCAGTCTTATATTCCTTTTAAATTATTATGAATAGGATTTTACTCTTCTCCAAAGCAGCAGAAATGTGGTGCTTTTTTGTTTGCCTTTTTTTTCCTTGAATATGGTGGAATTATTTTCAGCCTACATATGGGATATTTGGGGGATCAAATACGTAGATTTTTACTAATGAAGACAATTCCATGAAAACTGTGTTGTGCTTTGGGCAAAAAAAAAGCTGATGAGTTTAAGTTAGATAATTTTAGAGCTGAAAAAAAATATTTACTTATAAATTTGACATATAAGAAGCAGAAGTAATCTATATAATAAGAAAAGGTGCTCAGTTTACCAGGACTGAAGAGTAGGGTGAGATTTTCTTAGATTTCAGGACTTTCAGAGCTAGTCTAGGGTGTGTTTTCGGACAAATACATCTTTGATTTCCCAGGGGAAAATGTGTCATACAGCTGAATATATTCAGAAAGCAAGTTGAGCAGGTACAGCACTGGGAGCAGTCAGGGAGTGAAAAAAGGAGCCCAGGGTACTGTAAAATTTCATAACAAATAAATCTTTGTGGTCACTAAGCAGAAATTTGAGAACATTATGTTTTCTTTTGACTATCAGTTAGTGGAGATTAGATAGTGAAGATTAGGTGGGATGTAAATGCCTAGATCATCCTATGAGTTTTAGTCTGTAGCATATGGGCACATAAAGCATAGTTTTTAATGTATACATAGTCATATACTTTTATTTAGTTTCTTATAAGGCAGTTTATACTGTAAGAGTCTAAAAGACTTTTATATGAGAAGCTATCATAAGGGCTTGACATAATTATTATAACCAACCTATAAGCAGTTGATTTATCTGCTCGGCCCTTTTTCTTTGTGACACATTTACCCATTGTATTGGGTCTGGCTGAGCTGGAGTTCATTTCCCCACAGTAGGCCTCACAGTGCTGTGCTTTGCACTAGCAGCTAGAAGGGTCTCAATAACACACCAGTGTTTTGGCTACTGCTGAGCACAGCACCAACACTGTAACATTCCTTCCTTAGTTGAGGGTAAGATCCTGGGAGGGGACTCAAGTAGGCCAGCTGACCCAAACTGACCAAAGGAATATTCCATACCATATGACGTCAGCTCAGATATAAAAGCTAAGGCACAGAGCAGGAGGGTGGGCATTCCTTGTCTGATGGCTGTCTGCTAAGAACCCGTCATGTGTGCCACAACCCTGCTTCACAGGAGCAGCCAACCATTGCTGCTCATGGGAAGTAGAGAATAAAACCTGCTACCCTTCCCTTCTGAGAGCACAAGCTTCACTTTGCTTTTTTGCTTTAAATAAACTGTCTTAACCCACAACTTGTTTGTATTTTTTTTCCCTTTTCCACCTTGCTCTCTCTCCCCTGTCCCTCTGGGAAGGGGAGTGATAGAGTGGTTGGGTGGGTACCTAGTGTCCAGCCAAGGTCAACCCACCACACCTATATATGGAATAGATATAATACCCTAGGCCTGCTACACTGTGAAGAATATTTGAAGCTGTAATTGGATACAGGTGCACACATGGAGAGAAAAAAAGAAAGCAAGAAAATATCATCCCTAAGTGAAACGTGTTTGAAAACAGGTAATGAGAATATTCACAGAACTTGAAGCACTTGAAGTGTTAGAGACAGATTTATTTTTAATCACAAGCACATTCTGGTGCTGTTTCTACAAACCTCTGCTTTAATATTTTTCTACCTCACTTCTTTACATTCTTTCTTACCCTACCGCCACTGTCTCTCTCTAGACTGTGAGCTCTGCAGTGCAGAGCATCTCCCTCTATGTTTGTTTAATAATGAGAATCCCAATCTCAGATGAAGCCTGTAGTCACTGCTGGAAAACAGCAATAATGATTTTGCAGTCACTTCAGAAACACATATTCTGTTCAACATTTTTACTTCTTTGCAGAAGTCAATATACCACTGTGGGACAAAATCCTTGCTCTGTTCCTGTACTTCTGCAGTACAATGTAGCACTTCTCCCATGTTGTCTCAGTAGATGTTGTTTACCGGCACTAACATAATCGAGTTGAATCATTCCCCTTAGCACCAATTAAAATTCATAGCTATGTCTGAGAAAAGAAATTTTATTCTGTGGCTGGTTGATTACTTCTACATGGCATATCTTGAAACGAATCCAGAACTAGAAAGACCACCCTTCCTGGGCATATTAACCCCATTTTTATGGGACTTTGATCTTTATTATAATAATCTGTAAGCTTTAACATAACAGAAAAGAGCACTGCTCCACTACTCTCCTAAAATAGTCATATTTCTTTGCTCCTGCACTTCAGCCCCCAGCTATTCAACTCAAAGATATCAAAAGTCACAGATGACCATTTGAGATGCAGAGCTCAATGGCAAATGGTGAATTTATGTCTTTCCAATGGTAGACAAGAGGGTTGGGATTTGGTTTCCCATGTCAAAAATATTTTTTAATATAATTTTAATTAAAGGAATCCTTGAATGGACTATCTAGTTTACGTTATTAATTTGATTAAGTCAAATTACCAGACCAGGAGTTAGAAAATGTGTATTCGGCTCTGAGTTTGCCTCAGACTTTCACTATGACACTGAGGATCACTCCAAGACTCCATGAGTCAAGTTCCCTAACTCCAGAACTGGTACTGTGAGACTGTATTTTTTCTTTTGTAGTTAGGACATAAAAAATATATATAGTGGGTACAGGAACAGAGTAATTCTTGTCACAGTACTTCTCTGAACTGAGTACTACTGCAATATTAAGACTAACAAAACAGTCTGATTAAAAACAGAAACAGAACTTTTGAACTCATGCAATATAATAGTTAAAATCAGTTGTAAGGATCAAGCATTAAGATGATTTATGTAACAATCTATTATAAATGGTAAAACTGTTAATGGAACAAGAAAGTGTTTAATATTGGGTTGTGACTTCCTCAGCACTTGATTACTTTTGATTACCTCAGGACTGACGTCCAGTCTGAGGTCCTGAAATATTAGCTTTGTGCAACTTTATGCTTGCCTGTTTTGTTTTCTGAATAACACTGGAAAAGCTTTTGCATAAAGGCAGTAGATTTGGATTCAAAACTTACTGTGTTACACACTTGGCAAAGTTTGCATGCTTTGGATTGCAATAGGGGACCAGGGGTAGCTGTACAGAATATCTCATCAGCACACAAAGAATCAAAACATTATTATTATTATATTATTATATGCTTATACATCCTGTTTTTCTGTCAGTAATTCAAATTTAAATATTCCTTTACAAGGACTTAAATGATGTGATAGATGTTAACTGGAAGTTAGGAGTCAAGACACTTTCTGAGTGAAAAAGGGAATCATAACCCAAGATGAAAAAATCTGCACACAAAATTCTGGACTTGAAAAACATAAGTAGAGGTTCAAAAAATTCTGAATCACTATTCTCTATGACTTCTCTCTTGGTTTTTTTTCTCTGATATGGTTTTATCATATCAGATACACATCAGTGCAGATACAGCTATGCTACCAGTCACCAAGGAAGTGTCCTATAATCTTGAGGCACATGTTCTTATGCCTATAAAATATCCTACCAACTTTCTTACTCAGGCAATAAGAAAATATTTTGAATAAATACCTATATTTCTCATATTTTCTCAAAGAACCATGTGACTTATCATTGCCTTGACTCCAGTATAATAAGCCACTCCAGCTCAAATTGAGTGCAAAATGTTATCACTCTGTTTATGAGTGATTTTGGTATTACATTAGTTTTGCATGCAGGGTAGCTCATGTTCTCACTGAACATATTTAATTCTTTCAGTTTCTTGGCTGCAAATCTTACTAAAACCAAGACCTCACAAGTACAGTTACTGAACCTTTTAACCAGTTCATAGCTAAGATAATCATATTGCTTCTGCAATCCATGTTGAAATATACTTTCCTCCATTAACTTAAAATTTACATCAAACAATCTCAATATCCACATATCAGAGCAGACCTCAGATTAAGGCATAGGATTCTCCAGAGGCATGCAATGAAAACAATATAAACAAAAGAGTTAAATGTAAAAGGTAGATGAATACTGTAATTATAATTTATTATCAGTTATTATTTATAAAATAAAGTAGTCATACTGAGATTAATTCAGTGCCTCACAATTCCATTGGTTTCAGGGATAAATTTGGTGCAATAAATTTGTATCATTTATATATTTTAACAGCTTTATTTCTTTGTTATTCATTTTGAAGATGCAAGACTTTGTTAATCTTCTGTCTCTTCTTCTGCAGTAACATTACAATTTTGACTTTACCTCTCCAGATAAAGTCCTTGTTCATCTTTTCACGCTTATGTCTCTTTCCTTACTTATCTGTCTTTTCTGACCTCTTAATTTTTCATTTCAGCCTTTTCCATTCCATCTCTCTCTTAGAATATCTTTCAAATATGAGGTTTTTCTTCCTTGATAGTTTAAAAATTTTTATTGCACCTCTATCAGTCTTTTCATGCTCTCCATTTCAAGGCTCTGAACAACTGCTCATCCGTTTTGTCTCTTCAAGTGTCTTGAAGCTTTGTTCAATACTTTTTCTTAATTATCTTCTTTAACTGCCAGTTCTGTGCCTGATGTCATGCTGCCCTTAATTTTCAGTTCAGTGTACAGGTCAATTATTTCCTTATGACAGATATGCCTGCCTGGTTTCTTCCTGTGCTGCCCAGTTCTACCCATAGTCTTTAACACAGTGCATTCATCCACTGGCTGGGTCACAGAGATGATAATAATCCAGAGCTACTGTGTACAGTCATTTGTTGCAGGTATGGTTATTCTGACTTTCCCCAAATGAATCAATGTTCCCTCAGATGCACAGATCTGTGCACAGATCAAATGACCTCCAGAAATCCCTTTCAAAGAACATTTCTACTATTCTGTGCATTATGGTGGGCAGGATTCTTTGGGTAAGGAACTGATTTGTTTATGTGAAGATATAGTCCTTCATTCCACTGAAACATGTTGTGCAAGTTTGACCCTTCTGATCAAAATTTATCTTACACATCTGAATAATAACTGTATTAAAAAAAAAAGTCAGAGAAAGAAGTACCATCAAATTAAACAGCCCTGACCTCAAAGACCCTACAACATAACCAGAAATTTAATACAGATAAAAAGATTTCTGCACAAGGAGGTGCAAAATACATAGAAAGAAGACCAGGTTTCCCCCCGTGGTCTTAAAAATGTTTGTTTGTTTTCATATTTCTTCTGTGGAAGAAATATTTCTTCTGTCCATATAAAAATTATACTTCTGTCTGAAGTAAAGATAGAATTACAGGGTCATTTAGTTTGAAAAAGACGTTTAAGATTATCAAGTCCAACTGTTAACCCAGTACTGTCAAGTACACCATTAAACCGTGTGTTACATCTGCACATACATCTTTTAAATCCCTCTAGGGATGGTGACTTCCCTCGGCAGCCTGTTCCAGTTCTTGACAACCCTTTCAGGGAAGAAATTTTTCCTAATATCCCATCTAAACCTCTCCTGGCGCAACTTGAGCCTGTTTTCTCTTGTCCTATCACTTGTTATTTGGGAGAATAAATAGACCAATACTCATAATGCTACAACCTCTATATATCCTGGTATTATTAAAACAAAAAAAAAATCAGTCCTTGGAAAAAAAAATAATATTTTGCAATGTTTTGTTGCTAACTTATAGGAGCTGTATTCAGAATTATTCATGAACCTTTTCTTCTTCACCAAATTCAACAGCCATGTTTCACCTGCCATAGGTCTTATTATATTAAGGGATGTGTCTAGCTAGGGCTAGAGATAAAAGGAAACATAGGATCTATTGTGAGGAATAAGTGGAAATAAATTCTTATGCTGTGTAGAAGAAGATCATTTTGATCAGGAGTACATGGAACAGAAGAAATCGTCTCATCTAAGACACAAAGTCTCTGAAGAATTTTTTCAGCTTTAAATCAACCCGCAATGACAACTGGAAGCAGCAGAAGAAAGGAAACAGCTTGACTACTACCATTGTTATAAACTTTCCATATTTTTTCAGTAAACTTGTATGAGCATGGCTAATTATGGGACCATTTCAGAATGCGTAGGAAGAACACACTCCACATAAAAATGAAACAAAAAGAACTAAAGAAGACTGCCAAAAAGGAGGTAGACAGTTAGGCTAATGAGCTGGCAACTGCAGAAAAATTGGAGAATTGGTGACTCCTTTGAACAGTGATCTGTTTTTGAAAATAGGAAATAACATAACTGCCTCCCCCCCCCCCCAAAAAAAAAACAAACTCAGAGTTTACACAGTCTCTGTGTACAGAAAAGCAGCTGACATGGGTTGGAAATTTTGGAAAAATTCTCCTCCTGAAGTATAGAATAGATATTCATAGGAGGCAAGAATAATGAGCTGCAAGTCTTCAGACTGAGATAGGCATAAAATTCTGCTTTTTGATCCCAAGTTCAGACCCTGTTGAAATGCCTAATGCTACTCACTGGCTGCTCCCGCCAGCGCTGTGCCTGGTGCATGGCAACACTGCTTACTCTGAAAGAATATTTAGGCAACTTACAAACCTAATGAATATAACTGAGGCTTCTGAAGCCTAGAGAGGTGTGATGTCTGCCGCCTGCACCAGATCAAGTGAATATGACTTCCACCTATGATCATTTACTCCAGGGGTAAGTTATGAACCTTGAGTCAATGTAATTAAAATAATACAAGGATATAGAACAAAAAGGAGGAATAACTAAACCTGGTACCACAAGTCAACACAGAGCAAGTGACAGAATGAGCACACAAGGGGAAAGATAAAGGTCTTTTAATCAAAACAGATTGACATTAAATAAAAGAATTAGGGTAAAAAAGCTAAATACAGAGCTTCAAATTAAAAGCAAAGAAAGCAACAACTTTCTTGTTGAAAGCAACAACAACTTTGTGCTGCATCTGCAGCAGTGAGGAATGAAAAATACAATGAACAGATGAGCAAATATTAATCTTTAAGTAAAACAAAAGAAAAATGGATTAGAGAAGCCTACCAAAATAGATTCCTAATACATTTTTACTTTATGGAAGAGTAGGACAGATATATACCTGAATTTTTATTAGTTTAACTCCTGTGCCACAATGGTGCAGGATACAATTTTCTTTGAAACTGACAACAAATAGGGGGACTGAGCATGACATTGAAGATTAAGAGCACATTTTTCATCACATGGGTGCACTGAGGTCCTTGAAACAAGTTGAGTAAGAACTTTTTTCTTTTCCTTATTTTTTCCTTATTTTAAATGTGTGACTAAGCAGGTTACTTGCCCTCACAGCTGCTGGTTGCTGGTCACTTCCCCTTGCAGACCTTACCACCCTCTCCAGTCTGCTAACTCAGTAACAGAGGAAACTAAAACTGCTCAGCAAATTTAAAGGGTAAGTTCTGGAATCCACTGGCTTTTTTTAATTTTTATTTCCCTGTCACTTTTTTTAATTGAAACAGAGTAGAAAGTGACAAATCAAGCAGATTGGAGCTGTGGTAACCTCCAGTAGGAAGCAGGAGCAAGTAGAAGTTGTCTTCCAAGCTGGTCTCACTGTATCCAGAAGGCAATTTGTAAGCAAGCGGTTCCTTTTGTGGGTGACAAGGATGGATTGTAAGGCTAGATTTTCCCAGTCCATATTCCTGTGCAGGTAATATTTTCAGAGCATGAAGAGGGTGCAGGAAGCATTTGAAAAGAGACTTTGAAGAACTAAGAACTAGGCTGGACTCTGCATACACGGCAAGCAGAAAGCAGAGCAAGTGTGTGTGTCAAAGATTTAACTGTAATGATGCCTAGGCATCAGTGAAACTATGCTAACTGCAAGCTTTTTCAGAGCCATGACTTGGATTAATATGGGTGTGTATAGCTAGTGCATGGACTGGTAGGAAAATTGACTCAGCATACCATAAAGACCTGGAGAAGAGAAGGCTCTGGGGAGACCTTCTAGTTTTCCCAGAGCTAGGTGAGACTTTCTAAGACCTTGAAGGCCACCTTTAGGTATTTTCAAGTACTTAAAGGGGACCTACAAGAAAACTGGAGAGGGACTTTAGACAAGGACATATAGTGATAGGACAAGGGTGAATAGCTTTAAACAGAAAAGAGGGTAAGTTTAGATTAAAGAAAGAAATTCTTCATTATGAGGGTATGAGGCACTAGCACAGGTTACCTAGAGATGTCATGGATGCCCCATCCTTGGAAGTGTGCAAGACCAGGTTGCATGGGACTTTGTGCACCCTGGTCATGAAAGATGCCAGTCCCAGACCAAATCACTGATCCTGAGAAGCACTCTGTTCTGCTAGAGGCTTCGTATGTGTCTGCAGAGTATGGGACAGATTAAAACTAGCTTTAGAAGGAACTCAGAAAAAATTATTTTAATGTTGCTACATGGCAACCTTGCCACTGTGAAAAACATGAACAGGACCTGTTTCCATATTCTGGCAGTCTTATTCATACTGAAGAGCAGTGACCTCTTCCAACACTGAGAAGTGACTCATATGAGTAGTGCTAGTAATCTCACTGGAAGCCGTGTGATAAAGAAATATCTCTCTGATATTAGTCAAGACTCCACAACCTGGATTTCTGAGGTGGATCCATTTATAGAGTTAGTTAGTAAGGAACACAGTGAACCTTCCGATACGTTAAAGAATCAGAACTATACTTGCATCATTATACCTACATTTATGCCTGGATTTTTTTTTTTTTAAAGCAAAGTAATAAATTTAGTTCAAATCAATACAAGCACTAATAGGACTAAATACCTAGACTAACTAAATAGTTGGACATATCTCAGTCATCATTATATTTATTGAAACATCACAGTAATCACAGAGTAAGCTGCAGGTGCACTAATATACTCATGGAAAGAGACATGAACTAACACTGAATGGGAGAAGGTGCCCTTGCATTAGCACAACGGTACAGATTGATGCTCCCTGCTTTTTAGTATAGAGTATTACTTGAATTTAACATCTTTGATCATTAATTACAATCTTCTATGTATCCAGCCAGCTTATATAAATAGACATCTTATGCTTGAAAGACACTTATCCTTTTTAATGGGAAAATATTTTTGCCCCAAATTGCTCCTATGTAACGGTCTAATATAGTTATCACAATCCCACATATAGAGGCAAAAACTGGAATGATTTATTGAACACGTGAGTGCTATTTAAGGGTCTCGGGGGCTTACATGCTAATGAGGAGGTAGGGTTATTCCAAACAGGGGTTTCCACAATCTATTAGCATTTCCAGTAACAGGGGTGGCATAAGGGAAAAATGATTTTACTATTCTCGGATACAGTATTTACATTTTGGGGAAAGAGGTTTGATATTTCCTGTAAGCAGGGTTACATTGGGGAAGAGTGATCAGCTTTACCCAAAAGAAGGATTTACACAGGGAGGGGAGAAAACAATGGGATATCTAATAGCATCATGCAAAGTCTCTCCACATCCTGCTGGGGGAGATCTTGTGTGGTCTTTTAGATGGTGTTTTTTTCCCAGCCCCTGTGGCTCAAGGTTTCCTGTTTAATCCTAGCAGTTCCTTTTCTATTGGTATCCAAATTTCGGACTGCAACAGTCCTATAGGGAAAAAAACACAAACATATTTCTTATTTTTCCCTTTTGTTCTGGAAATGGAGGACAACTGTGTTTATTTCTAAAACAAGGACAATTTCTGAGATACATCTCGTGTAAGGTAAGAACAGTCATTGTCATGAGCTCTTCTGAAAGACTGAGTGCTACAACCCATACGCTGCTGCTGAGAAAACCCAGATGGGCTTCCCTAATCTTTGTCTTCTTGTGGGAGAATTCTTCTTCATAGGAAAAAATAAATAAAGAAAAAACCAATAAGGATGTCAAAGATGATTCACAAAATCACTGAATGGTTTTGGTTGGAAGACACCTTTAAAGATCATGTAGTTCAAACCCTCCCACTATTGGCAGGGACACCTTCCACTAGACCAGGTTGCTCAAAGCCCCATCCAGCCTGGCCTTGAATGCTTACAGAGACAGAGCATCCACAACTTCTCTGGGCAACCTGTGCTAGTGCCTCACCACCCTCATAGTGAAGACTTCTTCTTAATATCAAATCAAAACTTGCCCTCTTTTTGTTTAAAGCCATTCCTGTTTATCCCATCACTACATGCCCTTTTAAAAAGTGTCTCTCCGATTTCTTGTAACACTCTTTAGGTACTGGAAGGTGCTCTAAGGTCTCCTCGGTGCCTTCTCTTCTCCAGGCTGAACAACTCCAGCTCTTTGAGCCTGTCTCCATAGGAGAAGGGTTTCAGATTTCTTGTCATCTTCGTGATCCTTCTCTGGACTTGCTCCAGCAAGTTGACCTCCTTTGTATGTTGGGGCCACAAATAAAGGTAATATTCATGAGAGTAAAGGGTGATTCCAAAGCATAAGTCTGATATGACCCTATTTTATTAGAGAAGGAGAACTACAATTATGCAATCCATGAAGGAAGTTCTAACTCAGGCAAACATATTAATATTTACAGTCTAATGATTAGATCATGTTCATGCCTGGCATAGTGGAAACTCTGTCCATAGAAGATGACTCCAAGGCATTACAGTAATATAGATATTAGCCAGGGATGAGAAAGTACTAATGCAAAGAGAGAGATGAATTTCCTGCTGATGTCAAATGCAGTCACGTTGAATTTAATGCGATAAAATGCAAAGATAGCGTGATTACAATATGGTAGGATTTACACATTCATTAGAAAGTACAAATACTGTTCCTTGTTTACATTTAAGTTTTCATTTTAATTGTACCTTAATACATTTTCCTTGGGAAACAAGTAGATGTGACAAATTATGCCAGGTAATTTGTTGTAATAGATGCAAAGAACCAGAAGCCTGCTGTGAGCCATCAAATACATTTGGAGGTCAAAGCCATACTATTTAATTCTTAGTTCTGGGAGATAAATGATTCTGGTAATGTTACCAGGATACCAAATTGCACACAGACAGTTGACTTTGTATGTAAGTGAAAAGAGTGTGAAAAACCCTCCTTCAGCAATCACCTGCTCACAAGCAACTGCAATAGACTCTCTCTTGTCATGCAGGAAAACTGCTTCTCCTCCTGTTATAGCAGTAGGTTAATAAAGCCATATACATTACTTCCTGCCTTAATTCCTTAAAGATTATCTTATAAGTCTCTCCTTTTAATCTCTTTTTTAAAAAAATTTAATTATTATTTTAATATATCCATTGAAACCTGCACTTTCCTCTTATCCTTTCCATTTCTGAGATCTCAGCAGTAGTCATTCTACTTTTGTGGACATCATCAGGTTTCTCTGTGTTAATTTTATGCATTAATTGAAATATATTAGTGCTTATACAGAGAGACATATGATGGCCTCTAGTGGCTCTCTGTATGTGTGCAGATACAATCCTCAGTGCACCTCTCATTTTATGAGTATGCATGCAGGAACAAAAAAAATTTTGATGTCCAGCTGCTGTCTTTTATGAACAAAAACCTTTTGGCAATAGGAAAGAGAGCTGAACAATATGTCCAAAAGAGAGAAGGTCATCTCTTCCATAAAACTATAAGCTGGAATGTTTCTAAGCACTGCTAATAGTCAACAACACAATGCAATCACAAATCACCTAAAACATCCCTAATCCTTTGGACTGAGCATCATTCATTCTAAATGGAGGCATTTTTTCTGTACGTGACAGCCAAAATCATAGCAACCTTGCATGCAGAACAGATTCCCAGTTCTGTTTCCAGCTGAAGAACTCCATGATGACTGACTGTTACCCAACAAATTTGTCAGTCTGATCTTTCTTCTGTCACAGCTAAGTCTGTACATAAAAGTCTACACCTACAGATGCAGACTCATGGAGGTATCTTGGCTCTCTCAGCCATATAGGATATTAGATGCACGCACACAATGTATCAGTGCTCTCACTGGCAGTTCCTCAAACCAAAGGTACCTGCCTCCCAGCACTGATTGCCACTCTAACAAATCTGTACCCTCGGGACCTGACTTCAGCTGGCCACAGTCAGCAGCTCCCTGGTCTGAGAGACTAAAGAATTAAAATGTTATGGCTAGCAGCATACTCCCTCTGCACACTGCTGCAGATGTTCAGGCTATTTGCCCCTTAGGATTCCTTTCACGGATGTCTGTGCAATTTGGAGGAGCAGGTTTACCTACAGGCAAACAGGAGAAACAGTGTTGCAGCTCATTTGAACTCTTACTCTGTGAAGGATGTATTGTTCTAGGCCAGGAAATATTTTGATTTTGAAATGCAGCTATGCCATGTAGTCAGTCCTCTTCTGGAAAAAAATGGATGTTATGGTGAGTAAAGCATTGGAATAAAAAAATATTTATGCCAGGTTAATTCTCTGAATGGGCAAAATAATGTTAGTTTACCCATGGGATTTTTAACAGGCCTTATGATGTAATAATGTTGGCATCTTTTAGGTTATAGCTCCCATGTTTTAGGGATTTTGATTGCTCTAATTCAAAAGAAATCTGCATTCCCAATAATTTGGCATCCTTGATTGTTAAAAATTATCCACAAGAGAAATAAAGAACCATGGCAACAAGAAAGAAATACATTAAAGTTATAATTCTCAAAGCATTTTGGTTCCTTATTCTTGCTTTTTATTCTTCTTTTTCTCTAAGTTGTTCATTTTTTGACTCTTTTTCACAAATTTAAACTTTGTTTGAGACTTGTTAGATGGAAAGGTACAAGGAAAACAAAGACCTAAAACATTCTTCAGATACATCAGTAGATGACAACTTTAACTTTTTGCTTTAATATAATTGTGATATGTTCAAGTATAGTCCTCAAATACTTATTTAGAGAGATGAACAAGTAATGTGCTTAAATATGCATCCAAATGTCCAAGCATAGGATTTTAATGTGTTTAAGGACTGAAAGATTAGAAGACAAATCCATAAGGCCATACCTCAGAAAGAAAAAAGTCTAACAAAAAGTCATTTAGGACAAAATAATGACAGGCCTTGAATCTTGACATTGAAATCCTATCAACATAGTTCATAAATAGGAGGTAGATTATTTGACTTTTGGCTTTCCATGAATTTAGAGGGTGAAATATAAGATAATACCTGAGGGAAATTAGACAGGAAGAGATGACAGGTGAAAGGCTGACAACCTTCAGAAATTATCTAAACCCCTTCATTTCACATTATAAGGCATTCAAAGGTAATTTAAATAGCACCAAAAATTGTCAAGAAAATGCATTTCCAGCTGACCTCTGTGGAATCTAGTTTCAACCTTTCTTACCTGTTTCCAGACAGTTTTCTGGCTGCAACTTGCTATGTGTAATCATTGTTGTTCATCTGCCACATGAAGGTCTGTGCCTGTGTCTCTTTGTTTCTTTGAATTTTTTGAAGGTATAAATATATTTTGAAAGACAATTAAATTTTAAAATAAAAAAAAAAAAAAAACAACCATACAAAAACATATTAGTAAAATAATATCATTTAGTAAGGAATATTTGCACGGAGATTTCAGTGCAATAAAGCACCTAATTATCCACCCATAGCAGTGGGCAGTAAATATTTTATTCCATATACCACTTGATGATGATGTTGAAACACTTTCACCTTTGTGTCCAGACTCATCTCATTCCCTATAGTATGGTATATTATTGGCTTGGCTGACAACAAACACTCAAATATGTGACATTGGATCACTTTCAATTAAGTGTGTTAGAACTGGAGACTAAAGCTCTAGGAAAGAGAAATTTTTTACTTAGTGATGGTTAAGTATAGACTGTCCCTCTGCTGAAAAATACAGGTGATTTGAAACAAGTCCTTTAGACCTTCTAGACTGCACAGATCAAAGCCGCTGTATGACTTTTGCATTTCTTTATTGTGACACATGATTTTATATATTCTTTTGCAAGATCCCCATTTGAAAGCCAAAGTCTGAAGCCATCAGTTTCAAACTTTAAAAACAATATATTATCAAAATCCTTCCAAAATTTCACCTAGATGAAATGGCTTTTTTATTGCTATAAGCATAGAAGGGATATCTAATAAAGATTAGAAGTGCCTATATGAGCTATATGTGGGGGAAGAATCACTTATGCAACATTATGAAGCGTATCCATATTCTTAACATACAGAATGACTATTTTAGGAGATTGTGTGATGTGTGCTTTATTGTCCTTTGTTGAACACCATGTGCAGAACTAAAGAGTTCTAGAGAACTGGACAAGACATGAAGTAGATGATATAGAGCCCATAAAATTGGCCTGATTCACAGCATTGATGAGAGCCAATTGAAGTAATTGTCTCCACAGCCACTGCTGAAAATAAACCATTTTCTCTCTTACTCACTAGTATGAAATGAAGCATGACCCAGAACACCTACCATTTACAGCTGATTGGAAAGTTCAAGAAGCTTGAAAAGGAATAGGAAATAAGATTTTCACTTTCTCTTCTATTTTTATGTCATTTTTATGTAGTTGCTTCCTTTGCTTATGAACGGAAAGCTCATTTCAGATCCTTGCCCAAGAGAATTTCTCTCACCCAGCACAAACCATGCTGTCAGCTTCCTTAAAAAACTAGGTTCAAAAATATCAAGTCTGGGGTGTTATTGAAAGAAGTAGGTAACTATCTGTCTTATCAGGAAGCTGATACCTTGCTGCTCCACTTGTAGCTATTCTTATTGTACCAGGAGAGTCTGTTTTCCTTCCATGCTGTCCCTGTGCTACTGTTTACAAATGCTGCATTGAAACTCTTGTCCCTAGTGAGGTCAGGAGTAAAACTGCTATTGATTTCTTAGAGCCAAGGATTCACACAGTATCTTTATGTAGTTTTTTCCTCCATTTAGTGATAGATGTGTTTGTGTTTAGAATAGATAATTAAAATGTCATTGTAATGTAAGCTAGTAGTTGTCTTTGGATAATTTTCAAACTTTATATTTAAAGAACCAGACTGTGAAACTAAACAAAATCTGTATGGAATTACTCTTCTGTAGACAAATTTTGTTTGTTAGTTTGTTTGTTTGTTTGTTTAATGAAAATCATCACTTTTTTTCTCATAAGGTAGATGACCCAGTGACATTCTGAGTAAAATGGACACCAATTGAGCCAATACTAATACAGTTAGAATAGAATGCATCTACAATTTAAATACTTTGTGACAAACTACAGGAAAAATCAAGCTCTCATCTTGTAGCAGATGATTTCAATGGCAGAAGTGCAGGATAGAGTGCAAATTAAAAAGTAATTAAAAAAAATTATTAAAATGGGAAGAAGTTTGCCTAACAAACTAAAATCATTTCATTGGTGCTTGGAGATTAAAGAGCAGTTCAGGCTTTGTGAATAAACTCCAGATTCATACATACAACTGTGCTTCTGTGCATGCTCACATGGACCATTGTTCTGGCAGAGGTGAAATAGTTTCTTTCCTGATTTCAGCCACTGTCTGACACTGTCTGCCAATGTTCTCAGAACACCTCTTTTTACTATTATGTTGTTTGAGTATTAACCTGAGATAGTTTGAAGCAGAGTTGTAACAGATATTAGGTAAGTTAGGGCAGTTGTAGCAGTCCATAAATGGTAGAATCCCTTATTCTTTGGAAAGTTTACATGGGAGTAAGTTCTAGATAAGGATACCTATGTAAAGATGTATGTATGTATAGTCCAACACATACACCAAATGCCTTAGCTCTTCTACAGTTGATATGATCAAACAATGACATGGAGTGACAGGGTTCAACTTCCAGAAGACACCTGCAGCAAGATACAGTTACCCAATTGTGTCTAATACTCGTGGAGATGCTGTAGGGTACAATCGTGGTTTAACCTCAGTCAGTAGCTAAGCTCCACAGAGACAGTGGGATGAGAGTGAAAATCCAGTGGGATGGGGGAGATAATGGAAGGTCAAATGGGAGAAAACTCATAGACTGAGATAAAGAAATTTAAGAAGTAAAGCGAGAATTTCTCATGCAAGTAAATAAAAAAAAATAATTTATTCACAACTTCCCATGGGCAGGCAGGTGTTGACCTATCCCCAGGCCAGCAGGACTCCATCACATGTAATGGTGACAGGAAGACAAATACCATCACTCTGAATGTCCCTCCATCTCCTTCTTCCCTCAGATTTCTGTGTGGAACATGATGCCATATGGTCTGGAATATCCCTGTGGTCAGCTGGGGTCAGCTGTTCTGGCTGACTCCTTGTGCACCCCCAGACTCCTTGCTGGTGAGGTGAGCTGAAGAGCAGAAAAGGCCTTGACTCTGTGTAAGCCCTGCTTAGCAGTAATGAAAACATCCCTGTATCATCAACACTGCTTTCAGCACTAATCCAAAACACAGACCTGTGCTAACTACTGTGAAGAAAATTAATTCTATCACAGCCAAAACCAGGATAGGAAGCCGTTAAAAACAGTTAGGGATTTTTCTTAGGATTATTGAGAAATTCTTGTTGCCATAGGAGTGTGACACTTCTATTTTCATTTCTGGCGGCCAGACTTATTGGTGAGTTTATACCTCTTTTTGAGACTGCATGTAATTACCAAGACTTGCTACTAGGAGCAAATGAGTCAGGCCCAGAGAGTATAAGAGGCAGTCCTTGGAAGAAGGGACACACCAAAAGCTAAAGCAATCTAACCCTAATGAAACACAAAAATCAGAATAAACATTGTATGTAATTCTCTTTTTGAAGGAAAAAAAAAGGTTCGGAATTTTGAGGTCATTTTTAAAACAAAATATTTGAATGCCCATTGAGTTGGAAAATCATGCCAAGAAATTAGTCAGGAATTATTTCTGAGAACACATCCCAAGTTTGGTTAAAAATAAATAAATATGCAAAATCATGGAATCATAGAATCTGCTCAGTTGGAAGGGACCTATCAGGATCATTGAGTTCAAGTCCTAGACTTGTGCAGGACACCCCAAGAATCACATCACATGACTGAAAGTGTTGTCCAAACACTTCTTGAATTCTATTTGACTTGGTTTTGTGACCACTTCCCTGGGGAGCCTGTTCTCATGCTCAACCACCTTCTGGGTGAAAAAATTTTTCCTACCAAACCTCATAGAATCACAGAACATGCTGAGTTGGAAGGGATCACTGAGTCCAACTCTTAGCCTGCACAGAACCATCCTCAAGAGTCACACCACGTGCCTGAGAGTATCGTCCGAACACTTTTTGAACTCTTGCATGCTTGGTTCTGCGACCACTTCCCTGGGGAGCCTGTTCCAGTGCCCAACCACTAGTGAAGAACCTTTTTCTAATATCCAACCTAATATCTCCCCTGATACAACTTCAGGCCATTCCCTCGGGTCCTGTCACTGGTCACCAAAGAGAAGAGATCAGTGTCTGTCCCTCTTCTTCCTCTCCCAAAGAAGTTGTAGACTGTGAAGAGGTCCCCCCTCAGTCTCCTCTTCTCTAGGCTGAACAGACCAAGTGACCTCAGCTGCTCCTCATACAGTTTCCCCTCAAGACCCTTCACCATCTTCATGACCCTCCTTTGGTTGCTCTCTAAGACCTTAATATCTTCCTTGTACTGCAGTGCCCAAAACTGCACACAATATTCAAGGTGAAGCCACAGCAGTGAAGAGCAGAGTAGGACAATCCCCTCTCTTGACTGGCTGGTGATGCTTTGCCTGATGCCCCCCAGGATACGGTTGGCCCTCCTGGCTTCCAGGGCACTGCTGACTCATAGTCAACTTGTCATCGACCAGGACCCCCATATCCCTTTCTGTGGCACTGCTTTCCAGTATCTCATTCCCCAGTCTGTACGTAAATCCAGGGTTGACCCATCTCAGGTGCAGATTCAAGCACTTGACCTTGTTAATCTTCCTATGGTTGGCGGTTGCCAAGTCCTCTGATTTGTCGAGGTCCCTCTGCAGGGCCTCTCTGCCTTCTAGGGAGTCAGTAGGTCCTCCCAGTTTTGTGGTTTTTGCAAACTTGCTTAGTACCCCTTCCAGTCCTGTGTCCAAGTAATTTATGAAGATGTTGAAGAGCACAGGGCCTAAGATGGAGTCCTGTGGAACCTCAGCAGTGACAGGACACCAGTCTGATGTCACCCATTCACTATTACCCTCTGTGCTCAACCCGTGAGCCATTTGCTCACTGTAACACTCCAGCCCCGGAGCTGCAGGCTCGTGTGCTCCACCAGGAGTTTTACTTTAAAATATGTATATAGGGTTCTGTAATACCTTGAGATAATGTCAAGAGAATAAGCCACAGACCTGTTCCCAGGAGGTATTTTAGCTGATAATTTAGGGGAGAAAATAGGGGAACTCGGCAAAATTTTAAAAGGGCACCATACAAACTAGACAAAATGTTGCACCACAATACCAACCCAGTACATATTAATCCACAACACTTAAGTCAAAATCCAGCCTCTCCAGCTTCAAGCCACCCAAAGCATCAAGAAAGGACCAAAGGAAGAGAAGCAGAGGAAACAAGAAGAGAGAAGAAGAGGGAGAAACAGATTATATAGCTACAACTGGAATCTTGTAGAAGACCAGCTCTCACACATCCAGATGGCAGGGCTGTGAAATGTGGCAAACATACGCCTTCGGTTTTATGTGCTCTGGTCCCTTTGGCGAACCTCCCCCAAGCAGGGCCTCTGACCCATCAGCCACTCTGGGGTTCCAGGCCAGGGTGAGGGGCAGCACCCTCCCTGTCCCTGCCAATCTGAGCTGGGTGAGGGGCCCCAGGAAGTGTGGTGTGTTTTAGTTTTCCTGGGCTGCTTGTGACTGACAGCTACACCAGGGCTTCCCCATGTGTGCTCCAGGGGCCTGCCATGAGTATGGCACCTCACCTCCCTGAGGTTTGACCCAGCTCTTGCCCCTCCACACACACACACACGACCCTCCCCCTACAAGGTGGTTCCAACCCAACAATTACTGATCTGGTTGTCTAATACTCACCCACCCCATGATATATTTATCCAGCTGTGAGCTGCACATTTTATCCACAAGGATACTGTGAGAGACAATATTGAAAGCTTTACTGAAATCCAAAAAGTTACATTAACTGGCTTCCTTTGATCAGGTATGTGAGTTACTTTGTCACAGAAAGAAACCAGGTTTGATAGGCAGGACTTTCCTCTCATGAAGCCTTGCTGTGACTGATGACAGTGTTGTCTTTCATATGTCTTTCAATACCTCCCAAAATAATCTTCTCCATAACTTTAACAGGCACTGAAGTGAGGCTGACAGGCCTGTTGTTTCTCCAATCTTCCTTCTTGCCCTTCCTCAAAATTCAGACAACATTCACCAGCTTCCAGTCAGCTGGGACCTCTCCAGATTCCCAAGACGGCTCAAAAATCATCAAGAGAGGTTTTGAGATGACATCAGCCACTCTTTCAGGATTCTTGGATGAATCCCCTCAGGCCTCATAGATTTGTAGGGATCCATCTGGAGCAGTAGATCCTGCACAACTTCAGGGTTGACTGGGAGTTGATCATTCTTGCAGTCCTCCAGCTCAGGGTACTGAGATCCCCTTGGTCCATAATTCGTGTTGAAGACCAAGGCAAAGAAAGCATTAAACACCTCTTACATGTCAAAAGGGAACATTAAATCAAATATTACATAAATGTGAGAAATGTTATTTTTCATGAACTTTTTCCTCAGGATACAATTTATTTTTTAAAATATTGTCAAGATTAAAAACCAAATTGTGCCTCTGAAATTACACTTGTTTATGGGAGTTCACTGCTTAAACTGTGAGCTATTCCAGATCTTGCAACCCAGATAAGGTTGTGTACTGATTTTGGCCAGGACAGGGCTAATTTTTTTGCAATAGCCAGGAGAGGGCATGGCCAGGATCCTAATGTTATTCGATATCACCTCATGTCATTGCCAGGGCAGGGGAAAGGGACTCTGTCTCACTTCCAGGGAGAAGGGGTTCCTTCCAGTGAAGAAATCATGGTGGGAGGAATGGTCCAGTATTTGTTTATTGTCGGGAGGTTTCTCCTGTAAATAGTTTCTTTGTCTTATACCATTCTTTATTAGTATTGTTACTGTTACTGTTCATTTTCTTATTTTATTGCTGTTTCCAGTAAATTGTTCTTATCTCAACATGTGATCTTTGCCTTTTGTATCTCCTATTGGAGGGGGGAGGGGATAAATTGCAACAGAGAAATGCTGGCATATTCTAACAAATAAATAGGATTTCTTTTAAGAAATATGTCATGATAAAGCTTAAAAAAATACAGACACATTTGCGTTTAGCAATATATCTGTTCCAAAATGCCTAACTACTTATTGGGATTTGAGCAACCAAAGTTATTTTAACCTGATTTTGCCATTTTATCTCTTTTATTCATTTTTTAGTGAAAGATAAGCATTAGAGAAAGACTAAGATTTAACAAAAGTCTGCATGAGAATTGTCTGTATCATAAGAAGCATAATAATATATGTATGCAGCTTCAGAAGTCTTACATTAAGAAACAGTCTGAAATTCCATCCTTAAATACTCATTTTGTCAGTCTCTTAAAGCTCATGGAATTTATTATGGCTAGTTCTTCTCTCTCATCTGTGGCAAGAATATTTTTGTTGTTTAAATAGACTTCAGCAAAAATCTGCTACATACTGATTCCTCTGTGTCTGAGCTACAGATTAAAACTATTTTTGTTAGTACGGTCAAAAAATTATGAAAATTAAACTGTATTTAAACACTCTGGAATATATAATAACTAATATTTAAAATAATTAAAGTTTGTGAAAACTTAATTGTAAATCTTAGAGCCAGAGTACTGTGCACTAGCAAGAAAGTGTGATCACAGAATCACAGAATCATGGGATCACAGAATGGTTAAGGTTGGAAGGGACAACAGTAGGTCACCTGGTCTGAACTCCCTGCTCAAACAAAGTTGTCCTTGAACACATTACAAAACGTTGTGCTCAGAAAGTTCTTGAATATTTCCAATGAGGGAGATTCCACAACCTCTCTGGGTAATCTGTACTAGTGTGTGGTCACACGCACAGTAAAGTTTTTCCTTGTGTTCGGGATCTTGATGAAATCACAGATTACTCTCTGTAATGTATTCCTTAGAAAAACTAGTTCCTCAAGTTTCACAAGATTATCACATCTTTTTGTCGAAGAAAAGAAGTAACTTATGGGCAAGTTTAGGATATTTTAGGCAATTTATATGGCTGAAGGCTCACTAGCAACTTGGCATTAGTTGAAATGTATACAAGCATCTAAAACAGCAAAGCAAAGTAAGAAAGTAGATTATGTGGTCTTAACGTATAAGGAATAATAAGTAGCATTGTTTCACAGGGAGTTCCACTGTTTTCAGTAGACAAAACAAATTTGAAGATTTTAGTCAGGATAAAGGTTTCTCAGTTTAACTCAAGACTTGCAGAAAAATATAATAGAGGAGGATGTTTTTTAGGGATTTTTTGAGAAGTTACCAAAGAACTCTCCTAAAAGCTACTGAGACCTAAAAACTATAGCCACTTCTCGCTTCCGTTTAATTTTATCTGAGGACTTGACTCCAGAAAATTAGACAAGAAAATGGATGTGAGATGTTGTACATCAGAAAACATTCACAGAATATGAGGATGGCAGACATACAGGAACAGGAGAAATGCCATTGCTAATGAAAAAGGATAATGAACTTGGTAGCATTATTTTTTTATATTTGTATCTTTTTTTCTGCAGATAATGTATTTCACTTCAGGTTTTTGATGTATTTTACAAATGCTAATGACTTGAGCTTCAGAGCTGCAGCCTGCTGATGTTAAATGGATAATATTAGTCACATATCACAGAGGGGAAAACTTGTGCTAAGCCCTTGTAACAGCAGTGAATTTTGCCCTATGTGATTCTGGAAAGTCAATGTGTCTCCACACTAACATGGGAATGCACAGTTGAACAGATTAATGATGGGTTGTGTATAAACTTGCTGTGATTGCTCCTCTGTGCACAAATGCTTTGTACATGTAAATCAAGCCTGAATGCTACTCGGCATGTATATTGTAAAGGATATTAAGAAACAAAGCACATACAAAGAAGGTAAAAGGAAATAAGCAATGTACTGGTAGCAGGATCTGGCTGAATAGAGCTGATTACAGACTCAAATTTTGGTTATATTTCAGCCTATCAGCCAGAATGCAAATGTGAATACTTGTAGAAAAAAAGGAAGAACATGTGTCAGTAGCGGAAGATTACTTAAGGAGAGTCTGGTGCAGATCACAAATGAATGGTCTGGCTTTTTCTCTCACCCCAAGGCAATGAAACTGCTCGTTGTCCTCTACATTCAACTTTAAAGTCAAAATTAATTTCTGAGGGAAATAGCAAAGCCAGAAGTGGCAAAAATTATTCTTGTCATCTTATCCCTTATTTAAAATGGAATCCTTCTCACAGTTATTCAGAAATCTCTCTTCTGTATGACTCTCACTGCCTTGCTCTTAGGAGAGGGGAAAAAAAAACCCACAAAAAAACAACAACCCAAAAAGCATAAGTCCTACTTAACCTTTGCTGAGAAGAAAGTGCTTCAAGAGATATTTTTTCCTCTTTTTATTTCTTACTCATTCTCTAAGCGATATGCCATCACTGAGAGGAATAAAAGGGTCATTTTATAAGGACAGTGGTACCTCGATGAAAATGTGTTTTACCACTTGTTTCATGAATAACATTTCCAACTTGCCAAAAATCTCAGGAACCTTTTCAGAAAAGTCTTAAAGTACTTAAAGCAGAAAAAAATGAAGTCCATTCTAAAAATTTTTCTCCTGAGCATAAGTTTTTGTTTTGTTCCATTGGATTTCATCTAAAGTAAATAGTAAAAATTTGGGGGATTTTAAAATTCCTGAGACTAAAATCTTCTTTGAAATACACCTGAAAGAGCACAAATTTGTCTGCTTGATCTGAGACCACTTACAAAGTGAACCACACTGTCATAGTATCCAGGCTCAGCTTTAATACTTTTACATGTCAGAGAGCTAAATGATATGGTAACAAGGATAACAAAATTTTAAATGGGATGGGGGGGTGTGGATCTCTATCAATTGTAGTTAAGCTAAAGGAGGAGGAAGAAAGTAGTATCAATAAGATGGGAAGCTATTCTTGACTAATTTGATTTGACTGGAAGAAATGGTAATCTGTAACTGATACTTGCAATGATATTCATACTCTATTGCAAATTATTGTAAGATTAAGAAACATATTGAGGAATGTAGCTGCACCTACTTGCCAGTATTCTGAAAAAGTCTCCAAGATTCATGGCAAATAGAAAATAGGTACTACCTCCCACGAAAAGCCCCCAAACTTGATGACACACTTGACTACCAGAGTTAGTAGATAAGGAACAAAGCTGCAGGTATCTTCTGGTTCATGCTCGACAGATAATTTTTAAATTTTATTCCATGATTGTTTCATACAAAATACGTTCAAGTTCTTACTTCACAGGAAGATCTCATAGACCATCCTGGATAGTGTTACCAATCACTTAGAAAGTCATTGAATAATCACTTGAGTGGGGTAAAGGTCAGTCATTACAGGCATTTGATAGACATGTTTCACTAAAACAAATCTCGATAAAATCAGATAAAGGAGTGACTGGAAAATGGGCAAAAACCTCAACAAATCTGTTGGTTTAAACAGTTTGGACCCTTCACTGCCAGAAACTGTATCACTGACATTTTCAGCAGCTGCAGTAAAAGACAATATCTCTCCCTGCAAAACGCACCTCATTTGTGCCATATCACTACTGTATCGTTCAACTTCATTGGAAATCCTGCAGATTATAGGGTCAGGATGAACAGGCTCCAGTACAGCATCACTGATGTCTCCAATACTCTCTCTCACCAGTAGTCTGAGAGTGGGCAAAGTCCTGAGAGGGGACAGCTGACTCCAGCTGACCAAAGGGGAAATTCCATACAATATGCTGTCTGCTCAGTAATAAAGTAAACAAAAAGGAGGAGGCAGGTGTGGGGGAGGGAGAGTGTGGGCAGGTGTGGTAGTTTAGTGACCATTTTGTAACCAAGGAAGTGCCCAGATTTATCCAGTATTCCCTATGATTTTTACCTAAACCGGGGTATAAGAAGAAGGGAGGAAAGGCCTTCACCCTTCTTCCCTTCTGGTGGCTTTGGAGGTGCAGGTTTCCCTGCTGTTGAGTCTGTCGTGTTGGGGAGTGAGGCCTGGTAAGGCCTTGCTGACCTTGGGAGATGGAGGTTGCCGGCGGTCTTTCCAGCGCAACTTTCTGTTGTCCTAAGGAGAGTAGTAAGACATTCTTTTGCTAATTCTTTTAGTTGCTAGATCTTGGGCTATTGATGGTGTATATTTTATTTTGGTTTTGTTCCTTTTTTTCCTTCCCCCTTCCCTTTCCCTTTTCCTTCTGAAATTGTATATATATTTCAATTGTATATAACTGTAATATAAGTGTAAATATATTTTTATATATTGCTTTAGCTATCTCTCTCTCGTTTCTGTTCTCTTGGTTTTTTTTCTTTTCCCTTGGTTCAGGAGGCGGGGGGAGTTTTTGTGGTGAGGTTTGGAGACTTGGCAGGGAGCCAGCTTCAAACCATATCAGCAGGGCATTCGTAGTTATGGTGCCCGGCTTCCCGAGCAACCACTATGCACACTGAAACTGCTTCCTGGGAAGTGACCAGGCATTGCCTGCTGATGGGAAGTAGAGAATAAAATCTTTTGTTTGTCTTTCCTTTCATATGTGCAACCTTTGTTTTTGCTTTTTTAACTGCCTTATCTTGATCCCCGTTTCTTTTTTCCTGCTGAGTGATAGAGAGACTTGGTGGGCAACTGGTGTCCAGCCAAGGCCAACCCACTACATAGAAATTTTAAACTTTTTCACTGACTGCTATCAACCCTATTTCTTTTGTCCTTTCTTAACGCCATCCATATCCCTTTGCACTTTCTGACTTCCCATTGTCTAGTGGATGACATTTACATGTAGTAATGTAGAACAATGAAATAGAAATGTGGAAGGAAGGTTTGGCAGGTCTATCTCATCAGTATCAGCTACTGTTTGAGTTTTCTTCAATATCATTAATATTTTATGTAGGAATAGCAAAAGAACCTCACATTTTGCTTTCCAATTTGGCTCAGATATTTTTCAATCCATTTTTACTCATATAAAAGAAACTTGAAAGATTTTGAACGCAGAATCAAAATGCCCTTTTTTTGTGTTGAACACAAGATCTGTCCAAACTACAGATGTTTTCCCAAAAATCATGTAACAAAGAGCACACTCTAGAGAGGAAAATGAGAAAAGGAAAAAAAAACCCAACTAATTTAGAAGAAGTTTTCTTCATATTTTAACTTGTCTATAATATCTTCTCTTACCTTTATGAAACATTTTGAAATAAGAAATTCAACAAACTCAAAAAACAATAAAGCTGCAATAAGAAATGTGTATCAATTTAGCTACTTTGTTTTTATGCTATCAATCACCACAGCATCTAAAAGCAATAAAATTAACATCTATTGAGTACAACACATTCAGTTTCTCATGTCTCTAAAGACACAGATTTCTGTGAATAGATCTCTTTCAGGATTTTTGTAGGTATATATGACGAGCCTTGTTTTTGAATATCCACTCTGCAACTGATGTACTTCAATGGTTATGTTTTAGGCTCCAGTTTAGAAACTGATGATGGATGGAATTTCTTGCAGGAGTTTGTCTTAGATAATATTTTGCAAAAATACATAAAATTTTTTGTCTTTCTTCTGAGGCTCCTAAGCTACTTTCCAATGTTGAATGACTCTCCGTTATTATATATTAGATAGATATGTAGATGTAATAGCTATCGCATTCTTGACCAGAGAAAATGTGATTTTCCTAGCAAAATATATTAAGTCAATGTCAAAATTGGTCTTATAAAACTAGAATGGTTGCACTGTGCTCCAAAGGATTATTATAGCTCCTATAGAAGTCCTCTTATTTAGGTAGAGAGTTTCAAGGTCAGATAGTGTGTATGCAAGATACACCAAAGATCTATTTAGATATTGGGGCAGATGAGAAATTATGTACCAGCTTTGTGTATACGAGAGTGAAAGAATTGCATACTATGTGTACAGATGCACTGTTAAGCACATTGTTTGAAACTATAAATTTTTTGCGTTCAGACAAGGAAGAACTTTGTCTGAACTCCATGTCCAGAGACAATTACATGAAAAGGATCGTTTCGATATGACAGTTATAGAAATTAATTCCTTGATGCTGTTACTAGTTATTTGATAATGATAACTAAGTGCATACAATTTTCTCAGAGCTTTATAACTGTTTGATTTTTTACAATTATTATTTTATTATTAAGAATTTCACATTAGTAATATAAATGTACCACAAATTAAAGGCAGCAACAGCAGACTGAAAGTTCCCAAATTCAGGAAGATTGCCATCTACAGATTACATTTCTGCAGAGATGTTGCAAGGATCAGAGCTAGGGAATTATTAAAATCTTTTATCAGTATGCAGAAGTGAATATCAAATAAGTGTTGATAAAATGTGTGGATGGCAAAAAGAATAGGTAAGAAAATTTTACTGTATTCTGTGATTTTGTAAGTAAAGAAGTAAGACATAATATCTTGGAGAGGGATTTACCTATGGATACAAAGATAATGAAAATTATAGGAGAATTCTGGACACTAAGCAACTCTTAGCAGAAAAAGAAAACCATAAAAACAATGATGAGGAAGCTAAACTTTACAAATTAACATAGCCAATAGACACGCTTTTTAACTGTCAGACACTTGAACAAATGATTAATCATTGCAAAAAAAGGGACCAGTTGGTGCTCTGCCTTTTCATGATGAACTGAAAACACAATTTGGAGAACTGAAGTTTCGGGACTTTAGAAATCTTAGGAATGTAAAACAACCATGGAAGTATTCAGAAGCTGATCAGATAAACTAATGTTCCTTCTGGTCAAACTGCTGAATATAAAAAATAAAAAATATCTGTAAATTATATACTCATTTGTTTGATGTACAGTCACCCAGATTCTGATCCGAATGACACTACGCAAATCAAGTGTTTAGGCAAAGAGTAAATTACAATGTGGTTTTATCCAGATTTAATACAACAGGTTTTTATTCAAGTTTCAAACTACTAGACATGTTAAAATAGTAAATATAACATCTTTTAATCTAAATTTTACTTTCAGAAAAGACTACAAAGCCCTTTGCACAGACCAAGGAAGATGTCCAGAGCCCAGGTGAATTTCAGTTCTTCTCCATCTTAATTTTCTATCATCTGCCTTGGGCCAAAAAAGAATATATTGTCAAAGACTTATATTTTTTTAGTTATATAAACTACCAAAATCACCGGGTTAACATAAATAAATATGTATCTCAATGTGCTAATAGTTTAAAAGTGTTACACATAAGCGTGTGACAAAAATTACTTGTATGTCTTATAGGTAAGTACAAGAGAACAAGATTGGCTTCATCTGACTGACATATTTTAAGGCAGTAATCCAAAACACTTATCTACTGTTCAGTGGCACTGGCTAGAAGACAAAAGATTGCATTGCACAGATGGGTAGAATATGAGTTCATGGGAAATCAGAGGAGAATAAAACCTCTCTCAATAATTAAGGATCACTTCAAATCTACAGTTTCTTTTAATTCCCTTCCCAAACAAAGCTGCTTGTCACTAACACAAATCTGAACAGAGAGAGGTGAGACAGGCTGAATGGGGACCTAACTTAGCACTTTGCTACCAGTTGCAAAATTAACTTTAGTATTTCATCAGAAACAGGAGTTACCTCTGGTTCACCTCTTCCACCCCTGAGCTAAAGATCTAGCAGGTCCATGAGGACTAAGTGACACCACTACAGAGAGAGTGAGAGTGCTGAGTACAAACCAATACAAACCCTTCCCCAGCCCTCAGTACTCTGGCATTGCTCCCACTGTCACAACTCATGCCAAGAAAATTTTTTAGTTAATAGTGGCCCTGGAAAGCACATATGCTGAGTGACTTCTGCACTACCAGCTCCTAAACTAGTCTGTGCAGCTGTGTTTCTCATAACCTTCACTTTTCTAGGAGAATCATATTAGGCCGGAGAGTGATTCAAGAAGGTTCCAATAACCTAATTTTTAGATTCCTATGCAGAAACTGTCACTCAGTCCAGATGTTAGAGAAATCAAACAAACAAAAAAATTTAATTCAAAAAACTTTAATTCAAAAGAATTGATGAACAAAACACAACAAAAAATATGGCCAAGAAGGTTCAAAGGCTTCCTAGAATTGTATATCAAAAAAAGATAATAAATATATATATTTATTCCCTTATTTATGCCAAGATGAAATCCATCAGGTATTTCTTTCCAGCATTCAGCAAATAAGTTTGAGATTCTTATTAGCCTACATAGTGAAGGTCTTTGTTATGTTGTTTCACATCTCATATCTGCAATTGTATTTTGTAAAAGAAAATAAAGGAAGTATGCTGGATTTCATACTTCCGCTACAACTTAAGGTCTGTTTAGGGGTCCACTACTGTTTAAACTCTCTCCTCCTTTTTCTTGCTTTCTAGCACTGACTAGTTTTTAAGGAGGCAGATTCAATCTTCTTCCCCTGAACTTCACCTCTTTGGAGTGAAACTGCTAGTGTTATTTAAGTTCAGTTGTTTCCTCTGCTTGACTAAACTACTATCTTGTTAAATTACTTAGATAAAGGCAGAAGGTGCATTTCACAATGAAGACCTGAGAGGATATTGACTTGACTTCAATTTTCCATTACAAGCTAACTTTTAAGTCCCCAGTCCCTGCAGAATATTCAAGAGCCAGGAGTCAACTCTGTGCAAGCGAACTGTAGGTTTGAACAAGAAGCAGCTTAGCAAGTTTCTGGCAGTGCTTCTCATGGAACTACCAAACTCATTTGCAAGAAAATTAAAAAGGCCAAAATACTGAGTTCACCTGGGAAGAATATGAATGAGCGCCTTGAACTTGTGTCTGGAAGAGACTTCTTCAATACTAATGAGGATAGGCAGGGAGGAAGCAGAGACTTCTGTTTTCCAGTAAATCTCAAGTTCATAAAGAACTGATAGGATGATAAGACCATGAAAGTCATCAACAAAATCTTGGAGTATACTGAGTAATGAAGGTATGTCCAGTGGTGATTTACAACTATTAATTGCACTGTGACATACAATAGAGAAACTTCTTCTAGAGTATCATTTACAATACTTACGGCCTGCCTTCCAAATGCTGAATTCTGATTGAAGCAGATGCTGAGTGAATACTGTATGCAATATGGAGTTCATCTTGTGATCAAAGAGCTAGAGAATGGACTTGTAAAAATTGACAAAACTAAAAGAGACCCTGAGACTTGAAAATACACTAGAAGACAGGGACTGAAAAGATGGAGAATGGAGAGTAACCTCATGCAAAGATGAAATGTACAGAGAGTTTTCTTAGAAATTCAGCAGAAAATGAAATTTGAATTAATTTTCTGTAGAAATTTAAAGAAAATATCTCAATAGCAAAGAAAAATTTAGGAGGCAGTTCTGGGAGAAAAAAAAATCTTGTTTTGAGATGGATCTTGATACATTTATTGCTATATGATACAACTGTGTGAAAGCATCAGAGTGGATGAAGTGGTTCAGGATGTTCCTGCAGCTGAAAATTCTCAAGCAATAAAAAGAGTCATTACTTTTAACATATATATCTTGTCTAAAAATTCAATATGAGTATCAGTCTTTAAAATGGGGAGGGGCAGTTAGTTCATAGATGTTGCCCATAGATTGCAAAGTATCCACAAAAGATAGCAGCGTAACAAGGTTTTACCTTCGTTTCACATCCTCCAAGGTGTTGCCTCACAGATGTAACCACTAAGTCTATAATTTAGGCACCCCTTGTTCTCAAAATGGTCATAAATAGGACACCTATGCTATGGCTAGTAGCAGGACTTATAAAGGTATCTAAAAGCTTCTACTAGTTTATATACAATGAGCTTCTAAGAGCTCAGGGTCAAGGCACTAACCTACAAACCTGGACACAGGATTTTCAAGTGCTATTTCACCTGATTATGTAGATGTGCTCTGAAGATGCCTAAAATCCAGTACTTGCCAGACTACAGCAAAGGAAGAAGGGAATAGGATGCTGAAGGAATGGACAGCATAAGCATGTGTCCCTACACGAATAAAGACTATGTAGGAAATGAGACGCCTGATTTTGAAAGTCAAAACTGTGATCTAAGCACCAGGTTCTCTCCTTTCCAAAATGGGAAAATTAATTACAGAATCACAGAATATACTGAGTTGGAAGGGACCCACAAGGATCATCAAGTCCAAGTCTTGGCCCTGCAGAGGACCATCCCCAAGAGTCATACCATGTGCCTGAGAGAATTAAATTCATAATGCCATGCTGGTTTAAAACATCAATTTAAGATAATATTTAATCTATTTTTCCCTATTCTAAGCCAAAAATCCATGCTTTATCACTGAGTATTGTTTGAACTCACTGCCTCTGACTATTGGTATTTTTAGTGAAGACTAGGACAAAACCCAAACATTGAGCTGTTCTTGGCATCACTTGTTGATACCTTTCAAACAGCTGAGAAACAAATAAAAATGTCTCTCTCTTCCTACAAGAAGGCATAGAATTATATTGCTTATTTTTAGTTTCCCTTGCAAGTTACTTCACAGCCTTGGTCTTTGGTCTTTGTAATTTTGTCACTAGAAATTCACACTTCTTTTCCCTGTGTTTGAAGTCAGCTCATGAGTTAGCCAAGTTGGCCCCTTACTGTCCTTGTTTTCCTTACTCTCTGTTGGGATAATTTGCATTGTCATCAGATCATTTTCTTAAAGAAACTGCCAGGTCTCTTCATTTCTTTTCCCTTAAACCTACATCCTTGGAGACTGCTTTTATCATTTCTCTGAGAGTGCACAAGGAATATGTACGTTGAACATGTACATTGAAGCAACAGCTTCACAACTTAACAAGAAGCTGCTAGTAACAGATAATGTAAGAGAAGCATATTGCACATAGCAACCTGGGGATGCCTAAGGGAAGAGTAAGTGAAAGAAAAAAGGGAAATCTCAGCAGGCATAAGTGCTATATATAGGTACTCCAATCCTATATATCACATGCTGTACATGTATTAAAGATGGTATGCCAGAATACTCTTTCCTACCGTGTGGCAGACATCTCACACCCAAGTTCTCACACATCCAAGGATCGTACACACTATCTTTACAATAGGTTCATGTTGGCCAGACACACTGACTTTCAGCAGCAGTTGAAAGCTGACATACTCCACTACTGAGTAGGTTTAAAACAGTGTGTATAAAGAAGGCTTAAAGCCCTACAGGTTGATCTGGACAGAGAGTTGGGAATTATTTACGTGTAGAACTGTGCACTTGCAAAAAGAATATAAATTACCCAGAATATTGAAAAGCAAAACTCTACCAATTTTATTCAGCTCAGCAGAATTAGAATTTGGAATGGAAAAGAAAAAGCAAAATTTTGTCCAGATAAGCCGCAAACCATATTTGAAAGAAAAAGAAGGAGCTCAGACCTTCTCTGCACAGTAACAACTTTTGATTTGTGACAAGATTTGCCACAGAAGTATGATCGATACAAATCTTTCATGACAAAGAATGAAAACCAGAGTTTATACCTAGTGCCTACAATGTGATGAAGACAAAGTTGTTCCTCTCTCCTGCACCAGTTACTGGACCACCTTTAGGACATTATGCATCTACTTGTGTCATCTTCAGGTCCTATGTGGAACCTAGCCCAACACCCAGTTGAAATGCACAGACTGAACCTTTACAGTGCTCCAGATGGTTTGGACTTTAAATGCTCATATTCTACCCTTTCAGATCAACAAGACCATCATCTAATCACTGGAACATTTGCAACTTTTAAGCTCCATTACAAGTTTACTGTTTTGGTGTGCCCTCCCATCCATCATGCCTTTGCACCTGATAGTTTTTCAGGACAAGCAGGATTACCTGTTTACAGATCATCATCTGGGTGCCCATTATCTGCTCAAATGAGCCTGTTTCCAGAGTTTGACACTGTGCTCCTTTAAAGCCAATATTAGTGGCATTATCTCTCTTCTCATTGAATGGGCCTCACCTGCTAACAACTCCTGCTTTCACAATAGATATAGGGCCAATTCACCACACATTAGGTAGGGACAGTTACTTAAAAATTATTACATGAAGTCACAGGCTCAGGAGAGCACATTGGGGGATGTGTTTCTATTCTCCACACATTTTCTAGATCAGGCTTGTTTAACACAGTGCATCTGATGCTTGCACGAACAAAATGTTAATTTATACTGAGAGTAACTGTACACTTAGCTCTGTTCCTCTATTACTACAATTTTATTTTCAGGCAGTTTACTAAGCTAATTGTAATTTATAGACCAAATGTTTCAACTTAACAAAAATAACATTTCTTTATTTTTCTCTGATAAAATATAAAGTTAATTTAGGCTTCTGAGTAATAAGGTACCTCCGATATTAGCGTATTTCTAGTTCATTTACTTACACATAGTATGCTTTTTAGACCTAAATTTTCTCCCACTTGGTTTTCTAAAAAAATAAAAATCTAGTATATAACTGCATTGTCTTCATGCTGCAAAATCAAAAATAATTTCTTTGCTTGAAATTTTACTGTAACTCTTTTGGACTGGAAACTCAGAAATGACAAATTTAATTAAAGCTTTGCTTTAAAATACTTCTCGGAGCTTATTGGTAGTGAGAAAGTACTTCCCCTACCGTCTGAGTGTTCTGACAGCTGTGCTTAGTGAAATCAGGTAGTTTTCTCTTAACAGTGCAAAAATAAAGATTTCCACTTTTGTTGGAGGTGTAACAAACTTGTGAAAATAACACTGGGCATCAAAACAATTTTAAAGGAACATAGAACCTAATAATTTAGTATCACAAAAAAGGTATTTGTATTGTACTTATTTCACTTTCTGTGGCACATATCCATTCTTTCTACAGTTTTTAAGTTCAGCATGGTATATTTTCATACTGAGTATTTTTGATAAAGTAACTAACTGATATGGGGGACAATGTAAAATAAACTGAATCTACTTAAACTGAAGCAATCCCTGAAAAATGCCACATGAAAAATTCCTAATCAATATGAATGGAGGGAATGAAAGCAGACACAAAAATAAGTAAAGAAGGTTGTGCAACAACGGTGCTGCGAAGCAGGCATTATTGAACAAAAAGTACCAGTGGAGGAATGATCTTGCCAACTTAATGAGTATTTTCATTAATAATCTTTGCCACGAAAAGTAGGACTGTGCTAATGAATATTGTCACAGAAGCAAATCTGAGAAACATTATCAATAATAAGGATCAAGATAAACACAGATGAAGCAATGGATGACCTTAAGAATTTGAGACTACAGTTTGAATGTCATTCTGCAAGAGAAAGAAACCCAACAACAAGGTACTAAGTCCAAGAGTTCCTGCTATAAAACTAGTTTGAAATACATATGGAGAGAAGGACCAGAGGCTTTGCCGCTGATGTACCTGCAAAAGGCATATCAAAATAAACATTCCAGTAGATCTAGGTAAATATTAGGGCCATTTTACAAGATCTTTGGAGGCACAGGGAATGTTGCACTGCAATTGATGGAAAAGGAGTGTTCAGGCCAAGCAGGTGAATGGAAAGTCTACTACAAATAGATATCCCATTAATTTTGGAGCAAACTGACTGGTTTAGCAGAGCCATTTGTGTTCTCTACAAAATACCAGACTAACAACAACAGAAAAAAATACAAACTCCAGAGGAGAAGAATGTATTGCAAAGGACAATTTAGGAATAAGTCCCATTTGCTTGAATATTAAAATTTTTTAGCTTTAAGAAGAAGATTATGGAACAAGCCTCCTAAGAATTAGGGGAAGGAACATAAAAAGTATCCAAAAGCAACAGGGTAAATTTACATGTGGAGTCAGCTTCTGTATATCCCCAACATAGTAGAAAGCTACAT
The DNA here is from genome assembly GCF_001715985.3 of Manacus vitellinus. Lineage (NCBI taxonomy): Eukaryota > Metazoa > Chordata > Aves > Passeriformes > Pipridae > Manacus > Manacus vitellinus. Next base: position 8,109,707 of record NW_021940208.1, on the reverse strand, counting down.
CCAGTGACCATGGTCTCCGTATCAGAAGCTGGTGGGATGAAGAAAGATTCTCCTCTGCTCTTCTCACAGTATATTCTTGCTCAGTTTTCTTCCTAGTCACTGAGACACAGAAACAGATACAGCTTGTGAGTTCTTGAAAAAAAAACAGAAGTCAGTTCTAAGAAAAAAGCACAACTTCTATCATGATAAATTGGATCCTCCAACACTAACTATTTTCATCATCAGAGCCTCATGCTGTCGTTTCAAACCAGAATCAAACCAGAATCACAGAATTGTTTGTGTATGAAGAGACCTTAAAGATCATCTACTTCCACTCCTCTCTGCCATGGGTGGGGACACCTCCCACTAGGCCTGGTTGCTCAGAGGCCCATCCAACCTGGTCTTGAACACTTCCAGAAATGGGGCAATCTGTGCCATTGCCTCACCACCCTCGCAGTAAATCATTTCTTACTAATATCTAATCTAAATCTACTTACTTTCATCTTAAATCCATTCCCTCTGTCTAATCACTACAGGCCCTTACTAAAAGTTCTTCTCCAGATTTCTTGTAGGCCTCCTCTCTCGTAGGTGCTGGAAAGGGCTATAAGGTCTCCCCAAAGCCATCTCTTTTGCAGGCTGAACAGCACCAACTCTCTCAGCCTGTCTTCACAGGAGAGGTGTTCCAGACCATTGATCTTCTTAGCCGCCTCCTCTGGACATACTCCAACAGGTCCACATCTTTCTTGTGTTGGGGCCCCCAGAGCTGAATGCAGCCCTCCAGGTGGGATCTCATAAGAGAAAAGGGGGAGAATCCCCTCCCTTGATCTGCTGGTCGCGCCTCTTTTGATGTAGCCCAGGATATGGCTGGCTTTTTCGGCTGCAAGCGCACATTGTCAAGGCATGTCAAGCTTCTCATGCACTAATACTCCCAAATCCTTCTCCCCAGGACTGCTCATCCTTCTAGACTGCCAAGGTCCTTCTGAATGGCACCACAGCACTCTGGGGTATCAACCACTCCTCCCAGCTCTGTATCATCAGCAAACTTGCTGAAGAGGCATCTACCCCTTCATACAAGTCATTGATGAATAAGTTAAACAATACTGGATCCAGTATCAACCCTTGGGAGACACCAATACTTTCAGGCCTCCAACTAGACCCTCTGTCACTGATCATAATCCTCCAAGCCCTGACGTTCAGCCAATTCTCAATCCACCTGACCATCCACTCATCCAGCCTGCACTTCCTGAAATTATCTATGAGGATATCATGGCAGACTTCCCAGCATATTTCTCTCATTATTTCCCAGGATATTTCCTTTGTTATACACTGATTTTAGCTTTGGGTTGTTTTCTAATAATGGGGTTGGCCCAGAAATTTACTAAATTCATCATTCAATCTTATTATGCACAATACAGTGCTAAAGAAGTTTTTCGATTCGCAGTTGGCCTTGCTTCCTTTCAGCTGGTTCAGTTTTGTATATAGAGCAATAGGTACAGTATAAATTTCCTTACTTATTTTGTTAGATCTAGCAATAGACTTTGTCCATAAGCCTAGATGTATGAGAAAAATGGTCATTTTTCAAGTATTGCTGAGGGTTGTTTCAGAGTTTTTTGGGGAGAGGGGGGCAATAATAATTGTAATTTTAAAAAATAAAATAGGCATATTTTTACTCTTTTGATTTTTAGCTTTGGTTCTCCAGAACTAGAAGACGTGCTAAGTATGGTAAAGGCAAACATTTGGGTTATTGAACCATGACTGTATTCAATTTTATTTTGACAAATAATTCAAATGTTCAACCCAGAACTATTCTTATATATCATTATTCACAAAAAATGAGATTGCTGCATCATAAAAAGGCCACTTTTTGAATGACTGCTTCAGGCCACTTAAATTCTTCATCCAGTGAATCAGAAGGCATTTATGTCTTTGTGATATAATTTCCTCAGGACTTCGTTGACATTTACAAGTTGTGAATTTCTGTCAGACATACCTGAGTTGCTTCATAAAAGATAGTCCAACTTATAGTTTTTAGTTTATCCTCAATGGACATGTAAGATTTCCTTTAAATTATAATCATTGTAACTTGAAGATTACAGTGTAAACTTACTCAAAAAAGTTAGAAAATTATATTCAGAAAATGAGTTTCTCTTTTGAAATGAAAGGCAAAGGGCAAATTGAATAGAAAAAAATGTTTAGTCTGACTGCTAAAGTCAAAATATGAAAGGAAAGCAGTGGATGGAGATAAAGATAGGAGAGGTTAACAACTCTTATTTGTCATTTTTGGGCCCCCTTTGAATGAATAAATTTCTGCAGAGTCATGTCCTCCCTAAAATCTGAGAATAGTATGGAAGCAAAAAATCCACTAAACTTGAAAATATTGGAACAAATATCAAGTCTCAACAGTGAAGGCCTCTGGAAGGAGCACGGTCCTGATATTCTTTAGAAAGGATGAGAAGAAGTAATCTAAGAACACTTTTTCTTGTCCCTTGTGCTTGGAGACCTTTTTTTTTTTTTTTACTATGAACCCCTCCACATCTGGCAAAGACCCTCTTTACAGGATGGGGTAAAGAATATTTTTCATTTTACTCCTTAGTCCTTAGAATTAATCTGCCATAGACTTCTGTTTCTGAAGGAATTTTATCTCTTCTTAGAATATGAACAAGAAACAAATTTAATTTCCTTTCTTTAAAGAGTAATAGATGTTCAAATGAGGCCCTTATATAATTAGCCAGTGTAGGAGTAATAGTCATGAAGAAATTGGAATCAGATCTCTTGTGAAGGTGTAGTAGTTGATATGACATCTTGCTAAACCAGACACTGAGTTTCCAAATATCTTCCTGATCTTAGTTTCTTTGTCAATGCTTAGATTTTATCTGAATTCACATATAGCTCATTGATTCACTGTTAATGTCAGTTGTAGCTTTGCTAATCCTAGATTTCCAAATTTACAGTTCCCTCCCTTGCGGCTGCCTTTTTCCTGATCACAGAATCTCAGATTCGCTCAGAAGCTTTCAGTCCTGAAAGTGAATATGGATATGTTCTGTGTCAGAAAAGGACAGTGGTAGAAAGAGGAATGACCTTTGGCCAATACAATTCTATAATCCCATTAATAAAAACCCAGAAGACAAGTAAAAGAAGAAGGGTGTGGCACTCATTTGCATGAATATATTCTCAGCCATCTGAAAGAATTGTTTGCTTCCAATTTTCATAGACGCATGCAAAGCTACTATACACAAACCTTACACCACAAAAAAGCATAGAAAAATTATAAATATTCTGATCCTTCTCCATGTGCCAGGGCACCAGTGAGAGAGCAGCTCCATCTAACATGAAAAAAAAATTAATAAAAGAAATGAAGTATGCATCACTGGTTCAAAACTTATCCAAAGTTCTGCAAAACAAGAAATTTAGCCCTTACTCAGACCAACAGGAAAGACAACTTCCAAAGCCAAGTCGTGAGACAACATTAGGCAAACATTGCTGAAGTATACCTTGTTTGTACATACAGACTGGAGAATGAGATGCTGGAAAGCTGTGCCACAGAAAAGGACCTGCGGTCCTGGTAGATGTCAGTTGAGTATGGGTCAGCAGTGCCCTGGCAGTCAGGAGAGCCAACCGTGTCCTGAGGGGCATCAGGCAAAGCATCACCAGCCAGCTCTGCACTGGTGTGGCCTCACCTTGAATATTGTGTGCAGTTTGGGCACCACGGTATAAGATATTAAGTTATCACAGAGTGTCCAAAGGAGGGCAACAAAGATGGTCAAGGGCCTGGAGGGGAAGCCATATGAAGAGTGGCTGAGGTCACTTGGTTTGTTCAGCCTGGAGAAGAGGAGACTGAGGGGACACCTCTTTGCAGTCTACAACTTTCTCTTGAGGGGAAGAGGCAGGGCAGGTACTGATCTCTTCTCGGTGTTAACCAGTAACAGGACCCAAGAGAATGCTCTGAAGTTGTGTCAGGGGAGGTTTAGGTTGGATTAGAAGAAGGTTCTTCACTAGTAGTTGGGCACTGGAACAGGCTCCTCAGGGAAGTAGTCACAGCACCAAGTCTGACAGTGTTCAAGAAGAATTTGGACGATACTGTCAGGCACATGGTGTGACTCTTGGGGATGTCCTGTGCAGGGTTAAGAGTTGGACTCGATAATGCTTGTGGGTCCTTTCCAACTCAGCATATTCTGTGACTATGTGATTCTGCAGATGTTTTCTGTTTAATACCGTAAAGCTGCCTTCTCATCTCTCCTTACTGCACAGAGGTGTTCAGAAAAAAAAAGGATTTTGTATGCAAATAAACAGGATGACACTAAAACTACCTGACTCATAACACTAAATTTTTCTCTCTATAAATAGCCTAGAAAAGGCCCAGTTATTAGTTAAGTCCACAGATCAAAGGGTAAGTAACGTTCCAGACACTGCCCCTGAGTGTTGAAATTTTCCATGCCTAAGGGCTGATTCAAGTTCAATATTTCTGCAGAAAGTTCCACAATTTCCATTGTTTCCAAAGGAAAATACATTGCCTTTGACCAAGTTAAAAAACAAACAAACAAACAAACAAACAAACAAACCAAACAAAAAACCAACATCCTTTTCTCTGAGTAGTCTAGAATCTCTGTTTTGGTATAGTATCTGTTGTGAATTTTGTTCAATACTGTGCTTGTTGTACATCTGAAGAGGAATTTTTGACCTGATAAAACGGGTTTGAGAATAAGGAAGGGAAAAATTATAATCCATGTAAAAGGAAACTGAGAGCCAGAGGGTTGAGGGAAATCTTGGATTTCTTAGGTTTCTAAATTGGTGCTCAAAGGTCTGATTTGCAGATACACTAATACTTCATAGCTGCATTGAGAAAGGTTGGGATCTGGTTTTGACCATAGTGGATACTATAGAGAGCTAAGTACTCTACTTGGTGGGGGGGATGGGGACGGGGACAGGGGGAAACTAAACCACACTAAACCAAACAAAAAACCCAAACAAACAAAAACCAACCAACCAGCCAAAAACCCAAAAAAAACCTCCACCAAAACCAACCAACCAACTAAATATTTCTGAAGTCCATGGATACCTCAGCAATGACTGAAGTAGCAAAGATGATGAAAGCATTAATATTATTGTATTCACAGAAGGATTTGAGGAACTTGATTTGAAGATTTGGCTGAAGCAGGATTCCTATGGGCGAAGGGGAAAGTTCATATATATAAAACCCATAGTGCAATCCTAATTCTGTAATTTTCTAGCTTTTAAGTTCTAGGCTTCATAGCCTTGAATATATTCTCTTCTGTTGTTGGGTTTTGTCTGCAATATATATAGAAAAAGACAGAATGCACATTATTTAACTAAAAGCAGGCTTTGTTTTCCCTCCCCTTTGTCTCTGGAGGGATGTCCCTAATGCTTATATAAAGCTAATAAAAAAAGAGAAAACTTGGATCCTTTATTATTCACAGCAGAAAACACAATCATGTATTTATATAGCACAAGATATAAATTATTTACCTGATGGACCACAGTGGTCACTGAAGAACAATGTTACCTATCTTACTAATATACTTTGAACACATACATGGGGGAAAAAATAATAAAAAATCACACAAAATCTTAATCCAATGCATGCAATTTAACCATACTTCAAAATAAGCATATAGAAACCTTTGATTTTCCTTTAAAAACCCAAACTAATTAGGTTTTCTTAGATACAGCACAACATTCCAAATACTCACTGACACTGAGGTTTGAAATTTACTTGAAATCTTTCTAGGATATTTTTTCCCCATTAAATACCTTCAGCACAAATATTTCTATTCTAAAGGGGTGGCTTTTTTACTTTTATCATTTCCCTGATGCATAATAAGTGCACTATGTTATCAATTTCCACCAGTTCCAATATTGTCATAGGAAGAAAATGTATGATTAAATTTAACAAAGTTTTAAATCTAATTCAGATATTAACTGCTCAGTTTTCTTGTGGGGGTTTTGCGATAGGAAAACTTTCTTTCCCAAAAGGGTTGTCAGGCATTGGATCAGGCTGCTCAGGGAAGTGGTTGAGTCAACATCTGTGGTGGTATTTATAAAACATGTAGTTGTTGCACTTGGGACACGGTTTAGTGGTGGACTTGGCAATGCTGGGTTAAATGTTGGACTTGATGATCTTTTCCAATCTTATGGATTAAAGATATTAAATACGCCTTGGATACCACTGGCTAAAAGTGAACAATTAATCTTACTAATTATTTATGGTTTATTGGTAACACAAAGTAGGTTTTGAAAACTTAGACTATTAAAGCAATACTTGTTAATTCAATAACTGTGTAATACTTAAAAAACCCCTGCCCATACTTGAAGAGAAATTTCTGGTTTGTGTAAATATTTTTAAGTGTATGAACAAGAAAGCAACAAAATGAGAAGGTATAGTCAATTAGGGACTGCTAGGAAAAGTTCTGGAGTCTGGTTTTCTCTTATCTGTATTGTTTTTACAGTGTTACTCCTAGAAGCTTAACAGAACTCTGAAATGTATTTTCAAATAAATAAAATTAATTATCAAGGGAGTAAGAAGTAAATATAGGTAACAGGGGCAATTATAACTTAGGAGAAACAACAAAAAAAAAAAAAGAAGAAATTCACAGATAATGCCAAGACTCAGAGGCTGAAGTATTTGATTTCTTTTACTAAGTTTCATGTTTGTAATAAATCCTAAAAGATATTGAATTGTTGACACAAACAATTTTAAGAATTTTAAGGAATTAATAGATCTACCAAATGACTGAATTGGAAAAGGTAGGAAAATTAAAATAAAATATATAATATATATATTAGAAAAACTAGTAGTTATCATAAAATGAAGCCAGGATCAACCTTTTGTTAAAATTTTCTTGAATTACAGCAGATAAAAATGGCCTGATTCAGAGGACATGTTCAGTAAGATCTGAAAATTCAGGTACTCCCCAGATAGTCTCTCCAAAATTGTTGCAAACCAAAGTCTTCATTCACTTCTGAAAAATCTTGTTTGAAAACATTATATATTAAAAAAAAACCCAACAAACAAACAAAAAGTGTGCAAGGAGAAAAATCCTGAAAATGGCAACTCCACTAAAATGAAATAACATCTAAATAAAAGATAAAGAATTTATGGCTGCTGAAACACCTTGATGTTGTTACCTGATGAGGTATGCACCCTACTGGGACTGCTTCATTCCTTCAGCTGCTACTTACTAGCTGACTTATCACAGGTAATTCAGTTCAATCCTCTCCATTTCAGCTCCACCATCAGTAAGTGAGGACTGGTACTTCACCTGTTTTATAGAGTCCTCTCACTTCTAATGGCAGAATTCTCAGCTGGTAGCTCAGCTCTGTGACAAATATGAAATTTTTGGCATACAAAAATGATTACGCTTTTAATGGAATTACAAAATATAATTAATCCTCAAGCTTGGTATTATGTGATAAAAGTAATCAAAATGTGTGACAAATTATCTGGTTTATTGTGTGTTATAACATAATTATGTATTCCTAAACTATGCTTCAAAACTCAAGGATGGTTTTCTTACCATTGAAAAGATATACCTCTAGTGGGAATTTTTGTTTGTTGTTTTGATCCAAGCCAAGAAAACATATTCTACTAGGAAAAGCCATGAGGATACCTTGAACATGTGGAAGACTTTGAATTGTGAGCAAAGATAAACTATAAATTGTGCGATGCTGTTTAAGAGTACACAAAAGTAACAATGAAACATGTTTTGATGACAGCATAGCCTAATTGGGCAAAAATTAATAATTGCTTTGGTGATTATTTGGATATGCAATCCCCTGGTTTGAATCACGTTAAGTTCTTTACGAAACATTGGTAGTGCAAAGTTAAAGAAAAATAATCTCAGGACAGTCATTAATTTATGACTCCTCTACTGAATAGTGTTTATTCTGTCATTAAGGAAAGAAATTCAGAAAGACATGCATCGCAAATACTGGCTATCCCACTTACAAAGTCTTATCCATTTTCTTCTGTACACAGTTTCTTAAAAGTTTCTTAACTTCTAGACCAAGTGACAAATGAAGCATACAATCTATATCACTAATGCATGTAACTCATGCCCATTCTAACTGGAGGTGACTAAATCCACGCAAGAAAAGAATCCATTGAGTGATACTGAATACCAGCACTCACTGTCACTCTGGAGGTCCCTAACTGTGAGTTTCTGAGGGCTAGAAGGTTCTTCTGGGGAAATGTCATTATGTTGTTCATAAACTCTTCTTTGTGTATCAGCTTTTGATATCTATTTACATATGATATTGACCACATCTCTGACATCAAAATAAATAGTTCTCATATTTGAGCAGTAGATGGTTAGACAGCTGCCTGCTTGTTTTAGAGAACGAGTGCAAGTAGCCTTAAGACATGGAGTACATTCAGAATAGTGAAATGAAGAAACTGAATTAGGCAACATGTCAAAGAACAACAGATTTATTGAGGCTCATCGAGATTAGGTAGAGGTTAAATCATCATCATCACAGCTAGGTTTCGTGAACGAAGATTTGGGAAGGGCTCTACCCACGTTTGTTACAGGCACACTGGTGGCTAAAAAGGTCAATACGAGATAGGCGCATCCAGTTGCAAAAGGCACAGCAGAAAGACTCCTTAGCTGGTAAATTCTGCGACACAATTCTTTCTGCGTTGTCTTTTCTCCTCAAGAGTGATCCTGGGAAGGGGGCGGCCCTGCCAAGGGACCAGGGGCGTCCCTGTGCCATGTGGAGGTTTTGACGGGCGGGCAGGTTAAAGTCAAGTCCACTGATTACAGCTTACCCACTAATCCTTTCTTATTGTAGAAGGCAGTATGTCTGTTCAGGCAAAATTTAACCATCATAAATCCTTGCTAGTGTCTCACAGTCATCCTCTAGTCCTTCATATAAGGATTGTCGCCATAATCTTCCAAGAGCATGAGATAACATTGACCAGCCTTAGTTCCCTAGGTCTTCTTTCCTGGCCATCCTCAAGATGAGTGAGTTGTTTGTTTTTTCTAGTCATCAGGACCCTCTCTCGACCATCACAATATTTAAAACATTAAAAAAGAGCAGCCATGAAATGCGGGTGATAAAACACTGAAACAGGTTGCTCAGAGAGGTGACAGATGTCCCATCCCTGATAGCAACAATATCCTTCAGCTCCCTTAGATGTATTTAGCAGATGGCAGAGACCTGTGTAGGTGGAGCTTAAGTTGTCCATGATCCTTTCCCCTTCAGAATAATACAGCATGATACCATGTCCATCACATACCTGATCAAGCTGAAGTTCACACTTCAGTGTGAAAGTGAGTGTGTTTAGTTTTCAAGTTTAAAAGTTCTAAAGTTCAGAGCCTTTAGTTATGTACTCACTTTCTTCCCTTTCCTCAGGATCTAAAACTCCAGCATGTCATGGTCAGTAAAACCAGCACTGCCTCTGACCTTCTCAGTCCTTATTGTGACCTACAGCTCCATCAGAAAACATATTCTAATCAGCCCATTCAACGCCTGAGTAAAAACTAGTATACACTCCAGAAATTTAGATTTCTAGCATTCCAATATATTGCTTTCCAGAAGATGGAGTTTCTAATATCTCCTGTGAGAGCAAAGGACTGCAATCATAAAACTTTTTCCAATTGTTTAAAGAAGAGTTCATTTGCCTCCTCCTCTTGATCAGGTGGTCAATATCAGACACCCACCATAGCATCTGTTGGTCTTCCCTTTTAACATGACACAGAAGATACATGTGTCTGACCTGCTTCTTTTTGCAAGTACATGACTTTGCCCTTTGTCTTCTTTGCCTGTCATTCAAAAGAGACTCTATACACCTGTCACATCACTCCAGTTGTGTAAACTGTATGCACTTAAGCAAAGGCATGTCAAGTGGGCTTTTCCTCACCTCCTTTTCTTCAGAAGAATATAGGAAACTACCAAGTTATGCCTTTCAATGCCTAATTTCTGCCCTTTTCTTCTCACTTAAGCTTTTATGTCTGTCTTCCAGCAAAGCTAATTTAAGATCTCCTCAGTAAATTAAAAAGTCTGTTGGCAAAGTTTTTCTTTTCACATTTCATTGGTGGATTCTGCCTCTTCCCAGAAACTCACATTTTTTTGAGAGAATTCCAGTCAAGAAGCCAAACAGACTTTCTGGCAACACCAGCCAGGAAGGGCAAAGCAGATCTGTACCTGGTTTTCTATGCCCTTCACCTATCCCCAAAAATCCTCTAGTCACTCTTGAACTTGCCAAGGTCTTCATGGTAGTATTGTGGTGTTGATATGGGAAACAACCAAAAAAAAAAGGCAGCAGTCTGGGCGCCAGACTCAATGCTGAATCAGGTGTACCTTTCATCTGACCAAGTGTAATCAGTCTGTTATTCTTGCCATACAACACTGAAGAAATGTTTGTATGGATTTCCACAAGCAGGTGTTACAATGGCAGCTCCAGCTAGCATTGTGGAGCCACATTGACAGATGTTGGGAACAACATATCAAGCTCCATGGGGAGAGAGGTGATGTGTTCATGTGTAGGCTCTGAGAAAAGACAAGATGGCTTCAATACCTTCATTGGTAGTCCCACCAGCACGTGGCTCTAGTCTGGGGACATGGTGACAGAATAAAGAATGAATGATTGTGTTTCCTGACAAGGGCATTCTTAATTTTATATTAATGCTCCATCAACACTTTAAAATACATTATATTGTTTGTCATTCAGACAAGTATGCACTATAAGACAATGGACTACTTCCTGTCTGTCCTTACAGAAAGATTATGTTTCCCTACTCCCACTGTGCAAAAAAAGTCTTTCATTACTTGCCCTGTCCCCTCACTAATTCCTTAGGTAATTTCACATGATGCTTTTCTTTAATGTAAAAGTGATTATATCAATTTTGTGCTGATTGCATCAAATAAACAATTTTCCAGGAGTTAAATACATTTGATAAGAACAACTGCTAGCCTTCTGCCTTGATCTAGTATTTAAGGATAATCCTTTTACCTGAATCCAATGTAATGGCCGGTTCCATTATTCAAGTTAGTTTGAAATTCACATTCCTATTTTTTTCTGAATTTCCTCCAAAGAATATTCTTTATCCTGAGTAAATAGGGAATAGAATCATAGCTAACCTTTGCCTTGCAGCACTGTAACTTACTTTATTTATTTCTTTTTATCTCAGTTATACTAACACTCAGCAAAAGCTAAGCAAATCCTGATTTCTCAGTTAATGTGTTTTACTTTAAAATGGGAATTATTAATCATTTAGTTTTCAATCCCACAAGGCTGAGGATGAACATCTGCTGATAACCATCACTGAGCCACTCATCTGCTGCTGATTGTGTTGCTATCACACTCAGAGCCTGATAAACTGCAGCAGATTATTTAGATCCTAAACTCTTTGCAGTGGGGATTATGTCTGCTTTCTCCCATGCCACATCTATTACAGCAGAGAGCTGACTGGTAGCATTTAGCAAATGCTGAGAAATTAACCACTACAGAGCTTTTCAACAGCTGGCTATAAGTGATGCTGATCCATAAAGATCATCCCTGTCTGGCCACAGGAGAATAACTGGTGTTACCTGTCCCCTGGGAAGTGTGCAGTGCAAAGTGTCCTTTCCAGTACCTCCAGCAACTCCCCCATAAACTACTAACTACCCCACAAACTACTAACCATTTAGTTGTTTTCCTTCTTCTCACAAAGTTACTATCAGCTACCAACACTTGCTGTCATGAAAAGGAACAAAAACAGGTAAACAAATCCAAAACCCAGCAACCAAATCAATCTCCGTTTCTTCCCGTAGGCAGTCTTAACCTTTTCAGGCACTGGAAAACATCATCCAAATTGTATAAATTTCCTTGTCCTCTTTCCCATGCCCTGTTGTCATCTTGCTACACCTCAACCCCTTCTGTCACCACTCATTTCACCCACAACACATTTGCCTGGAAACCTGGGATGTGGGATTTAGCCTGCCTATACACATGCAGCAGGACAAGCTGGGAGCTCCCAAGATTATGCTCAGCAGTTTATAGCCCCACTGTCCTAATTCAAAAGGTTATCTCGAGGGAAACAGCTCTGTGCCAATATGACCATAAAGCAAAGGCAGATTGAGTCTGCCTGTTCCCATCTGTGCACATATGTCCTGAGAGAGTCCTTGCCTGCGTCAACCTCTCTTCTGGGAAAAACGGTAACAAGGCTGTGCAAGATCCCAGATTTTTATCCATGGAAAGGCTCATGACAGTAAAAGCTGTATCCATTCATGCTATTAATGAAACAAAGGTAATTCAATATTTCCAAGAAAAAAAAAGAAAAAAGTGCCAGTAAAAATTTGATTAATCACTCAGAAGCCTGATTTTCAATTTAACTTCTGTGCTTAAAGCATAACATTTTTAACACAAGAGAACACCTCCAAACAAAATTAATTCTGGAAAAAACTCAAACAAACAAACAAACAAAAATCAACAAAAACTCAAAAAAAAATTTAATTTTTTCCATTTGGAGAACATTTTCTGGTTTTTAATCTCTGAATTTTACCTGGATGGACAAGTTACTGGGAAAATATTTGGTTTTGATCAAAAGGTAATTTTCTGATGAAATAAATATTCTGTTGGAAATTCTCTACTGAAATCCTTAAAATGGCTGCCCCATTCATCAGCTGTATTCACCAGATCATGCCAGACATACTGGGTTTGATCTCTGTTAGTGTAAGTTGATTCAGTTCTAATGGCTTCTGATGTGTTTGTGATGCTTTCTGTACAGCCTACTTCTGAGCTTGCACACTGAATTTCATCCTGTGATTAACAGAGCTCTACTACCACAGGGAATAAAAACTCATCCTCAATGTTTACTATAGGCAATGAAAAGAAAAGCAAATTTCCATTAGACGATTTTGTCTGGGCTTAATCACCCTGTAAAGGAGCTAGTACCCTCCTCTGAATGTAGACAGAAGATGGGGTGACCCTGCTTGGACAGGTAAAAGACTGAAGCTGCTTACAGTCCTCTTTGTACATGGTGAATAAATATCTCCATGCCAGCCTCTGGAGACCTTTGTTTTTCAGCCTTTGCAGCATCAAGTATGACGGTGACAAAAAAGAAGACAAAGAAAAATTATGAGGCTGAGTAATACTTCCCTAGGACAGAGCTATCTCTTATGAACAGGTGCATTTTTAACAAGAGGATGGGGAATAGAATTCTATTAGGCAGAGTTTCTGTGGCATTTGTGCTGTAAGTTATGTTACATAGCCATGGCTTTGCAAGTCCTTTTTTCATCCACAGTGTGGATTTGACTGTACTTGGCTTTTCTTATTAGGCAAATTCTATGGTTTTGAAATTTATTTATTAAAAGTCCGAAGTAGGAGGTCGGTACGTGCATATACAAATGGAAAGATAAAGGATCTTCCCCAAAGAGGTTTTTAGGCCTATTCTGAACAGGCATAGTTCAATTCATCCTGTATCCAAAGTCTGCTTCAAAGCATTCCATCAATTTAAATCCCCTAGGTGTGGAATTAATAAGGATTAGATAAATTTAATAAACTATATAATCTTCAGAAAGTGATAACATTGTTTAGCTTTCTCTCTTTATAGCAATAATCTCTTTATCCATATTAATAGAAAATGCCAAAGTTTCTATTACCATATATCTCAGTCTGAAGCCATTACAAAGGCAAAAAATCCCCTGAAAAGAATAACAGAGAAAGGACTTTATGACTAGACCAGTGGGTTACAATTCACTCTAAGTAAAATCTACACCATTTATATACCAAAGTTTTTCAAGCAGTGTTTAAATATTACATAGACTTGTGCTAACTTTCTGCATGGGGAGAAAGGGAAAAATTCACTCTCACGGAATATTTGAGGACAGTGACATAGGAACCCTGAGGATTAAGAACCTTCATAGTTTTCCAAAGATATCATATCTTTATTAGTTTTCACTTCAGCCCCAGGGAAGCATTTGACAGTATTCCCAATCAGCAAAGTCCAAAATTAACTTGCTTCAATCAACAGAACTACAAAAAACTTAAAAAGTTCATTAAGAACACAACTAAAGACCTCATCTGAAGAGATTCTCAAGAACTGGAACAGAAAGTTAATTCTGTTGAAGTCTGAAGAAAGCTAGCTACTGAACCTAAAATACATGGGGGGGGGGGGTCCAAGAACATTGTTTATTTAATCAAGACAAACAAAAGCATCTATGTGTACATAATGTTATGCATAATTGTTATTAATACAGTCAGCATTCACCAAAAATATTGGCCTAGTTATGAACCTTCCTATTTTCTTCCATTTCACCATTAACTCAAATCTCCCATCAAATAATTAATTACCATGAAAAGAGTGAGGATAATTAGGATGATCATCTAGAGGTCAAGCAATTCAATGAGATTTATTAAAGGCTAAGAGCAGAGTTCTAATCAAAGGATTGTAATTTCAAATCAAACATTTAGAAGATAATTTTCTTGACTTGAATTTGCAAACATTTAGGTAAGTATGTTAATAAACTTTACTTATGCAAATAACACCATTGAGCGCAATAAAACTAGTCAGAGGTGAAATGATAACAGTTGTAAGTGTAGGGAAGGTGCAGAAATTGAGCAGCAGAGATTTAAACCACAAGGGAGTTCCTTGAGATCTGCCAAAGTCATTGGAGGGCAGTGGAACAGTGGTATATATGTGTCTAATGAGGCACTGAGTGCAAATGCATATGTGTGTAATCCTATAGTGTCAGCTACTCAGATGCTGTCTCTAGGTTTCCTATTCTTCTGTTTACATGGAAAACAAAACTTTTTGCAGGGGCAAACTTGTCCTCTCCTTCTACCTCTTCCACATGCAACCTACACATTTCAAAATAACTGCAAACACCTTTTCCTCTGTTGTTGTTTTAAGGATCATCAGTGGAAGCTAAAGTAGATGTCAAGAAACATGCCATTTCAAGGGCAGGGGCCACACACACTTCAGTTTGTTGTCTTCTTTTGTAATGCTGTTTTGTAAACCAAACTTGGGCAACAGCGTGACCAACAGGAATTCTGCAGTCAGGTAAAGTCCCTTTGCTCATACAGGTAGAACAAGTTGTCACTCTTCCTTTCTAAGCTACATTACCACTGTGCTGCAATCAGGAAAAGAAACCTAGTGTAGACAGTAAGGTGAAGAAAAGCATTAAATAAGAAAGAAGATTCCATTTTATACTTGCTTCTTTCCAAACTGTGGTGGCCTCTTATCTGTCTGTGTTTCACTTAGCAAAATACGCAGAATTCTTTGTTTTCCTTTATTAATCACTGCAGAAAAGTGTTAACACAGCTCATATCCATGTTTTCTTTCCTGATTCGAACATCTATGGTTGAAAGCTCCACCTTCTGGCCAGCGAATCTGGGCAGCAAGCAGCTGCAGTTTTTATAGCTATACACCGAAACTCTTCATGCAGCTTTACCTAATGTATACTACAGAAAGTCACACATTTCTGTTAATGCATGCTCAATGCATGCTCTTGTGATATAGAAATTATTATGAAATAGGTTAGTCCAAAAAGATAAAGATCTGGTTTTTTGTTATGCCACTGTAATAGTAAATTTATATTTTAAAGACATGAGAAATCCGGAGTGAAGCCTCTCACTGAAATACCTTGCAAAACAACCATCTTTCCAGTTTGCTTCTAGATATTTGACAGAAATGGTCCTTCCCACAGTGCAGGAATGTGTCTACTTATCTTTATGTAGATATAATAGAAATTATTAAGATTATTTTCATGTCTAGAGCACACATATGTGAATGAAACGGGTAGCAGATGTTACATTTGCAGCATCTGCATTTACAGTAACTGTGTATTCTGCCACATTCCCTATAGCTTTTATACAATCTGAAAAAAGAGATGAACAATTTAAGACCTGTCACAGTATTATTATGAAAGGTAAAATAAGGAGTTATTTAGCAGAAACACATGGTGGAGATTAAGGAAATCATTCTGCACCACTCTATGACTCATTCAGCTTCTTCCAATTCTTCTCCTGTTATTGTGGTTTTTGTGTTTGATCTCTCTGTGGACCCAATCAAATTCTCTCACATTTTTGCTAAAAGATGGATCACACCTCTTCATTCATTTCCTAAGGACAAAAAAAAAAGGCAAAAACAAACAACTTCTAACTTCAACTTAACAAGTATATCCTTTTAATTTCTTATTTATGCAGATATTAGGAACATACTTTTTTAATAGTATTATATTGATTAGCTGAAAAAAGCTGATTATCTATTCCCTCAAAGATCACTATCCTTATTTATCTCATATCTGTCTCACAAAAATTAATAATATATACATATATAGAGAGACATCCTAGGTTTCCAAGATGTTTTGTAATCGTTCTATAAAGAATAGTATTACTGTGTCAAGAAGCCTGCATGTCAGACACTTGGATCAATACTCTGGCCATTGGACTCCACATCAAAAATTCTCAGTGGCTTTAATTGGGTCAGACTTCTATCCGCGTGTTTCAAAGTGCACAAGCTGACATTGCATGCAGAATTACAACAGAAACTGGAGGGTTTTTTTTATTTTTGTAGGCTGTAAGGATTTGGGGAGTTTCGTGCAGCACTTCCCACTTTATACTCCAACCTGCTCATTTTCTAAAGGCGAGAATAGAATGATAAAAATCCAACCAGCAATGGGAGAGCATTAACAAGGAAATAAACAGGAGGTGCACCCTGAGAAATAATTCTTTGCAGCCACCTCTGTTAAATCAAGGCAGGACTTTCAGGGAGTTGTATAGTTACACCTCCCTGCCATTAAGCACCTCAGGGCTTGTTAATATTTTCTTGTTTGCAGCCCCATTGTCCATTTTATGTCCACCTGGTGATATTTAAAGTAACACTACATTATTTCCACAACAGACAAAGACCAATAAATGAGAAGTACATATTATCTGACAGACCTAAGGGGTAATGCAGGTGAGTATGCTAAATACTGAAGGGTGAAGGCCATTCTGCTTAATTAAAGAGGACCAGAAGAGGACTGGTATAGTGAGGGAGACCCGGATCAGGATGAATTGTAATTCACTGGAAATGTTTGATGCTCCCCCTCGGATATATCTCATTTGTGTCAGGAGAGGAGGATGAGGGCTCCAGCCTGGTGGTACAAGCTCTGAGTGACCCAGGCACAGCTCACCATTACAAGAGGTTACAACTCCAGACCTATAACTGTTCAATTATGTAGCTCAGACTCAGACATGCATTTCCTTCAAATTCGCTCCTCCAAGCTCAACAATGTACTGTCAAGTGTATACATTGGATGGTCCGTAATTTCTTCCACTTTCCCCACAATTTAATATCCCCTTTGCTTTCTGAAGTACTGCACTTCTCTGCTATAATGCCAATGTTAAAGTATTGAAAATGCTAAACAAAAACAACTCATTCAGTCAGTGATATCTATCCCAGTGATTTCTTATGAGAAACAGGAAGTACTCATCTAAGAGAAATACCGAGCTTTCCTATAAAAGTATGTTATAGAACTGGACCCTAGAGAATTATTGTGCAATATATCTTCTCTAAAGGGGTGATTAATTCATAGTAATTTACCTTGAGTTCTTTGAGAATATCTTTCACAATGGTGTGATAAAAGCTTGACTTTATGTTATTTTTTGGCTGATTTTTTTTTCACTTGGTGCCTGGTTTTGGTTTATGTTATAATTTTTGTCCTTTTGTTACTAAGACAAAGAAATCTGTATCTGTGATGAGGTGTTTGACTATGTGTTTTGTTCTTCCAGAACTTAATGTGAGATACATGCTTGGCACAACACTGCCAAACTCTGTGCCTGTGTCTACTCCTTTCCAGGCACCAGCAAAACTCACTTTTGCTTCCTCCAGCAAAGCAATTTTTATAAGTCAAATGATTTCTAATTTTCACAAAAGGAATTTATAAAACCCAGCACAGCTCAGTTTTTGCTACAGCTGCCTCCTCCTTATTTATTTATATGGCAATACAGTACAGCAGAGCAGGAATGGGAAAGCTGTGCTGACAGAAAATGAAGATAGCATAAACAATACAAATTACAGCAGTAAAAGCAAAGTCGGATATAAACCACTACAAGTGGAATCAAGAAGGGAGAAAACTATATGAAATATCAGGTTGTTGAGAGCAAGTTAAGCAGCACAGTTGGAGCTGGGAAGTGGAAGCTACGGACATAACTGAGAGTCTGTTGCCTTTTCCTACTTTGTTACCCGCCTTTAATGTTTAGATTATGGTTTCTTTGGGATCAGAAAAGCATTTAGTTATTCATTTAAGCTGCATTTAACCCATCAAGGCCCTGACTTCACAGGATTATTCTAAGCACTGCACCAACAAAATGAACAACTAAATTAAACACAAACAAACAGAAACCCTCAAAAAATAATTCACACCCCTGTTCATTGCTCTTCCTCAGAAAATGAGAGATCAAATATTTGCGAGTGACACATCTGACTGGATAGCACTTACACATGGTAGGAAACACCAAAAACCAAACACAGCATTTCTTTTCTATTTCTTCCTTTTTTTCTTTTTTTAACAGTATGGTCAAGTTCTCTTTGCTTAAAACTAAATATGTTTTAGTCATTTAAAGTATCAGATATTCTGATTCTTTAGGCAATAGACAAGCTTTCCCAAAAATGAATATTTTGAATGTCCTGTAATGCACTTGAGTAACCTCATCTGCAGATGTGCTGAGAAATTGTCCCCTTTCTGTGTGTCCACCCAATGTATCACTTTAGAATTGCTGCAACCAGAGACTCAGCTGCTTGATGAAATTCTTGACCAAGGAGCATATGAAATCATTACTGCAATAGTAAACAGAAATGGACATTCAGTTACTCCGTGTTTTCAAAGACATTCACACATCTTTACTGCCCAGAAGATGCTCTTCCAAACTGAGGTGGCTTTTAACAGAGGTCACCTTGAGATGTGGCAACTCTGGAAATTAAGATAAAAGCCAAGAGTATTTTCACTTTGATGGGAAAATGGGTTTCAAATACACACTAAAAGCAAGGTCAGACCACAGCCATTTACCTGTCACATACTCATCTCTAGACAGTATGAATAAGCATCTCAAGTGTCTTGCTCAGTCTAACACTTCTTCATGTGTTAAAGGTCAGGATACAAAGACACTTACCCAGTACCTTTTGCAGTCACTAAGTTTTAGTCAAAGCAACAAAGAACAAAACTCTTGGAGCTCAATGTGTTTTGTCATTTTTTATCATATCTAACTGGAAGCAATCCCAGCTGTATTCCTCCTTCTCACCTGATACCAGCTGATACCAACTCTTTCACATTAGTGGAGCACTGGCTATTTACAGATGTATTCCTCCTTAAAGAAATATCAGAGGATGAGATCCTAATGCTTGTGATCATAGCTAATAGACTTAATTAACTGATCATGCTCTCCAGATTACTTTGCATTAATAACTATAATGGATTGTGTCCAATCCCTGAGCAAACACTCTTTAACTTAAAGAAAAAGAGAAGAAGTCAGAATCCCAGCTCTTATAAATACTAGTCTTTTGGAAAAAACACACTAGGATAAGGGGCTACTGTTTTAGAATAACTCTTTAGTACAACTGTCATAGCAAATAAAGCCACTGCATATTGAACAAAATAATATTGTTTACTATCAACATGCTTATTACTGATATCTTAAATCATCAGAACAATTATTTTGATGTAATCTCTCTCTAATTTGGGACTGAATCTCTGTCAGAAAGGGAAAAACAATTATTTTTTCTCTGCTTTAGCTCCACAGCCAGGAGTTGTTCAAGCATTAGAAATGCCTTTGACAGGGGACTAGTAGCGTCAGTTCATATTTGTGTCTCAAAACTTTAGGGAAATGGCTACTTAGCCAAACAGGTGTTGAGAGGGAACAGAGAGGATGAGTTCAGAGAAGGAAAGAAAAAAAGAAAAAGCAGATGATGACCAAGAGAAATCAGGACCAGTTTTGTGTGTATATCTGTCAAGAATTAAAAACAAAACCAAACATAAAACACTGAAGAAACAGACCAATATAAAAAGCCCTTCCTCTTTACTAGGACCAGGAACTGTAAAGCTTTAGCATACAGCACTGTAACAACCAACCATGTCCTGGGTCATCAGGCAAAGCATCGCCAGCCAGTTGAGGGAGGTGATTGTCTCACTCTCCTCTGCGCTGGGGCAGCTTCACCTTGAATATTGTGTGCAGTTTTGGTCACCACAGTATAAGAAAGATACTAAGCTATTAGAGAGCATCCAAAGGAGGGCAACAAAGATGGTGAAGGGCCTTGAGAGGAAGCTTTATCAGGAGCAGCTGAGGTCACTCGCTCTGTTCGGCCTGGAGAAGAGGAGACTGAGGGGGAACCTCTTTGCAATCTACAACTTCCTTGTGAGGGGAAGAGGAGGGTCAGGCACTAATCTCCTCTCTGTGGTGACCAGTGACAGGACCCGAGGGAATGGCCTGAAGTTGTGTCAGGGGAGATATTAGGTTGGAAATCCCACCAGAGGGTGGGTGGGCACTGGAACAGGCTCCCCAGGGAAGTGGTCACAGTACCAAGCCTGACAGAGTTCGAGAAGCATTTGGATGATACCTTCAGGCACATGGTGTGACTCTTGAGGATGGTTCTGTGCAGGCTAAGAGTTAGACTCAATGATCCTTGTGGGTCCCTTCCAACTCAGTATGTTCTGTGATTCTGTGATTTGGTGATTCTGTCAACCATACTTCCTCACTACTTATTTGCTCCCACTCTGAGCTAATCAGACATCAATCAGAGCTCAGTTATACAAAAAGTCAAGGGAGGTAAAACAAGAGGAGCTTATGTGTTCAAAAGAAATGAAGGAAACAATAGTTTGTACCTACTTTTTTCATTTATTTTCCTTGGCTTAACTTAGGCTTCTTATTACTGGTAATTAAATTTGGCTCTCCTGAGTATATTGAAAGACAGAGGAGAGGCTATGCCTGTAGCACTCAGGCAGTAGCTACCTGCACTGCAGGAACAGAGGACCCTGTGTGAGCTTACTCTCTCTTTCACAGAATCACAGAATGGTTTGGATTGGAGGGATCTTCAAAGATCATCTACGTACAACGCATGGCCAGAGACACATTTCACTAGACTTGGTTGCTCAGAGCCCCATCCAACTTGGCCTTTACCAGTTGCAGGGATGGGGCATCTGCAACTTCTCTAGAAAACCTGTTCCAGTGTCTCACCACTCTCATCGTAAGTCATTAGAGAGACGACTTTTAATGAGAAGAATATATTTCTCTGTCAATACCTTAAAAAAAAGTATTTAACATAAGTATTCAGATCACAAAATAGTGAAAAGGTTGATTGTTCTTTCATTCAGGTCTTAACACTGAGTAGATGACTATCAAGATGCTGAATACCTTTCACTCTGAATGACATCAATGTAAATCTGATAAGTAAAATTCCAATAGTACATAGACAAACAAGAACAAGTGAGTCTAAGTGTGTTAAAATCTTCATCTACTGCTTCGATAATCTACCTGGTAGCAAATAAATAATTCCAGATTTGTGGTGTTATAAGTAAAAATATACATGTTGGCACATCAGCTACAAATGAAAAGCAGCAACCAATCTTTTATAAAGAAAGAAGTATTATTTTGTCAAATCAAGCAAGATCTCATTAATAAAATAAGGATTGTGCTCAAAAGACTCTTTGTCATTAAACTGTAAGCCAGTGAGAGAGATCACACTGAGGAAAGCACTGATAAAAATAACTTTAGAAGATGAGTCTTTGCTGCCAGTCGAATCATGCATCAATTATACATTACATGTGAAAGACCTTGCTGGCTGCAACCTCCTCTTGTATTAGCCAAATCTTTCAACCAGGCAACGGGAGAATCCTTTAATTAAAGAATAATCTGGATCACACTGAGTCTTTTATTACCTCACAGTGAAGGTGGTGCCTCAGTACTGCTAAGATAAAAGGGATACAAAAGCAGGTCAACCTCCTTGTATGGAATTCCTTCATGCAATCTGATGGTCTGTCTTATGTATCAGTATGTTCTATTCCCTTTCAGATAAGATGCTGTAAAAGGGCTGTGCCTCCATAGACACAGCATAATACAAGCAACCAAAAAACCTAAGCCACTTTCCGAAAAATAGAGTACCACTTCGGGGAGTTGCAGGGCAGCATAGGCAAAAACCCATCACAGTCTATGTGGCAGAAAATAGAAAAAAATTTAGAGCATTAAAACAGATAAATTGCATACAGCATCTCTGCTGTAGATGAGGCAATATGTTGGCAGAAAGAAAAAAAAGAATAGTTCCAAAAGAGAGAACTTACATCAGTGGCTGTACTCATAACACATCAATTAATCTATCCATCAATATTTTATGGGTAGAACTGTCTTATTACTCAGTCAGGCTTTTTTCTTGATCTGCCTTTAGCTTATAAGAAATACCAGTTCACTTTTGCATTCCCACTACAGTGTTTCTACTTGTATTTAAAACAGACTGTGCCAGGTCAGGTCACTTCTAATAAATTAATTAGAGCAGAGGACTGAGATGCAGTTTCCCACATTCTAACAGGATGTCACATTTGGAGGGTTGCAGAATCAGTAACTTGTCATCTTTCCCCCTGGGTCAAGAAATATGCAATTTCTTCTTTACAAAACAGTACTGCTCCCAGATAGACTCTCAGGCTTCTCTTTCAGGATATGGCAGTCAAATTCATAGCCTGAATTTGATCTCCAGGGAATACAACAAAAGCCTCCCTCTACCTGAAAGACCTCAGGAGCATTCAGTAAGACTCAGTTCAAGAAGCTCAGCCTGAATGCTGTCACAACGTTTGTGTGTGGTACACACGGGTTTGTCGATGTGCACTGGTTCTATGAATTCCTTACATACTAAAGGAAGATCCAGACTACAATTTAGTTGCTTGCACTTAAGTGTCTTATTTCACTTCAGAGACATGAAGGCATCCCACCTGGCCTCCAGACACAAACAGAAATTTTGGAGACCTCCAAAAGTCCCGCTTCACATATGCCAACTGTCAGGAACTCAACTTTTTTAATTGCCATTAAACATTGCTACTGTAACAAGCTGTCCAAAGAAGCCACTGCCAGGAGATTGAAGGTAAGGCTGAGGGGAGGAGGTCATAGCCCACAAACTGATAGATTTGTGAGTCCCTAGGGAAGAAGTCTTGGGGGCTGTGATGCTTGTTTAGAAGTGTGATGTTTATCTAAAGGAGACTAGTGGCACTCTCTGGGTGTGTGATGTTTATCTCCTACGACCCAGCTGTGTCAAAAGGGGCCCTGTATGCACACACCCATCACTACCCTCTGGAAGGCCTCTTAGCAGGGGTGTCTTCAAAGCACCCCCTCCCCAAGCCTAAATGACTTTGCAAAAAAACCAGCAGCTCCAGCCTCTGCAAAAACATCATGGCTCTGCAAAAACAACCCCTCCCCACACACGTGGGAAGGCACCAGGAGAGTTTCTCAGGGTATTTAAACCCATCAAACTTTGTTTTGAGGGCTTCTCTCCCCCACCACTCCCACGTGGATCGAGACACCAGGGACAACAACCACCAAGTTCACCAGAGACCTTTTTGTGGTGACTATAACCTTTATTCTTTTCTCTCTTTCTTTGTCTCTTTTCTTTGGGTGCTCTTTCTCTTTCTTTCTCTGTTTTCCCTTACACATTTTCCTTGGTGATAACTTTATGTTTTTACATTCCTATATTACAACTAAAATGGCTGTTTTCCTTTGCAATACCTTTATGCTTTATATTGCCATGCTACTATAGATGGTGCATACCTACATACCTGTTTTCATTTGCAACAAAATTGTTCTAAAATAAATCATACATATATATATCTATCTGCAAATACTAGTGTTTTACTTTAATTCACTCCAAGGGATTTATTAATAAAACAAAAGTTACTCCTCCCAGGAAGGGCAGGTCATAACACCAGCTTCAGGGAGAGGCTCCAGAAACCTTTGGGAATCCTACCTGGGTCTGAGTGACTGTGTCTCTCATCATCCCAGTTAATGGAACAAAGAAAATTATTTACAAGTCTGTAAATCACAGAATCATAGAATGGTTAGATTGGAAGGGACCTTAAAAGATCATCTAGGTCCAACCCCCCTGCCATGGGCAGGGATGTCACTCACTAGATCAGGTTGCTCAGGGCCCCATTCCATCCGGGCTTGAACACTTCCAGGGCTGGCACAACCACAATTCTCTGGGAAACTAATCTGCAACTGTAAATCTGCTGTATCTACTGCAGTATTAGTCTAACAACAATGTGGATTCTACTGGCTATAGAGCAAGTGGCTCAACAGTGACTGTATGAGAAGTTTTGACACTTTCATATTAAACCCCCAATACGGAGGAACTGAATACCGAGAGCAGTATTTCATCAGTGGACATTCTCTGAAGTAGGTATTTTTCCTTTCTGGCGAACTGGTGTTTTGCTTCTCCAGTATTACCTAGTCTTCAATCACAAGTCAGCAAGCTGTCAGAACCTACAGTGCAATTCTGCTTTGGACCTTCACAGGACTCTCCTGGAAGTCTCTAAATAGCATGTTACACACAGGCTTCCAGCCTGAAAATATTTGTTCCATACCTCTGACTCATAGTCAGAAAAAGATCGAGATTCCTAACACTGAACTAAGATGCTACATCTTCATTTGTCTGCCAGGAATAATACCAAGATAAGCTCGAAGCCTAACATCAAGGTCAGTAAAAAAGTTTGAGGAGTAGAGGCACACAGTTTATACCAAAGCAGAGGAGTGCTACTCATATAGAAACTCTTCTTGTGCAACGACTTCTTGTCTGTGTCAGTCCAGCTTCTGATTCAAAGGCTGCCTATATATTCTTATTAACACTTCAAGGTAGTGAGACCAACCCTTATTCTGTTAGCCCAAACAATCTGGGATAAGTTGGAACACTTTTGTTGACATTGGGTTAATGTCCTGAAATCAATTTAATGACACAAAGAGTAAACTACTCTACCTTACAAGTAGGGGAACAAAACTGTAACCTTCAAGATCTTGAGGAATATGATCGTAGTGTTGCTGAATTATAAATCATGCCTGCAGAAAAAAAGGGGGGGACACACACCTACTTTTTTCTTTTTTTTCAGCAAAGAATTAATAACAAAACATTGCAAGTCTGTAATAAAATCCAGAAAACTGTTCCATTAAGATTGCAGGCTTCTCAAATGATCTTTGGTCTGCTAATGATTTAAATGCATTTTAAAATAAGGATTGCAATCCTAAATTGATACTGCAACAAAGTGTTGTATGGAACAGTCACAATAAGCATGATAATAAAATCATTAAACATCAGATGCTAAGGGTGTTAATTTGCAATTTTGTTATCTGCTTAAGGTGGGAAAGAAGAAAATATGAATAGACAAAGTAGGACATTTTAGGAACCATTGACAATCACATCATTCTGTCATTGAGTTGTATCTTATTTAATTTTATATTGTGTTTTTTGGTGCACTTGCTACCTGCTAAACTTCAGCTCTATTTAAAAACTTAACCCTTCTCTTCCACTTTATTCATAATAAAGACAATGAATTAAGTAGTCATGTGTTATTCAGTCGGGGAAGTGTGTGAATTCAGAGACTTGAAGTCCCTGTTCTACCTCTGTTGATGTTAGCTTTTAAAATGATTTAAAGTTGAATCGCTATTGAATTCAGCATATGAAGCAAAATTCTTATCAAAAGAAAGCAACCATGTCACAGAATGACCAGAGTAGTGAGTGAGTTTCATTATCTACAATGCATGTTACATTGGTCACACAACTTTACATCAATCATAAAAGATTGTAAAGCTCAGGACAAGCCAGGAATGTGGTTGCAACAAGTTCTTACAGATATAACAGGACACATCTACAGCCAGTTTGCCACTGATCAAGCCAATGAATTATTTACAGTTTTACCTACCAAGGTTGTTCCTAAATGTCTCTGTAAAGAAGAAAGAAAATATCTTTCCCATGTTCAGAAATGCTTCCATGCTGGAAAGTAAGCATGCAATCATCTCATCACAGCATTAAATTTCCATCTGCTGCTACTCTGACTCCATCTTATTAGAGACTTAGTATCTTCATTGAGACAGAAGGGATAATCTTTTCTGACAGATTACAGAAGAATTTTAACATAATTACATCTAATTTGAAAAATCTCAATTCTGAGGAATTGCAATGTCACTAATTGTTAGACCTTCTTTCAACAACTAAAGCTAACATCTTCTAAAGCATTTTGTAGCACTTCCCAAGTCCAGATTTTGTTATCTGCCAACACGATAGTGATCCAGTTTGAGGGACTCCCTAGATTTCTCTGTGTGAAACAATCCCAAGCTCAATTTTTCATGTAGTTGTTGAAGTATCTCAGTTCACTCCATTCCTGCCTTTCCTGTTAAACCCAATCAGGAAAAGAAGCTCAGAGAATACAGGCTGTACAACTGATGTTATGGATAGGAGCAATAATACAAAGAGGAGGATTTAACTTCTTTTTCTTGATGCTGTGCTGTATTCTAAATAGACTAATATTCGGATGGATATGATATGTCTTTCCTTCCAGAAGAGCATCTGCTCTGCTGCTTCTCACCTTATTCCTCTTTGAAATGGAAGAACTTGTACTCCTCTCAGCTGCATCTTGCTAGCATGATTTATACCTGTGAGGGCACTCTTTGCATTTTCTTTGACTCCACCACATTCAGACAGATAGCTAGTTTTCTTTCTCAGTGGAATAGAAAACCTCAGGCAGAATTTGCTTCACCCAGTACGACCTCGAAAAATTATTCAGCTGACTTTCCTCTTGTTGTTCCTCTTCCTTACTATCATGTTTTCTCCCTTTTTTCTTCATAAACTTCTCTTTTGCTCTATTCCCCCCTTTTTTTTTTTATTTTTTGTCTTAACATATTACTGCTGTTGCATTTAAAAAAAACCAGTAGCATTGAAATAATCTCCTTTTTTTCCTAAATTGTTTTTCTGTCATTTTTATTTACACAGTTGGTGGAAGACTGCAATGTGGACTAATCATTAGGACAAAAGGTGTAAGTATGACAACTTGTTCCTGCTGTTTATGACATAGAGTAGATTTTGCCAGATTAGGCTGATTGTGTCTAAAACATTTGACCAATTTTATAAAAAGGAGGATCTTCTTAATTCAACCTCACTCACAGATGTTTCTAGTTTCAAATACATGTCAGAAAGACAAAATGTAGTATAAAAAAAATTCTGTCATCATTACATACAGTATTTTCTTTCAGAACTGATCCAGAATCTGATTAGCAAATTGAGGGAGAGGTAATCTAAAAAGTGTAAAGAAAGAATGACGCTTTGTTTTACAGTACACACAGAACTTTCTGCTATACAAAATTAGAGAATCATTAAGGTTGGAAAAGACTTCTAAGATTATCAAGTTCAACCTTCAACCAAATACTACCATGTCAACTAAACCATATAGCAAAGTGCCACATCTACTCATTTTTTGAACACATCTAGGAATGGTGACTCAACCACATCCTTGGATGACCCCTTCCAATTCTTAATCACTCTTTCAGTGAAGAAATTTTTCCTAGTGTCTAAACTAAACTTCCCCTGTGCAATTTGAGGCCATTTCCACTTGTCCTATCACACATTTCTGCATTAAATGGAGTATGGAAATGAGAGCTCTGATCCACATTCCTCACCTTTTATGCTTATTCCAGGTGGTGTAAGGCCTAACAAGGTATGTACAAGGCATGTACAAAGCAATGTAAGATATATGCAAGATGTATCTACAAGGGGCAGACTGGAGCCAAAGAAAAGAAAATTAGGAAAATAATGTATGCCAAAAAAAGTCTTGCTGAAGTCTGTGATCATTCAAAGGGAATGGTGAGGCACAGCTCCTAACTTTCCCATCAAATTCTATAATATGTACACCTAAAGCAGCTTGAAAAAGTTAGGGGTCTTCCAGTTCAGCTGAAGTCTTGCTGCCAGCAGTCAATTAGAACACTAGTGAAAGAGATGAAAGCAGAAACAGAAACTCCAGGAGGGTTGCTGTGTCTTACATGGGGTTATTGAGGCAGCCCACCACTGTGGAGAAACCCAGTCAAGCTGGTGGATGTGGAAGGAACAGACATGTATGAGCACCAGCTGAGACTGAACAATCTCTTATTTCATGCTTTCTGAGTCAATGTCCCAGCCCTTTGGAAACCTGTCTATAGACAGGCTTTCCTAAAAGGTACTTCAGAAAAAGAGTCTAAAAAGATTCCCCTGAATCACCCTCAAGGAATTCCATTTTTTCCCTTTGAATAAAGCCAAAACTTAGGGATGCTAGCTACTAAGTTAGGTATCTGAATTTCTATACTGTTGCTAATCCTATTATTCTCCGTGCTCTTAGTTTTGTATCTATAAAATGAGAATAGGCACTCTACATGGATGTCAAAGGAATGTTGTAACGATAAATGTGGTAGAATGATTGCAGGGTTATAGTTAGACATTGGAAAAAATTATTATTGTGTTTGTAGATAAATTACCCTGTAATGTCATTACTGTTCCCTCAAATTTATCATTTTTATTCATAGATAATAACATGATCTGCCCTCGGCATGTATTAGGAAACAGTTCTGCAAGCACTTTACTATGACATATCAAAAAATAGATTTTTCTTGAAGAGTTTTCAACCTAAGATATGATAGTGAGAAACAAAGCATGACAGGATTAAGTTCCAGCTTGGAAAAACAAAGGGCAAAGCATCTTGCCATCATCTAATATGAAGATATGTCCCTGCCTCTCAATAAAACACATAGCAAAAAAAAACCCCAATAAATAAAATACTTCCCTCTGTATTAAATTCATTGAACTAATCACATATTTTCTCAATCTTGTTGGGACGCAACAACCTGATTTTATAAGATTCTGAGGGACAATAAACAGGCAAACAAACTGCACTGGGAACAACATGCACACAAAATGCAACACCTGATAAAGCAAGTCAAACAAGCTGTAATGGAAAATGGCAAACTAAACTGGGAAGGTCAGATGCAGTGATAAACCTTGCTCTCAATGCTCCACAAAACCACACTTTCCTTTTGGAGTCTTCTGAGTTACATCCAAGAGCAGATAGAATGTTCAAGTGCAGGATTATGAGCTCATCCAACGGAATGATCCAAACCTTAAGCAGTCCATGGAAAACTCCCTGCTGACTTTAAAACCTTTTGAATCAGATGTTTGAGGTTGGTTTCGTCTCACCTAACTTTATCCATCAAAAACTTATACATGTAGTCTAAGATAGTTATCATCATAATTTAAATTTTAAATGAAGAAAGAATGACACTTCTGGAAAGTAATGCATCTATCACAAATACGTATTTTTTTTGGTCAGGAAATTCATCTATGAATAGGAGCTTAAAACACTGTTTAGATGTACTGAAATATATAGCAAAAATCTCTTCCTCATTTCAAAGAGTCATGAAAGACAGCATAAGGTTATGACTCTACAAAGGTAAAAAATTTAAATTTAAGCTTAACTTAACTACATTCAACTGTCTTCTTGAAAATCCTGCCCTATGGCTTGAAAACACAAGTAGAGATGGCAAACTTGAAATCACAGTCAGAAAAAGATGAGTAGTGATATCAACAGACAGCTTTAAGACTCTAGGATATATGCACGATTTTGAAGGAAACCCATTTGATACGGTTTGAAGCTGGCTCCCTGCCCGAAACAAGAGAGAGACAGCTAAAGTAATATAGATAAATATATTTACACTTATGTTACAGTTATATACAATTGAAATATATATACAATTTCCCAAGGGAAAGGGAAGGGGGAAGGGAAAAGGAACAAAAGCAAAATAAAATATATATATATATATGTACCAATCAGTAGCCCGAGACCTAGCAACTAAAAGAAATTAGCAAAAGAAATATCTCTCTACTCTCCTTGGGACAACGGAGAGTCACGCTGAAACAATCGCCAGCAACCTCCGTCTCCCAAGGTCGGCAAGGCCTTACCAGGCCTCGCTCCCCAACACGGCAGACTCAACAGCAGGGAACCTGCACCTCCAAAGCCACCAGAAGGAAAGAGAGCAAAGGCCTTTCCTCCTTTCTTCTTGTAACCTGGCTTACTTAAAAATCGTAGGGAATACTGGGTACATCTGGGCACTTCCTTGGTTACAAACTGGTCACCAAGGAAGGCCCAGACCAAACTACCACACCATTTCATGGTCAAAACTGCAAGAGTATAATATCATCATTCACTATTGACTACATTAGTTGTCAGTGCCTTGGTTGTGTGGATTTGCATAGATTTGTAAGCCAGTATTTTCGTTGAAGTTTGAGAACCAGACCTCAACTTTTATGTTTATTTGTTGTTTTTTTCAGTGCATTATTTTGCTATATGCTCAGCATAAGGGCATTTCTTGTCAGAGCTTCTCTCTGACACTTTATGTGAAAGGTGAATGTCCCTGTTCTCAAAACACATGAGAAAAGCACATAACCAGCCAAGCACCCGTGTAAAGTTCAGTGTGGGAACAATCAGTCAACGAAAGCCTGTAGTTTCCACTTTAGCCCCTTCCTTTTGCTCCTTTATAGAGGACAAAAAATTTTATCTAAAATATGGCTTATGGAGTTGAAGAATTGATTGTAAATTTTCATATGAGATAGATACACAGGGGCTTCAGTGCCACTGTGTGACAGACACCTGCATCCTGCTGATGACCAGAGCAGTGTACCAGCTTCAGCTGCTGTGTGCCATCAGCAACCTGGAGAGAGATGAATGCTTTCAGCATGCTGACCATGTAAGGGAATGAAACAGAAGGGACTTCCACAAACAAGGAACAATTTTTTCCAAGCAAATTGAGAATCTTTTATTCATTTGACCCATTCCACAGATTGGTGTAACAGAAGAGCAGGACAACAGTTCAGGAAAAGTTGGCTGGGGCAGGTGGGAAAAAGACAATCCTCTCTCTGTCACTATTGTACAGCTCTCCACACAGATACTCAAAAATGGTGTTGCTGGCTGTGGCAGAAGCTTCCTATTTATCCCACCTTCCAGTTCTTGAAAGCACTGATAGAACTTTGTGGCAAATTTGCAAACCAAAATGGCAATATATACAGTTCATTCTTGCAATATTTTGATTAATTTGTTCAATTCACATTCATACTTTGTGAGAATAGATTTCAAGCTTTTCTTAAGACCTGTACAATCATCCATACGCACCTTGCCAGTGGGAGAGGTAAACAAATGAGAGCACCAATACATTTCTGCACTTGTATCTCATCAGTTCACTTAAAACTTTTCAAAATAGTGCAAAAGTAAATTTTCTGATCTGAGAGTCTCTCATACACATGCTGTAAATAATTCTATCGGATGTAGAGCAACAAGAAATCACAACTACTGCAGATATCAGCATCCATGATGGTATCAGTGTCAGTCACGGGGATAAATCTAAATATTTTAATGTTGCTCATGGAGTCACAATGCTTCATTGCCTTTTTGAGAGCTAGCAAGTAAATAAGATGGATGTACTGTAGCAGCAAGACCCAGAGAACTAGGCAGCCAAGGCTTGCCCCATTCATTTGTAAAGTTTATAGCCTTGGATAATACAAATCATAGAAAGTGTAAATGATCCTCTACCAGAATTTACTGACCTGGAAGGAAAAGGGTGGAAAATAAACACCTACACTGGTAATAAACCTGGGAGCATGGACAATCTTGTCTGCCAGTTGCCTGAAATATTTTACTGTGATTCAGCACATCCTCACTAAGCAATTTATTTTCCTGTGTTGTATAATTAAAAGAATTGTTGGCTAAAAGTTGCAACTTTGTAGTGAAGTCACTGAGTAGATATGGCATTTCTGAAGCATCCTGTGGTGGGCAGGTTAAATCTATTTGCTCATGTAAGAGTGACATAACAGAATGCAGAAAGGTCATTTTTTTCGTTTATAGGAGTGAGGAAGCCTAAATATTCCTCTGGGAACGGAACTTCTGTCTAGCTAGAGTTGTCATCACTTTGTTTCAGATATTAGTCCACTTGCAAAGCAGAAAAATACAGTAAACCTCTAAAAGTGCAATGCAAAATGTATTTCAAAAATATCATTAAAAGAGATTGAGGGCCTCAATAAACCCTGGATATCAAGAGTAGTATGAGATATGGTAAGGTAGTTATTTAGACAGTCCTGAGTAATGGATCACACCTGATGCATTAGAAGGAAGTTCAGTAAATAAAAATGTAATCACTGGTGCTTGTCATTTTGCCTGAAATCTGTCCATAGGTTTAATGCCCAACACATGAGCAGATGTCTTGGGGTTCTTTTTATTATTCAGATTGTTCACACCTCCTTTCAAAATTCTCTGTCCACAATTAAATCCTATTTCTCCAACAGCAGAGGAAAAGTTCCTAAAAATACTAATATTTTGCCTCTTAGGATCAGTGAAAAATCTCCTTGAATCTTTGTTCCTAAATATTCCCAGTGTGTCCTTCTGACTATGGTACCTTGACTGTCTGCACAACCTTTCCTTTTCCTACTCTCACTGTAGATTCTTAACGTACTTGCAAGTATCCTTGACATGTGCCAGGCCTTTCCCTTGGTCAAAAACGATGGGAAGCTTGAGGACAAAGCAGTGTGAAAGGAGTGCTCTTTTCACATGTGAAGTTGTTTCAGTAACGAAGTGCTAAGAGCCAGTCTGTGGTAGATGAAAAAAATGACCTAATATATTTTATCTGCTTCAATGTATTACCTCAAAAATGTAAACATATCTGAATTTGATTCAGGCTCTGATTTGCTTATTTTTTCACAGATATTTAAAACCAGATGTTTAAAAAAATAATAGTTTCCCTTCCAGAAAGAGTGCCTTTCATCTCCATGAAAACTTGGAGGTGATAAAGTAAAAATATTTGGCTTTTGGAACAAACACAAAACATCTTCAAAATCCATAAATGTGTTTTTCAATCAGTCTTAGTAGCAATTGTTTATAACATACAATTTATATTCCCTTAAAATCTAGAGAATGAGATGGAAATCAGAATTGCCTTTTCCTAGATGCAATACATGCAAACAATTAAAATTCAAGGTAGGAAAAAAAATACAGTTAACCACTTCCTTTAGAGGAAAGATGACACAGCAAGGTCAAACAGGAAGGACTGTGATAGATCTGGGACATGAAGTTTTCTTTTCTACAGGCAGTTCACTGCTTCAATAGCAGGGCTATTTTGTTGAAAAATACTAAACAAAAATAAATCCAATTTTAAATCTAACTTTTCCAACACAAACATGATAATACTTTAGTTTCATACTCCATGAGCACGTTTTGTATTCATTAATCTGAAGGGCAGAAAGTTAAAATACTCTCCTTTCCAAAAGCATTTAATAAAATTTACTAATTCAATACTTTCAAATAATGAAAAGACTGAAAATTATTTTTCAATTAAAATGTCACATTCTTCAGAATGTTTATGTTATTTGCATAAACCTCTCTTATTTCCCTTCAACTTAAACAAACTTTTCGTATATTAATATTCATGCAGTACTATGAATTATTTCTATGACTACTCTTCTGGAGAGGGAAATTTGACATAATTGCCTTAAATATTTCTTTGCATGACTAAATACCTCTTTGGTAGAGTAATGGAGTTTACAGGGCATATAATATGCAGTTAAAGTGATGAAAACCAGTAAATTTAAGGCATTTGTTAACACCAATGAGATTCCATGCTATGTCTGAGGCTGAACATGAAAGCTTTTAGTTTGGTGAACCATATTTAATTTTGAAATATGACAGCCCTTCAGCTGACCGATACCATCCTGCCACAGTCTTCTTTATGCTTCAAAGTAGCATAAAGATTTATCTCTGAAATGGGGTAGTATAAAAACTTACTCAACTTGCCAACAAGCTACCGAAAGAAACAAGTTCTCCTTTTTAGAGAATACACAGCATACCAACACATTAAGCGTTACCACATGCCACGTTCCCCTAATGTAGCTTGTACATAGACAAGCTTCATAAATTTCTGGTACCACAAAGCAATAATGATGACACATTCTCTAACACTGCCTGATGCAGTAACTGCTGAGGAGATAAACTGCATTACTGATACTTGATTCAGGTCTGCGGAAGAGAGGTTTCTGCTGAATATTGTCAAAGTAGTTCATATGAACTTTCAATTCCATTTCAGAACTTTTTCTATAGCCCTTTGGATTTCTTGCCACATCTAGTTTAAAAGTATACTATCCAACATACAGGAGGCAAACTCCTCTCTCCAGAGTTGCTATAGTAGAGCACCAGAATCCTTCCTGTCCCTCCCCAGTGGTACTGTCCCGATTGGTCGACCTGTACGTGGCACATACTCTGTCTGTGATTAGACAGTTCCAGTAGCAAAACCAAAATGATGGCTTCATTAAACTCTCTCCTCACTTGTTTTGTGCAAGGATGGCACCTCTCTCATTCCTAGGGGATGGCATTACAGCTCTCCAGAGTCAAAAACCATGGCTGCTACGATGTAAACTAAAGTTTTGCAGCTGCTGGAAATTTCTGTTCATAAATTCAGTAGAGCACTCTCCAATCCACCAAAGGATTTGATTTTTGAGATGTGTAAGGATGGAAAAGCTTAACTTCATGCAGGTCTTAAGAAGAGGGAGAGATGTGATTCTTACAGAGCTGCTGAACACTGGACCTGAAACCTAATTCCTTATACCCTTTCCTGTCACCTTGGATTTTCACCCAAGGAAATTAAGTGTAAAATGCCATCATTTTTAGATAGCATTTCTGACAACTGTTTTGCACAGATGTAAGTTATTGCTTACTTGTAATGCTAAAAGGCTAGGAACTAGGGCAGGGAGCAACCTTTTATGGCTGCTTCTATTTACCTAAAACAGTTGAAATTTTTTATTTTTTAAGGACAAAAAGAGTCTTGACAGACAGAAAGGTGTCCTTCTTTTTTTTCTTTTTTAAGAAAAATTTCAGAAGATGGTACAAAAGAAGTTATTTGGGATGAGAGTGGATTTGCTAAGGATGGATAGTAGTGAGTCTGACTGGGATTTAAAGGAAATCAGCCTTCATTTGGACAACTCAGGCCCCATATGAAATATCAGTCTTTCTCACTTACAAATCCCACACTGTAATATTTCTTTAATTTGTTTATAAATCTTGAACACCCTCTCCTACACTCCCCAGAAAATTCGGAAGATGTTGAAATGAAACACTGATTTTTCAAATTCTTTTTGCTTCTTCAAGTGATATAAACCACGAAATGTGGTGATTATTACACAGTTTGATGTCACAGTGCACTGAAAATTTCAACAAGATGAAAGTGAGAAAGAGTTAGGGGGAAAAAAAAAAAACCAACAGAAAAAGGACAGCATTCCAGATGGCAAAGGTAAAATAATAATTAAAGAGAGGTTGATATCTAAAATCTGAAAGAAAACAGGAAAGGTTAAAAAAATAAACAAAAAATAAATCCATATCACAGGCACATAGGGGTAGAGTATGGTAAGATAAAAGAAGAAAAACTGCAGAGCTTTTATAAGCATAACAAATTAAAATGGTTGATGGGAAAAACATGACTAGCAACTTAGAAGCTGAAAAAGAGACAAACTGTAAAAAGAGCCAGAGAAAAGGAATGAGATGTGTGAAATTAGGTCACTAGACAAGTGAGAAAAGAGGTGAGAACTCGATTATACTATAACAGCCACTAGCTTGTTCAGGTGAGGGCTCCTACGAGCCTGTGTGGGATACAAGAGGGATGCACTGGACAGCACAGCAGACTGGGGCTGGCAGGTGGGCAGACTGTAGTCAGGGACAGTACACCCCACTGAGCTGGCAGCAGCAGGTTAAATGCTTTCTCCAGTGTGAGGAAAGAGGCCCCCACACCACAGACTGTTTTAGCTAACAGGTGGGGTGAGAAGATTTGACAGATGAAGCTTATTACAGTCTCCCAGCAGAGCATGGAGAGGGTAGATGCTCCTAATGACTGTATACAAGATGACTGGCTCACTCCTATCTGTTGAACAGCTTGAAAGGATATTTTACCCTGAGGAAGACTGACCTGTCTTTATGCTTTCTTTTTTTTTTTCTTTTCTTTCAGCATTTAATAATGAAAGCTTCCCCTCATGCAGCAGACTGGCTGCTGCCACGATGTCCCCATGGCTGTGAAGCCAACAGTGTCCAACAGCTCTAGATAATCTTTGCCCTGCAGAACCACAGAGAATAGCTCTATGTAAAGCATCTGGAAGGGCACAAGCTGTACAGAGGAAACCTGAGGGGTTATTACCAGTGTGTTGACCTCTGGTGTAGCTGCCCCACTACATCGCTTGGAAGCTGCAGGACATTAGGTCTCTGCCACAATTTTTTCTTTTCGTCAGCACTGTTCGTAATAGGACCACTAGATAATATTTTCGTACACTTTTGCTTGTCTTATCTGATATATGAACACTGTTGAAACTGGTAATGCATTGCA
This sequence comes from Manacus vitellinus, assembly GCF_001715985.3. NCBI lineage: Eukaryota > Metazoa > Chordata > Aves > Passeriformes > Pipridae > Manacus > Manacus vitellinus. The sequence goes on along the minus strand of NW_021940208.1, from coordinate 8,073,367 downwards.
AACCGCTCTTGGAATAAAACAGGCTAATGTTTAAGGAATAGACAAGCCACAGGGGTTAGGATTAGGGTTGTTTCAGGGAGAGAAAAAGAATGAAATTTTATACAGGTCACAGTGTTTGGTAGGAGGGACATAGATGTGTCTTCTCACTGTTGCAAATATGCTTTTGTGTTCATGACTATGTCTGCCATGGAGACAGAGCAGTACTGACTAAAAGCAAATTTCATCTTGAGTATTTGAGGAGATCTGGGACATGATGAGTGCAGATTGTTGTCTGACATTTCTAATAATTATTCAAATTTGGCCATTTCCACAATGATTGTATTGCGGTTTATTTTTCCCATATGTAAAATAAGCTACAGCCCAACTCATATGCCTAGAGATATTTACTGTAAGCAAACAAGCTATTTCTACTCTCTATAGACAAGACACATTTATTATAATATACAGTATAGCCCAGGGATAGATTCCCTGGCAGGATGCTGGGAGAAGTGCCAGCAGTGCTCTGTGTGGAACAAATACTCCTGATTGACCACAGAATTGCCTCCTCATTCGTGTCACAGCTTCATCTGCCCTCCTATAACCAATGAGTATTCAGTAGAAATGGTTGTCTGCAGCAAATATTAGATGAGGACTGTGAAGAGAAACATGAAATGGTTTTGGGGGAAAAGCCAGGTAGTGAGAAGAGGTCCATGTATTTATGTTTTCCTATAGGATCAAAGTATTAGTAGCAGAGAGATGGTGGGGATCCTGTGGAGGACTGAGTTTCCCTTCCTTTGCAAATAAGCTCTGAGACTCCAAGGTATGCGATGCCACAGGTGTGGGGAGGAAGGCCTCCCACTGAGCCAAGCACAAACACCGCAGCTCTCAGGAGACAACAACTGTGGGGGACTGCGTTTCCCAGAGGCATTTTCTAAATGCTATTTGTCCTCAGGTAGAATGAATCACCTCAGTGCAGCAGATTCTGCTCAGACTTCTGAGCATTTTGTGTAGCAGTGTACTAAAGCAGACGTGTCCATTTGGTGTGTATATTAATAGGGATTTATGTCACCTGACTTTTGATGGGTCAGTCACCAAGGTCCAGCCACAGCAAATGGAGAGAATGAGGCAGTTCCCCTCACCTATTTCAAATATCTGGCTTTAAATAAGATGGCTTCTATCTCTGAAGTGCCTGGTTTTCTCCACTGACTGCAAAGGGATTGATTGTAAACAACAAACTCAGATGTGGATATCTATTCTATAGATGCCTACATTTGGCAGGATGAATCCTTTTCTATTTGTCTGAACCAAATCACAAATTCCATTTTGTCAATGAAAATTGTCTTCCAGCTTCTACTTTAAACTCATAATTCAGAAGAAATTGTTGAAGATCAAACAATGGTGATCAATCAAGTATCATTTATAAATGAAGAGTAGATGCAAGAAGTAGAAAAGGCCATTCATTCTATTGCATGCCCCCAAACAGACTTTATGTCTCATCCTGATCCCCTTACAGGTGATTGAAAAAACCACTTCCCACATCTAGGGGTATACTAATCAAGGGTTGGTAAAGTCATCCAAACACAAAAAGTGTACCATTTTTTCCACAGTATTTCCTGCATATTTTATGGAAATTCATTACACGGCTTAGTAAATTCAAATGGTTGTGTTGACCTTTCATTGGTAGTTTGCTCTAATGTGAGATTTTTTAATAAAGAACCCATTAAACGTACCAAACTTGTCACATCACTTCCTTTTTATAAAATATTTTGTCAGCTTCATGGCTAGAAAATGTTATGCAACATGATATCTTTCTTGACTGATTAGAGAGTTTATTTCTTGGCTGAGAGTTTCACTTCAAATAGAAAAGAAAAAAATAAAAAATATAATACATGTATCTTTTTCTTGCACGTATTTCCACCCACTATCTGGAACAATACAAAATTGTTGGACTTCAAAAGATGAACCAGATACTTCAATTTCAGACCTCATGGAGGACTGGTTCATGGAACATATCTGAAATTCTTCATAAACAATAATATGCAGCTCACAAAACATTGTAACTATTTCCTGATCTTGTTTCTTCCAATTATTGGAATGTAGTAGCTCATAACTTGCTAGGCAAGGAAAACATCTACTTATTCCACTTGGTAAAACAAATCCTGGTCTTTATTTAAGGCAGTTATGAGCACTCCAGGCTAGAACTTTTGCACAATTAAAATAACTGACAGAGATCGGTCACAATTCTCCTGATTTTCAAGACACCCAACAGAGTAAGAAAAGCTCATCAATTTTTGTATGTACCTGTAAGACATTTGTTGACAACATAGTGGCTTTTATCTATCAATATAGTCCCCCTGGTGATATATGTCAGTGCATCCTGAGACTTTATGGATTTATCCTTGTAAGGATTTTGACATGAGTTACAGCAGCTTTGCCCTCTGTGTACAGACAGCAGAGATGAGGTATTTGTCCAGAATTATAAAAAAAAACTATAGGTAGTTTTCTTGAAACATATCCTAAAGTTTTAAACACAATGCACCATTATCCCTATCTTGTGTCTTTGGGACATCATTTAAAGACATTCAGGATCCATAGAGGTAGTTTTTTCAGCTCTAAATTGAACCTTTAGAACAGAAGAAAAGTAGTTTGTGCCAGATGGGTTTTTTCGACTGGTGGAAAATACTGCATCAGGGCATCTGGTGGATGAACTGGATGTTAAAAGCAATAAGTCGTGCTGGACCTGGAAAAAGAGTTGTCTTTTCAAAAATACAATTAAAAAAGAGAACATTTCAAGGATAAATTAGGGCTGTGTGGTCAGAAAAATGTAATATTTTGTGGAAAAGAAATCATTAGCAAAACTAGTACCCCAATAATGTACAGTCAGAGCATGGGTATATATTTCAGATTAATTCTTTCCTGAATTTAATAATTTTTCATCTGAAAGATACCAAATCAGATAAGGGGAAACTTTGATAGAAGTCATTGGTAGGTAAATCTAATTAAACAGTAAGAAAAAGAGTATAATGAAACAAATAATTTTGCTTTGTAACAAAGAAAAAAGAAATAGAATTCAATGCATTCCTTTCTTCTTTCTTCAGTACAAAGAATAATTAGATCACACTGCAATATTGAAAACAACCATATTAAAACAGATATCTGATTTCATTGGAGTAACAGATGCTCAGCTAATTCAGGATATCAACAAGGATGTGAAAACAGTGGGACATAAAGTCACCCCATGATGTGTCAAAGCTGGGGAAATTTTAAAAGAAGCAATTCACTGAGTCACCAGCTTAATTGTGTGAGCTGCTGCTGCTTTCAAGCTTGATGTTAAAAACATTAGTTTGTCACTGTGTCTTGCCCTATACCCATGGCAAGAGAAGCTTTGGTGTTCCTAGTGTCTTCATTAGTGCAATCTTTGACTGTCTAAAACTTCTGGAATTTTGTCAAGAAAGAAAAAAAAGGTATTTGTTTGTTAGTTACCTTGTCCTCAGCCTTTACCTTTCCAGACTATTAAGGACCTGATTTGGGAAAGGCTTCTTGTACATGCATCTTATTTTGATAATATATTTTATGTAGTTGTTCTTGCAATCACAATGGTGGTAGATTTACTTTTCAAAGAAAGAAACAGAAGCATAAAAAAGTGAGATGATAACTCGCAGATAAGATGTCAGGGGCAAAGGAAGGATTTGAGCTTGTGATTCCTTTCCTGGTTTCTTCTTTAATTAGTGAACTATTTTGCTGATGGGACAGTAGCAGTATAAATGATAAATATTTGTTAGAATGCATTATATAAATGAGCAGCGGGAACATGAGGAATCACAAATATGATGATGGGTAAAGCAATGTGAATTTTCTCTTAATCTTCTGCATTCAGAAGCCTAAGTGTCCCTATCTGGATACAAATTACTATTCAGCATGGCACGATGGAGTAGAGCATGTTGCACAAAGCCAAGCACACCCATTTTTTCTGGTCCACTGCAGAGAGGAGCTGTTCAAAACAGGGATTTGAAATGCTCAAAATCACTTTTTAGGCATAGATTTGGAGGTGGGATATGTAGAGTGTGTGTGGCATACAGGACTCTGAAGATGTTTAACCAGGATACACAGATAAAGATCTGGGGAAACACCACAAAAATTATGTGCCAAACAAGTCCACAGTGCTATGCAACCTCTTAACATGTTTATAACTTTTGCATGATAATGAATGCCAAACTTAACTGGCCATTGATTTTAAGAAAATCCACAGATACAAGGCTAACGTGTATACTACAGGCTGAGCACCAAATTCCTCTTACAATCTCTTCCCTTCAGCAGCTGCTCACTTTTATACTGGTTCCTATATTCAGAAAACATTTCATTAAATGGATAATATGGAAAAAGAAGCAACAAGATTTGGATATGGTGAGAGTAATCAAAGATTTCACAACTGTAATTTACAGTATTGACTAGAATGTGAAACAAAGGAAGGTGGAAAAACATCATGGTCCAGATAACATAATGGTCCATCTTCTTTGAAGACTCATGGCAAAAAATTAACTGGAGCCTGCAGCAACTTTTCTGCTAGACATTACACCCAGTTCCTGTGGATGACTGCTCCCACTACAGGAATAAAAACAACAGGGGAGAAATAGATCTTGTAACCCCCTGATTCAACTAATCCTCTACAGTGCATCATCCTCTGTCCCAAATCTACTTTCAAGTACGTGATAAGAGCAATCACAGCTAGAAAAACTTCCCTTTCATGTACACAGGGAAATCAGAAAGAAAGAGAACTTATGATGTTTCAACAAAACAGGCTAAAATATATAATGGGTATAAAACAACTGAAAGGCATAAAGACAACAAACCTGTCCAGGATCTATGCGAAACAGTCTGATGAATGGGCCAAGGACATACACAAGAGTAATAAATATTTACAGTCAAAGGGGAGAAGAAAAGACACAGTTCCTAGGTTTCTTCAAATCCATTTCCTGTATGAGTATGCTTCACTCTTAAGTCATTTAAATATTTCAATTCCGTACTTTTGGTGAGTCTTATGATCAAATTCCATTAACTCTAAAGTCCTGATACTTACAAATTAATACTTCCTGCCTTGTGAATTATGGTACAATTCTCATGTCTGAGAAGACTGATGACATGTAAATGCATGTGATTTACAGCACTTATCAGTCTCTGACATTAATTTCTTTATCTCCAAGTTCAAATCCTGGCCTACACCCATCTTCCTCTAACTAAATTCTAATAAGATGAATATCTTATTTCTAGTTTCTCATTATTTCTTAAAGCTGTTTCCTACCACTCAACTTTTACTCGATGAATAATAGCTGTCAAAAAACTGGGCATGAACCTAGAAATGAAGTTTTCCTACATTCTTTATGTTACTGATGTTGTTGTTGTCTCTTTGCAGTTGTAGTTAACTATTGTGAAGGACAGTATAAGCTGTTTCAAACAAATCATCATTTGAAGACACATTTATAAATAGCACAAATCAGTAAAGTTTTATTTGTCACCCATCTGATCTTGTATTTTAGCTTTTACATGCACTGTGGGTAAACTAGATCATTCTTTGAGATGAGAAAAATCTACCTTTTAATCTGATATGAAGGTATGCAAACACTGTTTTGGTGAAAGGATACTGCTTCTTAAAATAATCACGATTTACAAGAACACTAATACCACCACATAATATTTACAAATTTTAAAAGAAAAACAAACATACAAGGAAAGAAATAATTGAATAAAAATAATACACATACAGAGCTGGTTTAAAGGTCTATTTACTGCCATACCATGTCTTCAAGTGAAAACAAATCTAAAGGGAAGGGTAAAGAATACAGGAAACAAAGTTTGTACTAATCTGTCCTGGTACACTTCCCTAGTTTGTGGAAATCTTGAATTAGTGTCTTCAAACACTTGTAGATACATGTGAAACAGCATCTAGAGACTGACGAATGTATGTCCTGTTCATTTCTCTAGTTGAAAAAGGGAAGATATTTACAGATGTATTTCAGGGGGGAAATGCATGTTTTAGTGCTTGCAAAGAAAATTCAAAAAATGGAAATGAAATTTAAAAAATCAAGCAATTTAAAAGCTAAGTGAAAAGAGGAAATAAATGAGGAAATCAATACAGAAATGGTAAGCAGGAATACCCTGTTATTATAAAACATTGCACGAACAAGTGGAGCAGAGCTCAGTAGCTGTTAGGTATAAGGATTAAAGTACATCCTTCGATTGACAAAAGACTTCATAAACCTGATGCCTTCTCTGTCAATAGATTTGAAATGATGCTCTGTTCTGACTATATTGTAGAACCACTTGGAGGCAATGAACTGAAAATCCAGGGGGTTTGCATGCTTTGTCTGGTTAAATGTGAAGTCAATTCCAAACTGAAGCTAATTTATAAACAAGAGTCTTGGGTGTTGACTTAGGTTTGCTTTACAATGGTGATACTGTCTGGAGCCCCTCTAGAAAATTCATGAGACTGCACATGTTCTGGAATCATAATGTAAGTGAATTGAACACTGGTGGATTAAGGAGGGCTTTTGGAAATGTGAGGTTGGTTTCCCCTTCTGATGTTACAGATTCCTAATATAAACACTCACCTATGTGCTTCAAACTCTCGGTGTGTCATATATGTCCACTTCTAAAGATGTGGACAGTTATCACTTATCTTAAATTTATACTGTAAAGTTATTTTATATTGTAAAGTATATTCTGGAGGTACCTAACTCTTTCTATTGATAATTGAGACAGTCAAAATTATCAGTTTAGAATAAACATATAATTTTATGTGGCTGAAGGTAGATGAGATAAATCCCTCCTTTGTAAGCAGTGTTATGAAAGGCAATATTTACTCAACTTTATTCAAAGATGTGAGGTTTAATTCCAGACCTATCTAGGAAAAAAAAAAAGTTATGATTTACTTAAACATATTTCACTGCAAAAAAAGCTTCAAAACGACAAATAATTCAAGCTTATGTTAACTATATTTATTATTTTTCTGGGAAGAACAAAAATGCTTATTTTGATAAAATATGACATGTATCATGCTAATTACCACAGAAAACTGCTATGATATCTCTGTGTGTTCAACAAGGTCCCAGAAGCATTTCTAGGGACATGGGATTATTTCATTCTTCATTAAACCATTGCTTCTGCTAAATAATGGATATTCCCATGGCATAATCTGGAGTACAGTTAGTGCAACCTTGTCCTGGCACCCCCTTTCTGACCCAGTTTCCTGCCTGTAGCTAAGGGTTCCATACTGATCAGTAAGTTCAATGGATCTGTTTTGTTCCAGCGTAATGGAAGAAGGGAAAGGGAGAACTGTTCCAGAAGAAGAGATGGATGTGGGTGAGAGGGTGGAGGAGGCAAAGGACAATAGCAAATGTGGTACAGGAATGAGTGTGACATCATAGTAGCACCAGTTCCCTAGCCACTTTAGCAATGTGTCTCATCTTATCACTATACTATATTATATAAAGATTTATGGAGAGACATATAGAAAAGAAAATATCAAGTAGAAAAGAAGAACTCAGTGTTACTGACAGGAAGATCTATAAAAGCAATGTAGAAGATTATTTTCCCTAGAACAACGAACTCCATGTACCTGCAATTGGAAAAGCATTAAGAATCTGCCAATAGACAAAGATTGAAAAGTATTACATTTGATAGACTGTACATATCATGCTAGGGCTGGCATGGCAGTTCCCATAGGATGGCAGCTCTTTGAAAGAGGGACATTCCACTGCACCATCTACCCTGGTGGTGGCAAATCCCTCCACCCAGATGGAGCTGCTGAAGGGAGAGGCTACAGTGCAGACTGCAGAAGCACCTGGAACTTTTTTCTGGGGCAGGGAGAAGCAGCAGACCTGCCTGCAAAAAGTGTGTCCAGATGGTAGAGCTGGAGACCATCCAGTGAGGTGGATGAGATGCAGGAGGTGATGAGAAGGCTGCATAACATCAGTGAGGCTGAGAAGGAGTTGGATAGCTGGTTCCAAACACTGTCTGCAGTGGACCTACTTTCCATGGTCAAAAAGCCAAAAAATCCCTCACCATGATACACAGGGAGAAGGTGGGCATGGAAGAAGACTGGAAGCATGCAATGGCAAGGAGCAGTGGGTGGAAGAGACTTTCCCTGATGCCTGAGGTGCCCTTGCAGAACCACATCAACACTCTCAAACTGAAGAGGAAAGACCCATCACAGCAAAAGAGACGCTGGAGCTGAGTAAGGTAGCCCCATCAACTCCCTGTATAACAACCAACATAACTAAGAAAACGTCATGGGTGACATTAGTGTGCAATCCTTATCTCAGAAGTGTGGAGGAACCCATTTATTTACCTAATATACTAGATGGACACACTCCAATAATTGTGGTCAATGGTTCAGAGTGCTGTGACTGGCTCTCGGGCCCCCATCTTAGGAATGATGTGGACCTGTTGAAGTGCATCCAGAGGAGGGTTGCAAAGATGATCAGAGGGCTGGGGCATCTCTCCCATGAAGCCAGGCTGACAGAGCTGGAGTTGTTCAGCTGGAGAAAAAAAGACTCCCAGGGAGGCCTTACAGCACGTTCCAGTACTCTAATAGAGGCTACAAGGAAGCTGGAGAGGGACTTTTGACAAGACCCTGTAGTGATAGGACAAGGGATAAAGCCTTTAAGCTGAAAAAGGGTAGATTTACATTACATATTAGAAATAAATTCTTACTGTGAGTATGTTGAGACACTGGAACAGGTTGCCTAGAGAAGCTGACTTCCATGGAAGTCAGGTTGTATGGGGCTTTGAGTGGTTGATCTAGTGAGCAGCATCCCTGTCCACGGCAGGGGAGTTTGAACTAGATAATTTTTAAAGTCCCTTTCAACCCATACAATTCTATGTTCTATGACTCTATGTTATATATAATATGACAAAGAATTATAAAGATTAGATGACTGGAAGTAGAATTAGGTGTTTGGAGGAAAATATTATTACAAGGAAAAATATCTGGTTTGTGTTCAGTTCTAACCATTTAGTAAAGCATTGTCTAGTCCGATTCAAAGCCTCGAGATGTCAGTGGTGATGAATTCTAGGGATTAGGGAGGCTTTTTTAGCCTGAAACACTGCAGTGGAGTAACTAAGTTAATGTAATTTTTGACCTAGTTATAAGAATGTGAAGATCTAATAGAGTTACTCATAGTAGTTAAAGCTTCACTTTTATCCAGTGAGCTAAAACTAACCCTTTCAAGTCAATGTAAACACAGTTTTAAAGTGGTTTGATTGTCCAAGGATACACACTGTGTAACCCAATTGCCTTAGTTACACTAGGACAACTTGTATAACAAATCCAGTGAATTATATGTGCATCCAGACAAATATGGCTTTACCTTGGGGTGGAAACATCATCACGTTTCAGTGAGCAGCCACCCATTGGTAATTCTCTTGACTTTTAGAAAGGAGGCTGAAAAAGAGATTAAACTCCAATGGGTCAAGGAATACTTTCAGATTTATTTAATTAGCAGAAATAAAGAGCTTTCTGAAATACGTTTTTCATGAGAGGATCCCTCCTTCCAGATGTCTGCTTTCTTTAAAGCCCACAGCCGTCCTCCACAGGTCTTCCCCACAACCTGAGCTGGCCTGTGAGTCTTCTAGGCCTGAGGCGGGGGTGGGGGGCTCTCTTGATGCTTCTTAAGTCTCTTGCATAAACAAAAATATTTGCAATTTTTTTAGGATAAAAGGACCTAATTTAAACTGAGGCAGACTTGGCAGAATTTATTGTTCATACTTGAATTCATTTGTATCTAGTTTAAGCTTCATAGCTAAGAGGTGGGAATTGTAACCAAAAAAAGTTATAAACTAGTGCATAGTTAATCAGATTGGCTTGATTATCCAGATGCACTATCAGAAGGCAGGAGTGGCTTTACAGAAACAATTAAGTTATATTGCCTTGACACCTATGGAAGTGAGGAAAACGATCGAGGTCATTTGAGATGCATTGAAAGACACTCTTTCCTGCATATGCCAAAGTCAATAACAAGGAGGTAGGACATGTTTCCACCCATACAAAACATTTTTCCTGTCAAGAACAGAGATGATGAAGTTCACAATGTCTCACAGGATGACAAAGCTGTGTGGCAAGCCACAAACATGAAGGAGGGCAAGAAGTATCAGCATTTCCCTTATCACTATTAGTCTCTAACCTACTCCCTGCACATGGCCATTTTGTTCCTGACCAACTAATGCTGGTCAAAACATCTGTGGCAGAGTCTAAGACCGAACTGAAAAGCATAGTAGCACCACCAACATCCCCAACAATCATGTCCCTGCCTACAAAATTACTTCAAGCATCTTTCTCTCCAAACCCACACAGTGTCTCTGCCTCTTCAGGATGTCGGACTATGATCCAACCAAGAGCAATTGTTCTCCTATTGCACCACTCTCTGCTGTCCACGACTGCTGGAATATCAGAGGATGCATTTACTGTTGAGCCTTTTTTGTTGTTCAGCAAGAGCGTTGCTGAAACCATAATGAGATTGTGGGGTTTTATTACAAGGACAACTGCAATGGTCGACATCAAGTGGGAAGAAAAATTACTGTCATCAGCATGCAGCGCCTGCCAATGAGGTTTTCATACCAGGAAAACATAATCAAGTTTTTAAGGCAGAACCACAAAGCAAGCTCAGCAGTTTTGCAATTACTGGAGCTACTGATAACAATTACTCTCCTGATGGCAGGGACAGGGACAAGGGTCTTCTCTCCCTTTTGATTTTGACCTTTTTAAATCTTTTGGCATTGATGAAGCAATCGCTGCTTAAACCCATTACAGGCAGAGAGACGGAGCTATCATCAATCATTGCTTTTTGAATGACCAGCATCCTGTTGTGCTATACACTGCATAAACACCAAACAAAAGACTCTTTTCTTGTTTAAAATCAAGGGGGAATCAGCTACCTGGGAATCAGACCAACATGTTAAATCTGAAGATACATAATTTCTGGCTCTATGATGACCTTCCAACATCTGTTTTGTTGTCTGTTTAAAGTTCATACCACTTGTGTAACTGCATTAGGAGAGCACTGGCTTTTTTTTAATAGTTGGTTAATGGTCAAGCAGGCAATAATCAAGCAGAAAAACAACAATTTCTTTATACCTACTCAATGTAGTAAAAACAGGCCAGAAATCTTTTTCTGTGTTTTAATTTATAAAAACACACAAGGTGAAGCATACTCTAGTAAGATCTCTAGCAAGCTGCTGCTGTACAGTTACAGTGACTGTTGCCACAAAGGTGCAAAACAGGTGCTGGAGTTACTACATGAGTTGCAGGCAATTAATTAATTAAACACGTGAAAGCTGGACGGAACAGCTAAACAGGCTTCCTGAAAGCACAGGAAAAAAGGCCAGATGTCAAGTGAAGTCAGATAACATTTCATCTGGGCCATTTATTGGTGTGAGCTGGTTTATTATTATATACAGAAGGAAATTACTTTTGTCTAATTTTAAAGCCTCTGTGTGTGGAGATATCTCTCTATATATAAATATATATATATATATATGTAAAAAAACTTCCATAAGTATAGGCTTATAAGCTTATATACATATGCAATGTCCATATATGTGTACTCCTATAAGTAAGTATTTTTTAAATCTATTATTAGTTACTTGCAAAGTTCTTTTCTTTATTGAGAGGTTCAAGGTAAATTTTTAATTTGGGGAAAAATAGAAATTGTATAGGTGTTTATGAAGGTGATCAGCTTCTTCTAGAATATATTTGTGATGAATATAGTTCCACAGGATGTTGCAGTCATACAGAAATTGGGCATGCAAGTTCAGAAGGCATAAATCTTACTGTTTCCAATGCCTTGGCTTCAAACTCTGGTACAGACTGAAATCCCTAAGCAAAAGGTCTTTTCTCCATGAAAGTGAGATAGCTGCAAGAGACATAGAAAGATGTGAAAGATGTTTTTCTTATAAATGAGCATATAAAATCTCCTTGTCCAAAAGATAGGTGGTTTTAACCAGTGATACCTTGTAGGTTTTTTCTTCCCAGAATTGTGTGAGTTTCATGTGTCTCTGCTGCTTAAAATCACAAGAGCATGGAGAGGCAGAGACCCTAAGGTTCAGATTGTGTCCTGAATTGGTCAGAAATGAGGGGACTCGGTTGTGTCTGTGCTGGTAAATCAGACACTGGAATCTGACTCCTGCAAGGGCTAAGGCTGGCAGCATGGGAAAGCTCACACACATACCTCCACAGGAAGTGTCAGCCCCTGGACTTTGAAGCTTGCAGGAGGAAAACAGATTTACAGATGTTTTTGGGAGGGGGAAGAATGAGCCATTTATTAGTTGAATATTTGGGAGGCATCCAGGGAAGGTGAATAAATGTCTGGCATAGTACAAACAGCTTTTTCATGGGATACTTGAAGCTAGAGAGTTATGGGAGGTAATCTGGGATGGAAAACATAGCGACTGAGTGTGCTTGTTAATGAGGTCTGGCACTTTCTGACAGCAGTTTTACAGACATTAAGCACTTCAAAGGACCCACCAAGATAAAAATCTTCGGCCTCCTTATGTCTGTCAAACATGCACATGATTCATCTGTTGCAGAGTGACATGGGTGCCCAGAGCTAAAAAAAGGAAAAGATAATAAGAACTCACAGCAAAATTGCACTTGGTGACCCATCTCATGCCTTCCATCAAAGGCTCTGTGCAGCACATTCTCCACTAGGCTATGGCAAAATCCCGAGACCTCAGAGTGTCAATGCCCAACTGTTCTACATACAGCTTTGGTACTAAATGTATGATACAAAAGCATTGCTCCCTCAGCTTTTGGCCTTCTCCATGTTGCCTACATGAGAATGTCTCTAACACTCTCACGAAAGTTAATTTTCCCTTCCTGGCTTAGTTATTAAATGGGTATTGTAAGCTGTCCAATGAAAGGCAGCTGGGAAAATTGCCTAATTTGCTAAGAGAACTGCAGCTTCAATTTGCAGTTTTTGTAACTACAGACCTGAGTTCAATTCTAATACAAGAATCTATTAAAATATCCAAAGGCAAAAGAACTAATCTGAGAGGTCTCCCAAACTACCTGTAGGCAATGACAGCTCAAAAATATTTGATTCATCCCCTAAAGCATATTTGTCAAGAAGAAAAATCTCTGATGATATTTCCAAGGGAACTGGGCATGAGAGATGATCTTCATAAATAAAAGCAGCAGACCCACAGAAGTGCAATGTATACATCTATTATGGCTCTGTCTGTCTCTTTCCTCCTATTAAAAGAGCAGAAAAAGAATAAGAACCTTCTATTCAATGTGGTGGTAACTTTGAAGCCTTAACCTTTTTTACTGATTCTGAATTTGCACCAGGGACATCAACAAGTCTAAATTAAACCTTTTTTTCTGTTTTCCACTCCCCTTTATAAACCAGATTAAAAGATACAGCAACTGAAAAAGGTCTGCAAAAATTAGACCAGTACACTGAAGGAAATCAATCCTTTCTGAAAGCAGTCATGTGATATGACAGAAACATCAAAGACTGTTAAAACAGCTTGGGGCTGTATTCTCTCCCTCCAGTCTATAGAGTTAGGAACCATTGAACTCTCAGCATAATTTAGAGCAGCTCCTGAAGCTTTTATACCTCTGACATCCGATAATGACCACAGGTGCACGAGCAGGACCACTGATATTCTGCAATACCTTTGTCCATAATGTGCTTCCAGCATATCTCCTCCCTTGAGGCATCTAGGAGGGATCAACGCAGTCATTCACCTTAGGTCATCACTGACTTCATGGTAGAAGGGAAATCCTCAGCTCTTCATTTAGGGAATACAAGGAGTAATAAGGGCGGGACCGGATGTGGTTGAGACATAGCTTACATACAAACACTATCAGAATACAGAGAAATTACTTGGAGGTGTTAATATGCAGCAAAACAGAGTTCATCTCATCAAAAGAGGCAGTACAAAGTCAAGGATCTCATGGCTGAAAACTCAAGTTACCTTTCCAAGCTGTGGACAAGATGTTGTTGCCTGGATATAAAACTATTCAGAAGACCTTGCACAGAGAGAGATTATCCATCATTCTGTGTTGCTATGGAAAGACTAAGAAGGACCTCAGGTCCTGCAAGTGTATGTTCTGGGTGTGGTTGTCCTCATCAATCTATTCATCTATGACTGCAATGGTGGAGCACAGGATTTATTAGTTCACAGAGGATGATGTCCCTTGAGTGTCTGGGCATGAACAGTAAATACCTTGGAGAACAGATTTCTTCACAACTTTAAAATATGAACTAGAAAAATATGAAAAAAATCAACAGAGCCAGACGTAAAAGATTGCAGGTAGCTAGAAATAATCAACTAGACTTAGTGGAAAGAATTGTGAGATAACAATTCTCTATGCATTGTTGTCTGGAGGTGTCTATCTCCCTTTAATGGCTAAAAACTGAATATATGTAGGGTGTTTAGGATATTAATATTTACACTTTATGTACATAACATTAAGAGAAAGAGAAATAAGAAATAAGTCACTGTGTATTCACTCTTTTTTAATAAACTCTTGTAGTCACATGCCTCATCGCTTTTTTTTAAAAATAGAAGGTCCTTACCTTAGTACACCAGATATTCAAGGGCATATAGTTCCTTACTTTAATACAAAGTAAAGAACAGATAGGAGAAATATTTCAGTATTGTCCCTATTCTTTCATGATCTAAATTATTTTCAGAATCTGCACTTGAAACATAGGAATTTTATTGGTATCTGATAGCTACAAAGTGCCCCAGACAAAACACCACAAATATAGAAGACATGGGATAATGGTTACAACCCATGCCAGGAAGAGGAAGGATCATATTGCACCTGAGAAAGAGAGTGTCTAAGTAAAACTGCGAGGAACTTGAGCTCTTCTGGGAATATACAGTTCTGCACTGTCTGTGGCCTTCTGTACTGTCTGTGGCCATACTAAATTTCAACATGAAATTAAGGTGAAAAAATTAAGGAAAAAGAGTGCAATACTTATAAAAAATATTTCTTTGGTAAGTCATAACCAGTACATAAAAATCACAAGATTATTTGCAATAGTGATAAATTGTTCCTAAATACAGATTAACAGAATAAAGGAAGAAAAATGAAAAACTGTGTCATATGTTATCTTTGGCCTTTCTTTCCACAATGCTTAAAAGTATTTAGGTGTGTTTAGTCAGGGTCCTGTTTCCTGGACTTAAATCCTCCAACATGTGCCAAACAATCAGAGGGAGTTTCTCCATGCTGACTGGGTCCCTTCTGACAAACTCTCAAGTCAACCTAAAAGTGAAGATCTAGAAAAATGATGTATTATGCAGCAGCAGTAAGCTTTTTGTCCAAGGAGGTTTTTCTTTAAATTTTCAAACATCTATTTTAATGGCTGGAAGTCACTAGTTTTTGTCTTCTAACTGACTTGTTAGTGCACTCTTTCTTCTAAATCAGAATTAAGACCAATGACAAGTTAAATGACAGGAACAGTCTGAGAGGCTAAATTAAGCTCATGCCTTCATCTAAACACAAGAAAAAATTTGTGATTTCAGATGAAACTCATGGGTTGCATACATATAAGTCCCCTGAAACATCAAAGATTCCAGTTAATAGCTGCTGCCAAATTTTACACTGATTTACACCATCTGCCACCACATTAGAGTCACTCACTAAAATCTGTGGTAGATTTGGCTCATTACACAGAGATTCATTTATTTGGTATCACGTACTGCAAAGGAACAGGAAAAAACTTTGTGATGTAAAAACCTCTAATCCTTTCTTATAACAGCAAGGCTTAAACACTTGCTTTCATTTGTGTTGACAGAATTGTCATTACACAGGCAATCATTTAGAATGATTTGTTTCACCCATTTTTAACTTTTAAATTGAATGTTTACACTTACACCTTAAACACTTAAGAATGTCTTAGTCTCTATTTTATTTTTGTATTTTGAGTCACTATTGTCAGACAGATGTGGGTTATGCTATATAAAAGAGATGTTAAAAACTTTGTCCCTATTTTTTATATGAACACACTGCTGTGTTTTCATTGCTGGAAAACACTTTAGTAATATTATGATTCATAGTAGTAGACATTCATTGTAAAAATTTTTGTCCTTTTATGCCAACCAACTTGCAGCGATAGTGTCAGATACCAGGTGCTGCAGTTGTGGTGGTTGTTCTGAGATATGTGATTCAGTTTAACTGGGTACTTTATCCACTGGTATCCTCCTCTTTTATTGCTCTACCATTGTCCCTCCACCAGCATCCTCCAAAACTGTTTTGTCAACTGCAGAAATCAAACCATTCATTTCAATTCTCCCTAAGAAAGCAGGGCAACTTAGCACCAGTCTCTTTTCCTCCTGCTGTCTTTCCAGAAAACTCTAAATATGTAGCACGTACTGTTAATGCACTGAATCATTATCTTCCATGTAATTCCAACATTATTTTGTCAGTCCTGAATGTTAATGTTCATCCTGATCCAAGACGAACAGCTTCAGATTTTTAAAAAATTTGGAACTTTTCACCTATGGTAAACTTCATCCTCTGTCCTTTTTCTAGATTCTAGTGGGATCTTATATCACCTTGAGTAACATTCAGACTGCCTACAAAGGTCTCTAAAATCAACATTGTTATGGATTGGTCACTCCCTACTCTTCAGAAGCACCAACTTCTGACTTCACATAGAAACAAAAGAATTGAAGGTGGATGCCATATCCAAATCTCCTCTTACAAGCTTTGTTTGGTCTGTGCTTACCAATTTCCACTGAATACACAGTCAAGCGGTATCAAAGAAGTGTAGAGCATTGACCGAAGATGGTGTGGATCACACACAGCTCTCATACATACAGATTTGGAGACACTAGTCCGAAGCTACATGTAGAAGAGATCAGAACATGGAAAAAGATGTGATTTGGTCTGATGGAGATGAGATGACAGAGTCTATACCAACGCAATATATGCTTGAATAGTAAACCATAGCAAAGAGAGTAGTCTTTTTCCCCATTTCACACATGCAGGGTCACAAGCTGATCCTAGACGAAGGCAACCCAGTGCTCTGAAGCAATGTGTGACATTGTTTGATCCATATAATTGGAATTGTTTATGCATACAGAAAACAAGCCAGAAGAGTCAGAGGTCAAGAATGATGCTTTCAGAAAGGATGAAGAATGTTTAACAACCACTTTGCCTAGACATTCCTAGACATACACTTTCACTGAACATGCCTAGAAACAGAGCAGACATTCAAAGAAAAAAGAAAAAAAATTGTGACTCAACCTTCCCCCCCAGTTAATTTTATGTAAGTCCTCCTAAAAGGTAAAGATCTACAGTCTTCAAACAAGATCCATTCCTTACAGAAGATGATTGAAGACCAAGGTTTGTGAATACCTGCCAAACTGAGGTACTTCCATTTTGGGATACCCATCTTTAGCACATTTAGTTGTTTCAAAAACACTGCTAGTTCTTTCAAAAACAGTGATTTGGGTGACATAATGGTATCACCTTTCCCTTGGAAACCACAATTGTATTTTGAACACTGATGCTTTTGGCTTACATTTTAATTTGGAGAGAATATGACCCAAAGTATAAATAAGGCAGAAAAGGAAAAATATAAATGAAAAATTTAATGAACTATAAAAATGATACAAAACTCTATTTCTGTCATGGTTCAGAATGGTTTTCAGAGGGAAAACTGAAGGGTTTTTCTTTCAATGGCTTCACTTAATCCAAAAAAGGTATTTACAAGAGAAACCAAGAAACATTGCGATGACAGGGGATGGTCATTCTAGCTAGTCTTGGGAAACGTGAGTTGAAAAATAATTCAACAGATTTGTGGATGTTTATGCTCCATAGTGTCTTCCCATCCACTTAGTTCCATTTAAATCCTTCTACTCTCCAAGATTTCTGAAACTGTCAGCTAGTAACCAGCATGCTATAAAAGACCTTCATTTGTATCTTTGGCTTTGGCACTGTACAGTCTGCCTCTTGTTCTTGTGATGAACACCTGCACTGACATTCTTTCTCAGCAAATAGATTTTGTTACAAACTATGCCATTATTGATTTTGTAGTAAGTTGAGTAAATCCTAAACCTCAAATACGGTATGGTGGTTATGTTTCACAGCTCTCAGTACCTTATTGGCATTCAAGTTGTGCTAGCCCCTACTAAAATCATTCCATTGTGGCATGAAGCACAAGCACATTTTACTGTTACACTTGCTGTAGTGTTGCCAATTATTTTAATGCTGCCATATGAGAAATAAATGAATGCTTAGATGTTTGTTTCAGCAGCTGATTTTTAAGCAAAATCATACTCTACGTTCTTTGCAAAATGTGCTTTGATCATGACAAATTCTGGATCACGGAATCTAGCCAACTTCTTGTGAGAGAGGCAAGCCTGCCATTTATAGGCAGACACAACATAGATGCCTCTTCTTATTATTTTTGAGTAAATGTGGTATATTGTTGCATTTAATACATTAAAATTAGCAAACCTTGAAGCAGCAGATTGCAAAACAGATCTCATCACATTTTTAACCACTACTGCTTTCTTTGTCCATAGCAGCCATTAGAACTAGGAATGAGGCTTTTTTAAAACTAAAAAAAAATTAATCATCCTTGCTCTGCCCCTACCCGCCTTCCACCAAATGATTTCTTTCTGGTCTCAAAGGGTGCTTGCTTGCATTTGAGCGACAGACCTTCGGTTTGACATGTCACTAATTCCTATGTCCAATAGTAATGAGACCTGTCACATTACAGTTTGCTGATAAAAGGCTAAACAGGATTGACAGGTAAATCTAAGGAAATTCGGAGGTCAAGAGGTTAGAAAACCTCCCTGTGCACCTATTGAATCTCAGAGATCAATCTAACATTTTTTAAGTCACCAAATATAGTGAAATACAGCTTAGCTTCTCTGAATATGGTAGAAGGACACAACTGCCAGATGATTTAATGTGCTCTTTTGCCTGTACGTGGTGAGGTGTTGGAACTAGATAATCTTTAAGGTCCCTTTCAAACCAATCCATCCTATGATCCTATCATTTGAGAGCACCCATTTCTTCCCATTCCTGTGAGGAAGCCTGGAACCCAGAAAACATGTTAAATCAACTTGCTGGGCCAGACATCCTCTGCTGGTGTGTGCCACCACTCCAAGATCGATGTCTGAGTGCTGACCCTGCTGACAGTGCTGGATGCATTCTGTCACACAGAAAAGGACAATTATGGGTGACTTGGAAGAAAATACGACATTAACCCTTCAGCAGCTGCCCCCAGGTCCTGATTGTATGCACATGGGATTTTAAGATTTCGCTTACTTATGCACAGATAACTCAAAACCAAAGAGGTTTTTTTCTGTTGAGGATGTGGTTGGCAGGTAGGTAGGCAGACAGAGACAAAAGAAGCTTTGCAGCTTGAGATGTGTTCTCATCAAATTACTGCTCACAGAGCAAAAGAGACAAAGGGGTGAAGACCTGTCTCTAATAAGTTTATCTCACTGACATCTTGTGAAGATGTTCATAGATAAGTTGTGCAGGTTACAAAAAAACAAGACCCGGGACAGAACTTGTCCCATTCCTTTTAGATATCTGTGCTGTCAATATCCCAAATATTCATTCTGATGTATGGCCAGTGGAATCAAAAAGACTTGCCTTGTGAGCACTTCACCTGACAATGGCATCAGTATTCGGGACTCAGACATTTCTGAGAAAAATCCTGTTGTCGATGGCATTTGATGACTGGCAGCAGAACCTCAGTGTAAGAAAAAGCTTTTTGGCATCAGACACAACAAAATCACACCCTGATTTGTGTCTGTTTCTTAAGGGCAGAAGCCACAATGGGTAGAAAGAAGCTATCCAGAAAGTTTTCTTTACCCTGTATATTTCAGTTGCTTCCTAGGGCGGTATTAATGACAGCTGCACTTGCTGACAGCCAGTGCTGTTCATTTTTGTTACACACATATGCTGTCTTCTTTAAATGCTTTCTCTGTAATATGGATTTTTGTCCAGGATTTAGATTCCATTTCTAGGTAGCTGGGGAAAGGAGTGGAAGATTATTTACAGCCTGCAGAAGTGGAGAAAGGTTCTGTGCAGAAGTGAAATGAAGAAGCTGCTTGGCACAAAATCATCCTGCCACAGTGTGTTGTGCTTGCCTCTTTGCCCCAGAGCCTGACTGTCAGTGTACACTGTGCAAATGAGTGTAGGTACTTCAAAGAGCTACTTCAGTTTACTCCAGCTGAGAATTTGCCCCCCGGGCTACAAAGTAATTACCAGGGACATGATATATGTCTTTATCCACTTTTTGCTCGTAGGTTATACTCCTTCTTTGTGATGTAGCATTATTATTAAATGACACAATGAAAGTTTAAAGAAGAAAAACCTACTATATTGTGACGTCCCATCCATGTATTCACCAAAAAGCCTTTTTTATTAGTTAAATTGGCGATAGAGAAACACTACAGTATTTCTGACTTTGCATCTGGATTTTAAAAGACAAAAAAGACAGAATTATGTGAGGTGCATTCAAAGGAAAAGGAGTCTACTTGTTGATATTTGTTCTGGCACAGTCCATGCTCCATGTTGACATGTTTTTCCTCAATTGCACAAGATGATGCTTATAAAACACATCAGAATAAAAGTGACACAGCTCAAATCAATCATTACCATAGGACTACAAAGCTGTTCCACTGCTGACCCAAAGAGTAGGTATGATTAGGTAGACAGTTTATTTTTCCTTGAAAAATTTCTTTTTTTTTCTTTCTTATTTTTCCTTGAAAAGGTGATAAATAATTTCATGTAGAAATTATAATCAGAAGACAAATGACAGTTTTCAAAGGCACTTAGTCCACAGCTTACTAGTTTAAGGCCTCTAGAAAATCCTTCTGCCAAGCAGCCAAGAGATGAACTATTTATCAAGGCAATGAAGTTTAGCTTTATGGTCATAGTAGGCATCACCTTGCAATGGATGGTAAATGCATGCATTTCCATCAAAATGACATTTACTGCTTAAAAACAGAGCCTTTTTGAGCAAAAGACTTTTTGAGCAAAACCTAAATTGCTAAAAAAATCCCAAAACAAAACTAAATAAAACAACCAAAACAGACTGTTACAAATGCAACTTTAAAGATAGCTAATAAACATTTGGTGCTAAATGGAAATGCAATGTTAAGCAGCTAAGAGAAGAGACTCTCCTAAGAGCTCTCTATGAGCTAAGTCTCTAAACTGCTTTGGTGGCAATCACAGTTTACCAGTTTCATCACCTCTCTTGTGTCTTGTCCCTACCACAGGACACTCTCCCTTTAGTTGTCCTGTAACAGCCATTCATGGGGTTGATTAGTCAAACTGATATAGCTAAAAAAAAAAAAGTTTGCTGCTAAGGTCAGAGCACAGCCACTTGAGCAAGAAAGCATGTCTTGGCCGAGTTGTGGGATTGTGAAGTGGTATGAGCAGGTACAGCTTAATGTGATACCAATACAGAGGTCTTCATAGCTGTGCTGGTTTTGACTGGGATAGAGTTTACTTTCTTCACAGTGGCTAGTATAGGGTAATGTTTTGAATTTGTGCTGAACACAGGGTTGATAATAGGGAGTCGGTGGTGTTGTTGTTGATCAGCACTTACACAAAGCCAGGGCCTTTTCTGTTTCTCGTACTGCTATGGTGGCAGGGGGGCTGGGATGTAAGGGATGCTGGGAGGAGACACAGCCAGGACAGGTGACCCAAACTGACCAAAGGGGTATTCCATGCCACATGACATTATGCTCAGTATATGAAGTGTTAGGAAGGAGGGGATGTTTGGAGTGATGGCTTTTGTCTTCCCCAGTAATTGTTACATGTGATGGGCCCCTGCACTCCTGGAGGTGGCCAAACACCTGCCTGCTCATGGGAAGCAGTGAATTAATTCCTTGTTTTGCTTTGCCTGTGTCTGTGGCTTTTTCTTTCTCTATTAAACTGTCTTTATTTCAACCCATGGGTTTTCTGTCTTTTACTCCTCCGATTCTCTCCCTGATCCTGCCAGTGAGAGAGTGTGGCTGTGTGGGGCTTTGTTGCTGGTTGGGGTTAAACCACTACAATAGCACATAATCACAGCCTAAAGCTAATCATCAGGGTCCCTATGAAGTCCTTTCAGATATGAGACCTTCACCCTGACTCATCAATATTGTCTACAGAAGTGTTTTTGGAAACGTATATGTCTGACCCAAAGTAGATGCATTCAATCTAGACATTTACATCTGAACTCACAGCCCTAAGCTCTCCGTGTAGTCAGCAGAGAGACAGTTGCATTCAGAATGAGATTTGTATGATTTTTTTTATGGCTTCTCCAGGATTAGATGAATTGAACAGTAAAATGGACAATCTGTCTTCACCGTCTGCAAAGAGAGCCTGGGGTAATTAGCACAGATAGAGACTGGAGATACCTTTTGTATTACTTGTGCTTTCCACACCTGCTGCTGCACCTGATTCAGTTCATAGTCTGCTGACTGAATTCAGAAAGTCAGATCAGCAATATATGTCAGATATGATTTTACATAGCAAGTCAGTAGAAAGAACAAAGAGTGTGTGTGTGTGTGTGTGTGTGTGTGTGTGTGTGTGTATGCACAAAAAGAGACAAGACAGAAAAGTCTTGATGAATACTGGAAACTACATGGCAGCAGCTGGAAATCAAAGCTAACCCTGAAGAAACAAGTAATGACCTCATAAACAAGACTCTTCAAACAGTCTGTGTCTAGGCTTGCCCATCCCAGCACATTCAGACCCAAGATAGGACTTTGCTATACTGACTCTACTTTTATCTAATAAGTTTATGAATATCCAGAAGAGTGGTCAGAGCTTAAATATATAACATTGTAAATGGTTAATGAAATGTAGGCACAGCATAGGCATAGGGCAAGGGTTACTGTTCAGCATGAGTTTTTCTTTACCACTTCAGGATGCACCAAACTGCAATCTGTAGAACTAGCATGTCTCCATTAATGAAGGAGGTAGCACAGATTAACAGATTAGATTGGATGCTTTATTTTCAGACAAGAAAGTGAGATTAAATGAAACTTACCACTAAATGAATCTCACAATTAATTTGCTGCAAGTTATTAGGAAACCTCCAGAAGGAAGTTGCAAGATGGACCTTTACTCTTCTATGATGCATCCAGATAAGTTGGAATCAAGGACAGTCATTTTTTAACGAGTATCTTCTTTTTAAAATGAAAACCTTTTGTGATGGAACTTACTAAAAAAAGATACACAGCCCACACACTCACACCAAATAAGAAATCAAATTAATCAATTCATACATTACTACAGAAATAACAAAATTAGAGTCAGATACACAACACTTTCTTGTTAGAAGAGCATTAATTAAGTTCATAACTGTTTCATTAATGACATGAAGGAAAATAAAAAACTCTGTTCATAACTTCTCTGTTCAACCAGCCATAGAAGGAACTAATCATTTTGCTGCTGTTTTTTTGCTGTAATCTCAGGTGGTGTTTTTAACTGCAAGACAAAAATTGACTGGGATATTCTTGCTGTCAAAGAGAAGCAAAAAAAAATCCTTTTATTTATAGAAAAAAAGAAAACGTTTCTGCTGCATATTTCAAAACCCTGCTTAACACAGACAGTTTTGTTCCTGATTGTTTCCACAAAAGAAAAGGATTAGGTGGGCTCCAACATACTTCAAGACTACTTCATAAAGGCATTCCAATTTAGCTCTGAGGTTGTCAGCCTTTTCTGAGAGAATGATCTTGCACTTTCTGAAAGACAAGTGAAAAGTAAACCTGTGCAACACTATATTTATTTGCACTCTAGTTTCTTAGAAAAATATTTATTTCTAATAGCAGTTATTACTAATTATATTGCATTTTTAAGAAAAAGAACCAGATAATATTTTCAAAGATATTTTATAAAATGGTCAAGGTATGTCTACCCTTCACTGTACATGTACACACTGAAGGGAGAAGGTGTGGAATAGGACTTAATCTTTACCTTAAGTTAGTAAAGGCTGTACCTATGCATCCCTTTCCAGTCAGGATCAAGCTCCCAGGCAGCCTTCCATTCAGCCATTCCCCAAGTCTGCTGAACAAGGAAGACAAGCTCAGTAAAACTCCTCATCTATGTGAGATAAATCCACTTTTACCTGCTTTTCTCAGTGGTAATGTAAGCAGAATGAAAAGGTGTTGGAATTTAGCTCATATAACAGTAGAAATCTAAAACCTATGCAGCTAGTCTAAATTAATCTTCTAGTATCCCTGTATATTTCATGGTGTGTAGCTAAAACAGTGTTTTCCAGGGATGGAAAAAAAGACATCTAATTATCATGACTATGCAAGTGAAACAGAGAGGAGCCTGAGTGTGTGACTGATCCAGTTAAAACAGAAATGAGCAAACCTGTTACTCACAAATGTCTACACATTTGTGTAGCGTTGTACTCACATCAAGTAACTCACAAATGTCTACAAAGGGAATATTTTAATTTGTCCAACTTATCAAAGCATTTCAGAATGTATACATAGCATAAACTAAATGCACTATGCTTCTGTTTGTTGGAGCCTGAGCATGTATGCCAGGAATGTAAGCAGTTAACTAAGAATTGAATGACAATTTTGCAACAGGAACATTAAAATTATTAGCTTCTACACAAAAGGGGAATTTTAGCTCAGATTCTTTGGACATGGCCTGGAGGCTGGCTGCATGCTTCTTGGTTGCTAGCTGGCGCCAACACTACCACATTACATTTGTGACTTACAAGATGATCTGTGGGATGAAACCTGTGCAAAAATCCAGCCTTGAGTTCTAGTTGAATGATGCATGGTGATGGAAAAGAGGCAAGTTGTGGACAACATTGCTCCTGACTAGCAAATTAATGGCCAGTCCTGGAATGAAAATAAGGGAATTTGGAAGATGAGAGAAGAAATCTCTAAAAAGAAGATAAATTCCAAAAATGACTAGGTGGCTCCAGAGGGTGACATTTGTTCCAGAAGGAGCCTGCTCATAGAAATTCAGCTACGTGCTGAGTTTTTACACAGCTGAAGGTATGTGAGACTAATTCCATTCCAAATAAGTCTTAACAATAAGTTAATACAGGAAAATTTCCATCTGTTTTTGTAGAGTAAAGCAGTTTTCACATATACATACCATGCTTTTGGGAAACAATGGATGCAGAAGTAGGCAAAGCTTTTGCAGCCAAAGTGTCACCTGTTGGAATAGTATTTGTTTCCAAAAAAAACCCTGTTATCACAATGCAAAAAAATAATTCTAAGGGCAATAGAATGCACTGTATACCAAGTTTCAACTCAAAATGAATATTTACAGCAGAAGGTAGGAAATTGATACAGAAGCAGACTTTTCTATAGCAGTATGAATGGTGCTGCCTTAATTTTGTTTAGAATTTTGGCTGGAGGCAGTGACAACATCAACTTTTTAATGAAAACTTAAAGTGTCCATAGCAGTGTGAAAATTCTAACATTGTTGCATTGCCATATCACTTTTTAACAGCTTGAAGGGAGAAAAACTTTCATTTTAAATGATTCTTGGTTAATTTACAAAGAAATTAGTAGAAGAAAACTTCCAGAAAGTAATAGAATAGCATTACTTGTGCATGTCACACAACATCAAGCCTAGAAAAGTTGCCAGAAAGTACTTTATCTTACACCAGAATTATCTTGCTTGTTTCAAAGCGACTTATCAGAGACTCATGAATCAGGATATTGTTTCAGGTGGACCAATATCTTCAGGTGTTATAAGATGGCATATTTCTTCGACTTTGCTTACTGAGGCTATGACCCATATATAAATCCTAGAGGAAATGTGCCATATGAATTAATCACCTGCTTTAAGCTGAAGTATTTATTCAGTCATTCTAATCAGCAAGGGACCAATCTTCTGAACTCCCCAAAGCTAAATAAAAGAGAGCAAGAATTGCATTATTGAGTTGGTTGTAAATATTATGGAACGTGAGGAAGTTAAAGGAGAGAAATAACACTTAGTCTACTCTAAGGAGCAGGGTGCAAGAATTCCTAAGCTTGACTGTTGTGCTTTAACGCCCAGCTGGCAGCTCAGCCTAACACAGTCACTTGCTCACTTCCCTCCGGTGGGATGGGGGAAAGAATCAGAAGAGTAAAAATGAGAAAATTCATGGGCTATGACAAAGACATTTCAATTGGTACAGTAAAAGCCGTGCACACAAACAATGCAAAACAAAGAATACATTCACCACTTCCCATGGGCAGACAGGACTCCATCACGCCTAACAGTAACTTGGGAAGACAAATGTCATCACTCCAACTGTGTCCCACTTCCTCCTTCTTCCTTCAACTTTATATGCTGAGCATAACACCACATTGTCTGGAATATTCCTTTGGTCAAGTGGGATCAGCTGTCATGTCTGTGTCCCCTCCTAAATTCTTGTGCACCTCCAACCTCCGTGTTGATGGGGTGGAGTGAGGAGCAGAAAAGGTCTTGAGTCTGTGTAAACCCTGCTCAACAGTAACTAAAACATTCCTGTGACATCAACAATCCAAAGCACAAATCCAAAACACAGCCTCATGATGGCCACTATGAAGAAATTTCACTTTATACCAGCCAAAACCAGTGCAAAGAACTAATAAATCCAACACTAGTAACAAGGGCAGTAAATCTACCTTTTTGAGACAACGACATGTGGAAGTTCTGAAATCTGTCTAGGCAGACTGACACTGAAGCTTATTATTTCAGATGGTGCGTGGCATGAGAATGGCATCTAAACTGACTTTAGACGTCTGGGTTCTTCAGCCCAGTACAGGTATTAGGTTAGTGTAGGCATACCTGGCTCCAGTGTCTCCATACTCAGCGGTTTCATCCACAATGGAAACCTTTAAGGAGTGTAAGAGTTCTTCAGCATCCAGGATAAGAAGTCTCTAACCTTGCAGAACATGGCCTCTAAATCACATGGCAGAGCAACGCTTAGAGAAAGCACCCTTCTCCTCTTCTTTCTGGTGATTTTGTTGTTGTTGCAGCTAATCCAGCACTCCTCTGATAAATCCTCTCAGTGACTGAAGGGAGAAACATTTCATAGGGTTTCTTTAATACCAACCATGCTCATACCTCTCAGAGCAGTGTGTTAAATTGCCTGGACAGTATATGCTTACCTTGTGTCAACCATGTATCCCAACACAACTGACAAGCCAGAAAGCTTACAAGTGGGAAATGGCATTGTGAAGGGTAGTGAGGAGGATATGAACACATGAAGTTCCAGAATGTGATTTAAAATCAAGTGGAGAAGTGAGAAGACAGAGAGAAGTTCGACTACTGTTGCAGGTAACAGGTGTTACACAGAAGGTTTTTACCTCTACAACATCACAGGAGAGGTTGAAATGAAAGTCAGAGGGTTAAAGAGGAGAACTTCATCTGAAGCAGGCAGCCCAATCCCTAAAGGCTTCCTGAAAAATCCCATTCTCTAAGGAAATTACATTATGCAATCACACTGTCTCTGTGCACAGTTCTCTATGTTCTCCAACCTCTTTCCACTGCATAACTGTGGAAAAAAAATTGCGGTCAGATTTGGCAGTAGATCTGAACTATCAAAAAGATAAGTTCTTAGTAAAAAAAAAAAAAAAAAGGAGGTGTAAGTAGGTGTCCCAGGTGATCAAGAGAGAAAAACAACAACAACAACAACAACAGTTTTTTGACTATCAGAAAGGGTGCACTGCAGAAGAGCTCATTGTTAGGTATCAGAGACTACCTATGAGACAGAAGAACACAAGAGTAGGCTTCATTTCACTGGTCCCAGATCAGTCTGTTAAAACAAGGTGACAATTTTGACCTGGACTCAAAAATGCAGAAGGACAAGCAGGAGTTTATTCTAGGTTGAGTTAATTCTGATTGGGTTTTTTTTGTTCACTGTTTTGACAGACTTAAAGCCAAGAGAATTAATAATGTCTTGTTGGAGTTAGAACTAAACCAGTATGACACAGGACAAAAAAACTTACCTAATAATTTCTTCAATAAGAGTAGATAAGTCAGGTCACAGAATAGTCTCAGGAGAGTAAGAAATGGTTATATATATGTATATATATATATAACACATATATAATATAGATAAGTATATAAATGCGTTATATATAACAATATATATAATATGTATAACTATATATAAAAATTATATATAGTTATGCATATATAGAGAGAAATCTAGATATATAAATATATATAGATAGATGTTTTCAGGGAACATGACAACTAGAAAGAATTTTTCCTTTGAATTTCCATGAAAAGATGTTAATATAATCAGTTAACTTCACTGAGTATTTTCAACTTATATTCTAGGGTTAGCTCATTCCTCTCTCTGAGAGGCAATCAGCTGAGTGAACTGTAAGGTGAAAAGAGTGTAGGGAATGAATCACTGACTCTCCTGTTAATGCTTTTATATTTTATATAAATAGTCAAACATTCCCTGGATGAGAACCTTTACCAAAGAATCCCGCTTCCAAGGTAATAACCCCAGTCCCTCCACCCACTACCATTTTCCCTCTTTACAACTTGGCTGGTGGTCCTGTATCCAGGATAGACCTGAGCTACTATGATTAAAGACAGAAGCTCTGAAGAAAGCAATATATCCTTTAATGAGTGACATGAGCACCTATTTATGCCTGATTTTCAACCTATAGATCGAACCATAGAAAGTCCATCTTCTACCTGTGTTAGGATGATATTACATCATTGTTTAACTCAAACCTGCATAACCTTCCATTTGTCATTACATGGGAATATAGTAGTACAGTTAGGCTTAATTTTCAAAAGTATTTCTCTCAAGCTCATTCATATGTTTTTTCCATAAATATATTTCCTCTCTTTCCCATTTTTGTCTATAAAAACAGACACTCCCTTTATCACATTTTTAATGGGTTTGTATTAATTTGCCAAGGGTCAGAGCACAACATTTAATCTCTGCATTAAAGGATCTAAAGAAGCATGTATCTTCAGAGGCACATTGTTCTGTGTGGCACACAGCTGTTCTCTTAAAGATAAACCAGCTCTACTTGAACACCATGCCTCAAGTTCACCACGTTTACTGGAAAAGAATGAAAAAAAAATCACAGTTGTCCTCCCACCACCTATTTCTTTCTTATTGTAGAGATTTCTTATTCAATCATCTTCATGAAAGTGCCAAGCATTTCAGCAGTCCGGCTGCTCTTAAGACTTCCAGGGAGGATTGGAATGAGTCTCATGAGGAAGGTTAGAAGCAGGCTAGAATGCTGAATTTTGGCAGTCTCATAAAGGAGAGGAAGAAATATGTACCTACGTGAGGGTAATTTGGAGTTAAGAATAATTTGGGACCTTTGTAAACAATAGCATCTTAAATTGGTTTCCACAAAGCTCTTTCATTTTTCACTAAAAGCTTTTCGAGTTCAGATCATTTCAGTACTAAAAGTGCTACAATTCCCCTCCTTCCCCCCTGTCCTTTTTCTCTTAGTGACTTTTGTTCATCAGAAATTTTTTTTTTCTTTTTTGTATATTTGAAACCCTGTTATTTTTAGCTTTTGTCAGCCTTCATGTTCTCTGATTTTGCTCCTTTTAGTCTAGATATGAGGAAGAAATTCAAGATATTATATGAAAAAATGCGCCTTAGTATTAAATCTCTCATCTAACTAGTTATTCAAAATAAAATTATGCTTCTCACACTTCATGTGCTTTAACTAACCATTCTACAAATACCATTATGGCAGTGTTAGTTTTCTGGATGTGAAACAACCTTGAACGCTGCAGAAGTAAGAAGCAAAGACCAAAACCACTAATTTGTCATAGCACATTAAGACTTCTTTTAGATCTCAAAACCTTTTTTGGTAGCACATGCCCACTAAGATTTATGTAGGAAGAGATACACAAAATAAGTTTCTCCTTCTTATATTCAGATGCCAGCTTTAACATTAGCACAATTGTGTTTAATATAGTAATGAAAAACTGATCTGTCATCAGGGATTGCTAGTCAACCTCCAGTAATGAGAGAGAGATGTTACTGAGACTGCCTTTTGCTGCCTATTAACCCAAGTTTCACAGTCAATTGCTTCAATAGCTGGAAAAGAAGTCAGTGTCTTTCAGCCTTAGAAAACCAAGATCTTGATTTGAATTATTTTCTCTTGAGCAGTAGTGTTAACAGACCAATAGATGTTTCCAGCATCTATTGCAGGAAATCTGTACACAACCTTGGATCCAGATCCTCAAAGAAGCGTTGGAGATGAAAGTCCATACAGTCCAGCAGAATACAGGGCTTCAAATATATTTATGGATTTGTGGTTACACACCTGAATAAAAACCTGATTCAGAGCGTCTGCTGAGATCTCAGCCACTGCTATGGGATATTTTAAGTTTTAATACCTGCCTTTATGTGTACAGGATAACTTGGGGGAATGAAAAGCATAATCTGGTGTAAAATAGATGAGGGAGCATAGTTGCCTCAGTCTTTAACAGCAAGACTGGTTATCCTCAAGACAACTGGCCTCCTGAGCTGGTAGAAACAAGGGAGCAGAATAGAAGCCCTGTAATCCAGGAGGAAGTGACCTGCTGACCCACTTAGATGCTCACAAGTCTATGGGACCAGACGGGATTCATCCCAGGGTGATGAGGAAGCTAGTGGAAGAGCCACTCTCCATCATTTATCATCAGTCCTCGCTAACTGGGAAGATCCCAGAGGACTGGAATTTGGCCAGTGTGATGCCCATCCACAAGAAGGGCTGGAATGAGTATCTGAGGAACTACTAGCCTCTCAACCTGACCTCAGTGCCCAGCAAGGTTATGGAGCAGATCATCTTTGGTGTGATCACAGAGCACCTGCAGGACAGGCAGGGGATCAGACTCAGCCAACTTGGATTTAAGAGGGGCAGGTCCTGATCTCCTTTTATGATCAGATGACCTGCCTGGTGGATGAGGGGAAGGCTGTGGATGTGTCTACCTGGATTTCAGCAAAACCTTTGACACTCTCTCCCATAGCATACTCCTGGAGAAGCTGGCAGCCCATGGCTTGGACAAGGGCACTCTCTGCTGGGTTAAGAACTGACTGGAGGGCCGGGCCCAGAGAGTGCTTTGGCAACCCTATGTGGCATTACAGGCTGGGGCAAGAGTGGCTGGAACGTGGCCCATTGGAAAAGGACCCGGGGATACTGGTCAACAGCTGGCTGAACATGAGCCAGCAGTGTGCACAGGTGGCCAAGAGGGCCAATGGCATCCTGGCCTGTATCAGCAATAGTGTGGCCAGCAGGACCAGGGCAGTGATTCTCCCATGATACTTGTCACTGGTGAGGCCACACCTGGAGTACTGTGTCCAGTTCTGGGCTCCTCACTTCAGGAAGGACTTTGAGGTGCTGGAGCATGTCCAGAGAAGGACAATGAGGCTGATGAAGGGACTGGAGTACAAATCCTATGACAAGTGGCTGAGGGAACAGGGGTTGTTTAGCCTGGAGAAAAAGAAGACTCGTGTGACTTTATTGTTCTCTGCAACTACCTGAAAGGAGGTTGTAGCCAGCTGGAAGTCAGCCTCTTCTCCCAGGCAACTAGCAATAGGACAATGGGACACAGTCTTAAACTGCTCCAGGGGAGGTTTAGGTTGAACATTAAAAAGAGTTTCTTCACAGAAAGGGCTGTTTGATACTGGAATGGACTGCCCATTGTCACCATCTGGTAGAGTCACCATCCCTGGATGTGTTTAAGGAAAGACTGGACATGACACTTAGTGCCATAATCTAGTTTACATAGTGGTGTTAGGTCACGGGTTGGGCTTGATGATCCTGGGGGTCTTTTCCAACCTAGTTGATTCTGTGACTGTCATTCTGTGAAGGTGAAGCAGTTTAAATTTGGTATGAGTAGTCACTGTATGAAATAACTCCTCACTCCTCCTGTTCTTGACCCCCTACAAAATGCAGTTCAGGCAGATCACAGCAGTAAATAACACACTTAATCTGCAATGAGAAAAGAGATCAATTGACAGAGAACTGTGAACTATCAAGCAGGGAATAAGTGAAAAAGCCAGAGCACTATGGGAGAAAGCCAACATTATTACATAGACTTCTCTTGAGCCAGATTGGTAGCTGGATCATGATGCAAGTGGCAGAAGTTTAGTCATTTGACCCCGCTGAGTTTGTGAACTTCCATTTTCTCCCATGAGAGATACTTTCTCTTTTTTCCCTTTTTTCTTGTTTTTATTTTACAATTACTAGAATTCCTCCTCTGTGTGCCTGAAATCAGCATCCTGTCACAGCTTTCAATCACGCTCATATGTGTGAATGTAAAGATGAGTTTTGCACAACCAAACTTGGAAATGCAAACATTTTCAGAAGGAAAAAAATAAATTTAGCTGCTATACTCCTGTGTTCTTTGCTGTTGACAATTATATTTATCTTACCTATGCCAACAGAGCTTCCCCTGCAGTGAATTCATAATTGTACATGCATTGGGTTTGTGTGGCCAGGTTTTGGTAATGGAGGAGCTGCAGGGGTGGCATCTGTGAGAAGCTGCTGGAAGCTTCCCTTATGTCTGACAGAGCCAATGCCAGCCAGCTTCAAGACGGACCAGCTGCTGGCCAAGGCTGAGCCCTTCAGTGACAGTCTTAGCAACTCTGAGATAACAGTGTTCAGAAGGGGGAAAAATCCTATGCAATCGAAGCAAAGGGGTGAGAATATGTGAGAGAAACAGCCACGCAGACTCCAAGGTCAGTGCAGAAGAAGGGTGAGGAGGTGCTTCAGGTGCCAGAGCAGAGATTCCCCTGCAGCTCATGGTGAAGACCAAGGTGAGGCAGGTGTGCCCCTGCCCACTATGGAGGTTAATAGAGATTCAGAGATCCACCTGCAGCCTGTTGAGGAGACCCATGCCAGAGCAGGTGGATGCCTGAAAGGAGGCTGTGAACCCAGGGAAAGCCTGTGCTGGAGCAGGGTCCTGGGGAGTCAGGAGCCCACTCTGGAGCAGGTTTCCTGGTAAGACTTGTGCCCCTGTGGGGGACCCATGCTGGAGCAGCTCAGGGAGGATTGTCTTCAATGGGAGGGATGCCTGTTAAGAAAACTTTCCTGTCGGACCATTGAAGAGGCACTCTGGCACCAGTCACTCCCACCACCAGACACTTTAACTCATGGGACTGAAGCCCCTTCTTAGTAGGCAGCTCCAGTAAGTCAATGGGTGTCCCACTTGACTCTCTACCCACCTCCAAAGAGGGACCCCAAACAAACGACACCCTGAGCTTTTATATCCATACAGTCTAAGCATGTGATAGAATGGAGCCTTCCTGCTGAGTCATCGGATCCTGTTGTGTCTCTGAGTGGCATGGCCCCAAAGGTTCCCTGTCCAAAGGGTCGGTGCTAGCTCATGGCCTTTTGCCTGTGGCTCCCGCCATTTCCCTGCCTCCCAGAGCAAAACCTGCAGCTAGCACTGAAGCTTGCACACCAAGTTGTGGTACCTGCACTAAATGCAGTCCTCAGCATCCCATACTAGAGCAGGGGAAGCATGTAAGGAGTCCTCCCTCTAAGGAGGAAGGAGTAGTGAAGGCAACATGTGATGAACTGACCATAGCTTCCATTCCCCATTCTCCTGTTCCACTGCTGGGGAGGAGGTAGAGAAATTGGGAGTGAAGTTGAGCCCAGAAAGAACAGAGTGGGGGAAGGAAAGGTGTTTTAAGATTTAGTTTTTATTTCTCATTATCCCACTCTGATTTGATCAGTAATAAATTAAACTAATTTCCCCAAGCTGAGACTGTTTTTCCTGTCACAGTAATTGGTGAGTGATCTCTCCCTGTCCTCATCTCAACCCATAAGCCTTTTGTTATATTTTCTCTCTCCTGTCCAGCTGAGGAGGGGAATGATAGAGCAGCTTTTGTTGGCACTCAGCATCCAGACAAGGATAACCCACTACAGTGCATTATAGAAATACAGATCTTAGTGACAGAAGAGAGCAAAAATAGTTAATTCCCTTCCTTGTGAGTATTTTGTCATCTCTAGCACCAAATGACTCAAGTGACAAGACGTCAACTGCGCCCCTTGGGACACAATTCCACAGTCCAATACATCTAACTGTCAGGGTATTTGCACAAAGATTCAGTGAAAAAAATAACATTGCAATTCCATCCCATTACTCCTATTTACCACCCTGTCTACTGCACTACGAAATTTCTCTCACCTGCCTCATGTCAGTATTGTGGTATGTCACCCTGTCTCCTCTACCAAGCCAAACTCATTTAGCTACTCAGATCTTTCTTCCTAAGTCAATACTTCCTGACTACCTCGATCATTTTTGTTGCTCTTCTTGAAACTACCTTCAATTTATCAGCCTCTTTATCAAAGCAGTGGTGCTTGGAAATGAATGAATCAAAGGCCAAAATCCCCTGCTCCACCCCTTCCACTGATGTAAACAGTAATGTTGCAATCTGCTGGACAGTTGAAGCAGAAAAAACCAAGTAAATTAGAGAAAAAAATTCATTAATACTGAGTTGGTTGAAAAAAATGTACTGACATTTTGCTTCATTGGAATATGATACTTCAGTGCTTGTACATAGAGGAAGCAACTGCATTTTCCCAAATTTTTCATAAAACTGTATTTGCTTTCTGTCAGATTTCTAATGTGGTCATTACCTATCCAGCCTGTAGCTAAGAAGACCCTGAAAATCCACAGTAAATTTCAAATTTGTGGGTTTTATTTGTAACTGAAATTCAGAGTTGGAAACCCATATGAAAAATGGATTTTTTCATTCCTTGTGTCACGGAACAGTAAGCTTATAAAATAAACACATGAAGGTAAAACCACAGTTTGGTCTTTATCCAACAAAGACTTTAAATAACACTACGCAAATACAAGTTAAAAATATACAAAGTCTCTTCTGGATCCATGTTTCTGAACAAACTTACATTAGACCTGATCCATTTGAGAGTTAGTCACCAACATGAAAGCTCTTTGTTAATTTTTCTATCATAACAGCCAATTCCTATTCCTTGCAACATTTAGTATGTGGCAGCTCCTAATTTTCTATCTGAACTGGGTGAGCAGAAATACAGAATAGCTACACAAAAAAGCCTAGACACCCTAATGTTGTAAGGAAAAACCATACTTCTATAATCTGCAGAAATTGTGGTAGTGCATTCATTAACCATAGATTAAGAAAAATCAAATGAGTTACTTTATTTTTGCTGAGATTCTAACAACCTATATGAGCTTTTACAGGAGAGAAAAGGCTGTAGGAGGAAACAAATGGAGACATGCCAGGATACTGGACACCATACATGTGACTAGAAAACTGGAGACAGAAACAAAGCTTTGTAAACATTTTTATGAATAAAAATGAAAGCTAAGAGTTCTGTGAGATTGTTGTCCAACAATAACATCTAAAGCAGGATTATTTTTCTCTGTCAAGTACAAATGGCAGTTTTCACTTCATCAGTCCATCACTATCACTATGTTGCACCAAGCATAAAAAATTCTTTATCTGTACAGTAAATAGTATAATACAGCCTATATTCTGCATGGAAATTCCTGAGTAAAAGTAAACATTACATTTAGCTTTTTCAAAATACTTATATAAAACCATAAAAATAAACACTTAAAAAGTGAAGAACCTGAAAAAAAAGAAAGATATATTGCCTTTATTTAGAAAATGGTTTAAAAAGCCAAACAAACAAACAAAAAAGCCTTCTTTTATCCAGGCTAGAAGTTCTCAAGTCTGATTTCACTGTGTTTGTACACGAACCAATCCTCCCCTCGCAGCTGGCTGTAGACGAGGTGACACAGTAGGTTTCTTCCAGCTCTTATCTCTGATTCATTTATCTTTCAGGCATGTCACGAGCTTTTCATCATCATTTCTGAATTATCCAGTGATCAGCATTAGTTCCAAACAACCTCACATGGTCCCCAGTACTTTTCTGTACAGCCTGTATTTCTGCTTCATGTCACTAACTGTCTTTATTGATTGAGGAAGACAGGCACAGCACCAGCGCTTGCCCTTTTCTGTTCAGAATCACCAGTGAAGCTCCATGAAGACCCTCTGTAACCGGCAGACATGAAAGCATTTGTCTCCATCTCATGACAGGTACACTTCTGAGAAAAGGTGATGCTGCATATTCATTCACCAGAGGTCAGCATGGAAGACATAAACAGAATGCATTTATATGCATATTGCCTCAACTTTCCGAAGCATTATTTAATCTATTTCCTTCATGACTATGTGTTGTGTTGAATATGCATGGATCTGTATAAAACATTTCTGGAGTTTTCTCCTCTAAGAGGTCAGGGTAATAACCTTGCGTATACATAAAACAGCAATAACAACCACTACACCTTATTAATGCACTTCTAACTTAGAAAGAAATGGAAGAAAAAGCAAGGCTGCTGTGAAGGAGATGGGAGAGCTAAAATGAGAGTGCTGGACCAGGATTACAGACCCAGCGTTACCCTGGGCTTCTGGGGACAGGTGACACACTTGCAAATTTTCAAAAACAGCCTCCAATTTTCAAGTACTGGCAAGAGATAAAAACAGTCTAGCTCCTAGAGATTTTTATAACTCCTTTTAAGTTGACTGATCCTCCACTTGGAACCCCTGAAAAGTGTCTAAAACACATATGAAATCTTGCACATAGGGAAAGAGATTTAAAAAATATCCAGATGAGCACAGCTGAAAATCTGTGCATTCCTTATTTGCATGCTTCTTCTTCCACAAGTAAAATGAATGACTGTGTTTTACAGAAGACATTCCATAAAGTTTGCTGATGGTGGAAAACAGCCTTCTACAGTGAAGGACTGTTCACAGAAGTGCAATCTAATTATAGTTTCCTACTTTGAAAAGGCCTTGTTGTCAGCATGCTCCTTTGGTTGTCAGCATTTCCCCACCAGCCAGACTATGTTGCCTCACGGAAGGTGAGGTCAACAGGAATCAGCAAAGCAGCAGAATTTGTCTCAGTCTCTCTCCTTCACAAGACCAGTCGCCAGAGTATCACAGAGACACACCTGTTATGAGGAAGAGCCTAGTAACATCTGAAAAACCCTTGTATATGGAAGCAGCAGCCTGATCCTTTCTAATTTGGTAGACTTTCTTTAAAGATGTCTAACATAGCAACTGACTTTTCAGAAGAGGTATGATAAAAGGTGTAAGAGATGCTTGCTAGATATGTGGAAGTGTAAACTCTAGGCAAAAAGGAAAGCATGAAGGCAAGGTTATGAGGAGAAAAGAAAAATTTAAAGTGGATCTGGACAGAA
Organism: Manacus vitellinus; assembly: GCF_001715985.3. NCBI lineage: Eukaryota > Metazoa > Chordata > Aves > Passeriformes > Pipridae > Manacus > Manacus vitellinus. The sequence goes on along the minus strand of NW_021940208.1, from coordinate 8,036,229 downwards.
TAACTGAAAGAAGAGAAGCAGATATTATTGTTCTAAAAGCATATTAAACTCAAACCCAAAAGTCACTATTCCAGTTGTGATTCAGATATCCTGGATGTCAGACAAACACAAAAAACCCTGTATCAGAGAGAGAGTTCAATTAAAGAGACAATAATGTATTACAAGTGTATTACAAGCTGAAGGAAATGAGATTGCAGCTGTCATTTTGGTTGTTCAGTTTGCCTTGTTGTTGTGCTTTACTGAGGGGCTTGGAACATTCAGTCTTGTGTGTTCTGTGATGCTGTTGAAGATTTAAAATAAAAAGAATTCTGATTCTTGTTTAAACTGAATGAGATTTTCCCATCCCATCTTCATTTTTAGTCTCTCTGACAACAAGGAGGTGGAAGTCTTAAAAGGAATGTTTGTCCTTGTCTCATTTGGATCTAACAAAACTAAGAAGGTAAATAGTATCGTGGCAATACTTTTTCTCAAAATGTTTGAGCTTGATGGGGTTTATTTGTTTTCAAGTTGCAGTTGCCTGTGGAAGATATTGGCACCATTTTCAAGTCTTCTGTGACAGCAAAGAGACTGTCCATTAGCATTCTGAATGGACTTTAGGAGACTGACATTACAGTATTGGAGGTCACCCTGATGGTCACTTCAAGCAATAATAAGAGACACTGGAGGTGATGGAGTTGCAAAAGCTGACAAAACAGAATGGAATCAAGAAAATCAATGAAATCAAGACTGCAGTAATGATCAGGGGTGTTAAAGCACCTGATAGGTCACAGGCCATAAAATTGGACTATGCTCTTTGATGCAGGCAGGAAGAAGTCATTAGAAATGTCAGCAATGTCACAGAAATGTCAGAAATGTCACAGTTAGTTGTGTGAAGAGATTACACAACGGAAGTGGAAAAGGGAAAATTCACAACAGAAATAGGCAGTATATTCATGTTGTCTGGAGATGAGTGAAGAAAAAAATTGTCAACTGTTTGAGAACAAACCAAGGATCAGTGTTCCAAGGTAGATGAAAATTAAATGGAGACACAGCCATAGAGGTAATGAAGACAAGACTCCTCTTAAACTATGTCAAATGAAAGGTTGTTGATAGAGAAAGTCATACAGAATAGCCCCTTAGATTGTAGGGTGCAGATATCTTGTCCTGCAGTATACTTTCTATAGACTCAAGCATCTTGGTGCACAGAAAACAACATATATAGTGTGTGGGATTTATGTAAAACATTAGTACCTAATGAACTCTAAAACTTAATTCAAATCACTGCAAACTTATAACTTATACCAGTTGTATTTCAGCCCAAACTCTAAATACTGGAAACATTTCCTCTAGTCATTGTTCACAGTTGCCATTTGGTCTGGTCATGAGAGTTACAGTGTACTAATAGAAAGAAGGCAATGATGAGAGCAGAAGAGGAAGTAAATGAAGGATGCTCTGCCACTGGGAAAATGAGTCAGTGGTTAGAATTTCCTAGAGTCGGCTGTTGCACAAGTAGCCAACTCTCACTCAATTTCACTTAAGCAAAATAGTGTTACCACAAAGAGGATGGATCCAGAGTCTGGTATGTAACTCCTTTGCTGTCATAAGACTTTTTATGCCTCTTTCAGATGAAACTATAATCCATTAGAAAAAGTACTCTTGAAAGACATTGTTTGAAAATTATTTTAGTGATAATTCTATATTGCAATACTACAAAATGCAGCATTTCTTTCATTCACAGGAAAAAACTCAGCAAATAAATAGCATATATATGTGCTCCTTGGTATCACTACTTTGAATTGACTGTTCTTTAGCAGGAAAAGTTATTTTAGAGCTCATTTTGCTCAGAAAGAAATTTATTTTGACAGCATACAGAGTAGCTGGCACTGATTTAGAAAGTCATACCATAAAGGCAAGGAGCACTTTTAACCTGATTATAGCAGTATGTGTTCTAGATTAGACTTATCTTTAGCAACGATTTATCTATAAATGATTTTTGTCTTACTGTGAATTTATAGGATCCTACAACAGAGATGGTTGCTACCCCAAAAATTTTATAATACATGTAAAAGGCAATAGAAAACTGATAGCTATAAATAGATAAGTAGAAATACATAGAAGTTGTGAGAATATACAGTAAGCATGATGGAAAGAAACATTAACAAAATAGCTTTAACAGCTTAGGAAAGATGATTTGTGTGGAGGGGTATGATGCAGAGGAACAAAATGCTCTGTAGTCGTTTCCAGGTAGTTTCTCCTACATACAAAGGAGAGCATGAGAACATAGGAAATAGTCATAAAATGTTGTTTAACTGTAATTAATGAATCAAAATTGTATGGGTCAGTGATAGTAGACATCAGCCAGAGGCAGGAGTCAAAAGATTAATAAAAAAAAAAAGAAAAGACAGGCCATAAAAGTTCTTTAGGATAGAAATGGCAAGAGTACTTCCAAGTGAGCAACCATCAGGGAAACAGAAAGAGGGGTGATAGGGAATGCTTCAAGACACAGACCAAAGCAATAACTTTTATGGGAGCAGAATTCAGCTTCGACATGGCAAGGTCATATCTCTCAACTAGCTAAAGCATCCCAATGTAATTAATCCACAAGAGCCTGGAAGACAGTTTCAGTCATGTGCTCGAAGGCCATGGGGGAAAAAATCTGAAAGATGTTGCCATATCCCAGCTGGAAGAACTTAGACATTCAGGTTGAAGCTAATGCCCAAGTTACACACCTGAGTGATAGGTGGTATGATGATGTAGTCCTGAGATGTCAAAACAACAGATGGAACAGCAGAGCTCTGGGACAAAATTAAAAGCTCCCTTTTGACCACACAAAACTTGCAGTTACATATCCATAAGGAGTGTTGAAAAGACAGGTGGATCTGCTAGCTTCGACATTCTGGTTAGGCACAAGATAGGTGGACCACCCTGCACAGAGACCATTGGTGCTGCCAGATGCCCAGAAGACAAAATACACAAGAGGAAAAACTGAAATTGAGAGCAAGGTATTTGTTAAAGAAGATGGTAGAACCATATAACTGAAGTTAGATATGGTTTAGATTTTTATCCTGAATTAAATTCATTTAATGCTGAAGCATGCTTGAAAGTTCTCCTGTGCAGAGGAGAGAGGACAGAACTTTTGTTATCTTTCAGAATGGAGTTATTAGGTAAAATACTAAGGTTCAAAAGAAGTATTAAATGAAATAGTAATAAAATGACAAAGAAATATCTCCTTGGAAACAAACTTAAATCAAATTGTTACAGCCTATATAAATATAGCAAACAGTAAAGTTCTTAGCCAATGCAGGCTGCAAAGCATATTTTCTTACTATCTGAATCTTGAACTATGATCAGGAGCTGACAGAGCAGAACTTGACATTTAAGGCCCTAACATTTTTTTTCTCCTCATACCTTTGTTTTCTTGGTTGTGAATTTTGTTTATATTCTAAAATGAAATTGTTACCTTCCTTAAATTGGCATTTTGTTTGAAGTTTTCTTTTGAAATAAAACTTGGCTGACTGAGAATTACACTGCAGATTGCCATGCATTTTTGTTAACCTCCAGACCCATTATTTTCATACTACTTTGGATGTTTCTGAATTTTTTAAGTGTCAAACTACATACATTTCAAATGTCTCTTTAAGGTATTTAGACACTTTTCTCATTACTGATGATGAGTTAAAATCATTTTTGGAGGGTACACTACATGGGTATGTCTATCTCATTTACCCTGAATCTGAGTTTGTTACATTCACAGTTTTGTAGGCAATAAGCAGCTGTGCTAGACATTTGCCAATTGTTTCTATGTCCTTTTTTTTGTCTTTTTTTTTAACTGGTGTGCTAAAGGCTGTGAGGATTTAACACTCTTACTATTCAGTGAAATGAGAGCATTATATTTAGTTATATTGTAGAAATATTATAGAATATTATAGAAAGCTTACATCATCAAGTTGATTCTGTTTCTTCTCTTGATTATATATCCTTATGTCATGATTTGGGAATTGTCCTACATTTTTTTCCTAAATACAATAACAATTAACCAAGATATTCTTTTACCTCCCCCTCTCCTCCCCAAAAAGATTACTTAGGAAGAAACTCCATACTGTTACTAATATTAAATTTATGGTCAAAATGAGGAGGGAATGGAAAGAACTCGTGCTGACAGCAGGAACTTCAAAAAGGATTATCTACAGCTCACATGACTGCCTTAATCTCCAACCTATAAAGGCAGCTCTTCTCACATTCCCTGGCTGGAATGCTCTCAATTTGCATAAACAGTTCGGTAACTAACAGGACAGAAGGAAAAATTAGGCAGTGTAGAAACACTCACCAGGGTCTAATCATTGGAGTTCATTTACTTCCTTTTTCCATTACTATGTTTTAAGGCTTTTGTTTCATTCTAGAAAGAATGTTTTTCACAAAATATCTTAAATTTTGACTGCTTGTGACTAACATCATTCTTCAAGCTTTTTAACTCCATCTACGGGCACAAATAAAAAAGTATGGACCATAATCAGAAGCATATTAAAATACTTAAACCCAATTTGGACTTGTGTCACACTGAAGCCAAATGAACACAAAGGAACCTGTACCCAAGTGTTTTTCTAAATTATCGTGCAAGGGATGTTAAATCTGGAATGTTTCTGAGAACAAAAGAGAATAACAGTAGCCTGGTACTTCCATTTATCCTTACTGAAGTCAAGGAAATTAGAGTTGCTAAATAACAGAGGCTGGAATTTCTGTGGCTTGCCTAGGAGGCAGCAGTAGGGCACAAAATCTTAGATGTCTCTTTTCAAATTGGTACTGAGAAGCATTCATTCCATTCTTGGCAGTTACAATATGGCTATGGTATCATTTAAATAAAGCATGTACAATCCAAATCCCAAGCATTTAGGAATGCACGTTCCCTTTCTTCACTGTTTGTGAACAAAGACAATTTCCAGACAGTCCTTAGGACCTAAGATGTAAAGTCCATTGTGAAGGGGCTTTCACCTCCCTAGTGACTGCAGAGGGGGCTGAGGCTTCTTGGTTAACCTGAAGATGGTTAACCTTTAATTCAGGCACCTGTACGAGGTGCCTACATTCAGATAGGATAAGCCCTAAAACTAACTAACCAACTATCCAAATAAATAAATAAATAGTTAATCTTTCAACCATTAAAACAAACAAGAACCAGAAGTATATTTTCCCCAAAGATGATTCAAAAAATTAATTGAGAGACCACAGTGTTTTGGTTAAGACTTCGCTCTGTTCCTGAAGACCTAAACAGAAAAATCTCCAAATTACTCCTGTAGATACAGTATTGTACCTCTACTGAGCCATAGCTAGATTAACAAAGCATGCAAAGACAATTAACGATAGGTTATACCACTAGAAACTATAGAACTTGAGAGAAGCATTTTTTCCGGAGAGATTGCATGATTGGACTCACTTTGGCAAATCCAGTTTTATACAGCTTTTCCTACAACCTATATAAAGTTTATAGGTAAGTCAACAGACTTCACATCTAGTGAAAATGCTTGTATTAAAACCCTATAATCCAGACTGAACTAACTGATTTTCTTTACCAAGGCAAAGCAAGAAGATGTGAAGCTGTAAGCCAAAGAAAAGAGGGGTCATCATGGGTCACTGTTATTTGCATAATCAATTTTTCCAGTACTAGCAAGTTTCTCTGAATTTTTAGGCAATAACAGTAGTCTTTCATAACTACATGACTCAGAGTTGCACCAAGGTGTTGTTTTTCCTTGTGTTGCTTTTCTTTTTTTTCTTCCCTCATATATTAAATGTGGGTAAGGAAACAAAAAACAAAGATAGAAAGCTCATCATCTGAAATTTTTTAGGGGTTATAAGCAGAAATCAATTATAAAAGCCAATTAAACCAAATACTGTAATTTCTATTTCTCAGCAAGATTAGACATGCTCTCTCATTGACACATACTCCCAATAAAGACTGCAATGCAGCTGTCCTTCTGTAATTGTAATTGGCTACATTATTTTGTACTTACCATCCAGTGGTTCACTAGCCAAAAGAGTTGTAATAAAAACCCCCACCTGTTTCAAATGCAGAAAATCATAATTCAGTTTACGTGAATTGACTAGCTTAATTTTCACTCATTTAGTAACTTTCCTTTTTGTAGACACTCAGAGGAATTTCACTAAACAAAAACAGAACTCTTTTTTCAAGATGCATATTTTAATTCTGAAGATTTGGATTCCATAGTGAAAATTAATTTCTGGGCACATCACTAAAGGGAACTGCCTTATTGTTTTATTTTGTTCTGGTTTGTTTTTCTTTTGAATTGATTAATATTTCTGAGAGCAGGGCCTCCACAAAGGAGTGTGTGAGATCATGGCCAGCACCCCATTCCCTGAATCACGTCCTGAGCAATGTATATTTCAGGTCTAAAAGTTCTATATCTAGTCCAACTTAGTCATCAAGCCTCCAGTCCCCATCAATGGAAAGAAAGAGGCATGTCTGAGAGGTACTTATCAAGGTTACTCTATACAACCATTGTAGGTGCTGGGAATTATCCTCTAGAGATGGTTGACACACACTATCTGCTGTGGAAGAAATACAGACATCTCAGATAAAATTTTTTGGGTTTAGATACCTTAGGTATAATGAATCCCACAAGGAAATTTTAAACTGCTAAGTTTTTATGAGAAAACAAGCATTATGAGGAGAAATATACTGATGATAGTAAGTCAGATACTACAATATAGAAGCATACAGACTGTAACCATCCCAAAACTTTGGAAGCTGGTAAGGATCCCACCCCAAGTGTAGAGCTGACTTCTAGTTTAAGAACCTGTAGGAACTTTCATTTGAAGTAATTTCTTTAATTTGTACTTCTTCATAGTTCACAAGTCCTTCGGATTTGCACGGGTACCACCATGTAAGGCAGCAGATGTACTGTAATGTCTGACTTAAAGCCATGTTTACTTCATTAAAATTTGAGGCCATAGTAATGTTGTATACCTGACTCCTAAAGCAAGTACATGTTCAAAACGTCATGAATATTACAATTCAATCTAATGATGTTACATTAAAAAAAATGTGTTTCTGCTTCCATATTCTTTGGAAAGGTTTGTTTGTTTTTCAGGGTTCACAATTCATTAAACTGCATTCATATATTTCTTGGGGTTCAAAGGAAATGCATGAGCAAGCTTTAGGAAAATAAAGTTGATATCAGCTCTCATCATAAGAAAATAAAACTTGCACTAGCCTTTGGGACATAATTATCACATCAATAATTGCTTTAGATACAAAAGACTCTATCAAGGACTGGAAACAAGTTCTGTGGCATTTCCCAGTCATGAAACACTTTCAGAGACAGTAAATCATTTCTCAGCCTTTAAATGTTAACTCCCATCAGTACCATGAGCTAAGCAGCAGGACTGACATACACAAACCTTTCTGCATTTCCTTTTGGGATGGAAAATAATTGTACTAGGAAAAAACAGGTCAGAAGAAAGGGAAAATATTCTGAACCGATCAATTTTTTGTAACCTTTCTTTCCCTGTGAAACAGAGGGGGAAAGTACAAACAGGTACTTTCTGCCATGTGGATGTTTTGATAAGAAAAGGCTGTTATCTCAAAGATAGCATGTATGAAGTATAAAGGGGTTTCCAAGGAAACTATTTTTCAAATAGTTCTCTTGCCAGAGATTCATTGTTTTTATTGGCATCCATCTCTCTCACACACACTCTTCTCCTTTAGCAGCATGATAAAATCCAAATGTTTCCAGATTCTGGGTATTGGTTTTGGCTTTCACACCATCTTTAACAATTGACTGCTCACAACAATGTACAGAAAATTGAATATCTGCTCCAAATCCTTTTTTAGTGAATATAATTCAACTGCCCTGATGCAAACATTTCAAATCTGAATACAAGTAACATATTAAGTACCCAAAGAAAACTCACCTCTAGACTGGGCACCAAATAATTTGGAAATGCAAAAAAATATCTGAATTGACATTCAGTTCTAGCTAGATTTCTTCTCATTGCCAGTTGGTTAAAAAAAAAAAAAAAAAAAAAAAAAGAAGAAAGATTTATAACAGCAGTAATGGACATCTGTTTCTGCTTAGGTAATGGCCAATTAGCACACTAATGACCTGAGGTAAAGCAATGGCTTTTTACTTTTTCAAATCAGGTATAATCTGACTTGCAAAGATCAGCAGTTAGAAAGCTACTTGGAATGATTACATGACTTAAAGTACTTCATGTTCATCCATGGAGAAAAAGCTCCAGAACTGAGCTCTGAAAGTCAGAAGTACTTGTCTTCAGCTAAGAAATCACTTCTATACAGAGGTTTATGTGAAATACATTCCTGAATGTATTGTATTGTCAAGAAAGTACCATCGCAATCACATGAATAAGCCCGACTTCCAACTCAGCAGGCAATGACTCGGGCTTACATCCTGCAGGACCTGAGTGATATAATTCCATTCCATAGCTGAAAAGACCCTGTAACCTTGCAAGTAAAACACTTAAGCACATGCTTGACCTCATGCGTTGACTTGTGAACAGCTTTCAGTGGTGTGACATTAGACTGAAACGAAGCAGATGGTTACGAGTTTTGTTGGATGGAGGCCTAGATGCTTAGAAAGATGCCGGTGAAATGTTTCATGACACTCCTTAATTCATTTTTTGCATCAGTTTTAATATAGAAAATATCTTTTCTTTAACCAAGTGTTTTCTTCTTCTGACTTTCATTTTCATCACAGAAGTGCACTGCTTTGCAACATTACAAGGAAAAGTTGAATTTTTTTTGTCAGTAAAATTCTTAACATTATAAAATAATATGAAACTGAGCATAACCACATTATTTTATTTCTCTGTCACGCTCGTATCAGTAAATTTGCGCAGGAGAGTGATAGATTGTATCTTCCTTCATGGCCACTATTCATAACTTGAACACAATTTTATTTGTGAATTATAAACGAAAAATTACTTCATCTATTCATTGATGACAGGATGCCATGCTATCAAGAGGTGTCCACTGAAAACTTGGGAATTTGCTGCTTATAGATTAATAAGAGAACTCCAATTACAGATGTTGTTGAATATATTAGCATCACTACAATCTTTTCTTCTCAAATGGACAGACATATAGACTTGGGGAATAGATAAATAAAGATACTAGCAACAAGTGGCATATGTTTGTGGTAGATTGGCCTCGGCTCACAGTCAAGCACCCACACAGCTACTCATGCACTCCCCATCCCATCTCACCCCACCAGGATGGAAGGAGAAAACAGAAACAGGAGTAAGAAGACTGATAGGTTGAGATAAGGATGGAAGGATAATTTAATAGTTGCTATTGCAGCAAAATAGACTCAGCTTTGGAGCATTTAACTTAATTTATTGACAATTAATCTAAATAATTGGTACCAATTTGGGTACTACTAAACAACAACAACGAAAAAGAATCATTTAGACACTTATAAAACACCTTTCCTCCTTTCCCAGGTTCAGGGGGGAAGTGGGAGAAGATCTCCACCGAAACTGCTGGGATCAGTGGATCTTCTCCCCCCCACCTCCAGAGAGATGCCTTGGATGAGAAATATACTCTACGCATGTTAAATGCTGCTTTTAGGAATAGAGTTTTTGCTTGTGCTTAGCCCATAGCATATTAGTAGATTGCTTCGCATTAGAGCTTGTGCTTGCTTGATATATGTATCAGTAGATTGCTTTAAAACATATTTTTGCAGTAGACACTATCACTGGCAGACTTCAAACCTTATTATCTGTCACAATTTGTATTAATAAAAAGTGTTATTCCGTAAACTGTTCCTTACAGTTGCCATAAGTGGATAACACCTTTTGCAGGACTGTTGAGCGATCTTGGCTCTGTTGAGTCCCCCCTAACAAGGGAGGTCAAGGTACCCTCTGATCTTGTGAATCTGTTGGCAAAGGGTCTCATTACAAAACGCTGACACTGATGGCTACCAGGGTCTTGACTCTCTCAGAGGTACAGGCAAAAATCTTAAATCCCACCTTTCACCTGACAGATGAAGAACATCCTCCTTGTCCTCTCAACTTGGTGTTCCCTCTCTCTTATTTTTTTGCCCTTCTTCCTCTGCCTATGGTGTGTTCTGCTCTTTCACAAATATATTTGCACAGAGGGGCCTCCAGCTTTGTTGATGGACTCAGCTGTGTCCTGCAGTCCATTGCAGAGCCAGCTGCAACTGTATGTGTCTGGCATGAGGCAGCCCCTGGCCTTTTCCCACAGAGGCCACCTCTGCAGCTCCTAATTGCCAAAGCCTTGCAACATGAACCCGATTCAACATAATTTCTAGGTTTCTTTGGCAAAGCTAACAAAAATCTCAATCCCTGAGAAGTCAAAAGAGTTTATACATGTATATGTGTTTTTGCGTATCCCTCTGGTTCTGAGTGCTTCCAAAATCCGGTCTCAGGGCCACGAGGGTTCATCTGTGTCCTAAATTCCCATCAGGTAAATCCCTGGCATAAAAAAGTTCCAATTACACTCCAGTTTCTGTGCAAATGAAATTCAGATATGAACCCCTACCACCCTTCTAAAGACACCCAGTTTGGATGAATTCCAGCCATGCATTTCATGTAGGCACATGCAGCATGGAGAACAGGCTCAGAGTTACTTTTTTTAACTTTTCCAAAATCTATATCTGTGAACTTTTGCCGTCTGATTGCTGTTGAGCTCACTGAGAACTATGGTCTGGTTAGTCTGGCAGCTCTTCAGTGCTCAAAGAACACAACTGAGAGACCACTCTGACAAGCCAAAGCTCTGAGTTCAAGTGGAAAGGAAAATAAACGTTGCAGATTCTCCATAGCATGTAGGGGTGGGAATGGGGGGCAGAACAGATTCTTGACCAGATTCTCCATAGCATGTAGGGGTGGGAATGGGGGGCAGAACAGATTCTTGACTTGACTTTTCTATGACAACTTTTACAAAGACCCAGAAACTTTCCCATAGCTTCATGCAGGTGCTGAAGCCTATTAATACAGATAGTCCATTTTCAGATCTGTGTGTCTGCTGGTGTAAGAATTTATTTTCTTTAACAGCCCATCTCAGTGGCATCTAAAGAGGGAAGAAGCATATCTAGATCCAGAGTCTGGTATATAATCTGGAGGAAATACTGCACAAAGTTCCCACATTTTGGACTTCAGGGGAACAGAATGAAAGTCAGGTTCAATGTCATTATGGAAAAACAGAGGATATTATGAAAGAAATCTGCTTTTTAATCAGTCTATTGTAATGAGTTGGAAGTATTTTTAAATTACCCTATAATTTATATGTTATTTGCTTAATGAGGTATTTCCTTATGAGTTGCTAATGACTAGTGCCAGGAAGACATTTAAAATGCAGTCTCATCTTGATGTCACAGTGTTTCTCTGTATTCCTACCTAATGAAAAGGGGCAGCCCACCTCTTGCATCTCTAACCCCAAAATAAGCTATATATTTTGTAAAGTGCTTGTTGTTGTTTTCTTTGAATTAACATTTGTAAAAAAAAAAAGAAAACTCAAGGATTTTTTTAACATTATTTTCTAAATTCTTGGTAGCATTTTGAAAAGGAACCTATAAAGACCAGATCTGTGCTCTTTTGTCTTGTGCTGGCAATTACTACCAAAAACTTTTGCAAAGATTGATATTCAGATAAGTCTTTCCTATTATCTGAGAACATCACTGAGACACAAGCACATGTGAAACAGAAAAAGTAGTTACAGAATTACTTTGCCCTTTCTGTCTTTTTCAGTTCCTCTGATAATACCCATGTTGACTTTGGGCAGCTGCTGTCACTGCTTGGGGATTTTTGTTCGTTACTTATTTTTTAAAACAAAAACTTTCTTTTTCTTTTTTTTTCCTTTAACAAGTAGTTGTTTCTGCAGGTTCAGCTTTCAGATCAGGAGGCTGAGCTGTAACAGGCTTTGTGTTGTACCAGGCACTACCAACTGAGCTTTCAAATTAATTCTTCTTTTTGACTTTACCTTTTCTTTGGCCATACTCTTTTCCTGTTGATTTATTATCTTTGACAGGCTTTTTACTGCAAGTCACAATTATTCACACACAAATCGTAACTGGAAAGGCTCCCCTCAAGTTTGGGAAAAAAGCATTTCCCTTGGCAGTTCACTTTTTGCTTCTCTGCTGAGAAGACATCACACTGGGCTGCGCCTAAGATTGCTGGTTGTGTGCTTGTGTAGTGTGTTTATCTTGCAGAACAGAAGTACTACAGAGGAGTAAGCAGGAAAAAATATGTGGGGATAAGCTATTTCCTTTTAAGAGGATGTATGTATTTTTTATTTGATTTTTTTTTACTTCTCCCTTAGTTTCTCGTAATCACCGAAACAAAAGGTTTGTCTGCCCTTAAGAAAATTACTGGAAGCTGACAGAGAAACCCTTTGTGCTGTCATCAGCCATGGTTCCACACCAAGCTTGAGTGGAATCCTCAATCCTTACTTTCTATCTTTTTTTTTTTTTAAACTGTGTAGTTGTTCATAGTGAGCTGCGTCGCTTTTCACAAAGTCCATGTTTTTGAAGGACCTAAACATGAAATCAGTGGTGGTCTTCTTTATGCCAGGTAAATAGGCTGTACATCCAGACAAGGAATAGCACCTCAGCCATTCTGCAGTGCCTTACCTACACCATCCTTCAAGATAATAGAGGCACAAGGAAAACCAATGCCACATAAACAGCAGACAAGGCACAACAAAGCCCACCAAATCCCCCCAAAGATGTGGTACATGCATCAGCTACTACTTGTCTCTGGAGCCAGCGCAGCCCCCTCCATGCTGTACAGATACACAGAGTTCAGTGCTCCAGTTTCAGCAGCAGTCACATAACAACCATAACCCTCCCTAAAGGCATGATTGGCTTGGTCATTTGACAGAACACAGCTGACCTACTCCTGGACACCCACTCTGCATTCCCGAATTGCCTCCAAGAAAAAGTATAAGTGAGTGTAATCTGACCATATCCTACTTAGGGATACCCCTGTCACAGACTGCTGACACCAAGCTAGTTAAACCAAAAATTTCTTTCTTTTAAATGAGCCTTTCTTTTTGCCAGAGCTGGATTCCCTGTATGTGGTGCAAAACTCACAGGTCACTCTTCTTCCAAGAGTCAAAAGCTTCCTCTCCCTCCCAAACTGTTGCAGATACATTTGAGGATTCAGGGGTTTATTGCAAGGTGTATAACAGACAAAAATGGAACTGATGTATGTTACTTCTGAGGATGCCAGTCCCATTTCCCATTTCCAGTAATTAATGACAGTTGCTACAACAGTTAGCTATGGAAATACATCCCAGTGTAAGTGTTCGTGAAATTGAACCTGTTGATGAAATTCACATTGTTCTGTATTGGGGAAAAAAAATTTAAAAAGGGGGGCGAAATTTAAAAAACCCCAACCAAACAATACAACAAACCAACCACAAAAAACCCTAGCGAATATTATCAAAGCAACATAAAGCTTCCATAAACAGGAGGATGTGATTCACAATTTACAATTTAGCAATGGGTGTGGTTTTGTTATAACACATTGTATTGGGACTCAGTGTAAATTACCTCTTTTCAGATGCAAATATTTTGCAAGTCTTTAGGGCAACTGGCTTAAAATGTGAAACAGTTATCTCTGTATTTTGTTCCTGCAATATATCACTTCATGTTTTGTGGAATTAGTTTCAGTTACTTAATTTCTAACCTCATAAAAAAGCCAAAGAAATGTAAAAAAGTTTCTACCTGAATCCAATGGTACTCCAATTAAATAAAAAAGAAGGATGTTTTATTGCATTATGGAGAAAAGACTGGGGGGTTGAGTTATGACTTCTCTGAAATGTCCATAAAAAATTCCTGTTGCCCGCAATATACCCAGTCTCAAATAATGTGGATACAACCAACAGTGCAAGGACACAGGAGATAGCTACCATATATATAGGCATGCAGTAGCAATGAAAAGGAGCTCACAGAGCAGTTGCACATGACAACTGGCTGACACTGTATTTACAACATACAGAAAATTTGGGATGAGCAAAAGGACTCAAACTTTAACAGAAAACTGACTTTTTCTGAAGTTTTGAAATTAGCAAGTCAGTTAAAAAAAGAGCGATCGTGGATACTGACTCACTTCTTATTTATAGTTAGAACCAAAGCACAAGTGACAGACCATGAAAAAGCTGCTCTTACAGTACAGTCACACAGATCTGAGACAGCCAGAGGAGAAAGCTGGAAAGAAAGTGCATATATCTTTCTCTCTCCCCCCATTACAGGGACAGCAAAGTAGAGATGGTTTAGTGAGGATACATACTGCTGTATTGCAGCCAAGGAACATAAACAGAAGAATGTCTCTAATGGGGCTAAAAAATAGATAGCTAGGGAAGAATATAAGAACAGGATAGAGACAGACTGATAATTTCCCAGAATCCTTTCCCAGCATAGAACAATTTATGACTCGGGACTTCTGCAGCTTCTTTATGAGAGAGTATGCGGAAGGCTGCTTTCTGCAGAGCTGTGCACAGGATGTGGTAGGCAATGTCTTCACCTCCCGAATGCTCCTCTTTCTATGATAACCCACACTTTGTCTGTCTTCATGACACAGCATCCTCCTGCATCCTTTCCTCTAACCTTGAATTCACTTGCACACACAGTGTAAAAAGTCCTGTGCCTCCTTAGTGCCCAAGAACTTGATAAGAATATATGCATTTGTTTAGTCTCAGAGTTTCTGTTGGGGAAGGTATAAAACAGACATAAGGTTGCAGACTTTGCCATATAGCCATCCAAGTATGTTGACAGGAACTTGGAACAGCAGATGCATATACAGACTGATCCACAAAAATGGTGGATGATGTACAAAGCTTTCACATCTATTTATTTTAGGGCTTATTTCAGCCAAAATATCTATAGTAAGTCAACAAAGGCCAGTCAGGACAGGGGCTGTGATCCACAGTACTATGGAAACATCAGCTCAGCACTGAAGGCAACTCTGAAATGCTAGAAATTGCAAGAAAAGGAACAGAGAATAAAAGAGAAAATGTCATGCCAGATAACACCCACATCTTGATACTTTTAGTTCCCATGAGTGAAAAACAAACATAAAAACAACATGTCACAGCACTGTAAAAGGCTCAGGGGAAAGCACCAAGGAAATCCAAGATACAGAATCACTTCCAAGGATAGGTTGGGATCTTCAGCTGGCAAAGAAACATCTTGCAGGGAGATACAAAAATCCAGAGAGTTTCTTGAAGGGTGGACAAGGATTGGACCTTCGCTGTCTCCTGCAGTACAAAAACTAGGGGCCATAAGATGAAGTTAGTCAGAGACACTAAAATAAAGACTTTTTTTTTCATGCAACATATTAGAACTGATTGGTGGAATTCCTTGTTAAAGTATGTCATGAATGTAAAAATCTTGGAGGTGCACTTGATCTGTTGAATGCCACTAGATCAAACTCAATAGGCTCAGGGAATCCTGGAAGGTGAGAATACCTTGAATCTGGGAACATATAAGGTGAAGGATGCTTACATGGTTTTTGTTCTTCCCTACACATGCTTAAAGACAGGCTACTAATCTAAATGAAGCTTTATTCCAAAGAAGCAAGGCCATTCACCTTATTTTATGTTGTGACAATTTTTTTCTCCTACATCAGCCCATTGACAAGAAACAGGAAAGAGGAAAGGAGCAAGAAAAATGGGCAGGAAAAATCTTCCCTTCCCAGGAATTCTGCTATAGGAAATAGTAACAGGAATACTGTGGAGGAAGGTGTAATTATGTCTGTGCTTCTCAATTTGACATACCTTAGGAGGGCAAAATCAGAGAGGAAGGAGTCCGGAAGTTGAATTCTCAAGAGCATATCTGCATCCAGGTGCTCAGGGGAGCAAAATCCTACCTCTCCAAGACTACTTTTGGAGGTGGCAGTTTTGTCCCAGGGGAAATACTGTTCTTTGACCAGGGAGAAAGAATCTTATTTCCATGAACAACACCCAGTATGTTAGATCTCGTCCTTAGCAGCCCAGACATGCTGAAAGGGTACCAGCACCGGGAGAGGTTGCCTCAACTAAGACAGGTGCAGAGCTGCCAACATAAGACAGTTGCACAGCTGCCCCAGCACAGCCTGGGTGCCTTCCACCTTTACAGAAGGGGAGTAAAAGTGTTGTATGCTATGGGCCAACACTGCTGACACCATTCTCAAAGATATGGTGCTAGCAAGAGCCCCATTACTGATTTCTTTGTTCAAAATACAATGGAAGCTCTTGTGAGCAACGCTGTTTAAGTGGCAGCTTTCATAATTTAGGAACAATTCTTAAAAGAAATTTTGCTGAACTGTGCACCAGTTAGATAGCTATTCCACTATGTGATGGTGTCCTAAAATAAAATTAAAATGGGACACAAAACACAATAGGTGTTCTACCCGGTGATAACAACGTTCATAAAATCAGAAAGAAAAAAAATCCCACTTAGAAATGGGAGGAAGGAGGGGATGGAAGCTGCACAGGATTATGGGTGCATCACAACTGGCAGTGTTAGAGAGGGGAGTACGGTACCTGCCCCCATGCGTGTGTAGTTACCCTCAGTGACCTACTGCCAGCATCTAAACAAAGGCTTGATCCTTTCTCAGAAGAATCTTCCAGCAGAAAGGACAGTTTAAAAATCAGGATAAAAATCCCACTAGGCTTTCAAAAAATATATGACTATACATATCATAGGAGGCTTTGTTCCTTTGCCTGACGTAAGGAGTGTCTTGAATAATACTTTTCACTGATGTCACAGAAAGTACTGGTATTATTTAAAGGACCTGTTGTGTGTCACAGGATCTCAGTACAAAAGTGTCTGAAGCAGAATGAGACTCTGTGTCATCACATAGCAAGAAGAGAGACCTTATCAGCAAATCTGAGCAGTGCAACTCAATCAAGAGCAAAATGATTCTTAATCATGTTTTTAATCAGCAAGTACAATGTTAAGTATATAAGAGGGTTATTATTTTTAATAAAGAACCATCCCCTGAAAAAGTATTTTTATCTGCCCACTTGCAAGATATGAAATTACTTCCTAGTTATAATAATTATTGCATGATGACATATCATCCTAACTACTTACCTCTTCACTGACTGCCTGTTTAAAAAAAGTTTCAAAATGTAGCCAGCAAAAGAAAAATATGTTTGAGATCCTTAATGTGCCTGTGTAATGTATAAAAGCAACTGAAATAAGACTTGAAGTAATATTCATTTTGATGGGGTTTTCCCTGGAAAATAGTCAGATATTGGCCACTCTTTTAGGTTGAGGTTTTTCTGCTGTCCGTGGCTACTTACATGACTTTTTTCAGTTTATGTCTTTTTTTTGTACATGTTTCAAAGATTAAGTACAGGATAATTTTCTTAACCACAGTTAAAAAGATAGGATTGATGAACATTTGACAAAGAAAGCTTTTCCACCAATTGTTCCAGTCAAACAGATGTTAATCCCCTACATACTTTTTTTATGTCTGGTTTTCAATCATTCCAACAGCCTTAAAAAAAAGTAAGTATGAATTTCAAAAGCACTTCTAACGTAGAAAATCAAGCAGAAAGAATTTGAAGTATAATTTTTAGTCATCCTCATTCACCATAAAGAAAAGGGATTAAAAAAGCCTTTATTCTTTTCTGACTTTTCTTTGTCAACATGGAAGAACACTGTTTTTCTCCAGTTATGAAGTGTGCTATGGTCTGCAGCGCAACTGTAGATCCTACCAAGGAGACAGACCAAAAAAAAAATAAAAATCTAAGAAAACTCTAAGACATCTTGATGATTTCTCTATTCCAGTGTTTCCCCCAAATGGTCCAACAGCTGAAACATTTCTTTGATAGAGAGAACCTTTCACCAGTCACTCTTTGGGAGAGCTTCAGACTCTCTCACACTTTTGACATCCTCCATGCCAAGCCTGCACTCGTAGGGCTGGTTAAGTCTGCACTATATTTCTTTTTGTTCCTCTGGTAACATGCCCTTTTTCAAAGAGTCTCCCCCAAAGCTATGGAGTTTAGAGTAGAGCACTTTTGAAATGGATGCAATTTCACTGCAGAGTCAAAGTAATTACCTGATACAAAAAATGTAAAGAAAAATATAAATCCACAATTCTTATCTATTTAAAAGCATTGACAGATGAAAGCACAGCCTGGTATATATTACTTGTACCTGCTATATGAGTTAGTCAGAGACAGCTACATTTACTGTCTGTCATAAAACATTAAGAAAATTGCAAAGCTGGTTCATAAAACTTTTCTCCTCCAGAAAAGAATTGCATGTTTTTCTGTTTCATCTGGAAGCTCTGAGTATCTGAAGATTTATTCAGGAAAGTTGAAATAGTCTTAAGCCAGGTCAAATTTTTAAAAATTACTCAACTATTAATTTAAATGTTGGCAAAGTTTAAGCGGCTGCTCAAAGTTACAAAACAGATGGCTTCAAAACGGAAATAGCTATATAGAGGAGAAAAACACCCCATAAAATATGCATCTTTATTTGTATTTTCCAATTTTCTCTGATGCCTAACCCGTTTCACTCTCATTTGTCTGCCAGCTTCATCCCCACTATAAGTCTAAAATGAGTACTATGAAATACTCAAATCTTAGTTGCAGCCACTGAAAATGACTTAGCTAAGGTGAAAATAGATTTTCCCTTTCACTACTGTGGAGAACCAACAACACATATTTTAAAAAAGAGTTGTTATCGGCAGCAATTTGCATACTTACACGTCCTTCCTTATGCACAAATGTACACACATTTGTTGATGCAAATTTCAGAAAGCTCATTTTTCTTTGAAAACAACTGGAATTTGGGCAAAGAGAAAGAAACTGAGGCTCCAGAGCAGTGACACATGACTAAAATAGTGGAAAATACTTTTCTGCCCATCTTTTTAAAAGATTCTTGGTTTGTTCAACCAGAAGCACGCTAGAGAAGGAATGAGACTTTTTTTTTCAATGAAGACTTTGATCTCTCACTTAGGAGAAAGGAATATAAAGAACTCTGATAACAACTCCAAAGAGTCATTTAGAAGCTCTAGAGAAACCTCACAAAGCCAAGATTGCCCTTTCTGATATTCCTAAGGTAAAACATCACCAGGGCGGTCTTCATACACTAAAAAGTGGAGGAAGGAGTGAACAGAAATACAAGCCAAATACAGACTTGTCATGCACGCTTCTGGATTAATGCTGGATTATCCCAGCTGTCCATGTTTAAAATGCAAATACTTGTGTGCCTGCATTTATTTATACCGAATAATAGCTATTTGCCACTTTGAACTTTCAGGGGTTTTGCCCCCAGAGATTCTAGACAAGGATATATAAGCTTGGTAGTAAGAATGACAGTGTTTCCAGTTACTTCTTAGACATGTTCAAGAAAGCAAACCATCACTTAAGGCTTGATGGATACACAACAAGATTGCCAGGGAGACTGACAAATGTTGTCCACTATATGTTTAAGCCAAGACAGACAAACCTCCTCTGGGAACACATTAGGTAGTCCTTCCCTGAAGGAAGAGATGGACTTCTAGCCCCTAAAATGAAACTCTGCTCATGATGCAAGGTCATCTGCAGAGGACAGATGTTTACCAAATATATGGCTCAAGGCTATAGTGACCCCATACAGCATAAAACGCTTCCAAGGAAAAGCAGGCCCTTTGGCAGCTGCATATCTGGCTCCAAAATCCCAGCAGTGCACCGTTTCCATAAACATGCCTTTGCCAAGTGCATCATGATCTGCAAGAAGGCATGTCTGTTTATGAAAAATGTATCTTTTATTTCACTTGTTCAGCACGAAGCGTGTGTAAGCCAGCTATTGTGTGTTTTACTAGGTCATGTTTCTTAGCATCTTTAACTCCAGTAAACTGATGGTTAAGTCAAGACAACAGACACATGAACAAGGCAGGAACCTGGAACAAATCTCCTGTGACATTTCCCATGGCACCTCAGGAGATGTCTGTGCCTGGAAAGACAGACATCTAAAACCATGATTTACTGTCAGGTGACTGTTATGGTTACAAAAGCTGGGGGTGCAGCTTTAGTGGTGGATATTCATACCATCATGGTATCACAGGGGTGTGGGTTTGATAGGAAAAAACTGAAGACCAGAAGAGGAAGGGGTCACTTTTTCCCCCAGCACTGGAGGGAGAGATAGCCACTTTTCTCAAGCCTAGCCACAGTCACTGCTGGGACTGACGCTGCCCGGACGTACTGAGAGAGACTACTGCCGGAGCCACCCCAAGAGCCACTGCAGCCCCCGCTGGTCACTGTTGCTGATTGCTGTTCTTCACTGAGGAGAGGAAGAGAACTGCTACACCCTGCCATCTTCCCATGGAGAACCATTTGCTAGATTGTGTTTTTCTTGGTTTCTGTTTTTTTTTTCCAACCTCATATTATGGAAGGTAGGGGGAAACCTTTCAGCCAATTTGTCTTTATCTGGGGACACCTAATGGTCGCTGCCATTTTGTCCTGCCCTGGGGAAACCAGCCACCATTTTGGGCTTTTTGTCCCAGGGGTTGGGGGACTAGAAAACGATTTCCTTAAATAAATTATTAATTTTTGCTTATATGTCCTCGTATTTTCCCTTCATTATTAGAGGGGACAGGGAGAGGTTTAAACAAAAGGGGAGTGACTTATTTGGAGTTCTATTTCTCTGGTTGGTTCGTCCGAAACCAACACAGTGACAAATGGGAATGCACCCAACTCGCAGCACTGAGACCATAGGATGGCTTATCATAGACATTCTGATACATCTCCATATAAACTAAATCCTAGTCAAAATATACCATCTTCACCTGGGGTGATTATAAGGGGTAAAAGCAGTAATAGATATTTGGATGGATGGATATAGCTTTAATCTGTCTTAATTTTTTTCCCAATGGAATGGACGTGGCCATCTTCAGCGACTGAACCCTCCTGAGAACCACAAATAGTAAAGAGTACTGACAAAAGAAATCTGCCCACACTAGAAGTCTTGAAAGCCTCTGCTGTTTCAGTATAGAAATAAGCAGCACTGTCTTCAACATCCTTAGCATGTAAAACAACATAACAAAACAGATACAGCAAAACAGCACATAAAATCTCTACTACAGCTTCTCTCACTTTGCAATAATAAAAGAAAGATTATATTTATACATATCACATGCTTATTTGTATACATACATTGGTTTTATACTTATTTTCATAATTTAAATGTGCAAGCAAAACGAGTTAGGGTTAGTTAGGATTAAATAGTAGAGCTTCATAGTTAAGGTCCAAATGGACATTCTGTGATTTACTGAGGAGGGAAAGAGGATACTTAGGAATATCATTGCCTCAGTATCACCTTGTGTACTGCATAGAGCCACATGTCTAGCAATGCTTCCTGCCTTGCTTTCCCTTACCACTTACGAGTTACTGAGGACCTTGCTATAAATTAGATAGCTAACTATGTTTATTAGTATTATATCAATAAACCCTGCCCTTCACAGACCACCTGTGACCCCTCCACATATATATGGAGAGAGGGGAGAGAGTAACAGATTTTTTTTTGCATGATTATCACCTCAGTTCATCCTACAGGTGTTTCTATGTTGTGACAAATGACATTTGAAATTAGCCAGTTCTCCTCTTCCAAAAGATTCTGACTAATTGTCACCCTTCACCCCTGCTTCACCTTTCTTTAGAGGTCCTGCACTCAGGGAGACTCTTGTGATTCCATTGCTTCAGGCAGTGTAAAGAGCTTTCTCCCAGGAAAAGTGAGGTCAAAGATAAGGTTAGGTGCACATAAGGCTGCCAAAGGTAGGGCAGCTCCCAGCAGTAGTCTAATGGCAGAATGTAATAAAGACAACACCTCTTAGATTGTCCATTTTTCTTTTGTCCAAATGGCCAGAGACAGCCTTACAGCTCAACTGACTGTAAAGGGCCCAAGTCAAAACAAGTCTAAAGTAAAGTTTGAACTCAACTCTGCCACTGCACCCCCGAAATACACAAAACAGTATTATCCCTCAACCACAACAAACCAAAATACATTTTGTTCCACCATGCTATAGTGTTCTGATAGATGATTTTACCATTGTGATTCTAAGCAGTCCTGTACTCCTGTGACACTCTACTTGAGCCATTAGTGCTTGCATCTACTCCAATGCCATCAAACTAATAATACCTCTTCCTCCACTTGTTTTTTGCCTTTGAGATGTAGAAAGTCTGAAGGGGTCTTTTTCCACATTCTGCAGGGAAGAATTCTCCCTTGCCAAACAGTTTACAGTGAAAACCTCTCACTAATTTCCTAGCCTAAACTAGCCATACTTGTGGGTTCTTTTCTGTCGTTTGCAGATTTCTGTAATACTGTCATTTTATAAACTCTTCTTGGTCCAGGCAAATATAAAATCCCATGCACAAACTCCTCTCCTGGAAGTTGAGCGGGAAGGAGGTTTAGTTGCCATTTATGCCCCCTGATAGAAGGAATGTCATTACTAGAAAAAATCACAAATTTCAGAGGCCTCTCCAGAGACTGTATTTTCCCTTTTCCTTGGAAGAATCAAAAGGCTACACTTGACCTATGGGTCCTGTAGGTCCATTTCATGTCCTATTACCATTTAAAACAGAGAGGTGTTAGCAAAAAACTGTGAGTAAGATTTCTCTTCCCTCTTTCCCCTCAACACAGAAAATGGTAAATGAAAAATGACCCTCATAAAACTGTCAATATTTCCAAAGTTTCCAAAATTCAGCTGTCCTAATTCTGGAATAAATTAGAGCAGCATAATTGCAGCTCTAAGAAGGTATCATGGTCCCCAAGGAAAACACCTTTATCAGACTGGTTGGGAGAAATTAGTTCCTCTCACTCTCATTTTTGTCACTGGCTGCAAAGGACAAAAATTAAAAAGAATAATCTGTCTCCAAACATTGTTTCCAGGTTCAACCTGAGTCAAGATGCAGATGAAATGTTCTTCTTCTTAATGAAACCACTCTGGTAGTTGCATACTTTCCCTTCCGAGAGGCACTGAGCACTGGATTTTTTTCCTCCTCTCTTTACTTTCTGCATGATTAATTGAGAAACCTCTTCCCTGGATGGCATCAATTCACCATAATCTCTGCTGCCTATTAAACAATTTCAGTCCAGCATCTCATTTTTTATTTTTGAGGCATGAATGTAATCAGTCCAGCCCAGAACTTGGATACTTGTGAGAAACAGTTGTCAAAGGCAGCAGCCATTTTTCTTCTCAGTTGATGAGTTACCAGTGGTACATAAAGACTTCTATCTTCTTCTATTCCTAAGTACCTGTCAAATGCACAGTGTATCTAAGGACAGAGGAGAGAGGCTTTGTAGTCATGAGGATTTTGTTTCTTTTTTCTAAAACAGTGATCCTATTAGATCTTTGTTAGTGTTGCCCTACTTGACTAAACCTTTGTCAGGCTGGTTTCTACAAAGTATCTCCTGGGAATAGTTATGGTTTTTATTCATCTCAGGACTGAGATAATTAAACAATCTATCAACTGTGAGGCTCACTGGGTTGTGATGTTTTCTTATTGTCTTGACCTTAATGTTTTGGATGCTATAAGCTATGACAGATACACCAACTATAACCATTCCCTCAAGATTATGGGCACTTCTGTGCTCCCAAGACAAGAACAACAGAAACATTTACACTCCTCAAATTACCCAGTCCTCTACCATTTATCTGCAGTTCATCCACAGAACCCTGCTTTATACTGTTATTTGACCTGCTGTGTTAAGTACAAATGCAATAAGAGAAGAAATGTCTGTCTCAAAGTCCATTTCTCTAGTTCCTTATGTTTGTTTTACCCATTTCCCAAACAGGTCCGGTTATCAAAAGTTCAGGATCTCTAACTGTTCAGTGATATCTCCTTGTTGTGGAACCCTTTCACACCTATACCTTTCTATTCCAATAAAAGACATGAAAGACAATGAAATACAATTCAACATGGGAGTCAACTTCAGAAAGGATTTAGAGCTACAAGTGAAGGAGCCAGAAGTTTTCCTGCAGCAGTGCATCTCCTGCAGTAATAGGCATTTCAGTGCAGCTTGTAGCCCAGGTTTTCATGGGAACAGACTTACTTTCCTTTCACAGAAGAATAACAGAGATTGCTTATACAGCAGGAAGATTGGTGTCACACTTTAGCATTAATGGTTTGTGGGTGATTGGTGTATGAATATTTCCTCTGCCCTAATGATAGTGAATAGGCAGGCTGTAAGATGAAGTTCTGCACAAGGAAAATCATTCCAGAATGTTCTGAAACTAAAATGACCACTTTTACAGCCAGCCCTGGAGAATATGCTGAATTATGAGAAATAACTTTTAGAAATTCTGCAGACCAATAGATCCCATGGAAGTTAATATCAAATGCCAGTGCTCAGTTGTGTAGATAGGTGTGAGTATTCAGAGCACAAGAGTCCAATTCTGAAGTCTGGATTTTGTAACAGATCAACAGTACAAGTTCAGTTTAAAATAGAGTATTTTCTCCTTCAAACTGGGAGAAGACACAACTACCAAAAGTAGTTAGATTCATCCCTGCTTCTCTCCATGTCAGTACAATCTCATCAACAGCCCTAGGAGGACATATTTTATTACTGATGGAAACCAGATACATAAAAATAAAAAAGTGATGTAAAAGCTGCTTTAAACATGCTTAACAAGCTATTCCATCATATCTCCTCTCTGAATTTAAGCCTCCCTCTTATTTAAACTCATCAGTTTGAACATTCTGATTGTGGAGTTTGCTCAAGACAGTCTGTTTTTCCACATGCCCTTGCATTTCTGGGAAACTTACAATGGTTTTGTGAATTACTGCAGTCATATAAGATATATTGTATATTTAATGAATTGCTTAGTACAGTCTGAGCATACTTAATATCTGCAATAAAAGTATACACTGTCTTTTTTGTGTAACTTATCAACTAGTTCATAAATAAATAAATCATAGAAAAGCAAATACAATTTTTCAAACTATCATTAAACGCTCCATATTTAAAACAAATGCTGGGAAAAAATATTAAAAGCTTAGCTCTAGAAATTGAAGAGACACCATGAAAATGAGAATCTCATTTCTCTCTGAAAATCTAGTGCCTGTTATAGTTACAAGCAACTCCTAAAATTACTATAGGTGAAAGAAGAATGTTCTCTATTTCCTGCAGTTTGTTACATTGTGCATTTGACAGCGCATTGTGTGTAGTCGTTTATTAAATCAATTTCTGCTCTGCTGAGAATATTCTTATCAATGCCAGGAAAAGAACAAAACAAAACAAGTATATGTTTTTAGAAAAGAAGTTTTTAAATAATTTCCAAGACTTGCTAGCTACTGTTAATCAAGAGAAATCAATGGATGTAGATTGATTGTTCTCTCAGAGTCTGGTCCACCTGTTAATAAATGATGTTTTTAAAATCTTTTTATATCAGAAGCTATATTTTCAATTTAATGTTTCCTTGCTATTTGGCAAGCTGAGAAGTACATAAGAATAAAACCAAGAGAAGATGCAGAAGAGAAGTACTGAGACATCTGTTGCATTTCCCATTAGCCACTGTCCCTGGTCTGTGAAAGGTCCTTTGAAGAAGGCAAAGGCAGGGACAGGGAAGACAGTGAGACAATTAAGAACCACTGGCTGTAGAAGATGATCAGATTTGAGACCATCTGAGGAACCTGAAGCTACACAAGTCCATGGGACCTGATGAGATGCATCTACAGGTCCTGAGGGATCTGGAGGGGGAAGTGGCCAAGCCACTTACCCATTGTGTTTCAGAAGTCATGGCAGTCCAGTAAAGTTCTCACTGACTGGAAAAGGGGGAAAATAACCCCTATTTTTAAAAAGGGAAATAAGGAAGACCCAGGGAACTACAGGACAGTCAGTCTCACCTCTGTGCCTGGGAAGATCATGGAGTAGATCCTTCTGGAATATATGCTAAGGCACAGGGAAAATAAGAAGGTAGTTTTTGACAGCCAGCATAGCTTCACCAGAAGCAAATTGTGCCTGACAAATTTGGTGGCCTTCTAGGATGGGGTTACTGCATTGGTGGAAAAGGGAAGAGCAATCGATGTCATCTACCTGAGCTCATGCAAAGCATTTGACAACAACCGGCACAATATCTGTGTCTCTGTACTGGAGAGATATGGATTTGATACATGGATAAGGAATTGGCTGGATGGTCATGCTCAATAAGGTAGTATGTCCCACAGGGTCCATATCTTATCCACCAGTCCCATAGGGATGTCTCAGAAACACTGCAGAAACATATTCAAGTCTCTAAACTGAGGTACCTCCATCTGGAGCAAGGTTTCAATTCCTGCCACATGCTCAAAGTGAGACACCCTGTAAAGGAGCCACCGGTGGTTAGCACAGCACCCTCAATAGAACCCCACAGTCCTACCTTTTTCCACAAAAAGGAAAATGAATCTATATTTCCTCCCCTACTTCGTCTTCTTCCTTTTAAAGTGTCCTACAACTTTTGTCTTGCACCTTCCATACGTTCTCATATATCAATGCTTCCAACAGCTAGGCCGTGATATGAAAGATGTGTTATCATCCCTAAGGACTCATCTTACATGGGGTTCCTCATCAAGTTCAGCTGCATCCATGACATGGCTGGGAATAGTCACTGGTATAATTCTGATTTGAAAAAAAAAAACCCCACACCACTCAATAGTGAGCAAATAAAACTTATCAGGAGGACTCTATTTCAATGTGACACCCTAACTGCAGGAACATATTTCCCAGCCAGCTATTGACATTCTATAATCTGAATAGGAGAGGTACAAATGAGTTGGAAGGAAAAACAAATCTTTTCAATTGCACTTCATTTTTCATTTCAAAAGTATAACGGTTGACTGTGATCTGGAAGAGATGGATCATTACCCCAAACTGTAATATATCTTTGGCTCTCAAGTCAAAGTATTTACAGTGTAGAAGTTCAGTTGTGGTTTAACCCCAGACATCAACTGAACACCGCACAGCCACTTGCTCAATCCCTATGCCCAAGAGGGATATGGGGAGTAAAATTGCAAGGGTGAAAGTAGGTAAACTCATGGGTTGAGATAAGAAGAGTATATTAACTGAAACAAATACCCCCCAAACAGTGGTCCCTGGGCACCCACCCTACTGCTTTATTGCTGAACATGATGCGATATGGTATGGAATATCCCTTGATTCTGTTGGGATCAGCTGTGCTGGTTGTGTCCCCTCCCAACTCCTTGTGCATCCCCAGTCCGCACGCTGGGACAGATATTAGCTAGAGGCTATTTCTTACAAATATTCTGAGTGTGTGAGGCTTTTTCTGTATTATAATGGACCATAAGTATCAATATCACAGTAATTGGGTTAAGAATGTTTGTTGAATTTTGATTATTCAGTTATGATGTTTATTCAACTAACAGTAATTTTTTTTCCATATGTAGAGAATACGTTCACTACAGATCCTAAGCCAAATTCTCATTATACAGCAGGAACAGAAACAATGTTGAAAACCTCACACATTGACTTGACAGCTGCCTGGACTCAAATGCAGTTGCTGAGGCTGACTGGTTGGATCACCCCAGTAGCCAAAGCTCAGTAGCATTTACCGTGCTAAGGAACTGCCTGTGTTGGAAATTATACAACTTTACTAAATTTTTAATTAGTGATAACAGGTGGCTGGGTTTCTTTTCACAGACTCTTGTCCATTTGATCTTTAAACTACCAAAGCTTTGAGTTTTTCTGGACTAGCTATGCTAAGCTTTAAGAAACAAAGCTGGAGGAAGTTGAAGTTTGGATGTCTGCGATCTTAAATTTATGGCCCTTCAAAGTCTAGGGAAGAATGATAACAGAACCAAAGAATGGGGACCAAATTAGCCAATAAAGGATAGAATAGTAATTAAGAGAAGTGTGTAACTTAGAGCCAATGAACATTAATTTCTTTGTTTGCTAAAATGTATAAATATGTGAAAAGTCTTGAAAGGGACATATGTAGTTGGAATGATTTGTTACATCTCTCTGGCCAGAACAAAGTAATGCCTGGCTCACTAACACTTAAAAGGTAGTGTTGGAGGTTTTCATTTCTTCCCGACAATTTTTAGCAATAGCTGCAGGTACAGTGCTTCAAGGAAGAGGCATGGGGAGAGCCATCCAGTCAGAGATGTTTTCAGGAAGGCAAGGGGCTGCCCAGGTTTTTCCAGCAGTGGGCCAGAAAGCAAGGACAGGACAGAGGTACAGTAGGGAACAGGCAGGTCACAAATTTTTTTTGCAGTGCCCTGTAAAAGTGGCTGAGAGTGGAAAAGCCCTGAGAAATACTTTTTGAACATGAAATCTTCCATCATCCCTCTGCAAAGCCACTCCATTCCCTGGAGGGGCCTCTAACATAAATGCTTTGGCTGACATTCTGCAAGAATTCTTCCTCCTCCTTTTTCATCAGTATTTCCTTTAATAAAGTCTCAGTTACCAGTGTATAAATCAAACACATAGGGAATAGTAGTCCTATCCTTATAAAGAACAATTTACTGTGATCTGTTTTTCTGATACTTTGGTGCATGATGGTTTGTTGCCTGTTCTTGTGCAGATGATACAATAAATCACCCAACCAAGCAGTGATTTCTCAGCACTGTCTTTATATGTTACCTGTGCTGGAGCAGGAATTTTTCACTAGTAATATTGTTTTCAGCCCTGTGTAGTGAGTCTGCAGAATAAGCACCTGAGCCTGCTAGACCCCTCTCTGTGCTTCTTCTCCAATAGGAAGGACGAGTGACTCCCCTTTGTAAGAACACAAGGGCCCCACCATATGAACAGAGACTTTTTAAACACTTGCCAATTGTTTGGTATAAATCTTCACAAGCTTATCCCACGGCCATCTGCCTCTTTGCAACACAAAACCATCGTTCTTTCTACTCACATTGGTAGGATGCTCCTGCAGCAACTTTGGAAATAAGAAAAAACAGCCTAAAGGACCCCTGCAGCATGCTTAGTACCCTCAGCTCAGTGTTCCTCCAGGGGTTTCACAAAATAAATGAAATCTGTGGGATCCTGAGTCCAGGAAACATTTGTTTGCTTTAGGCTTGTACAGCTGATGCAGCAAAGAAGGTGAATGACTACAGTAGAGTAATTGGGTTTTGGTGAGAGACAGTGAGATTCATTACTATTTTATTCATTAATAAACAGGCAAACACCTTTAAAATATAGCTGAACAATATTTTAAGGGTCTATAACAGGGGTGGTTGCATTTTTTTTTCCTGAAACACTGGTAGCATAAACATCACTGTGAGAAAGACATCCATCTACAAAAATGTCTGGCTTAAAACAACACATAAGTTACACTGTGGTAAACTACCCATAGTCTTCAGCAACTAATCTATATTATCCTAGAGAACAACATAATGTTTCCATCCTTTCTTTTTATTTTAAACCTCTATTCCTTCTGAAAAGTGCATTCTGTATTCCACTGTCACCTCAACTCTACTCACCCCTTCATTGTGTGATTCTGCAATGAAATAACAAATGTTTATTTTCCATTTTATCATATAACTCACTCGATAGTGCTTTGTCCTGTTCAGGTTTATGTATCTTATTAGGCTTTCTTTCAGCTCTTGACCTGCCCATCTACTCTTAATTTTAGTTCCCTTTTAACACCAACATTTGCTCTCAGTCCTTCATATTTACACCTGTACAACTTGCAGTCAGGCAAAGTCTCCCCTTGTAACCTGAAACATCTGAGTCCTTTAACATCATGCTAAAATCTCTTCAGTTCTCCAATCATTTTTGTTTTTCACCTAAAAACAAAGCCAAATTCATCAAGATCTATCTGACTGTTATGTGTTCCAGACTGAACACAATGTGCTGGCTGAGGTTATACTACAGTGATAGAAAGAAGAAATATAACTGCACTGCTCTGGAACACATCACCTCTGGACACGAAACTCTGAATAACTCTGGTCTTTTTTGCCTGTCTTACTATATTGTGAAATTACCTGCAAGCACCTTCCAGCATGATCAGTTTCTTCTGTTTCATCTTGCCAGTGAGACAAACTGTTTCAGATTATTTTTCCTCCAATTTAGTCTTCAAGTTTTCAAATTGTGATTAGTAACCTGATTTTTTGATTCTGCAGATGTGTAAAGAACCTCAGAATATATATATACTCTCATAAATCTATTGGTTTAAGTGGCACTATGACAGTTTAAACTGGCTGAGAGTCTATTCTAAAATATAGCAGTGTATGCTCCTGATGTCAATCAAGATAAAGATTGCCATGGGAATAAATAATTTTTCATGTGCTTTGCTGAAAAGAAAGCTTCACTCCAGGAGCAGAAGTTCCCACTAATAAAGAATTTGTAGTGATATTTCTCCTCAGTCATCATCTCTTTTTCTGAGATAAAAACAAAGAGTGTGTGTTTATGTATTTATATATACATTTATCTCTCTATATATTTTATAGTAGTCATGTCATTCTCCAAGAAATGAAATTCAAAGATCTGAGAGTCATATCAGAAATCCACCCTACACTTTACAAGTACTCACTGCTTAGGAGTACACGTCCATGAACAGGCCACTAGGTATCAGTGATTACGTCTAATCTTTGATATTAATATAATCATATTCTCAGAAAAACAAAACAAGTATAAAACTAATTATGTTATACTTTAACCTATATCCAGCTCACATGTTCTCCCTTGTGCAAGCATTTCTCCTACTGTGTACTATTTTTATTAATTTACTTTTCTGACTATAGGAGCAAATATTACACAAATCAAAAGTAAATAAGCACGGAGTTTTAATCCCCTCACCTTTTGAGATTTGAAATTCCCAACTGAGTAATCCTTCAAAAGTGCTTGGATTTTCAGCTAAATTGTTCTGAATCATCATAGCCCTGTTCTGGGCCTATGCCATGGTTTCCTTCAGCAATATTTCTGATAAAGGTTAATGTTGAAAGCAAGCCTATAAACACCTCTTCTCGCTGATACTTCTGGAACCACAGAGACCACTTCCCCTGCTTTTCCTGCTCAGAATGGAGTTTTGAAACAGTTAGATATGATTACATTTATATTTCCTCTAGTGAGCCTTTGGCAGCTTCAGTTTTTCCCATGCCTGAGGCTTTGTCAGGCACTTGCAGTAATAACATATTTAATCAGAACAACATGTGCATTCAGGAAAACGGAAAGAAAAAGATGCCCAAGATGACAAATACGACGAGTAGAACAGTAGCAAAAAAAAAAAAAATTATTGAAAAAACGCTTGGTTTCTTAAATACCCTATACTGTTTATGGAAATACCCTTAAATGCTAAGATCTACACGTGGGTTGTACAACACTTCAACAGAGATAGCTCAACTTTTGCTGAAAAACCCGTATAACTTAAGAAACAGCACCCTAGACTCCTTTGTAGCCATTTGGCATATTCTTCAGCACCTAACTTGAGCTAGAGAAAAAAATCACTTTTCTGTGTCCCAGTTTCCTTTCCATAAAAACAGGGACAATGGTCCACAAACTATATCCAAGAAGTACAGTTTTAGCACTGTAGTTCCTAATGTCACATTTTGCAATGATCTAACAGTACTATGGGGTTCTAAGATACTGTAAATGTAGCCTTAAACTTCTGTCAAACCACCTTAATAAGAGTAATAGCCCAGCCAGGATTCTTTTCCTACAGGTCATTAAGTGTCCCCGAGAGTAGAGTAAGAAAGGAGTGGAGTTGTACAGTCATTGAAGTCTAATTGCTATAAAGGTACTCTTCTTTAAAGTTAGCACATCAAAAGCAGCCCTCTTCCTTTCTTTGTTAAGTGTCAGTAGTAAAACCTCACACTTCCGCCCTAGGTGGAATAATTTCAGTCCAAACAAAAGTAAACATCTATTAATGACAATTAATTAGCATTCTGTACAGTTCATAGCATATTGCCTCTTGTAATATTTCTTACAGCACCTAAGAAAAAAATATAGGAAATAAGATCAGCATCTGGGGAATGTCACTGAGTAATTGTAAGAAACTCTCAGCTTTATTCAGTGATAACTCATATAGGAACATATCTAGCTAACTTTTATTGTTATGATTCACTTTACTGACTCTTGGAAGTACCTTAATCCTATAGACAGACCAGCTGAGTTCCGTGAGATGTTAATTAGTTTGTATAAATATCCTACAATCCAAGCCCCACTCTGATGTCATTGGGGTACACTTTAGTGTATGGTTTTTTGTTCATTTCAGAATCCTTATCCATTATGAAATCAATTCCATTTCCCCAGTGTCTGGTATATTACGTTTTGGAAAAAATAAGGTACAAATACTGTTAAAAGAATTCTAATTCAAGAAGTTACATTCTGAACAATTTTTAACTTAAAAGAACAATCCATAAACTCAAATTTCCAAAGCAGTCAGGGTAAGGATTAATGAAACATTCAAAGTAAGTAAAACATCTTGCATTTTGAAGCTATGACCATTTGATTCTACAGCAAGTATCCCACAATCAATACAACCTTCATGAATATATTAAACAGCTGTTCCAGTCCAATTTAATAAGCTCCCAAAACATTTTACTCCAGATACTGAAGTCATTTCAGCAATAACTCCAGAAGCATTTATCACATTTAGTGGATATTCATTCAAAGTTTAGAAGGTAGATTTAAAATATCTGGACAATTCATGTTCTTATAAAAGCAAACTACTGGAAATATAGCATAACCTTCATTCTTCATTGCTCAGAGACTGACTAGGGCTCGGAGCAACTTGATCTCATTAAAGATCTCCCTGCTCATTGCACGGGTACTGGACTAGATGATACTTAAGGTCCCTTCCAATCTACACTATTCTATGATTCTGATTTTCAAAGCCAGCTTATATTCCATGCTGCATACAGCCCTCTGCTTATTCAAAAGTATCTTACCTATCCTCTGCACCATGAAGGTGGTGCAGAAGATCTCTGCAGGACAATCCCACACCCTGGGCTGCAGGAAGGAAGTAGTTGCTGGGATCAGCCTGGCCACAATCCTCTAGCACACAGCTGCAAATATCCCTCAAGGCAGAGGCAGGGGAAAGTGATCATCATCTCACCACTGTGCTCTGTTCCTCGCAGTCCTCTTCCTTTGGTTCTCTATCATGTGGCAGTGACCTTTTAGCTTTCACACGTGGCAACTCCTCATGGCCCAGGAAGATCCTATTGTCTTTTCTAGGGGAATGAATGAGATGGTATATTGCAATTACATACAGGTACATTTCTGGATTTATATTCCATCTGTCAATTGTCTCAGATCATATGAGCAAAATTTAGGACTACTGGGACAGGGAGAGATGATATCTCTATAGTTACACTGACTGTGACATTGGGCAGTGTAGATTGTGTCCCACGGTTAATTTCTGCCCTTAAACCTAACCTAATGCAATTAATAAAAGTTCTCTGTT
The DNA here is from genome assembly GCF_001715985.3 of Manacus vitellinus. Lineage (NCBI taxonomy): Eukaryota > Metazoa > Chordata > Aves > Passeriformes > Pipridae > Manacus > Manacus vitellinus. The sequence goes on along the minus strand of NW_021940208.1, from coordinate 8,002,947 downwards.
ATTCCATTTCCAGCAGAGACTCTTTCTATTCCTTCCATCTTCCCTCAGTCTGGTAGCAGGAATGCATCCCAGTAAGGTCAATAATCTGGAAAACACCTAGACATCCAGGGATCTTTACAGACCTGAGAGAAGAGCAGGCAAGAAACTTTGTCTCTTTTTGAGATCTTGTCATGATTATTGTTATCATAAACTGTTCCTGGAAATCTACTTAATATGATTTATCTGATGCTTTCTCCATGCTTAGTAATAATATAAAGAATGTTATTGCCTATAGCCATCTACCTATTTTTCTTTCTGTATGTTATTTGACTTGAAGGGTAAAAGTATCACAGTGAACTAATAATAGATCTGTTTATCCCCTAAAAGATTAATGTCTGAATACACTGAAGTATCAGAATTTTCCAGACTGAATTTTCTGGCCACAAAAGATCAAATAAAAACTCTAATGTTGGATGAAATTGTGGTTCTAATAAACCTGAAAACTTCTTCTATCACTGCGCAGATCAGTGACGACACTTTGATCAAAGCATGGTAATAATTTTTTAGAAGAAATAATTGTTTAGCAGTCTTTAACAGAACAAAACCACCAATTATCTTATAAGTTATCTGATCTTTGCCTGATGGTTTTAAAATATATTTATCTTTTATTATTATATGACTTTTATGTATAAGGTTACAAATAACCTGTCAAGCAATTCTATTGTGTACAGATTTATGTAACTCATTTTTATGATATCTATTAAACATTTACTTGCATGTTGTATGGTGTTTTTTTGTTTTATATTTAATAAAAACATAGATCTTTAATTACTTTTAGTGAATTTCTGCAGAAATATAGGAGTCCAAGTTTTGTGTTGATCAAGCTCTTCACTCTACATGTATTTCTTTGCTGGATTTTTAAAATTATTATTATTATTATTATTATTATTATTATTATTATTATTATTATTATTTCCAGGACTGGACTTTTTTCCTAAAATCAGGCACAATATTGCTACTCCAGTCATTCAGCCACAGAGCTAAAGCTTTCCTTCCTTTAAAAAGGTACTTGGGGACATGTATCCAGAGGACCTGACACTAACTTTTGGAACAGTATTTTTTCTGACATCAGTTACATTTAGCATGCTGCAGAAAGAGATCTGTGGTGAAAGTACCAAACGTGCCTGGCAGTCAGAATCATAATGAGACCAGAGACATTTGTGACCCCACAGTGAAGGGGTATGACATGCTTCCTGTACCACCAAGCCAATCCAACAGCAAGGGAAGGACTGAGAGCCACAGATCCAGTTCTCATGTTTCCTGCCCCATTTTATTTTCATTTTCCTTGGAGATCCTGAGATTCTACTGAGGAACCATCTAAGAAAATAAGCTTTTAATCCAGGTTTGCACTTACTCAAGAGATGAGAGGGAACTCTAAACTTTTGCTCTTTCCCACTGCGTAAATCAGTCACAGCTTAGCCCTAAAGGGGCTTCTCCAGCAAAACACTGCAACACTAGCACAGAGAAGCTTTAAATAAGCTATCTCAGGCACCAGCAGCAGACTCTTTCTACACAGAGTGCCTCAATGCGTGAATTAACCAATGATTTGGACTGCTGCCAACTCCTGCATGTCTAATTTAAAGCAAATCTGAATGTTCCTCTACTGCACAGTAATTTCTTCCATAGCTCTGAGATGCAAATCCATTAAGTAAAAGATATACCAAGGATCAAGAACTTCCACGCCCTAAATGACAGTTGCACGCACTAAGTCATCTCTCACCAAAGAGATTAAATATGTCCTCAGAACAGCAGAGGCCATCATTCTAACCTGTGTCAGTGTACAGATGAAAACTAGCAAAGATTCAGGAAACAATATTTTTACTGTCTTATTTTCATACTTTCAAACCCACTGTTTTAAATTGCTGTTGGATAGCAATTGATATACATATCCATCATTATCATGGGCTTATTGAGTGCTACCATGACTGCAACCTTCACGCAACACAGTGAGAACAACTCTTCTTCACACTGAATTTTTCTTTTTCTCACACTCCTATTCCAAACGAGAGCTTTCTGCACTATCATTTTGCAAGCCCTTGTACAGTTTCTCAGGCAGTAATCCTGTTGATACCACCTAAGGAATCTTTCCGCTGTGCCTTTTGCAACTGGACTTTTTTATCTCGCATTGGCCTTTTTAGTCACCAACGCGCTTGTAGCAAATGTGGGTAGAGTCCTTCCCAAATCTTCATTCGCAAAGCCTAGCCATGATGATGATGATGAATCCTGGAGGAGAAGGTGAAAATGTGGTATACAGAACTGAAAGGATCATCAAGTCCATCTTTTTGCAATCACAGGCAGCCATGATGTGCAAATGCCTTGCATGACAGGCTTGTTCTGCAATGTGCGGGCAATGTGTCCTGGTTACTGGAAGGCCAAAGGCTTCAGATGACCTTCGGCAGCCAAGGTGCAGCTCCTTGTGTATTTGAGTTGTACAAAGTAAGTACAGGGAATGAGGAAGGGTGTAGGTAATCAATTCATATGCTTACTTGAGTTAGACACAGCTGATGACAATGCTCGGCAGAAAGCCACAACAGCAATCGGATTTGTGGTTCAAATTTGAATTAAAGATCATCTCTTCCTCTATAAACAACTGTAAATAATTTGAAGAAGATAATTATCCACTCTACACAGTGAGGCTACATATTCTGGGAGTGGTGTTGGTCAGAAATATTTCAGATCTCAGGTTCTGACCAGGTTTGGGACATTAAGCTCCTCTTCAAAGTTTATGTCATTGGTCATGACAAGGTTCCTCAGCAGCACTGCTGTCCTTGCAATTCCACATATTTCTGCTACACAACTGAAAAACCAAGAAGGCTGGGATGAACTCTGGTATTTACATTTCACAGTTTTATTATTCCTACATAGAATAACTCCTGACGAACTCCTCCCTGCACAATACTATTGAAAAATAAATAGTAAATTACCTTTTCTGGTCTTCCATGGTCCTGGGAGCACTCTGATGCTTCCAAAGCTTGATATCACATTTATGGTTCTCTTGTCAAGAGTCCTGGCTGAACTTCATGGTGTTTATCCACCTTACCTGCCCATATGATAGGTAAGTCTAATATGTCCAACTCCAGGAAAGATCTTTGGACATCCATTTTGTCTGATATCAGTGTTATGCCATGGAGGAGGTGGAAAACAATTTAGACAAGCATCAACGTCTCCATGATACCTATGACCTTCCATTTTTTTCCTAGGAGTAAAGACCACTGATCTGCCCTTGTCAGCTGCAAAGGCAGATAGTCTGCATTAAAATGGCCAGTCTGGATGCTATTGCTATGCAATAGATTAGATGTTACTGAGAAGTTCCTGCTCAGGAGAGGTTGGTAGACTATCACAAGCTCAAGGAACCACACAATCCAAGCTCCTCTGGCAGACATTGACTATTGGACTGAATTCCCTAACTATTTCAAAAGTTCAGTGACTGTGAACAGTCATCTGCTGCAGGTAGTTCCTGTAGTAGCTCTAAAGATGGACAAAAATAACTGACTGGATGTTCTGAAGATGGAGCTCTGATGATGGACAGAAGTAACCTATTGGATGCTTGCCCAAATCCCCAAAAGGCTTTGGGTAATCTCTGCTTAGCTGATGCATGCTTGGCACATTTGCCTGAGCCTCTTCCATTAATCCCTTTCAGAGTTTGGAGAATCTCTGCCATATCAGCACAAAATCGTATCTCAGTCACTAAAAATACAGGCTGATTCCTCCAGCAAATGCCTTTGAGACCAAACCATTCTGCTCCCTATTACACCCCCATGGGTACTTAGGTCTTTTCTTAGGTGTGGTGTTCGGCATTGTTTATAGTCCTCTAGGTGCAGCCTAACTATGTTATCTACAATAATACTATCTTTTCTGATTTATATTGTACTCCTGGCATTTTTGTTTGCCTTCTCCAATACAGAAGCACAGTGGGTTGAAGGCCATGGGGAGTATCTCCATAATAACTCCCCAAATTTATTACAAACTCCTAGTAACATGCTGCAGTGACATTCTGTTTGTTGCCTCATTGGATTCTTTGCTACTTTACATTGTCTCTTTGAAAAAGGCATTTAAATGATTTAAACCCTCTGTGTCGAGCTTCATTGTTCTTCATTATTTGCTATATTTCCTGCATTAGTATCATATCCACACCTGAAAATTCAACTCTAAATAGTATTAGGTAAACCATTAGAAACAGCAGAAAGCTGAGTAGGGTACACTGATCCTAGTGATCCTTTATGCTTTCTATTTGCAGTAAATCTGTCCCGTCCGTTCTTACAGAAGACTTTTATTTTGTTAAGCAAATGTTCTTCCTTCTTCCAAGGCTTAGGCATTACAAGAATTTCTTCTGTTCTTGCCTGTAGCTGTATTTTTTTCTCCATGACAGACTTTTTTTCTCTACAGCAAGATAGAGGCAAAGGTATAAGCAGTGTTCATCAAAATGTGTATTTGGAACATGCAATAGCCACTCAGTGACACTGGAATAGTGGGGGTTTTAAACCATCTATCTAAAAAAATATTTGACTTGTTATAGTGGCAGAATATTTTGCATAACACTATGATTTATTTTAAAAAAACTTACCCTATAAATTGTCATAGAATGTAATATGAACCAGATTTCAAAAAATAAACTTCAGACTTTAAAGTAAAATGTAATAAAAATTTCACAAGCAAGCTAGTGAAGCAGGGATGTGTTTCGGGGCAAAGTGATTCTCATGTAGGGTGGTTTTCCCAAATGATGCCACCATTTGACATGACCAATAGGCTAGAAAACTTAGGAGGGGTAAGCTGAAAGGAAGGTAAGAGATGTCACGATGGAAGACCAACCTTTTAGAAAGCTAAAATGCTTTTTCAATGTGTCTTAACAGAAATATGAGCCAATAAATTGTCCATCAAGATTTCAGCTTTTTTAAATGTTACTGAAATTGAATCTGGTCTCCCCTAGTAGAGCAGTAAAAAACGCACTTGTTAACATATCCTTTGCTGTAGTCTATTCTTTCCTGCATTAATGTATTTGTGGAAGTTAGACTGTAACTCACTATATTAGGGACCAAATGAACAGGATTCCATTTGTGGATGAGGCTGCCCATCCTGTCTATGGGCAGTAACAAACCAGGTTCCTCTCCAGGACAGGCTACTCCTCGTTCGCTTCCAATGTCAAAGGCATTTGCCTTTATCTTCAAAACAACTAAAACTCAAGCCAAATTACGTTAAAGATGAAATTAATATCTTAGAATCACTACAATATTTGCACTCTGCAGAAAATGATAGAGTTGAGTACCCAAGATGAATTATGTAAGTGCTAGCCAGATCAGCTACATGACAAGCTTTCAGTGGAAAAAAAAATAAACCTCATGTGCTTTGCTTTAGTAATTGTTGCAGAACATGACCCTTCAGGAAAGGCATTTTCGCAAACATAACTTCTAGCAGAAAAATTCCAATGCTCTCTTCCCCTTCCACAACTAAAAAGGAAATTGACTAAATCTAGGTTTTTTATTGAGAAAAGGGGTAATAAGCTTTCACACAATATTTATGTTATATTATCCTTAAAAATAGCTGCAACAAGTAGAGACTAAATTACAGTCCACATTTTCAACATGGCAGGGATTTAAACTTGCCTGTTTGAGGCCAATACCAAAAGTCTAACTACAAGCCAAATTTTCTTCTGTTATGCAACTAATTTCAACTTATTCCCTCTAGATATATAACTGGATCATTTCATTACTCAAGGAAACGCATAAAAATGTTACCTTGCCCATAAGACCCTTCTATTACCATGTCATTCCAATGAATGCAACCTAGAATGATCAAAAAATTTACCAGCTTAACTCTGAATTCCACAAAAAACATTCCTGTTTCACACATCAGATATTCACAACTGCAGTCAAAAATGATTTTAATCCTGAATCAAATTCTATTGACACTCATGGGGTGAAATACTTAGCAACTTATTATTTAGGTACCAGGTATTCTATCTGAATGTGCAACGAGCCTCAATTCTGAGTCAGATTCAGACAGGTAGTGACAGTGGAATTTTAATTCATATTGGAGCATGTACAAAATTAAACATAATTTCAAGTGAAAGTCAAACCCTGAGAAAAATAAGAGATCGATAAGGACAATTTATGGCCTATCAGCCCTAAACAAGCAGCATCTAAAGAAAGCTGTCACATTGTGACGATGTGCAATATACCTCCAATATGGACAACTGTATTTCTTCTCAAAAAACAAAAACAAAAACAAAACAAAACAAAACCACAAACAAACAGAGCCACATCTGTATAGGAGTCTAAAGTTTACTATCTAGTGTATTCAAACTGAAAAAGTGGAAAGTTTATCAAAAGATAGCACCTATCTTTTATTTTAAGGGTTGACACATCCAATTAACCTCAACACTTCTAACACAAACGCCCCCCCAGTGTGAGAGCAGCTGTTTTGGAGTGGTCACCTTGGAGGTTGCTAGATTTCTTGAAGCATCTCTAGGAACAGAGGTCCCTGTGACTTTGAATGAAGGTATGAACTGACTTTTGTGTACTTCTACTGCAAATCTGTAGGATTGCAAATTATCATGGGGAAATATTTGGGACTTGTCCTCCCTGCTTTTAAAGTGTCAAGCTTTACAGACAGTTGTATTGTTTGCTCTGAAGTCACATCTGAACAGAGATCAATTCTGAAACCAAGGTTTCAACTTCAATAGCTAAATATTTAAAATAATCAGGAATCAAAGTCAGGATTTCCTCTAACAAGGTCAAGGTACTCTTTTCTGTTTTATTGTAATTTGCAATGCACCACTGTGATATTCAGGACTTGATTTCATCCAATCTAAATTAACCTGAAGTTCCAGCTCTATACCCTCCCATCATCTGGCTTCAGAACCACCACACATCCTAGTCAGTAAAGGATTACAGAATAAAGCCCCCCAGGTAATATTTAGGCCTGGTAAATCTAGATCAGTTTATTCTGAGGGCTCTGATAGAATGATCACCTCAGTACCTCTGCTACTGTAAGCTTTTCTGGTTGGGAAATATTCCTGGGAAAAAAAAACCTATCTGCTGTTTCACATCTGCTATTCCTTTTTCTCTTTTGTGGAACTTGCTTATTCAGTCTATTCTGCAAAATGAATGTCATTAAGAAAGAAGGGGAGACAGGTAGTACTATTAATGACAAGGCAAATACTATATACAATATCTGAAGAAAAGCCACATAGAGAGTTGTTATTTATAAACACTAGGGAAATGATTCAGCATGGGAATAAAATTGCTGAAAAAATATATCCTGCCAAACTGATAAGAAAAGTAAATTAAAGCATGATATTAATTTGCAGAAGTACAGGAGTGAAAGTGCACTTTTCTGCTTTTTCTCTTATAAAAGCATATTTCTTTTCATATTTATGCACATGCATGCAGAGAGACCTATGTTCACATGGGTTAATTTTGAAAGAATTTGATAACACCTATATAGCCCACAAGAGTTTGTCTTCTCAGTACCAGTTTGATCCAGAGTCGAGATTTTAAGCCCAAAGTGACAGAAGGTCACTAGTTGGTCTCTGTTGGGATTAAAACAAAACTTCAATTCACAATCTGAATGGACCATAGGAAACAGCCAGCAAACTCCTTTCACTTTCCTGAGAGGTAGGTCTGCCTCCTCTGGTGACCAACATAAATGGAAAACAAGAGACTCTAAGGCAGAGGAGGACAAGGGAGTCTGAGGAGAGATCACATCCTCCATCTCTCAGAACTGGACAGGCATCTGAACTTCAGTTTGACAATAACAAATCAAAACAAAATGGATTGTTTTTTTTTTCTTTTCCTTCTCTAATCTTTTCAGAAGACAAGAATACCAATATTTCCTTTCAAAGCATTGAAAAGTGTCTTTCCTTAAAATACAGTGTGGATTGACTTCCTCGTGAGAGGAAGAGGAGGGGCAGACCTTTTCTCTGTGGTGACCAGTGATAGGACCCAAGGGAATGGCCTGAAATTGTGTCAGGAGAGGTTTAGGTTAGATATTAGAAAAGGTTCTTCACCCAGAGGATAACTGGGTACTGGAACAGGCTCCCCAGGGATGTGGTCACAGCACCAAGCGTGTCAGAGTTCAAGAAGTTTTTGGATGATACTGAGGTACATGGTGTGACTCTTTGGGGATGGTCCTGTGCAGGGTCAGGGGTTGGACTCCATGACCCTTGTGGGTCCCTTCCAACCTCTATGATTCAGCAACTTTAGTAAATAAGTGATACTAGAAGAACAAAGTGCCATTGGTCATCATTTCATATTTCTAACCACTTATTCCCCCAGACTCATGTCACACTAACAACTCAGAAGCCTTGGACAAAGTTACCATCAAAGTAATAAACAGGCTGTCCTGGAACCACACTTTCAACTGATTGATGAAAACTTTCAGGGTACCCGGAAATCTAAATTTGGCTTTGCCTCCATTTCAAATATTTCAATCTGTGTGATCCACATGTGGACATCCTAAGTGACACATAGAGATAATGAAAAGTCAGTACCTCTGAAGATCTCAAGAAGAAAATCCAATCTATCCAAGTTAAGTATCTATCTCCCTTCACTGACTTTGAAGAAATAAGTAGAATTTTTAAGGCAGCAAATGTCTTTTCAGTATTCAGGTGTTTTAACCTTTTTAAAAATGAACTGTTAGCAGTGCAGACCACCTATCTACAAAAATGCTAGTGGCAACAACTCTTTGGTTTTGAAAAAGGAAAAAACCCTAATAGTCTGAGTACATAAAAAGAGGGAAAACAATCAGGCTCTAGACTGACCTGGGAGAATTTGAACACCTCTCTGCAGTGAGTGCTTCAAAGCATGTGCCATGAGGAACTCTCTGCCACATTTGATGAAACTAATCTATCACGCAGCCAAGTCAAGTCTTGACATCAGAAACAAAGTAAGATAACAAAAATCTGATAAACTTCACATGTGGCAAGTGGTAGGAAGAAACAAAACTGGCCCCTTGGCCCTGAGATTTACAGTTCACATGAGATCTGGATTTTGCTGTCTGCTAGCAGTATCCTGGGTTCCATTAGGCAGAGCATCTCCAACAGGTTAAGGAAGGCGATCCTCTACCTCTGCTTATCCCTGGTAAGACATTTCTGGAGTGCTATGTTCAGTGGTGGGCTCCCTTCAGTATGAAAGACAGAAACATACTGGAGCAAGTCTAGCAAAGGAACCCAAAGGTAATTAAGGGATCTGAATATCTATCATATAAGGAGAGGATGAGAGAACTAGGACTGTTCAGCATAGAGGAGAGAAGCCTTAGGGGGATTTAATCGATATATATAAATATCTGATCAGGGGGAGCAAACAGGACAGAGGCAGACGTTTCTCAGTCATGCCCAGTGACAGGAATAATGAACATGTTCATAAAATGAAGTACAAGAAATTTCCATTTAAACATAAGAAAAAACTTTTTCATGGTGAGGGTAGTCAGGCATTGGAACAAGTTCCCCAGAAGGGCTGTACTGTCCCCATCCTTGGAGATATTCAAAATCTGACTGGACATGGGCCTGAGCAACCTGCTCTAGGTGACCCTGCTTTGAGCAGAAGGTTGGATAGATGATTCCTGGATGTACCTTCCCAACTCAGTCACTCTGTGATTCTGTGGAAATTAAAGGCAGTCACAGAAGTAGGGACCAAAACCTGGGCTTTGGTGGCGGATGGTTAAGGCTAGATAACTTCCAAATCAAGGAATTCAGCAGCGGGAGGGTTAATAGGTTCTGGGAACTAAGTGGGTTGGTTTGCTGTCCAAGAATAAAGGTAGGTGCTATCGCAATTTCCTGAGTAGCAATTGTAAAGCTGAGAAAATGCTTCAGGAATATTTTCCCAGTAGTAGTCACAGCCCCACAATGCTCCTGAAACCTTCAGCAGGCTGTGAGCAGCCTTCCACCCACCCTGCATAAGATCCAGACAAAATATGGCCTTGCTATGTTTCCATAATACATGTTTAAGGGCTGTCACTGTTATTTTGCCTAAATTGTGTAAAAATTTCAGCCCCTGGATTTTTATACTAATTCTATTCTGCAGGGAAAGAATAGCCAGCTGTGTCTTTCTGACTGATACAGCAACTATGATAGCAGGTGCAATCTTTGGCATTAAAGCAGCAGGGGTACAGTGAAGACAGATTATTACTATGACACATAGAATTAATGAGACCTTTTCTGAAAACCTTTGCTGAGCCTTATACTTTGTAAAGAGAGGCAGAAAAACTTGAAAGATTTAGGAAAAAAAAAAAAAGCCAGAAGACAGGACTGAGCCACAAAAAATAAAAGCCCCCATTAAAAAGAAGCAAGGCACTTAATTTATTTAATTTCTCAAAACACAGATTACACCATCACTTGATCACAGCCTACACATAATACACAGGAGAAGATTTCAAAGAGCAGAGGAATACTGTTAACAGATAAAGGTATACAATAATCTATTATCAGAGAGCTGAACCTAGACAAATTGGGGGTAAGAAATAAGGTGTCAATCTTCAAATGACATCAAGTGCCCAGTGAAACAATTTAATGACTGATACAATGGATTTTCTATCACCTGAATTTAGTACATCAGTACTGGATGACAATAGCATTATCAAATATATCCAACAAAGGTTATTGCTGAAAGAAGAATGTGAGTTGACAGACTTCATTGATACCTGTTTTAAACACTTGATTGATACATTTGATTCTGCATCAGAGAGGCTGATTTTTTGAGTGGTGGTAATTATCTTAACGTTAATTAATGTACTGTTAGTAAGACTCTAAGAATTGGTTTATACCCAAGATGTTTAGCCTAAGAAGTAGCTGTTCTGTAAATAAATAAATAAATCGCCTTCTATGTTAATGTGTATAATAATGAAGAGTCTTTCATTTTCCCAACCCATTTTTATTGTTTTTATCCCCTCCATCACATTATGATTAAGGAAAAGAGACAAAGTTGATACTTAAGTCTAAAATGTCCCAAAATATCAATCACTAAGTCCAAATACTAATAAGACAAGTACAAGATGACCTTGTACTGCCTATATAATGCATTCAAGTTAATAAAGAGTGAGAGAGTAATGCATCGATGTCAGCTGCCTGTGAGCTGTCAAAGGCATTTGGAATGTGTGGGATGAAGGCTAGGAAAGAGCAAGCAGGTGCATGCTAGTGGACTGTACTGTTCAAGTCTTCCTAACAAGTCTAGAAATCTCATGGCCAATCTTGTTTCTGTCCCTGCTTTCAGAAAACAATACCTGTTTGGTAATCTGCCATCTTTGAAAGGCTATGGAGACAAGGGGCTATCTCTGACATATGGGGAAAGGAAAATATTTGCACCCACTTTCAAAAAAAGGCCAAGAAGAATATCCAGGGAATTAAATATTGAACAGTGTCACTTTAGTCCCAGAGAAAATCGTGGAGTAAATCCTCTTGGAGCACATTTGTGTACACATGAAGGAGAATAGTGTGGTTGGGAATATTCAGCATGTGTTTACAAAGGGTAAATCAATGCTGACTAATTTAATTGCTTTCTAAGATAAAAGGACTAGATGTCTAAATGAAGGAAGAGCAGTGCATGTGATTAATCTCATTTTCAGAAAAGCTTTCAATGTATTTCCTGCAATATACAGGTTCTTGTATCCAGGTTGGGATGTCATGGTTTGGGTAGATGGACCAAACCAAGGCATAATGCTCCAGTCACATGATCATGCTCAGAAGGCAGGGGCTAGTGGGTTGTTCTCTATCTCAAAGTTCATTAAAAGTAGAATACCACGAGGGTCTGTCCTGCAGCATGCTTAGCATCTTCATCAGTGCTCTGGAGTAGCTGATAGATTGTACTCTTGCCAAATCTGCAGATGACACTAAACTGGGAGACAGTGGACATAAGCAGAAACAGAAGTTGTTGAGACTGGACATAAGAAGAAACCTTTTCACCATGAGGACAGTCAGGCAGTGGTATAAGTTGCCCAGAGAGGATATTAAGCCTTCATCTTTGGAGTTTTTCAAGACTTAGCTGTATAAACACTGCAGCAAGCTTGTCAGACCTCACAGCTGACCCTGAAGTTCCTTCCAACCTGGTTCTAAGGGTAAGTTCACATCCAATAGTTTATAAACATAATTCATTGCCCACAGAATGCCAGAGAAAGTTTAGAGTAGGAGATAAGAAAGGTGCACTTAGGCAGTTGGAGAATAAAATCATACTAGGAATAATGTAGGTTTATTAGAAGGTATTGCTCATGATTAATCAGATAGGAATTGCTTATATCAGGTATGAGGGAATTAAAGAGAATTGTGTTATTAGTAAAATCTTGGGAAATTAAGCATCCTGTATGGCCGGCATGGTAAAAGGCTAGTTGTGTGTGAATCAGAGAAAATGAATAAAGCAGTGTGAGATCAGTTCACTATGTTAAACACATTTGATAACTGATTCTTTCCCAGTCAACGGAATCACTGCAAAACCACCAAGATATCTATAAACATTTCCATTCCCTCTTTCCACTTCATATGTTCAGATAAGTCTTGCTTTTGGTGGTTTTCCTACCAGCTGGAAAGTTTTGTGAAGGCTACATGGTCAGATGGAGGTGGAAGAAGGTGAAATAGTAATAACACTCTAAACACAGGTGTACCTGTATGAAGCCAAAGGCAAGATTGTTGAGTCTTGACAGTGGGGTGCAAAGACACACACACACACAAGCACTAAGTGATATAGCTTAAGTTGAAAAGTAGAGCTGTTCAGCTTGGCACAGTACTAAGCAAATGCCTCCACAGAGCTACTTGATCCAAATCAGTATCTCCAGATGCCACAGAGCTGTGCTGTGGTAGCTCAGGGTTTCAGTTAATGCTGCATTTTGCAGTATAGAAAAGGCTCTCTTTCCACCCTCTCCTCTCTGCTAAAACAAATGTCTGTGGGAAGGTGCTTGTCAAAAAATACCTCATGTGAAAGCATTTACCAGGAAATAGTTGATTTTAACAGTGTAGTTAAAGCACATTTTTCAAAGTTTCTGCATCTCTACACTAAAGGCACTAGTGATTGTTCACCAGAGAATAATTTCAGCAAAAGTGGATGTGGCATCATGACACACTGAAACTATTCCTGGCAGTAGGGCGTAATTTCCCAATTCATACTCAGCTCCATACTCTACTCCCATGCTGGTTGGCCCAAGGAGCCCAGACCATACACTGACCTCTGTGGTTAGCACACCCAAGTCCTCCCTCCCAGCTATCCAGATTAGGATGTGGCAGAAATGTGTCCAAACTCCCTTCTACACACACACCCTATTTTGCTTCCCAAGGAAAAGAAGCACTGAAGAGAGACATGGCTTTTGCTCAAATCCCATCTTGGCAGAGAGGTTGAATATGGCAGATGGGGAATATGTGCAGCTGCACCTGGGAGCTGGAGAATCACCGAATGTCTTGTACTGCAGAACATGCAGGGAACTTTGTACAGTCAGCTCAGCATGGAGCAAGCACACAGTTAAAAAGCAAATGCCAATTCTTGCTTGTTCTAGTGAGTATAAAGACAAACACAGAACTGTGATATTTTTGAAACAAGACTATAAAAAGAAAATTGTTAAGTGCATTAACCCGCAACTGTAAATCCTTGACTTGCTGGCTCTTGAAGTTTCTTTTCAAGTTCTCCCTCAGTCAAACAAATGGAGCAATAATCACCACCTATTGTAGCACCCCCACTAATTTCTGGAACTGACCAGTGGGATCTAGCTCAAAATGTGGTTGTGGTCTCAATCAACAAAGCGTAATCCTCATGTTCAGGGGCTGCCTTATTAAGTATCCACTGTCACTCTCTCATTGCAGTTTGGGATAGCAGTGGGTTGTGATATGGAAACAAATCCTTGCAACATTTTTCTGCCTTACCAGTTAACAACCCCATGTACTTCTGAGTGGGCACCAGTTAAAGGAATAATTAAGAAAGCAAGTAGAAATACTGAAATTAAATTCCCAAATATTCTTTGATCTACAATAAAGGTTTTTACAAAATATATTTTCTAGAGTTACTCAGAGCAAACACTCTCAGAAGTGACAGAGACAGATTAAGGAAATGACACACTTGCTACAAACAGCCCAAGTTTTGCATTGTGCATGAAAGGGGGAGAGACAATCACAAAATCATGGGCAGTGAAAGCAGCAAAAAAAGAGATCAGCAGCAGAGAGGGAAGACCAGTTTCTATGGATTATGCAGCAAAAACAGGATGCTAAATGTTCTTATGCAAAGTCCTGAAGCATTTTTGTAGAGGGGTTAATTGACCTTTCACTAGTCCCACAGGCAAAGTGAAATATTGGCCAGCTCTGTCTCTGCCAAAATGAAACAAACACACTTCAGGTTTAGACTATTTATGGTCTTTCATCATCAGTCTACAGCAAAAAGAAACTTTGTTATCACACAGCTAAATTAAATAAGAACAGAACAACAACTTAAGAACAATTTATGGTCAACAATTTTTCTGTTCACATAGGGGTGGCAATCATATTTTGCTTCTTTTGGTTGACCGCCGTAAGCACTTCAGTTTGACAGCTCCCATGGCTCTCAGAGAGTTCAGTGGAGTGACACCACAGTAAAACTGGAGAGGCACAAAGGAGATTCCAGCCCTTTTTTACTGACTGCTGTGGAAACATAAAATAACTAGTATCAAAAAAATCCTTCTCTTCCTGTTGCAAGTATGCACTGTTGTCAGGATGAAAGTATAAGAAACTCTGCTTTTAAGCTGAGGTTTTTCTGTAAAGTCTTCAAGTGATTCAACAAGACAGAAATTCAAATTACACTAGTCCAGCATGTTCTTACCCAAATCCCCATCCTGTGGACTTCCCATTACTATGCTAGCACCTTTACTATCCCCAGTAAAATCAACTGCAAAATTTCTGTTCGTGGAAAAGACTAAAGCCACTTGTCAGAGAAGTCCTTCTCTTTCTCCCTCCTAACTTCTAGATATTTTCTCTGGCAAACTTATGGGCTTTGGGGGACTGTGATGGGTCCTGCAGTGTCCATTCCAAAAAGACCTCAATGAAGTAAAACCATACAGTTTTCCAGATTCCTTCTGCTATGCCAAAACATACTTGCATCTTTTTCTGGATGTCCATCATCATCATCATGGCTGGGCTTCACGAACGAAGATTTGGGAAAGGCTCTACCCACGTTTGTTGCAAGCGTGTTGGTGGCCAAAAAGGCCAGTACGAGATAGACATGTCCGGTTGCAAAAGGCACAGCAGAAAGACCCCTTAGATGGCATATTCTGCAAGGCACGATTCTTTCTGCGTTGTCTTTTCTCCTCAAGAGTGATTTTCTGGATGTGCTTATGGCAGAAACATACAGGCTGAAAACACCACACAAGAGTGAGTGCTTCATATAGATGAAAGCAAAACATTCTCAAGTTCTCTGCCCCTGAGCTGATGTCCACAATGGAGCAGTCTCACATACCTTCAGTGAGTGGGTGAGAGGTTTGCTGGGGATGATCTGGCTTAATCATCTGTCTTGTAAAAGAGAGGAATTTAAAATCTAAGCACTGATAGGCAAATGGCATGACAAATCCAGTCAAATCAAAACTGTAAGTTGATCTAAAAAATGGATACAAAATTATCAACTCAGTGAAATAGTAGTACTATGAATCCAAACACAGATGGTGAGGATTTCTGTAGATGAGCCATATTTTGTCACATTCAGGATGTTAATTTAGTTCCAATTCCACAATTCTTAGCTATGTAAGGAAGCTAATAATCTGAGGAAGAAATTTTTATATTGCTGCAAGATTCCTTGTATGTATTAGGGTAGAAGGATCTAAATCTTTACTGTTTCATGCTGGAGTTGTGTGTGAGAAATTTCACATAAAATTTCAGCAACAAAGCAAAAGTTTCTTGTCACAAAACAAACAAACTAACAAACAAAACCCCAGTTTTTGCCAATAAGACTGGTGAGTAGCATCTGAAAGATCACAGAATGGTTTGGGTTGAAAGGGATCTTCAAGATTGTCTAGTTCCAACTCCTCTACCATTGGTAGGGACAATTTTCACTAGACCAGGTCATTAAAAGTCCTATGCAGCCTGGTCTTGAACACTTCCAGGAATGGGGCTAAGGTGGGTTTATTGTCTGTTTTGAGACTTACACCATACAGACCTCGACATTAAATCAGATTTATAAAAGTTTACAGCTAATGTTCATACACAGATGTGCACTTCACATGCTGTTCTGGGGAGTCTTACATGGATGATTCTAGTATCTCTCTGTGTACATTGATTTGCATTACACTTTTAGACCAAACACAAAACCTCAGTCACTTTCTCACATTTCTTGGTTTAGTTTAATAATATTCTTTTCTTTTTAATAAAGATTTCAGAATAAAATTTGATTCTTTTTTAATAAAGAAGCAAGTACTCACTGTATATATGAAAGACATATTCTCTGTAATTCTTTATGTTGTTCTCAGTTTTTATTAGTACAGAGAAATATAATAATTTGCTAGTGATTCCGTAAGTTTGAATTACCCATTAGTGTTGGTTTCACCAGATATGGAAAATTTTTGCCTTAGCAGAACTCAGTGGAAATTGGGATTGGATTTTTGTTCTGATACAGAAGGAAAAATTAGAGTTTAGGTTTGGGACTATTTTGGCATTTTTTGTTCATTTTTTGGTAGAAAGGGGCACATGGGACCTTTCTGTCTCAGTACTAAACAGGTTCTTGCAATTTTTGTTCTTGCAATAACAAAAATAAATCTACAAACCAGTTTATAGTGTTCTTGTTAGTAAGCACCAACCTTCTGAAATGATCAACTCTTTGTTATTTATTGTGTCTCTGAAAAATGGTCCTATAGTACTGCCTTTGTAGTACCTATAGTCCATGGTATAAACCCGTGAGTGAAAGATAATGATTAATAGAGTAAGGATGGAGTTCGTTTTATCCCATTTCAGTGATCTCAAAGTGCAAAGTCATTATCTAGAGTCGTGCTAGGGGTTTCCATGGCCACTAGAATTGATAGCAAAAGGCACTTGAGGGGGTGAATCTCACCATCTTCAAGAGCTTCTTTATGAAAGGCCACATCACCCTGCAGAGCTTCTTACCTCTCTGTAACAGTCAAAGCAAGGAATGCATTCAGCCACGCCAAGGTGCCTCTTAAAATTAATGAATGGATCATTTCACAGCTCTGATGCACAAAACTACAGAAAACCATGCTATGGACAGATATTTGCATTGATCTTTTTGCTTGTTGACCCAATTTACTCTTTTCTTTCCCTTTCAGAAAACCAGTAGGAATTAAAAGCTAGGAAAAAAATAGAGGAAAAGAATAGCAAAACACTACAGGCTTTTTGGTGGCTGTACCACCTGCACCAAAACTGCCCAGGCCACTGAGAAGTCCTCCCCATGCTGCTGAGATCTCCATTGCGTACAGATATATGAAATATATTTGATGTGGAAAAACAGCAACAGTAAAAAGAGAGAAAAATTAGTCATGTGTCCTCAAGTTCTCCTGTAGAATCACATATCTTGACTGCCAGCCCAGAACTGGAGGCAGACTTATGGTATGGCTCTAAACAAAGTGATAAACAGAAGCCCTGTCAAATCCATGCTGCCGTTCCAAGGCCATGAATTTACTGAGCCTTTTTGCATCCATTGTTTCCTCTTGGGTCAGTGCATGACATGTCACACTCCATGCGAGGAGCTGGGAGTGTCATTCTGTTGTCTTGGTCTCTTCCAAAGAATCTCACTATGAACCTGAAGAGCTCAGCTAATGGAGTTTAAAGTGACAGAGTCTTTTATAGGGCAATAAAGGCTTTTAGGATGTACTTCAGGGGCTTCTAATTCTCTCAGCAACGCAGTAAATATAATGAATGCAAAAATTATCCTTGCAGATGTTGTGGTGTCAGTAACAATAACGAAATCTCAGCACGGCACAGGACCAAAATAGCATCTGGGATTTTGATTCACTCAATTTAATCACACAGTGTTTGAGCATTTATGGTTTTACAGTTTTTGTTTATTGATTTACAGTATTTTAATGAGATTACTGTGAAAACATATATGCTGAACTGGTACTTATATGAGACACGTACCAATGCCCATCACTTCCGTCATTGCTTTTTACAGTGTGCTAATTTGCAGCCCTCTGGAGCTCACAGGAAGATTTAACATTAAACAATCTGCTGCCTAGTATGAGGGGAAAGACTAATAACTGCTTCCCAAGCCCATCAAAAGATCATGAAACCTTCTAAGTCTTTGGAATAAGGGAAAATAAAAAACACAGAATGAAGTCATTTATATTTCTGCTGATTTAAAACCAAGAGGGGAAGTATTAGCAAAGCAACGCGCTGATCTATTGGTCACTGCTCAGGCAATTTCCAAAGCATTCTGAGTCATTTGTTGCTTTGTGGCCTACACAAAAGTGTCAGCAGTTTCAAATTTGTGAGCAAGAGGCCACAGGGAAACAATCCATGCACTGGAGCATGTACACACATGCAGTGAGGGATTTGTCATATGTAAGTTTTGCCATCTAAAAGGTAGGCATCAGTTAGGCAGCTGCTTATGCTGGAGAGCAGTTCACACATCAACGATTTCCATGTCAGGTGGATATTCACACTACCTGCTGTAGGAATAGATACATTTTCAGAAGAATTTGTAACAGAAATTTTGCTAGGAAGGCTTTCTGTCTAGGTGGTGGCTCTTTCTCAAAGGCAGTTTCAATGCTTTCCCTCCCCAACTCCCACATAGCAAGAGAAGTTCTCAGCCTTTCTCATTGGTATGCAGAGAGAGAACATGTTTGCAGACATGTATAAGGCTTCCTTGGGCCAGAGAGAGTGGAAGAGGAGAGAGAAAAGATACAAAAAGCCTTGGAGGAGGAGGGGCATTGCTTTTTACCTCTGAAAGGTCCGATGTGTTGTATCATAAAAGAGTGGTCCTTGCATCTGAAATAAATTTTTTTTAATCCTTCCACTGCCTTGCCATTCTTGGGAAGAATATCTGCATATGCTTACCTTCCACTACTAAAATGTCACCCAAACCTCACATAAAGGTACCCCCACCTCTCTTTTCTTGTCTCCCTCCCCTCAGCATTCCCACCTGCTCCAGCAGGAGCCCAGCCATTGCCTGAGGCTATTCTTCACTTCTGGCTGAGTGAAAAAGTTGGGGGAAACGAATCCCAGCTTTGGGCAGTAAAGAGGTGAGAAGCTGAGCAGATATGAGGAATGAAATATGCAATAGACTTTTCTGCAAATGTACTCTCTCCACTCAGTGATCAGGTACCTGGGCTAAGTGGTACAGGTACCCATTTTCTGCAAGTGAATGGAAGGTCTGGCCTCAGGAGATGTCATGTCGCGACTTCTCCTGAAATCCACCTTTAGTGACCCAGGATTTCCCACAGGATTCTATAAAATAAGTACTCTGGCTGGACTGTGGTCCCTGTGACACCACTGCCAGGGCTGTGGTCACCACCATCACCACTGCTGTTCCCTGTTCCTGTCAAAAACAACTCTTGTGAATGATTGCATCAAAGACAGGAGGAAAAAAGGTTGCTGGGAAGATTATTTCACTTTTAAGTACATTCAAAAGACTTTGTCAGCTTCGTCCATGGGAATATTTTTTACCTGGAGTGTCAAGATATGTCTCATCATAAAATGGACACTGTGAAAGCCAAGGTTTTCCAGAAGACTTGCCAGTCTTTGCCCTGTGATATTCCAGAGCATAACAACTCCTGTCCTCTCAGCAGTTCCCATCACATGAGCCATGAACCCCTCCTCATGCTGATAGTAAGGCTGACCCCCAGTGTTGTAACTCCCTGGGAAGTACAGCAATTGCTGTCAGCTGTACAACTGATCAGACTCACATTGTGCTTGGGAAAGACAGGGAACACATGGGAGCAAAGAAAGATTTTGGCATTAATTTTTGAGCAAGAGACATTTTTAGTTAGAGTGAATGGCTATTCCTTACATTGCTGGAAATATTTACTTCCTCTCTTCCAGCATGCTTGACCAGACAGCAGTTCTGAGTCAGACTTTTCCTTACATACTGTTGTTCTTTACATCTTTCAGGTGATCCAGAATGTATTACTATGGCAGGCTGAAATTTCTCTGCCACTGCTTGATCTGGTACTCCTTCAGCTGTTCAGGAACTTCAGTCACAACCTCTCCTCTCTTTGTAATTTTAATGCACACTTTGTGCTCTGGCCTCAGAATTTGCTATGTATAGTTGGAGATATTAGACTAAATCAAGCATCCTCTCTCTGCAATGAATATGTATTTGGAGCAGTATTTTTTTCTTGTGCCAGTTCAGAATAGTCAACAGCAGGAGTAAAGTGCTTTTCACTCCTTTCCAGATTTAATCTGTAGGCTTTCTTTAGTCCCACTTTCTAAGGAAGGTTTGCTAGCAGCATTAGCTGATCCAGTTTGGCATTGCTCAATGATTCAAGAACATTACTGTTAATATTCCAACTGCTAGAGAAGCAGAATATAACTTTGTATGCCATTCTCTGGGGTTTTACTCAATTCAGATGGCAACTCTTTAGCTGAAAATTCAGTAGCATCAGACTTTTCACTTTAAAGACAATGATCACCCTCACATTTTATTTCTTTCAGTCATATAACAAATAACAGTTCATTTGTATGCTGCTCTGTGTAGGTAACATAACTAAACAACCACTTTGGTAAGAAGAGAAAGCAGGTGTGTCAAAGAATACAAGAAATTTGAGATTATTTAGATTTTTCATTGTTCTTTTTTTTTTTGTTTACAGATATCAATGCCTTTACTTTAAAAAGGGAAACAAAAGGAATTGTCAGCTCTTACTATGAACAAAGTATAATTTGCTTCAACCATGAGTTTCACCATTATTTCTTAGTCAGAACATCACATGAACAATAAATTTCAGTATCTACTGACATTGGCAATAAAGCCACCCCAGGCAGAGCATTTATTTTAGTCAAGCGTTATGTATTCTTAAGCTGCCAAACACAAGATCTGTCAGAAAGAGCAGCTGGCACACTAATGACAGCTACATACTGATCTATCACAATAGGCATCTCAAGAAAAAATTTGAATATATTTCAAAATAATTGAAATTGTTATTATATTGAGTAGGCCTTGCATTTTCCTAGAATAGTTCTATATTGAAAGGTCTTATAATTCAGCAAAGGAAATGGGTTAGTGGATGCAAACAGCTGGGTCCTTTTTTATTAAAAACCTCCAATACTCCTGAGGAGTTTAATCCCTGAAAGAAAATAGTAAGAAAACACTGTTTCTTTTTTTCTTTTTGTTGGCTTTACATAAACAAATATTTAGCCTCCTGCACACCGTTTCTAAATAAATACTTGCTTTGGTGTCTCAGCGCTGAGAAAGAAATTCTTTGCTGATTCATAACCTGTCAAATCAATGCAGCAATTGTGCATGAACTGTTACATTTCAAAGACTTGTCTATCCCAGTCTTGTAAACTTAGCTCTATGTTAATGTAAGAAAATTATATTGTACCCTGGTTAGTCTCTTACTTATTCTAAACTATCACACCCATGATCACCATGACTGGGGGACATATTCCCACTGTTGTGCTCTTTGGGGTGGAATTCTGATCTGGAGAACACTTCCAAGAGCACATTGCCATAGTTTTTTGGGATTTATTTTAATTTTTATATTCTTTTTTTTAACTTACAGGGGAAATTGGTGATGAGTCCTTTGGGATTTGAATCCAGAAATCTTTTAAAAATGCAATTTGATGGTTAAGTATTATGTAGTAAGAGCTCCAGTGCGTCATTCATGATCAACGCACCTTTCCCAACATCTCCATGAA
This sequence comes from Manacus vitellinus, assembly GCF_001715985.3. Taxonomy (NCBI): domain Eukaryota; kingdom Metazoa; phylum Chordata; class Aves; order Passeriformes; family Pipridae; genus Manacus; species Manacus vitellinus. Next base: position 7,981,178 of record NW_021940208.1, on the reverse strand, counting down.
GGAGGCTGCAAAACACCAGCCTCCAGAGGGCTGCACAAAGACAAGGATTAGGGTGTGCTGGGTAGCTCCTGTGACCAGTAGCAGCTCAGCACTGGGTGATCTGTGCAATATGAAAGGACATCTGTGGAAGGAAGAAGCATCAGCAAATTCAGGAGAGCAGTCTCAGGAGGAAGTACTAGATGCGACTTTTTAAGCCTTCTTGGTGAAATTACACAATTGTTACAGTTTGATAGGAGAATCCCTACTTATTTTGTTTTCATTGGGATATAATTGTGATCACTTTCTGGTATTTCCTTAAAAATCCATTTTCAACTCCCAGGGCACAACTAAGAGGTTTTATATGATACCTATAGTCCGTCAAGTACAACAGAAGATGCAATGAAAGTGCTGATTCTTCATAAGCAGCATTTCACACAGGAATACCTCAGACTCTGCTTAAATTTCTATGGGAGAGGTTTCTCAGCTCCAGAACCCTGTTAGAGCTGTTCCAGACTGTATGTATAATTAAATATTCATTTCCTGAGAGAGACAGAAATACAACAATTGATACATAGGGAAAGAGTCTACCCCAAAAGCCCAATGGCTAAAGCAGTTATCTCAGATGTTGAAAAACTTAATCCCAGAGGCAACTCCAGTTCTGTCAGAGAGCTTACTGCAGACATCACCAGTAAGGGAAAATTGTGTATTGTATACAGTAAAGTGCACTTCAGAAGATTTTATTTCCTCCCTTAACATGTCACTCAAACATTCCATCTCATCCTTAATCCAGCACAAAGTTACCCATCTCTTTTAATGGTGTGTGGTACTTTGGGAGCACTTGGTTTAAAAATCAATAAAAATTATTTTTGTTGGACTTGTTTAAAGGAAATACACCATTTACAGATATTTTTAGGCAAATGCTGACATTTGGTTCACCCATTTAATCATGATATGGATGGATTCTAGAATCCTAAAATATTCATGTGGAAAGCAGAGGAGGCCACTTTGAAACACATTTCATTTACTGTCTGAAAACCACTCGCATATTCTTAGGGATTCCACATTAATAACAAATTTATAAATAGCTGTCATTTTAACATGCCAAGTTAAAAAAATGCTATTGCTATTATTACATGCATTTATAATATTTCTGTGGATCCTAAATGGCCCACCAGGATAAACATGGCTCTTATGTTTCCTTCTTCCTGGCTGCCTGCAGTAACTGGTGGGTTGTTTTGTTGTCTTTTTGGTTTATTTCAGAAAATAATGAAACAGTTAAATATCATTGCTTGACTGCAGTGTGAAGCAGAAATGAACTGTTACCAGTGACCAAAGGCTGAGGGTAGGGAGAAGGACAAGACTCCTTCAGCAGCAGAAGAAAAGGCACCATTCCTTCCTCTTTTCATGCAAATTCAGGTGTACCCAGAATTATTCCTGTGCACACATGGTGGAAGGAAAATGGGTAGATGTTGTGAAAGCAGGTGGAGAAGCCACCACTGAGTCTGGCAAAGCCTCTGGGCTGAACTCAGGTGCACTGACACCAGTGTCCAGCCCTGTGAGCAGCCAGGGTGCTATTAAATCCCCTTTTTTTAACCAAGGGTCATCTCAAATCTCTCACTTAAATGGTTACCATTCTTCAGTCTTTGCTTAAAGAGTTGGTTCACTCTAATTAGTTGCATTTTTTTATATATCAAAAATGACTACTCACACATATACACCCTTCCCTACTCAAACACATGTATATGCAAATGTGTGGGGATAGAGATAGATAAATAGATAGACAGATAGATAGATAGATAGATAGATCCATGTTTAAATATAATAGTAAAATAAACTCACACTTTATATATAGACTCTTGCTATCAGCTGACAGAGGGAAAATATGAGACCTAAAACCCACTGGCCCTGTATTTTGTCTCTGAAATCTCTGGCACCAGGTGTTACCACAGAAAGGCATGTGCTCTCTGATGTACCAGAACATGAGATCATATGAGTCCTTTATTCAGTAGCTAAAAATCTAAGGTCTAATTTTTAAACATGTGGTTAAATTTCCGCACTTAGTAAAACAGTCTTTAACTTGTTTTGCTGTCCTTAGTATACATATTCTCAACATGGCTATAAATGGTAATTTCCTTTTTTAAACTGAAAACATGAAACCATAAAAAAACTTTGCATGTTAAATACCATGAATTATTGTGCTTTGCTCTCTTGAAATAAAAACCACCAAAAACTGAAGCAAAAGGAGAATAATCTCATTACATATACATATAATCATTATAGAAATGTAAGTTGTGTCTTGAATGCCAAAAGGCTCCATATAGCTTACACAACACACTCTGTAGCCTCTGTTCCTCAGAGGAATTTATATGGTATTCCATTTCCGTGAAACAGAATAGGGAATAATCTTGCAGGCAAGATTATTATTCAATAGAGACCTTTTATTTGGGGTACATAAAAAACCCAATGATGAACAGTATGATTTTACTCTTGTGAATATGGTATTAAACAGACCAGACTATACAATGTGATAGACAAAAAAAAATTTAAACCCACTGTTCTAAAGCACCTAGAGTTCATATAAACAAGGCCAATATAAGCAGTGAAGCAGAAAGTTATACCACTTAACAAAACCTGCTTTATGATCTTTCACCCACAGGTCCTCACCTAACCATCACTACAAGTATTTCTTGCACCAGATCACAGACTACTCCACATAAATCTATGCACAACTCTGGGCTGTCTGCAGCTGAGGAAGAGTGCAAATAGTACAATTTTGGGAGGACCTAAATTAACTTACAGAAAGATAGAGCCTCCTTTGTCATATGCATTTATATATACCACTCATATATTTGCAGAACAATAAATGTACTTTCAAAAGAAAATTCCCAGTAACATTTTCCATACTCTTTTGCTTATTAATAACTTTGAAAAGAGCATGTGATATCCATAAAAAGATAATTTAAATGCATGTTGTACATTAACACATCCTGAGTATAACCAGGATATTCCAGACTGCCAATTTTTGTGTAATGGCTTCACATTTTTAAAAGAAATTAATCAATAAAGAAAGGTAAACAGATAAAATTGTTTCATGGAGAGATCCACATTTCAAACCCCTTTCCTAGTAGAAAATCATGAATGGAAATGAAAATTGCATGAAAATTCAAAGGCCCTGGAAGCTAAACCTGTCTGGAATTTCATACAGTCAAGCTATAAAGAAGCAGAAATCCTGCCCTATTTTAAACACATTTTAACTCTCCAGTAGAGAGTGGTTATCAGTATATAATAGTAGAAAAAATATCCTACAAAGGAAAAGTAGACCGATATCTATTATCTGTTACCTATGATCTATGGTCTATGCCCTATGATTTATTATCTTTTTCCCTTATAATGTACTACAACTGCGTTGTGGAGGATACTAAAAGTGCTACATATAATCTTATATTTTACTACAGGAGAGGAAGTGAGGAAGAATCCCTTGCTTAAGATTTTTTTTCTTTCTTTTACTTTCCAATCTAAGTTCTGTGGATTTATCCTAGACTAAAATACTTCTAGCTAGTTTGTTCTAATAAAACCAGCTCAGGTCTTGGCAGTACTGGAGAACAGTGGGAGATTTTAAACTCAGAGACTAGCAGATAATCTGGGGAGACTAAAAATGCTACTGAGAATTTGTGGAATTTCATTAAAAAAAAAAAAGAGGGTTTTATTTTTCCTCTAGACAGACTTTAATAGATTTGGTGTCAATGGGAAGCATGTGCCATCTCTCCAACTAAGTCATTATACAGAGCTATTAAGATACTAAATATTTCAGCATTTGGAGAAAAGAAGTTGGGTTGTTTATTTTCACTGTGAAAAGTCATTGGAAAGAAAGGAATGTGGGGTATCACTATCTTGGCCAAGATGGTTAACATTGCTCAGTGTAGGAAATGTGAAAAATACAATGAACTACTTGTTCAAGCTGAAGAAGGAAGCACTGGTTTACTACCAAAATTTTGCATTCCTTCTATAGGTTTCTTACTGCACCAGAGATCGAGGTATGATTGTTTAACCTTGAAGGAAATGCTGAGTATTCTATTATTGCATAATGAGTTGACACAAAATAATTCCAGTGCCAGATATCACCTTTTGCCTAGATGAAGACACAGAAAGGAAAACAGATATTGGGACTGATGCTAGACTACTATCCAAGAGACACATATTGAAATGCCAGATATTTCTTCTCTTTTTATGGTTCTGGCAAGCCAGGTAATTCCTCTGTACCTCAGTCATTCATTTACTAAGTGAAAATCTGTTTAAGTGTCCTCCTGTGAGTACAGAGACCATCCTTCCTCCACATTCAGATACCCTAAATTTCATCTGCATCCATTCACCCATCTGTCCTGTGTTTCCTGTTGGCGACTCATGCCAAGCCCATGGGATGCAACAGACTAGGAGTGGAGGTAAGGCTATCTATAGCAAGCAGTATGCCTTACAAGCCTTACACAATGGACCTACAAGTACATCTTAAGCTGCTACTCATCTATTTCTCTACATGCACAAAATAGAATTTCAGTTTTGCACAGCTGTGTCACGTGTATATATATTTGGACTGAAATGAAATGTGAAATCTGCTCAGAAAGCAGTCATTTTCTCCTCACAGCAGCCCTCTATGTAGGAAAAAAAAACAAACAACAGAATATACTTTTTTACATCAAACATGGTACCTTTCCAAAAACTTAAGATCCCGGTTGTATTTTCCTGAGCTGCCCTCCGTTTCCTCAATTTCCTTTCTATAACAATGATCCCAACTTTTCTATCAGTGTTTATTGCAATAACCTATTTAGTTGTCAGAACTTTTCAGTTCATTCTGCAAGCTGCAAAATGAGCAGTTTGTCAGAATGCAGAGAACTTCATATTTAGGTGGCAGAAGAAGCCAAGCCTTAACATTTCATGTACATTTCAATGTGTATTCAAGCAGAGGCATGGAAATCAGTAAGGCAGCTACTAATGATCTGGTTCCATTAACAATTGTTCATTTGGATGGTAAGTGACCTTAGACAGAGAGGAAATGCAATTTTGGCTGCCAATACAATAAAAAATAGCTGCTATTAGTGCCATATATGGGTTATAATCAATTATACCTTTAATTTGCTCAATTCAGCTGCACTGTAACCAATTAAACCTTGGTTTTGAAAAAAGAAAGGAGTATAGTGGGTTTTACAAAACTGCCTCATATACAGTTCATTTAGCTTATGCTATTAATATCACCTTGGTTACTGGGGTGATGGAACTTATTCCTGACATGATGTTTTTAGCTTTTGCCTTATTAGTCTAAAGTTTTCCAAAACACTTTTACCAGGAGAGGAAGTCTCTCTCTTCTGGACATTAAATTAAATTCAGTTCACATCACACTACATAATCACTTTAGCCAGTGACTAGAACATAACCTGATTCTGCCATCTGACTTTATACTGAGCAGGAACTTATTCCTTAGATAGTAATCTACAGCTGCATATATATGCTTACAAATATGTATTATGAAATTTGTTACGGGGTTTTTTAGTAACACCTATTAACCAAAATGTTTAAGCCCATTATGCCATACACTGCAGAAGTTTGTTGAAAATTATCCACATCCTCAATTGTTCTGAGTCTTAAAAAAAGTGATCATAGAGAAGATTAGTATCTCTATCACAGTAGTACCACTTCATCTTTTTTTGGACATCAGTCTTAGAAAGGACAAATCCTGTCCACTGGAAAATTATCTTGAAATTAGTTGAAATCACTATGTCAAGATAACAAAGTATACTTGGTTCCAAATTTAAACAAGAAAAAGTTTGCAAATAACATTTATTTCCCAGCCTTAATCTGTTCTTCAAATCTCACTGACAGACTTAAAAGCTGAGTCTGATTTTAAGCAAAAACTCAATTGTCTATTTCTAGATGGTTTTGGAACTGTGTCAGTCATCATCTTTGTGCTTTTCAATCACATACAAAGAGATGGCTGGTTTGTTATGTCTTTTTCAGTAGCAAGCCTTTTTATATCTGCAGCCCAAAGGAATAAAGGGAGATGTTGACTGTAATTAGGAAATAATTCATAATAAGGGGATGGAAAACTGAGGAGCAGGCAGTTCAAGCTGGAGTGGAGCATGTTGGGGGTATCGGGGAGGATGGCTGGAAACAGAGGCATTCAGAAGCAGACAAGTGGGGTTGGAGATAGGAGAACATTGAGCACAGGAAAGCCAATGAAGACATTTAATCACAGAAAGGCATGTAGTTGAGGCTGAGTGACGTTGCAAGCAAATCAGAGAACTCTTCCCTCCCATGGCCCTCTCTACTTGAACTTTTGAAGGAATGAGTAGTTTAGAGGCATGGATGGGAGCAGTGCAGTGAGAGTACGAGAAGGCTGCAGGACCAGGTTCCTTTGAAGGCCTGTCCTTGTAGGTCCATCCACCTTGATGAGAGTGCTAAAGCTGACGCAGTTCTCTGCTTTTCAGTGATTTGATGTCTTGGCAAGATCTACTAGTTAACATTGAATATACAAATTCTTCAAATGGTAAAGCTTTTAACTAGTACCTCAACACAGGACATTAAGGAGCACCAAGAAGAAACAACAATTCTGCATCAGCTGCACACATCCAGCAGATTCAGCAGGCTTTGGAACAAACCTTTGGGAGGAGCCACTCTTTATCTTTACTGCCATCCACTAACTGACAAGTCAGTGTGTTTTCACCTCTCCCTTTTTAACTAGTAAAGGTATTTCCATATTAAATATTTTGTTAAAGACCAATTCCTGGAAGGACCCCAGACTCCAGCACTTGAGGAGGTTGACATCAGAATGGCTCACTAGAGTCCCAGTTTGAAGAATGCTTAGCCATAGTCAAAAGGTTGCACATTCATAGTTACCCACCCTGGGATAAATTTCCATCTACAGTATCATTCACACACACTTTTGTCAAGATGTCTATGTACTGGGAGTCAGTCACTCAAAACTAAAATTATCTTTTAAAAATATTTTCCTACCCTGTAAATCCTTCTGGCTAAGTAAGCACAAGCTAAATGAGCCAAGCTACATTTTCATCCTGAGCTCAATTTGATTTTCCTTACTCACCCCTAATGAAATATTTGAAAGTGATTCAATGGAATATACCAGCTATATTTAAGCAGCAGCCAAAACAATTACATTTAATTAAAAATAAGGTCAAAGAAACACAACAGAATAATGTGACACTTCAGACGTCAGCCTGGAATAGATGTTATGTTGGTTGATTATCAATTAGGTACAGTAAACACAAATGTGTTCGGCAGGCAATTCTTAGTGAAACCAGTTCAGGTAAGCAAACAAATGCTGTGCCTGAAAATTTTCTCACTTTCTCTGGATTCAAAATCATCCTGCACACTGTGCTGTTCTTTCTGTCCTTAATGTACTTCAGTGATTTATTCCTTTTTCCTTCAGGAAGCTCTCACTGAACCAAAGAAATGGGGGAAGGGTTTAGTTTTTATAGTGTTTTTTCATCTCTTCGCCTTGAAAATACAAAAAGTCTTCTCGTCATAAGCCTTAGGCTAATCAGGCTATGATGGGTATTTGAGCATCTTTTACATGACTTCATATCAGTAAGCTTGGAAAAAGGATTTACTATGACATGGTTAGTTGTTTAGTCCTTTGAGAAACAAAGATTGCATAACTGTGATTTTCTCTGTGTTTGTTTTCAGTATAAGTTATTGTTTATAAAGGTATCTTTTAAAACTGGGGAGTTTCACTCTGTATCTTCATTTAATAAGACAAATACTGTAAGGCTTGATGACAGTTTTTTCCTACACTCCTTGATGATCAGAAGGAAAGGGTACTGGATGAATAAATACTGCTCTGATTGTCGTCTGACAATGGGGATTCAGTCATGTCCAAAATTTTTTCAAGTCCCTCATATCTGAAGCCAAGATGGTGATCTGGCAGTGCTGTAAGTGGATGCAGGATCTGGCCTTCAGTTTCCCTGGGTGCTTTGTTTCCCATGGCTCAAAACAAAGCAACAAACAGAAGCCCTGCAAAATATGTCTTTTCTTTCCCACTTGTAAAAATAACTGTGGAAATGATAAAGAAAGAGGTTCCCCTGCAGCTTCTGCCCATCAGGCAGAGTCAGTAAGCTCGTCCACATCCCCCAGCAGAGCACACTGCAGAGACCCTCAAGCTCACAGTACGTTGTCTGGGTGCATCCACACAGAACAGTATGCATGCTGTGTAGAAATAGTAGTTGATATGACAAGACCATTGTTCCTACTCAGTTGAAACCTGCCCCCAAGCTCAACAATTTCCACTGCAACTTCTAGCCCAGATGCAACACTGTTCATCCAGAACAAGTGCGAGTGATGCTCTTCTGGGGATCTCTATGCAGCCATCAGTCATGCACACAGTCCCAGTACAGTGCGTTTTTTATCTCTGCTGGGACCTCCTGGTGATGCCACGGTCTAAATAGCAATGTGGAAATTTCTCTCTGAAGTCTCAGACTTTTAAGAATGCTGCATGAGGTTTACAGACAAACAGGAATGGAAAACAAAAGCTTAGTGGAAGAGCACAGGGGGAAGGGTGGCTTTTCCTTTAGTACATTCACAGGGACAACACATTCTTTGGGGACATGCCAGACTCCATCTGAATACAAATCAGAAAGCATTAGAAAAGAATCTGGGGCTACAGTAAGACAAGTTAAGTGCAACAGGGTCACTGCTGAGGCTGTAGTGACTGTGTGAAGTCACCAGTAAAACAGGAAAAGGAAAGGCAGAGAGAAAATCACCCTAACTGGGGAGGAACTGGGGCAATATTTCTACACTGGTGACCTTTTAGGTCTTCCTGTAAGAAAGATACTAAAGGACCTAAATGGGTTTCACAAAAGTAGCAACCCTTACTTACCAGTGGTGAAATTATCAGGAAGACATTTTCTTGTACACCTTCTTGACATAGTCCTTTCTTATCCTGACCAAGGCAAAACACCATGATGAAACAAATCCTGACCCAATGATAAAATTACTCCAGCCTTCAGCTAGGACAGGTTTATGATCTTCTGTGTTCTTCTGAAGATGGCAGAAAGATGATCATGTCTGCAGGCAGATCCAGGCTAGACTTTGGTCCTTCAGGTTACTTTATGTGCTGCCACATAAAGCTCTCAAAAGTGTCAAAAGAAGGCAGTGACTATAAGAGATGATACAAATGTAGGTTATGCTGAACCTAGTGGTGTTTGGACTAGGTATCTCTCCTTTCAGCACACCTACCTTATTCACTTCTCCAAGCCATCATTCACAATGTTGCAAAAACTCCTTGTGGCACTCAAATATGTAAGAAAAAAAGATGACAGATCAGAGAGTCTGGAAGGGATCTCCAGAGATTATCTGACACAACCCTGCTCAAAGCACATCCAGTTTCAGAGATACACTGGGTTTTTCAGGTTTATGTCCATCTGTGTCTTAACCATATCTGAGGATGGAGGTTTCATAGCCTCTCTGGGCACCATTCCAGTTTCTGACCTCTCTCACTATTAAATGTTTTCTTTGTGTATAGTTACGTTTCCTGTGTTGCACCTGTGTTTATTGCCTCTCGTCACCCAACACCTCTCATTAAACTTTTGCAGAAAGCTGTTAGGTTACCCCAAAGCTAACCCTGCTCCAGGCTGACCAAGCCCAGATCCCCCAGACTCTCCTTACAGGGCAAACAAGTCCAAACTCTCCAAACAGGTCCCCCATCTTGGGGACCTCCCCTGAACTCCCTCCTGTTCATCAATATCTTTCCGGCACTGCAGACCTCAAACTGGGCAGAGCTGTGATCTCAGAAGTCCCAAAAGGAGGCAGGAATCGTGTGCCTTGACTTGGTAATGCTAGGGCTTGTCCGCCTGAGGAGAAGGACCATGACTGAGTTTACAAACTCAGTTTACAAAAAGACAGTGGGTAAGTTGAAAGCAGAACAGTTGTTTATTAAATCCTGCAAAGCAAGAGGGATTCGCTGAAACTAGTTTTAAAAACATCAGTTTTGACTGTTTAAAAGCAGTCAAAAGAAAGCATTTCTACACACAGCAGGCAGTGAATTTGTAAACTTTAACTGCCACAGGAGTCTGAGGAGGCAGCATCAGCAGGATCACAAAGCAAACAGATAAATTCATGAACAGAAGACGCTAAAAGTGCTGGGTATGTATATACTCCTGCTATTCCAGCTGCAATACCTGTAGATGCTGGGAAACACAAAGAGACCAGGGATAACAGTGGGTCTTTCAATGGCCTCTCCTCTGGTCACTGTTGGAGGCAGATGGACCTCTGGTCCCTTCTCGTTCTCTTGTTCATCTGAGCCCCGTGGGAGGCTACTGAGTTGACACTAATTAGATAAGAGACATAGGGACAGTAACTGAGTTCTCTTACATGAGAGATTGATCTTGCCATGCTGAGAATCATCAGAAGTTACAAAAAACTGCATCCAAAATTGCTCACTCATAGAAGTTAGACCAGAAAACCATAAGGTCCAGTTCAGGAGAGGATTTACTGCTAATGATTTCCGTGGGCTGCAAGAGTCTGACAGCCCTCCAGGATGTGGTCCTAGAGGCAGGGATGGTAAATCAAGTATATCTCATTGTCTATCATCTCCAAAAAGTAAACAGAAATCACTAGCATAATAATTGAAAACTAACTGAAACAGATTAAAATATTAAGCCACGAGAAGCACAATTAAATGTACGGACCTAAAGGGGTTTAACACAGAAAGTTTTGATAACATATTTCTTACTTAGGTATACTTTCCTTTTTTTCCTGTTGACAAACAATTCAAAACCCCTTTTTTTTATCAAAATCATTAAAATGTGGGTCATGGTATTCACAAATTGCAATCCTATCTGTAGTTTAAAAAGCTAAAATTAAAATCCCCATTAAAAATAAAATACAAAAAAAGTCTTCTGTTATCATTAAACAAAACAAACAAAAATTTTTTTTCATTTATTTGCTACTGTTAAGGTAAGTGTTTGTTCTTTGAGTAGGTAGTCATGTGTGTTTAACCTTCATTTGCAAACTTCAGACATTTAAGGACTTAGGCTAGATATATATAAAAGCAGAGGGAATTGAAATACTAAAACAGTCCATCAGGACAGAAGAATCTGAAAGTTTCCTCTTCACTAATTATTCCTACAGAAATAAACACAAAGAACTTCTTTCTTATGCAAGTTTAAACAAATTGTTTTCGCTAAGTAAAACCTAAGAATGCTCTGGAAGAGCAAACCTTTCTCTAATAGCAATGCACAGCTCCACTTCCATGATGTATAGCTCAGTTGAGGAGCTTTTTATAAAGGAGAATGTCAAAATATGTCAAGAAGAAGAAAAACAAACCTTCAACACAGCACCAAGGTGAAAGAAAGTAAGTTGAAGTCTCTCTCTGAGAAAGACACTCGATAAGGAATTACAAAAATACAATTTTTCTGAATCCCCTTTTCCATTAAGATAATGAATACAATTCAGTGGGGTTATAAAATAACTCACTGGAAGCAAAACCATAATTTGTGTGAGTCTGGTGTAACCTAGAAGTTTGCCAGTTACAACACACTAATAATCTGGTGTAAGAGCTACTAGTGGAACTGTGCTTTCTAGTATAGTTGAAACCAGTCTCTAAACATGAGCAGAACCATGCTTTTTTGCTAGTTTAGACATAACTGGGTGTAAAGTAAGATATGCAGGTATTCCTCAGAAATGCCAAGGCAGTGGAAAGAATTCAAAAAAATTTATTTAGAAGGCTAGAATACCAAAAACTTACAGAAACCTAACAGTGCTACAAAAGCCATCAGGCCTCAGGGAGGAAAGGCAAGGCCCTGCCATCTCCAGGGCTTTTTGTCTTCTCTTCCCTGTCCTTTCTGCCTTCACTCAGCTGCTGGGGCCCTGTACATGTTTGTGGGGGTTATCTCTCCCCAGTATAGCAGAGAAAACACAGCTCTCTCTCTGCAACTCCTTCCGTAGAAAGGAAAAAAAAATCTAATGCCTTTTTGAGAAGGCATTTTGCAATCTCCTAAGCAAAACAAGTTCTAGCTTTCCATTACAAATTCTTCAGAAATCTCAGCTATGGGGAAATTTTTTTTGCCTTGGTTAAAAAAAGAAGAAAACTCAAAAACCACCAGTAAATCAAAAATACCTTTTGTTCTCATTAAATAGTGACAAAAACAACAAAAACAAACAGACAAATAAATAGAAGAACCAACAACTCAAAAATTCCAGGTCCTAAATAAGGTTGCTATGCTTGGAAGACTATTTAATACAACTGTATCTAGGTTTCGTTCATCCCTTTCCAGGCACTATAATGAAAGTAAAGTTCTTCACAGCAACTATGTTAAAACAGACTAAGAAATTACTGCTTTATGCTGTAGAAAGTAACCACTGTTCTGCATTTCAGCTCACCCTGACAGCAAAAAGGTTCATTTAAACTACTTGTTATAATTTGTGGTTTAAAGTCCCTCACTCAGCCAAAGCCAGCTGAGAGAAGGTGCCTGAGCAGTTACCACGAATCAGCTTGAGAAAATATTACGTGAGCTGCTTGACGGGTAAACATAAATAAAGAATTAGACTGAGAATTAGACTGAGAATCAAAAAAAGGTGGAATTACAACCCATAAGAAAGAAATGAGAAAGCACCACAAAGTCACAGTTCTCCAGGGCAGACGGGGTAGCCTGTCAAAGCTTTAAGTCTGACAGTGCTTTGAAACCATCAATTACATGCTGTTGTACCAAGCTCTTAGTACTGTCCTATCTATTGACTAAACACCCTTCTCCAAAAAAAAAATGAGCCATCAGTTTGAGAAATTTCCCTGGTTATAGCTCTGTCAGCCTGCTTAAGCTGACCTTTAGAGGATTTGCATGAGAATAAAGGATATCTTATTATTCAGCGTGCGTTTTTGTGAACCGGGCACTGCCGATCTTAGACAAAAACACAATATTTCCTCCTAAGAGAATCTCTGAGGATTTACGAGGAATCATATTCTTGGCTAGTTTATAATCTGACATCAGAAAACAGTTTGGGGAAAATTAATCCCTGAGGTAAATCCATTTTTGTACAGCCAGGTAAAATTTGGCCCATTTGGGTATATTTCTACCTGACAGTGCAGAGCATGAACGCAGGGGTGAAGAAAGTAATTTAGTACAAGGAAGGAAAGCTTTTGGGGTTTGGTTTTGGGGGGTTTTTTGGTTTTTTTTAATGTAGAGAGTGAATTTGTTGTGTACATAGGCCAAATAGTCTTAAAATATGGGTTGTTATAATGTCTGTGATATCAAAACAATGTTAGTATGGCTTTAATTCTGTAATTTCAAAGTAATTTTCAAAGCTTAATGTGCCAAATTATAATAGCTGGCTGCACAGGGAAAATTAACACCATGTATTCCCACTTTGCATCAAGGCAGTTCATGAATGTGCTCTGAGCCCTTGGGAGAAGAATTTGGTGTTCCAGGTTCCCACTAGAGCACTTGAGTAGAGTGGGGTAGGAGGTAAAAGGGAAAAAAAAAGCAGACGACCATATCAAGTAGGGATTTTTACACACAGAGGCTGGAACCAGAGAAGTTATAAAAAACTAGTTCTTCATGCAGAGTGGCCTCCTGAAAAACTAAGTGTCTCACTGAAGGTGTAAGGAATCCCTTAGCCCATGCAATTTGGCTTTCCTAGCTGTAGAAAAAAAAATCTCTTTGGACTGATTTTGACTAATGAATCTTGGAATAATGACAAGAGTGTAATATGAAGTTGTTGTCTCGGGTTTTTTTGATTCTTTGATTTTTTAAATTTTTATAGGTTTTAGAAATAGTTATGTAGTGAATGTAGATTTTAAATGTAGCTGTAGTATCTTTCTCACAATATTACATCTTTTATCAGTATTTCCAATAGAAATAATGGCAGAAGTTTAACAGTTGCACATACCAAAACCCTTTCCCATAACAATTCTGTTAAGTCTGTTAGCTGTTTAGTCTTCTTTTAACGTGGAATTGTAGGAAAGCACCTTAACGCCTGCACCAAAATATGTAAACATAGGCCCAACAGCTTTCAGGCCCAGAACCTTGGGAGGGCTCCAAGAGCTACACGTGCTGATGAAGAGGAAGATGAGGAAGAAGGGGTCCCAAACGCCCCCAGACTCAATTCCCGAGGGGGTGTGTCGAGGGACGGAATGGGGTAGAGCCGGGCGGTGGACAAACAAGGATTGGATGGACATCATTATAAAATTGTAACACCTGAGCCAAAAAACACACGCGTGGATTCTGTATTCCGGGAGCCTGAAGGCTCATTAAAGCTTTCTGCTCTCTTATCTTATCTCCTACCTAACTTGGCCTGCAATCTTTTTTTCTCCTCAGTCTTTTAGGCAACAAAGTGATCAAGGAACATTCAAGCGTTGCATCTTGAATAAGCACGAACTTGATTTAGATTTCATAGTAAAGGGAAGGCAAATGGGAAGGAGGAGAAGGAAAAAGGGAAGATAAGGTTTTCCATGGGCTATGTGTCCAGCCCCGATTTCCTCTGACACTTGTCCGAGGGGGGAGGGGAATGGGGCCGTGACACAGCATGGACAGGTCTGGAGTCAAGGTAGAGGTGCAAATGGAATGTTTTATTTAGGTGTGCAGTGCTTTTATGAGTTCAGGCAGGGAAAGGGCTAGAACATGGGGCGAAGCATGAGACAGACAAACAAGGGAACAAATCAGGGTAGGGACACAGGCAAAAGGGGAGGAACGTGGGAGGAACCGGGGAAGGAAAGGGCGAATGGTGGCTGTCTCCTCTCTGCAGCTTCTTCAGCCTATCAGAGAGGGAAACAGGGAAGCTGGCATGCTTGGGCATGCCCGGGAAATACAAATATAGGAGCAACGTACAGTGTGCATATTTAAAACCACATAATAACTGTAAAGTCCATATAATAAAGTCCTGTCAATTGCTGTATATCTTTTTCCACTCCTGAAACTGCTCCCATCCTGAATCTTGCTCCTTCACACTAAAATAAGGATTTTTTTAAAGTTACTTGTGATTTTCAGAACCTTATATCGAAAGGGTGTTAACTGATACTTGACACTGTTAATATTCTAATTTTTCCTAAACTAGGCAAGGAGGGGAAAAAATCGGGTAATTCTGCAGAATAGGAAGAGCAAAACAAGGTAATTATAGCATTATTTCAGTATCTATACTTGAGGCATGTACAGTACAAACCTTATATCAATGGGAGAAACTGACTGTACATTATTATTGTAATGAGTAGTAATGGATAATGATAAGGCTATGGGAGTCTTCTCTCTGTATAGTGCCATTACAGGCATGAGTGCATAAATAGATTTTGACTGAGGTAGTCCCTAGTAAATCAGGACTGAATCTTTTTCTATGCCATTTGAAATAGCTTCCAAGTCTATTTTTATCTTCACCCTATCATTTTGCAGTTTCTTATCTTCTATACTTCCCACAGGGTCACAGCATCCACATGATCTGTCATGGAGTCACTCAGGGACTGCAGGAAGATATCTGTTCTCCCATGGACCTCCGTAGTGGGCAGGGGCAGCTGCCTCACCATGCTCTGCACCATGAGCTGGAGGGGAATCTTTGCTCCAGCATCTGGAGCACCTGTTCCCCCTCCTTCTGTACTGACCTTGGGGTCTGCAGGACTGTTTCACAGATTCTCACTCCTCTCTTTGACTGCATTTGTATAGGCGTTTTTGTTTTCCTCATCTTATATCTGTTATCCCAGAGGCGCTACCTCTGTTGCTGATGGGCTTGGCCTTGGGCCAGCAGCGAATCCATCTTCCAGAGTGTTGGTTCTGTCAGACATAGGGGAAGTTTCCAGCAGCTTCTCGCAGAAACCGCCCATATAGAACCATCACTACCAGAATTTTGCCACTTAAACCTAATACAGTGAAAGAAACTGTTTCAAGAACTGTCAAATATACCAGTAGAAGATGAGAAAAATTTGATCTGATTTCATGCTTCAGTTTCACTAGTGACCTATTTGCTAATAGGAAAACATACACCATTACTAAGGAAGAAAATGTTCTGGAAAACTTTATGTCATTAAAAACCCAGCACAGAAAATATAGCTTGCTCTCAGCTGCAGATTTGAGGTGACTAACATTTCCTGAAATCAGTGCTTTGGGAAGAGGTGTATCTGGATAGAGTTTGGGTCACATGACAAAAATCAAAATGAACATGAGAGGTTGATTGCAGACATAGAGTGACAAACTCAGAGGAAAGCAGAAAAGCCTCTTTGCTTCCTGGAAATATAACATGTCAGATAGATGCTTTGCCATGTGGTATGTTGGCTGCCTTGTCCAGGGGTATCCTCATGTGTAGACATCCATGAAAAATTGAAAGTAGACTCATACTTTTCAGCTAGTGGGAGGCTCCTTCCTCATTATATGCTATCTTAAAGAAACAGATTGAGGATTCATCAGTAGAGAAAAAAAGTGGGAAAAACTGGACCCCACAAAGCACAAGAGTCCTGAGTTGAAACTGCCTCCAGTGCCTGAATCAAAGCTGTCCATACATGCAGTGTACAGCACAGATGTGCACGTACGTGAGAACTCTTGCCTGTCTTGCTATTAGGGTAAGACAGTAACGTTCTCCTCTTCACACGAATCGGGAATAACACGAAACACAGCCCAAAAAGCCAGAGATGTGCTAGGCTTGGCGGACTTTCACTAAATATAACCAAGGAAAAACAGTGAGGACTTGAGAGCAAGGAAAAGTGTAAAAAAACTCCAAAACTCAGAAAACCTACAAATGCACTGATACTATTCAAGCACTGTTCAGCACGTCTTCTGGCTTTAAGTCTGCTTTGAATGAGGAAGTTTGAGGCTGTGATAGTTTCTACTTCTAATGATATATTCACTTGAATACAAAGGTTTCATCAGCAGAATCACATCTCTGAACATGATGAGTCAGCTGAAAGTTGCAATTCAACCTCTACTGCTATTTCAGATGTAATTCAAACACAGTCTGATGATTCTTAAAAGAAGAAAGAGACAGTGATGAGCTGATTATTAGATTTCTTTGGATATCTGTGCGTTCCAAAGAAGTAGACTTTCTGAAAAATGTAGGGCACAATTCATCTAACCAAATGTAGAAGTCAGTAATGCATTTAGATCTAACCCAGTCATCTAGACTTCCTTTATAGTCAGAAAAGACAAATAAACTCTTTTAAGTCACCTCACCTGAAACAGATATTTAAAGCAGATGGCCAAACAATCACAATTTCTTCTGGAATGACTCCATTGTCAATGCTTAAATTAGGCAGCACCAATCTTGCTCTTTCTTACCAAATACCTAAAAGAGGTGAATGGAAATTGAGCTTTTGAGGTTTTCTGATCACTGAAGCTGAGGATCACCATCCACTGTGCTCTGAAAAAATGTCCCTTGCCTAGATCGTTCCTGTCCATAGCTGGTCTCTCCTGAACAATTCTCAGGTTCAGAGGAATCATTTTCAAAATATGTTGGTCCTACAAAATGCACCATCTTGAGCACCATCTACAGGTGCATCCTTTACTAATTAATGATTTGTTTGAACACCAGCCCAGATAAATAACCTAACAATATATTGGGGACTGTGTTTTTGTGCCAAGGGGATTTAGTTTTCTATTAAAGCTCATCATAAAGTATTGCTCCTTGGGGCAACTCTGGGATGAGAGTGAGAGAAAGATTGGAGCTTTTATAAATAAAGAGAGACATAGAGACAAGGTATTAAAAAAATGAGGAGTTCGTCCATTTCCACCTTGAGTTAAAAATACCCATTAATATCAGTAGGGATTGCAATACCATACATGAACACTGTAGAATGGAGAGGGGGAGCTACCAATTTTTATTCATTTTGATCAGAGACCTGGCAAACCTTGCTTGTCAGGCACGGTGTAATCTGACAAGCATAAATAGGACTTATTCTTTTGATTTAACTTTATCAAAATATAAGAAAACCTTTCCTTTTTCCACTCATTTCCCGATCATCTCTTGATCTTCCTATCACCTTAACCACATAACCTCAAAGCCATTAAGTTTTATCTAAGGCAGCACAGTATCTAGATGGAACTGACTTGGCAAGCAATATATTTTTCAAAATGTCATTTCCTTTTTTTTCAGTGGTGAGGAGAAGGCAAGTAATGGTGTCTTTCTTCTGTCTTTTTTCTTACTCTCTATATAAGCATTCTTTTTATAACATCTGCCTACATTATTTCTATATGTTTTTACATATAATATTCTAACAGAAGTCCTTCATTTCCTTGATTAAAATAAATGGGGATGGACATATTCCTTGAAAACTTGTGGAATAATTGTAAAAGGATTGTTTGGAATAGTGCTTAACATCTGAAAGTCCCTCATCTTGCCATGCAAAAGTCAACTGATTATTTCTGAGTGATGTATGCTAGGCTGTTAGTCTAATTTCCAGCAGTGGCACTGCTCAGCCATAAAGAAGTTCACTGCATCAACAAAATTTAATTGGGGCATCTCAATATACTGGCATTTTCTTACAGAGCTAGTTGAAATGAATACAGAAACTGCTATGCCCAAGGATGAAAGTGTATATTCTTCACTTGAAGCAGAGGAATTCACAGAAAAACTCATTTTGCAACAACATGCTGTGATTCTACTTCCTGTTCTTTACTCCAACAACCATTAGCTGAACACACACACACAAAAAAAGGCTCATTTACTTTATTAGCTGACTCTCTGGGACTATTTAACTGACCAGGCCATGGACTTTACTCTCATGCAAATATTTTACACAAGAAAAGAGAGGAACAACAAATAGAAGGGGGGAAAAACAGTGTAGCCATTTGGTACAATTCGATTTCATTATGTACCCGAATCAATCAGTCTGGTATTGCTGATGACATTTGTGTTAACATTCTGTTAGTTTCCAAGTATGCAGAGGTACTTTAAAAAAAATAAATAAATAAAAAAAAATTGATATTAAAGCATAAACCCCCAGAAACACAAAGCACTAAACTTGCTCTGTTTTTATTACTCACATCCTCCCTGGGAAGCAGATTCATTAAGATAAGGGAGAAGTCTAAAATATCCGTTGACATTAAAGTGACTAACAGGAAAAAGTGGACAGAAATGTTAAAGAAGGAGAAAATTTAAGTCCTTCTCTGTGAGTCTTTGGGAGCAAATGAGTTCACCACAGCTTAAATGAGTAATAGAGCATGTTTCAGAAGTGACGTATGAAAGAATTCGTTGCAATGCTGAACTTTACCTTCTCTCATTATGTTGATTCATTGAATAGGTAACAAGGGAATAACTGGCAAGTGCTGACTGCTGTGCAAGCTTCCACACTGTATACTCCATCATCCAAAACTTTGAAACAAACATGCCCACCCAGCCTTGCCTTTCAGAGTTCCTCACTCTTTCCTCGCACCATCATGATAATTTTTTTTTTTTTGGCCATTGTGGTTTAGGAAAGCCATCACCTCATACCAACATTATTTCCAGTAGAAACTTTTTTTAAATAAAGTGAGAGAAAACATAGAATCATGGAAAAATCTGAGTTAGAATGAACCTTTAAGAGATCAGCTAGTCCAATGCCCCTGCAAGGAACAGGCACACTTTCCTCTAGATCAGGTAGCTCAAAACACTGTCCAGCCTGGCCTTGAATGCAGTGATGGGCATCCATAACTTCTCCTGGCAACTCATTCCAGTGGCTCACCACCTTCATCACAAAAAATTTCTTCTTTATATCAAATCAAAATCTACCCCCTTTTAGATGAAAAACATTACTATTTGTGCTGTTGCTATATGCTATGGTAAAACATCTCAATCCATCTTTCTTATAGGCCACCTTAGGGCTCTCCTCCAGGTTGAGGCTCTCCTCCCTAAGCCTGTCATCGTAGGAGAGGTGTTCCAGACCTCTAAGCACCTTTGTGGCCGTCCTCTGGACCTGCTCAAACAGGTCTATATCTTCCCCATGCTGCAGCCCAGAGCTGGTGAGGTCTCACAAGAGTGGAGTTAAAGGGCAGAATCACTTTCCTCAACCTGATGGTCACGCTTCTTTTAATGCAGCACAGGATATGATTGGTTTTCTGGACTGTCAGTGCACATTGCTGGCTCATGTCCAATTTTTCATCCATCAGTATCCCCAATCCCTTCTTTCCAGGCTGTTCTCAATGCGTTCGTTACCCAGTCTTTACTGAAACCTATGATTGTGCCAAACCATGTGCAAAGTCCTGCATCTGAGTCAACAAAATTACCTGTGTCAGTACAGACTGAGTGATGAATGGATTGAGAGCAGGTCCTGGAAGGGACAGACCCATATATCATCATATAAAATGGAAATACTCTCCTGGGCTTCTAGACTCTCAAGCATTTAAAAAGCGCACCCTCATCTAGAAACTATCCCAAATGGAGTGCAAATCAGGCCCTAAATCTGCTTAGTATAACTATTTCTAAGATGAATTTATTTCAGAAATGGATACTAGTCACTGATTAATCAAAAACAGAAGTGATGTCTTTTTATTTGAGTGGGATGCATTGAGGGTCAGGGGACTATCGATTGTTCTGATTAATACACTGCACTACCACGGCTGGGAAAAGGCAACTCAAATTAGAAGGCTCCTGTTCTGTCCTGCTTTCATGGGCACAATTCCCCTCTGAAATCAGTGTCTCAGAGAAAAAAGAGGATCAATGGTCCCAGGCATTAGTGAAAGTCAGAGTGCGAGACATAGAGGGCAAATCATTGGCCATTGTAAATCATGGTCACTCTCTTAACTCAGTGAATCCATTGCACTTTAGTCAGGGATTTGACCCTGAAAGCAATCTGTATTTTTTCTTCATATCTGTTGTTTCCTTATATGATTTTTATTGTTATTTGGTTTTACAATCAGTGCTATTCAAAATGGATTACAGTCAGTGCTCTAATAATTTCCAAGATTTGCAAATATTTTGAGAACAAGTTTGATATTTTCCATACCTTTAAATTAATCTTTTTATGATTTCTTGGTATATATTCCCTACCTATCACCACTCAAACAATATTTCTGTTCTAGAAAGGTGCTGGGAACCGAAGGGAAGGTGAGAGTACTATAATGTCATATTGAAATGTGGAGGATATTCAGCATCCCGAAGATATGCACTTCATTTCTTTATTCCTATGGGAGTTTTTCTTACTTCTTTTTTTTGTATTTATTTCCTTTTTTTTTTAAAAAAAAAAAAGCCAAAACATACACTTTATGTCCTAAGAAATTTAATAGTCACCTGAATTCTGCTATCCAAAAGTCAGCAAATTCTCTACAAAAAGCCATACTTTTTTCTCTTTGTGTCCTGATTTAACCCCAGACAGCAATTAAATGCCACAGCTGCTGTCTCTCTTCACCACCCAGTGGGATGGGGGAAAGAACTGGAAAAAGGTAAAACCCAGGGGTTGAGATAAGAACAGTTTAATAATTGAATAATAATGCTAATGATAACAACCATACAAAAAAAAAGAAGGAGTGCTGAAACCCAAGAAACGCAAGTGATGCACAATGCAATTGTTCACCACTCTCTGATCTATGCCCAGCCCATCCCCTAAGCAGTGATCAGCTCCTTCCAGCCAACTCCCCCCAGTTTATGCACTGATCATGACACGCTATGGTATGGAATATCCCCCGGGCCAATTCAGGTCAGCTGTCCCAGCCATGCTCCCTTCCAGTGTCTTGTGCACCTCCTTGATGGCAAAGTACAAAATACTGAAAAGTCCTTGACTCAAGGTAAGCATTGCTCATCAATAACATCAGTGTATTATCAATATTATTCTCATACAAAGTCCAAAACTTCACACTGTGCCAGCTACTAGGGAAGAAAACTAACTCTATTCCAGCCAAAAACAGGACAATTTGACATCTCAGATGAAAAGTATTCTTTAATATATCCCCAAGGAGAAAAAACTCTCCAAGAAGGAAAATATTACTTCTAAATAAATATATGGATTGAACTCACAGTGTAAGCATAAGGAAATAAAAAATTGTTTGAAATGTTAATCCTAAATTTGCACCATCAGAAAACTGAGATAGTTCAGAAAAACTTAATCACCAATTGAGCTGACTTTTGATAATTAGAGATTCACTTCTGGAGTAAGATAACTTTTTAAGTGATTCCAGTGCTGTCTTTTAACATGAAGATTAGAGGAAACTTCTGTTAGATATTTATCAGAAACAAATCCAAATTCTGCCAATGCAATTTTCAAAGGGTTCTGAAAATCCCAATTACTCATCTCCCACAAAAAGACAACCTATGGTCACAAGTGATGCTTATAGCTGCCTTTGGAAATCCCAACAAAAGCCCCCCTAGCTTCATTATCCATTACCCCATATAAGTAGTGGGATAGAGAATGAAATACAAACAGATGTATACAAATAGATGTGGATGGATGAGATTCTAATTTAATAAGTACTTAATATAACTGCCCACTGTCTGATGCATTGCTGTACAATGTGCTATTGATTTGAGGAAAAAAGATTATATGATAGTTGGGAGAAAATGCCTGGCACTCTTCCTCCCAAGATTTACTGGTTTTGAAAATGAATAAATACATTTTATGCATTAAAAGCTAGCAAGGCTTTTTCTAACCATCTTAATTTTGTCAACTCCATGGAGAAGACTCCTTCAAGCTTCATGGACACTGCACATGCAGATAAAAAATCTGCATGTACTTGGTCAGCCAATGAAGTCTCCCATGAAATGCAAGTAGCTCCAGAAGATAGAAGAGGCTGACAGAACCTTCATGTACTAATTTTCTCATGGTACAAATTCTCTGACTTTCAATAAGCAGCATAGATATTTTTGATCTTCCCTTTGTGTCAGCATTAAATTTCGTGTTAAACAAGACATTAATTATCTGTCTGGGTCAGGTAGCAGGTACTTTTGGGCAAAGTATTCCTCAAAGGAAAATGTGCTGTCTCAGGGCTTGTAGCTGGTGGTTATGACTGATATTTTTCATCAATTGTCCTTTCTAAGGGTTGTAAGGACCAAAAGATTTCATTTGTGGAAGTGAGGGATAACTCATATTTAAAGAGATATTAAGTCTGCCAAAACCCTTCATCTTCACCTTTTCCTTCATTGTCCTATTTGAAGTTCCTCTTTATCTACACTGAAGGCCATCCTGGGTAACTTCCTAATTCATAATATAGCCGAATATCACATTGCTTTCAGCTCTTTGGGCAATCCTGCAATAAGCTGGCTGGTGAAAGAGCTTCTAATTCACTGTTTTCCCTAAGACAGTTTCCCCTGGGGATAGGCCCATCAGACAGAAGACTTTACCATTCTTTATTGCCTTACCCTTAAATTGCTCCCATCTCTTAGCTGATCTTCATTTCATTTGAGTAACACAGGTTTAGCTCCTTGGATTTAAAAGATACTGAGCTAATGATTTTTTCTGCCACAGCATTTGAATTGAAAAATTTAGAAGCATATGCCACTGCATTAGCAGATTTCCATTACATGCACAAACCGGATTAGGACAGGTGGAAAGTGGAAAAAGACATGAGATTTATCCTCCATCCCCATGACATTCCAGACACCCATATGGAGAAATACAACTATATCCTGAAAGGCACAGCTCATAACAGTTGTGTTAAAATATACCTACAATACTTAGGGAAGTGTGCCCACTGCTGGGAAAATACAAAATGCTTCAACTCTTATGCAGTGCTTTTCTCTGGAACATATCTTGTCTTTTATATGCTTATATATCTATGTAGATAGAGATATAAATCTAGATATAGATACAGATAGACATAGATGCAGATGTAGGCTGATCTATGTATGTACGTTTAAGAATGAGAACAGTCTGAGCCCCATATTCCGTAAAGCTCAATATATTTAGAAAATATCTTCACTAGGAACTCAGTGAAACTGGAAAGCCTGTTGAAATTAATAAGAGGGTACTTAAAGACTGTGTAAAGTAATCTGAGAGCCACTAGCAACTATTCTAGAAAGCTCATGGAGAACAAAGGAAATGCAAAAGCAAAAGGGAAAAAGAAGCTCTTTAAAAAGGGAGAAGATGCGAGAAGAGCTTGACAGCTTAACTTGAATTCCTAGAAAAACGCAGAAAAAGTAAAAAATGTGCAAGCATCAACAAAATAATTAAGGAAAAAGAGACTCTTGCTCTGTTCCTTGCTCCCTCCCTGCTCTCCAGTGTCTTTCAACACCAAAAAATACATTACTGGTACTTCTTTAAGCTCAACTGGTTAAAACAGTTTTCCCACTATTTGAACTACTTTTTGAGAGACAACATGAAGTCAATTAGTTGCTGCCAAACTCTTCAATGAAACACTGA
The DNA here is from genome assembly GCF_001715985.3 of Manacus vitellinus. Taxonomy (NCBI): domain Eukaryota; kingdom Metazoa; phylum Chordata; class Aves; order Passeriformes; family Pipridae; genus Manacus; species Manacus vitellinus. The sequence continues at coordinate 7,956,964 of NW_021940208.1, read as the reverse complement.
TTATTTCAGATCTTGTGTCTAGTCTAGTTCCATGTACCAAATGATTCAGTTATTTTTCTTGTTTAAAATTATGTGCATTTTGAACCTCTCTTCAAGTCAAGAGTATCCTCATGAAACTCTCCAGGAATTATTCAATGTAATTTCTATTAGGCACCAAATTAAGAGGTCTAAGAATCATTATTAACCTGTGTGTAGCAATCATTTTATAAGGATGGTGTTTTCCAGATGGTGCATACTTTGACAGTTTTAACTGCATAGTATTTTTAGCAAACTGAGGGAGATTTCTAATTTTGTATGAATGAAAACCAGTATATATTCCTCTGGATTTGATGTGTAAAATGGTTATAATTCTCATAGCATTTTGTCAGCTATTGCTCTGGGTCAGTCTGAATGAACTCCTAATGTAAGACGAGCACTGGAATGCTCTCTGGGAAAACTGATTTCATTTCATCTGCCACATTGTGCCTAGTAGAATTATCCTTATCAGTGTGATTAGGCCAGTGAAAGTTGTATTTGTTTATTTACCTTGTATATGACATGTATGACAGTCCAGAATCTGCAGCAACATCTGCTAAGGTCAGGCCACAAATATCCTTCTGTCCTGTGCTCTGTCAAGAGGTTCTGATACTGAAGCGTAGCGTTTCTGGGAGATGGGAACCGATGTGGTTTTCAGCAGCATCAGATCTATCACTCCCAGTTGCCAATGGTTCTGTAGTCCAAGAGGACACATACAGGCATGTTATCCATACCTCCATTGCTGGAACATAGTGATGATGTTTCATGTGGCAATCACAGGAGACTTGGATAATCTTTTATTGCTTCTTTATACGGCAGCAATATCTGTGACTAGACCATCTCAGCAAGTCATTTAAACATTCCTTTAATAAAACCTGAGGTTTAATGCTACGGTGTACCTGCTGCTGCTCCAGACACAATTACTAGTTAATCAGATTAATCAGAGCTGTGATGTAATTTTCAGTGACTGACTGCTGAAAACAGGATCAACCCAAGATGCTGTGGGACTCTTCTCATCTGCTGAATGTGTTTCACAAGGACAAGCGGCAAAATTGAACTTCAAGAGATTTTTGTCTCTTGATATTTCATTTGTATCCTTCTGTGGCCTCTCTCTTCAATGGTTTGAACCTTCTAGAGTTGTCTCTAATTTACCATAATGCTTCTATATCTTTGGTGCACACGAGTTGCAACAGTTAGGGTGTAAGAATTCTAGATTGCAGGAACACCTTATACGGCCAAAAAAAAAGCAAAACAAATAAAAGAAAAAAATTTTTTTAAGGACTAGTCAGGCTCTGAGTCTCAGAATCCCACTATTACCCTGAAGCTGTTATCTGCATTTCTCTGTATCTCATACAAAGTCATCTTAAGTATTCTGCCTCACCTATGTAACATCTGGGCTGGAACAAGACTTCTTTTTCATCAGCCATGTACCTCATTTAAAACACCTTATTTCCTCCGTGGTTCAGCTCAGTACACAACATATTTTATATATCAGTTCTTGGAGTTTTTCACTCTAGCTGCTTCTGAGACTGATGGGGATGTGCTAAGCACATTTGCATAGGTCTAGCAATACAGACAAAACAACTAATTATGTTTCTCAATAATTTTTAGTTATGTATTTGCATCCTTTTTTAAAAAAACCAAAATGTCTGCATTTGCTTGTTCATACAACAGAGAAGTGGTTATCATTTTCATGTGGTAAAAAAGCATTGTATTATGCCAAACCACTTGAAACAACAAATCAAACACTGATGATAAATCCTTACTCCTTGAAATTACCTTTGATGTGATTATTTTGCAAATAACTTACCAAATCTGGTGATGCTACTGTAAAGACTAGGTCAGGTTAACTGCACTGTTGTCCTCATTGTCCAAAGATTAATTCTTTAGTTCCCCACATTGGGAAACAGATTTCAAAAGCCCTGGAGACAGAATGATTTTGCTGAGATGTCCTTCACCTTAGTCTAAAAAAAAAAGGAGAAACTGAAGGAGAGTAGATTTACTATTTCTTTAACAGAAGAGTTATTTTTCAGAGGGGAAACCATATGAAATGTATTTTAGGGTCAAACTATTTTATGGACCTGGAGAGAATGTTGAGAAGTGAAGCCCTTGTTACCCTTAACAGATAACAGACTATGAAAATCACATTATGTGCCCACTTGTTTTCTTTAATTGAGAATCTGTTTACCAAAGATGGTGTAGAGCAGAAGCAGAACTCAACAATATGATGACTAGCTAATCCCTCAGCTGATACAATTAAATATTTTGGAAAACAAAAATGCCATGAATAAACAGAAAACTCTTGACATTAAGGAGTGATTTATGTTGTATCTTGAGTTTGTATGACTTTGTCTGGACAAAATATTTTCCTCATGACCCAGAATGCCTTGTCTATTTGAATGTTCTTTTTCCTATCACTTTGGACATGAGCTGAGAAGTGCAGCCATGCTTATTCTGGTTCTTAATTCTGCGTGAAGTCTTCCCTTGCCTACTTGCACATTTCATTTTTTATGTATGAGGAAAAGCCAGAACATAAATACTGCACTGACAGTTGTAAGTTATGTCAACATTTCTATATATTTTTCTATGATACCATGAATATGCATTTGTTTATGTAAATGCATACAGTATCTCTCCAAAGCTTTAGGAGATATACAACAACTACCAGTCAGAATATAAATATATATGAAAAAAACCAACTAGAAAATAACTACTCTTGTGGGTCATACATTCATAGTAGTCACTCTGAGAGAATTATAAAATAACTCTTCTCAATACTTTTAGGGTAAAACCAGACCCCTAAACTTAAATAGAAACAAGAGACTACAAATATTTCTTTCAGAATGCCTATTATGTACTAATGTAATCAAAGGGCTAATCTGAAAATCTTCTGGAAATTCTCAGAAGGTTTTTCAGGGTTATACCACACCCACTTGGATTTTTTGAAATGTCATCGGTGGGTCCCTAGTTAAGAATGATTCCAGCAGGTTAGGATTTCTACAGCTTTAAAAAGAGCAGGAAACAACCCAGAAGCAGACACTGAAGAGAGACTGAATATGGGTACATTTCTTCTCTCCACATCACTGCCCAAGTAGGTATCTTGTTTTCTTTCTCTCTCCTTCTTGGCTCCTCTCCATGGAATTGCAAAATTGCCCTTTGGCATGTGATCAGACACATCAGGATGAAGTTTATCTTCATGGTCTGATATAGCCATAGTTTTTAGAAATGTGCTCAGTGGTTGTGTCACCACTGTAAAATGTGTTTGGTACCAAGGTTGCAACATGCTATGCAAGAAAGATCATAAAATTTCCTTAGATTGCTAAAATATCCTCTCTTTTAAAAAAGAAGACTTGAAAATGTTAGTGTACACTATATTCTAATCCATGACAATTAACCTAGACACAGGGTGTATTTCCAATTTTATGTTAATGTAGCATTCCTTCAAAGACATGTCAAAAACAATCATAGGCTAATGAGATTTTACAAGAACCACCTACTGGTTGCTTTCAATTAGATAAAATGCCCTGGCTGGAAGTGAGGAAACCCTTTTCATTATTTGCAAAAGAGTTATATACAACAGAAAGTGATAACGGGAAAAGAAATGAGGAACTAATAGAACGGTCTGAGCTTCCCAGCTCTAGTTCCCTACCCCTCATTCCTCTCTGGAGTGGAAAAAAATTTGAAACTTCCACTGAACAAATGAAAACAATAATGGCAATACTGAGTGTCCAAAGACACTGAGGAAAAACATAGAATAAGCTGCATTAATAAGTGACATGTAATTTCACTGGCACCCCCAGACAAATTTTAAAACAAATTGTTTTGAGTCAGATGAAGCATTTAGTTCAATTCAAGAGGAAATATTTTCTTTTGCATTTCAGTTGTCATTTTTAGATGAAAAATAGAAATATATTCTTAAAAAAGCAAAAGGCTATTTTAAATAATGTAGGTTTTGTGTTTAAAATTTTTTAATTAATTCAGATTTCAGAATATCTCTTAGAGGGAAGGATGCGATCAAGAAGAACAGCTTGACAAAAACAAAAATAATAGCCAGATATACTTTTTATACATATGCTTACTCAAGAAACCTTGGGCCAAAACATACTCTGCTGTCCCATTATCATCTGCACTTTCTAGTATAACATCACAAATTACTGTGTACACTTCTGTGTTTAGAGGAAAACTGACATAAATCAGAAGGCAAAGCATCCAGTGCAGCCTCCCCACTGGAGACTTTTCATACTTGCAAGTTTCAGAAAAAAAATGAAACAGCACAGAACTAAAGGGCTTACCCTCATTACATTTCCTTCTACCTCATATCAGGGTGTAATGGACATGGACAATAGAATCTGTGAGAATTATAGGTTATCTATACGGATATTAGACTTTCAGATTGGTGAGAAACCTTCAGATTAGATTTTTTTTTTCTCATGTAAAGGTTTCATTTGTAGTAATACACCACTGAATGTTTTGAAGCATTGTGAGGGATTTAAAGACTAGTGTATAGCACAATGAAGATGCCTCCTGCAAACAGCTCTGGAAGCCTATACTGTGGAAATACTTTCTATGGAGTATGAGTATTTATATCGTTCTGTTACCTCTCTTAAAAAAATCATTTTCAGATAATATGTCTCTTAAAAAGCTTTCTACACATCCCTCCTGACATCTAAATTCTGATCTTTATTTTGTTCACCATCTTTTCACTGTTGAAAAAATCTATAAAATATTTTCCATGATTCTTGTTCTACGTGAATAAATGCTCCTTTCATAAATTAAAAAAAATAATCAATGGATAATTAAAAGAGGTAGACTCCTTTCAGAAGAAGATAGAAAACAGAAATTAAACACTTTCCCCACTGGCTGACATTTGGAATGGGAAAGGGAAAAGCAAGATATAACAAAAGAACAAATCCCATGAAAGACCTACCTTTCAAGAAATAAAAAAAAAAAAGAAAAAAAAAAGAAAAAAAAAGAAAACTGAAAAACAAATAAAACACCTTTGCCTTCCTAGGTATTTGTGATGAATTACCTTAGCTGAAGGAAGGAAGGTTTAAAGGGCCTCTCCCACCAAAAGCCAAAGAATCTTGCAGAGGGAAGAAGCCTTATCCCTCTGAGAAGTGGAAAAGTGCTTACAAAAGGTTTCTTACTTCAGTCAACTGAAAAAAGGTCAAATCCATTGGTGATTGATAGAAGCTGAACGCACTGTCACACTTCTGAAGTTTCAACAGCTGTAAACCCTGAAGATATTATGCAAAAAGATGCATTTGGAACCTGAGACATAGGCAGAATACAATTTAAGAATCTGTTGTGGCATTAAAAAAAAAAAAGCTCACACTTTAAAATGTTCAGCATCCAGAACCATGGCTTTAATACAGACTGCTGTGGCAACCAGTCCTTGCCTGCAGAGTCTGACAGGGACGAGAGAGAGAGAAATAATGTATCATTTAGAGGAATGAAACATTGCATGGATTTCCAAGTTAATTTAATAAGGCAAGGAGATTAAAAAAAATAAAAGTAAAATTAAATATTTGTGCAAAAGCAGGCTGAAAAGCAGAAGGTGTGTAATCTTGCTTTTTCATAATGTGTCATATACAAATTAATTTAAAAATTAAAGAAATGAAACTGTGAGTTTTGTTTTTCAGTGTTTAAAATCAAGAAACTATTAGCTTTAAATATAAGGCAGTAAGAGGTCTTATTTATCACTCTTTGTGGGTTATTAGAAAAGGTCAGATTATGTTCCAAAGGCAGAAATTTACTCATGGTCACACTAGTCTCAGATCAATTCATGAAGAGGACTGGGTGCATTAAAGCTCACTTCCTCCTGCTTTTTAGAATGATCGTTTTCATCTGACTCAGCTTGGCAGCTTATAACTGACCTCTCCTTCCATCTCCCTTAGCCTCCCAGCCCGGCAAGAAGGCTGTGTCATCAGTGCTCCTTTGGCAATGACTCCCCCTTACTGATGAGTCTCTCCTACAGCTGCAATTTTTGAAATATAGTGTATATATAAAACAAAAATAAAGACGACTCCTTCTGAACAAGTGGTCTGGTTTGGGCATAGACAACCCTGTATGTTCACATTAAACATAGGTTTTTTGTAAAACAGTTTCTTCTGGGAAGAAGAAAACTGGAAGTTTTCTCCCTTGCATATTTTGCTCACTCATGTCCACAGTAAAAACTCAGAAAGTCAAATCAAATTTTAAGCCCATTTACACTAGTACAGAGATGCTTAATCCAAGATACAATTTAGCTTTTAAGGAAATAAGAACAGTATTTTATTTGTGACAAGGCTGGCCAACGTGTGTAGCTTTTAAATCTCATATTTAAGCTATTTCTACATGAAGTTTTCCTAATGAGTCATATTATTGGTGTGTTACCTTCCACTGTCATGAGAAGCTGGGGAGAAAGAAAATTCTTTTATCCTGCCAGTGACAGCACCTACCATCCTGCGTGGCTTATTTATAGTTTGGGGGGGGGGGGGGTCCCTCCATATTTCTACTACATCAGCTATTTATTTTATCCTGGTAGATCTTAATTCTTTCATTCCTTACATCATCTCTGTTTTGCTTTCTTCTGCCATATTTTATCATCAGAGCTGTTGGAAGATGAATGTCTATCCTCAAATCTAAGCCTGCGTGGTACATATAAAAATCAAGTCAAAAGATGCCAAACATACCTACCCAAATGAACTTTCTTTTTTTTGTTGTTGTTACTGAATCATTACTATAATATGGCAGAAAAAAGGCTATCTCTTTCCTATTTCATACTACAGACAACTTAATTATGTCATAATTATTCCACCTGAAAATATATTGTATTGCATAATACAGACTGTGTAAAGTAGAAAACATGGCTGGTCATCTCTATTCAAACAGGAGGCTACCATGGTTGCCAAGAAATGGCCATTCATTCATCTTGAAGACATTTTTCAAGCAGTCATTAAAGCAAAAGTGGCAAAAGGTTTAGTGATAAGTAAAGGAGTGAGCAAACTCACAGTGACGGTTTACATGATGTAAACTTCTTTGTCCTTCAGCTGCAGCAATAAGAAGTGGTAATCCTGAAATATAATTTTCCACTTGGATCCAAGGATGTCAATTGTTTTATACAACAAGCTACATTACTGTATTAGTAAATTTTATAAACTATAACTCAGCTCACCAAACTCTTACACTCTAGCTCTGATTACAAGAGTCCATATATGTTAGACTCATATTGTCAGGATCATTTCTTGTGTCACTGAAATGCAGACACAGCTGAAGAAAATTAAATACTTAACAAAGCAATATATTAGCTGTAAACAGGCAAGTATGAGACTCCAGTGAGACAAAAGCAAAAGGTGAGACTATGACCCTGAAACTGAAGCTCTGCCTAAGTGGATTCACAGTAAATTGCATTGTTTCCCCCTTTTTCCATGGCATGAATGCAGCAAGTTGCAATGTTTTCCACAGTTCAGTTCCCCCGTTTGAATATACAGACAGACATCTCACACAACCAGGCCAGAGTCAGCATCCCTTATCTGTCCATGCTTCCGGGAAAACCACAATTAAACACCAATTAAACACCAGAACAAAACTTGAAAAAATAAGTCATTCAGTTCAAGCCAGAGTGTTCTCAAAAAGAAAAAAAAAAGACCCTCCTTCTAGTTCCTGTAAGATTGCACCTCAACTGAACCTTTTGTGAGTACTGAATCCTCTGGAAGCAAGCAGCCACCCTTTGCTCGACAGCTTGAGCAGGTGGTCTTGAGTTATCCACAGAGTGGATCCCATTACGTCGGGAGATGGTCATCCCATCATCCTGTCCACTAAGGCTACAAATAGCAATGATCCATAGTGTCAACCCACCACCATCCAGAAGTACTGGTGTAATTTGTAGTATGTTTAGATTAAGAATATGTCATTCTTTTTCATAATGCTCTCTCCTAACCTCTTTTATACCTACTGTAGATGAGATTTCAAAGATCTATATATGTGACAACAATACACTACAGAAAATAAAACTGATGTGAAGAGACATACTTAGATTTTAATTCTTTCAAAAACTTTCTTAAGTCTGTAATTTCAGCAACGGGGAAAAAATCTGCTCATCAAAGGTAATCAGTTCTTCAATGAGCTGTCTTATTTACCAGGCTGCTAGATGTGCAATTATTACATCTGTGTAAAGATTGCTTTAAATTTTAATTTATATATAAGACAATAAAAGATACAAAATTGACAGCAGTAGAAATGGAAGGTCTCATTTATCAAAAAAGGCCAACTGCTATTACCAGAGGCAAGAGGGATGGACAGCTTATGTACCTCAGCTTTAGAAAGAGGTGTCCCAGATAAGTACACATGAAATAATAAAATTGAAACACAAGAGGACTTGAAATTTTAAGTTTTACAAATGTCTTTATGACTTTTTAAATAGATCTTTTTTGAAACCCACTGTTACTAAGACAGCCAAATTATTCTAAGAAAACCTGGTTAATTTATCAGTGAAACAGGGTAGGAACTGAGTATGAAAAAAAAATAGTACTGCTTTTGAGAAGACCTATTTTACAGAAAAGGATTAGGAGTCCTCACCTTTGCCTGTTTCTAAACATGATCATTTTCTGCAAACAAACAGTTCATATGAACATCATGTACATAGATGGACAAAATGGAGCAGACACTGCAAGCAAGGCAGACCAACAATTCGTGTCAGATGTGAGAATAAACCTGACAGGAATTTACACTTTACACAAGCAAGCTGTTAAGAAATTTATAGAAAAGTCAAAATAGTTGGACTCTGAACTTCTTGGTGCAGCTTTCAAATTCCACCAGAACTTACATAGTATTTCATTCTGACTAGCCAGACCAACTAAAGTCACTTGTCTGTCACAAGAAATGGCTGATCAAAAGTACCACTCAGTAACATACGTAGTCTGTCTGTAATATGCTCCTCAATTCCCCGTGGCAGCTCCTGGGACTCCTAGTCATTGGTACAGAGAAAGAAAAATCTATGATTCTAAATAAGATGCATTTATTTTCAAACTAGAGAGTACTATTTTCATGCATGTATTCCTTCTCCTTGTAACAAATGTGGATAGAGCCTTCCCAAATCTTCATTTGCGAAACCTAGCCATGATGATTCCTTCTCCAGTTCCTTAATCTTTCCTGGATATTATCAATTGTTTTAGTGTAACCTTTCAGATTTAAAATAGGGCTAAAGAAATATTTTTTTTCTGAACCTTGACCCTTTCCAACATGCAAAATTCTCCATCATAATGTCATTAGGACTTCAAGGAGCTACAAAAATGTACAGAAATGTCTTTTTGATGTGGCAGTGCAAATGGTAATAGTAAATGCATATTCATGTCGTTACATTATCTAGGAATATATTAAGAGGGAATCATCTGCAAGGCAAAAGAACAGTGAAAAGAACCAAAAGTCTAATCATAAAAAACAGGTGCAAACCATAAGAGCTGATGGTAAATAGATAAAAACCAGTAGCGAGCAGTAGGTGAATGAAAGCAAAGGCAGTTTACAGCTACCAGCTTAAATCTATCTCCAGAGGCTCTTTGAAACAGAAACAGCAGAGATGTAACTGCTTTCCCCTTTCTTTCTGCTGCAAGGCAAAGGTGAACTTGATGATTTTTGAAATTTGTGATATTGAGACAAGTCCTTAGGCCATCAGCTGAGTGGGCAAGGGAAACAGCGCGTAGCAACATGTTTGGGAAGCTTTAGACAAAAACATCCACTCTGCTGTGAGTACAAATTATGAGAGACAGCAGTACACTTGCAGAGTAATGTTGGTTTGTTGCCAAGAAGAAGGTTTTCATGTTGTTATTTGCTGCTGTATTTTAACCAAGACGATATTGTAATACAGGGTTGATGATTCTTGTAAGTGCTAGTGTCCTAATGTGTCCTTCATACCAAAGCCTCAGCAGAGATTTCACAAACAGAACCATGAAACTAGATTCCTAATTTTGCAGTTAGGAAAAGTATGCAAAAACCTAATTTCCAAAATGCTGAGAACTCAATTGCCCCCAAAATGTTTGCAAGCATTAAGTTAGCAGAGTCATTCTATTTCCTCCCTTTCAGGTGTTAAGCACCTTTTGATCTATTTTGTTTTCCCTCAGCAGATCACCTTTTGTTCCCTTTGTTACCTCTAATCTTAAGTGATTTTGACAAAGCTGCATTTGACCATAAGATCTGTTCTAAGAGTCCTCATAAATTAGCACAACAGTTATGAAGCTAGACCAAAAATCCAGCACGATAACCTAAGAGCTCCTAAGTGATGGATATGAATCACTGTCCAATGAGAATCAAATAAGAGTCACTTCAAAGCCAAGACACAAAGGATTTCTGTAATTTTAGATTGCATAAGGTCTTAGAGGAAGTCAGTGTCAATGACAGAATGAAAACCTCTTTCCAGTCACTGAAGAACAAAATCCTCTCAAGATTCTTCATACAGTCCCCATTCTCATGAGATGATGTAATGAATCCTACCCAAGTGGACAGGGGAAAAAAATAATCCCACGGAGCTTCTTTCTTTATAGTGAGATAAATCAGAACGACGAGGTACCCAGGTTTGTGTCCAGAAGGCAAACACAGTTTTTGTAATTGGATCCCTTTTCTTGGGGCAAGTGTCTCATCCAGCTGGGCTCACCATTCTGCAGCAATCACAGAGGAATACTCTGCTTTCAGTCAATATGACATTTCCTCTGTGTATGACTTATTAGTGTGAAGCTGAAGCCTAGAGCAAAAAATAGCTTAGTATCTACTAAGCAGTCTCTTCCAGCTAAGTAGGAGAAGTAGTTTACAGCTTTTTAGCTATAAGTAGATCTGATTTTGACTAAAGAATGAGAGTGCCAGAGTATCAAATCTAATTGCTGTAGACTGGTGACATTACTTGAATTCTTTTTTCCCAGTACATTTCAGTTACATACAAAGCATTTGCAGAATCCTATCAAAATTAAAACAAATCAGTAGCAGAAGGAAAAGCTAGCTTCTAGAAAAAGAAATAATACAGAAGTTTTGATTGGAATTTTAATTCTGTTTAAAGCTTTTTCTTAAGTGCTTCACAGACATTGATATAGCTAAAACAAATAGCATAAAATATAATCAAATAACTTCAGGAAAAAATCCCTAATTGTTCATATTCCAAAAAGTAAAGGACAAAATAGTGCATTCAAAAATATTAGCTCCAGGGATCTGTAAAATGAACAATATGAAAAGAACACCATAAATAAAATAGCTCATAAAATGGCTGTGATATATTAACTTATAAGGGGGGGGAATATTTTTATCATTTTTTGAGTTTAAGGAAACTGGAATGTTTGCTAAGGAGGATGAGTTATGAGGTAGACCAAACTCCTCTCTCTAAGGAATCGTAAATCCAAAATTAAGAGGCTCCAATCGAGGAAGTATGGAAAAAGGAAGAAATAACAACCCTTTATTAAAGGATAGATGTATATTGGGAAAAACAGCAACAGAACAGAAAAACAACTAAATAATAATCCTGTACCCAAAAGTCCCCTTCAAAAAAGGAAACAGTTCGATACTTCTCTGTCCTCTAGCGCGATTCCAATCACGGTTGGCAGGAGCGCTGTTGGATCACGAGATGCAGAGCCTGCAGTGCTCAGCGTTGGTCATCAGGGGGCACTGTTGGGCTCTGGTGGTCACGGCGTGGGGGCCCCGGATCGCAGGAGAAGCCGAAAAATGAAGATTTCCCCCCCCCAACAAGGGAGGGAAGGGAAAAAAAGGGGAAAGAAAGGCAGTTTCTTTCCCACTAAACTCACACTGTCTGCGGCTGGCTGTAGGCAGGATTCTCCCCTTTCTTGTCGGTGAGCACAAGCTCTATGATGAAATCTGGGCAGATTCAGACTGGAGACAGAGCAGTGCACAGGCAAGCCGAGGCCAGAGAGCAGCCAGATGACCAGGTCAAGAGCAAAACAGCTTCAAAGCTTTTCCAACACACACACACCTCTTGCCTCCGTTAAGGCAGAAAGTGAAGTGTCCCCCATTTGTAAGGAGAGGAGGAGAAAAATTCCTCCTCCCTCCCTGCAGTTTTTTTAGAAGGGCTATTAGCTGGGAATGCAGGTCTGCCAGCTAGTTTTTTTGTACAGTCAATTACCCCTTCCCCCTCCTTTTTCAACCTCCTTCTCTTACAGTGGGACAGGGGAAAGGAAAATTTCTGCTTGGATTTTAGAACAAGTAAACCTATGACAGTTGCACAAAAAGACAGCAAAAGAACTGTTGTGACTGCAAAAACTGCAGTAAAAAGGAACAGAGTGTTAGAGACAGAAGCATTTTACTTATTCTTAAAAGTTAAAAAATTAGAACTAGCGACGTCAATGTTTGTGCCCTCCAAACAAGTTAAATTAGGTGGAGATGTAAAGGGGGTTGACCTCTAACAGTTGGCTATTTTAGTGGTCATGTTGTATAACATGCTGGTGTTTCTCACCACATAAAATAAAGCCCATAGACCTGCTGGGTACAGGTGCCATGCTGCAGAGCTGTAGTAGTGTCATCCCAGGATACATGGGACTCATTGTCCAGACACAGAACTTTTCTGCCAAGATTTACAAGAGGCTGGCAGGGGCACCTGGGAGCTTGAGCCAGCTCCATCATGTCCCACCAGTTTCCTACTGAAATGTGCTCATACTATTCTGTGCAATTTTTCTACCAGTTCACCAAGTCACCAAATTCAAACATATCTTCGCTGTGCCCTTCCATGACACATCCTGGTAAGAGCGATTACACCATGGGGATGATCCTTGCTTGGTCCACTGTGATCCCTTGTGCAGAAATGTCACCCCACCACACTCCTTTTTTTTTTTTTTTGAAGGAGTATGAAGGATGTTCTGTTTCTAAACCAAGTCTATTCTTTTTTGTCTCTGTAAGAGATCTTTTGAGATCTTTATATCAGTGTCTTTCCCTCATGACATTCACCTTTATTCATAATATAGTACCATGAGAAATAATTCCAAGCTTTTTTGTTTGTTTTCAGGTTTGCAAAAGATTCCCCACTTTTGTGATCTTTCAATCAATGACAAAATTTTTCCATGGCTTGCAAGCATCTTTTCAACTCACAATCTGTTTCCTCGGCACATGGTACAGTTCAAATTTCACCATGTTACATATTGTCATCTTTATTTTTACACTAATGTTGCCAAATATCCAGATTTTACTAAATCTGAAAAACGTTGCTCTACTCTTAACTCTGTGAGCTGTTAACCCACACAAGAGATTCTCATCTCTATCACAGAAATTATGGCTTCTAAATTATATATTTTTCTCTTGTTTCAAGTCCATATTTGCAGTTTGCATCTGTAGTTTTATAATTTCGAACTCCTTCTCACTTGCAGTGAGAATAACCATTAGGACCAGTGAACCCCCCAGCCTCCTCTGTCTTCTTTTTTAGGTCTTTTCAGCATACACATAACTTCACTAGCAAAATCTGGGGGATGCCTTCTATGTGATATATCCCTTGTCTGCTATATTTCCATTCTGCTACGTGTAACCAGGTTATGCACTATCCAGTTCCATGTCTAATTCGAAAAACAAAAATGAGAGGATAATTTCCTCTTTTTACCTTCCTCTAGTAATCAAGCCTAAGCATTTGCTGCTGATGTAAAGATGATATTCTAGCTATTAATTTACATTTTAGCAAGAACATAACCTCATTGTATATTCTCAGGCACAGGCTCTGTGCTTTTCAAAATCAATACTTTACAGAATTGATGAAATAAGCTTCTATTAGCCTTTGATATTCCAATCATTTTGCTATAATTTCCTTTAGTATGAATTAAATGAAACCACACCCACCCACATGACCTTTTCACCTACTTGTTTGATCACTATTGATATTACTATTGAAACTGCCCCATCTGATATTCAACAGAAAGGAATGGCCCTGAGGTACTCACTTTCCCTAGTATCACTCATGTTGGAAATGATGCATCTACATTTGAATGTTTTTGAGGCAGAATTTTCCAAAGGATAATACAAGGAGGTCAGACATAGCAGTGTGTGCTCTCCTCCCACTTCTGTGGGGACATGATCAAATCCGGGGGAGATATCAGTACTTATTTTCCTTATGGCCTTCTCTTTATTTTCAGTTACCTGAAGTGACCTAAATAACCTAAGCTTACATTCCTAACAACTTTATTATTACCTTCAGTTTTGGTGCAGCTACCAGAAGTAGACATTGCAGTAATTCACCTTTTCTATTAAGACTCTTTATCCCTAATTTCAATGCAATTTACACAAAATGTGTTTCCTCTATAACTTCTTGCATCGTGTGTGCACCATTGCTTCTACTGAACTCCTTAAATTCTGAGAGAAGGGTTATCTTCCCTTGTAGCTGGTCTGTATCCAACTGAGACAAAATACATTGCAGAGAAGTAGGATGACTGAAGAGAAAACAATACAAGATAGATTTCCCCTATGTTTGTATTTTTTAGTAATGGTTTGTCTTAAACAGTTTTGTTTAACCCCAGAATGGCTCCATCTCTTTGAAGAAGATATTCTTCAATTTTAGTGGCATTACAGTATTCATCTTTTTGTACTTTAGTTTGTGGTTTCCAGAAGGTTGGATCATCACATGAAGTTTGACAGGTTTTAGGAAATTCTAGTTACAACAGACAGGAGAATTGAAATCGTTTTATCTGAGGTGAAAAATGAGGAAGTTTAAAACACAGGCTTTAAAAGTACCACATGGGGAAATCTCCAGACGTACTTGATTTGACATCTCAATAAAAGAGAACAAGGCATTGCAATGTAAAATGAAGCACATGAAAGAAGGTCAGCACTGCTACCTTTCAATTAAACTTGTGCTTCCGAAAGGTTGAGGTGCAGGACCTTAAGGCCTCTTCTATCAACTTTTGATGCTGAACTGAGTGTCCATATTGAAGTTTGATCTTAGAAAAGAAATAACTGGACATTATCTTGTAACACATGACTGATACCACAGATTAAAAAAATAATAAAGGATCTGATTCACTATTGATTTTTTGCCTTTTTAGCTATATTCTGAGCTGGTGCAAATCAGCTTAGCCTATCGATGTCAGTGGAGCTATGCCATCTTTGACCTACTGAAAGGCCCACACTGAGCAATGACTTACATTTATGAAAAAGAAAAAAAAACAGAAATTAAAGCAAATGAAATGAAAGTGCAGCACCTCTCATTCCACTAAAACTAGAGGAAAACAGTCCTTTGTCTGGTGAGAGAAAAGGCTCTCTGCCCTGTCTGATGCATGGAGGCAAGGATTGCCATTTCTGCTGCAGATTAAATTAGCAATGAATCAAAGACTCATTTAAAGACACTTTCCACAGCTATTTTGATTCTGAAGATTTTCCATGGGAGGATGTAAGGGCTGTAATAGCTTTTTTTAGCAGAGCTCAGAGCAGAAAATACTCTATAGCAGAAGGTGTTGAACTACCAGTATTTTCCCTTCTTTTCCATGAATATCACAGCTTGACCCATCCCTGTCTGTGACTACAGCACAAGGGAATTGGTTCAAAATCTGGCTTCCTATTTCTTCATACACCAGAAATCTGCACATAAAATTCCAAAGACTAGTTTGTAATTAATTCCTTGGAAAAATAAAGCAGGGGAAATGCATATGTAAATATGCAATGCATAGGTATAAATATGCCAAGATTTGCTTACATTTATTTGACATCTGACTTTCAGAGCATGCCAGTTGGCTTTCATGGAGACATGCACACCATTTATGCACAGATGCTCACCCCACACATACAAACATAAATCCCAGATTTGATTAGTATCATTTATAAATTTTTTACCTCAATTCTTTTTTAGCTAATATACTGAAAATCAGAAGAGGGAACATCTACTCTTGAAACAAAAAGCTGTGCAAGAACGAGGTAAAAAATTGGTGAACTGTAGGCAAGAAATAAAAAATATTTTTCACATCTTATGAGAATATGTAGGAGAAATAACAAATATCAGATAGATGGTATGTCTCTACTTGAGAGGGAAACATCTATAGAAAGCAAGATTGTGGAGCACTGTTATAAAGAAACTCACATTTTTAGTAAAAGAAAATTTTTCCATTTATAGATGCTGTTGTTTACATTCTTTTCTATTGAATAATATTTTAATGAAAAATTGTGTATTCAATAAAGTTTCTTCATGTGCTGTTACATAATATCATATATGAATATGCAACATCATATATGTATACACCATAATATATGTTTCTTTAGGTAATATGGCTTTTCTTATTAAAGACTGAAAATACCAAACTAAAAATTAAATTTAAGACAAAAAGCTGGTATACTTTTGAGTTTTAAAATGCAGTTTTAAAAGCAAAAGTTTGGTTCCAGTGTTTCAACCAGAAATGTTGTCATTTTCTGCTGACAAGAGGTTCCTTTTCTCAACACAGTTTTCCATGGGGAAAGTCAGATCTAGGAAAAGACGCATCTGAGACTGGCATTTCATATCCTAGTTCACCACAGGTAATCACAAGCATTCGTTGTAATCAGTGATATCACCATCATGACATGACACATCATGACCTACAATGTAATACATTATAACAGGATGTAGAAGAAGCTTGATTTGATAGACGTTTTTCATCCGTTAATGATGAATTAGGGGCACTTCTGCATTATTCATCTACAATCCCTGCATATGTTTAAGTCAAATTGATTTTGATGCTGTGCAAGTTTCAAACTTACTACAAGGGATCTTTTTGCTTTTGTCTGTAACTAACATCAGAGAAATGAAGTAATAAAAGTCTACTGAAATCAAGAAATGTTTGAATGGTATGACTGTTTGAAATGCTTGCTAAGCAGTAAGAATACCAGATTCAGAGCAGGCAATGACTTACCAGACTTCCTTAAAGAAATTTAAAAAAAAAAAAGAAAAATAAACTAGAGCAGCATTTCACTGTTGTTTGTTTACTCTGCTAACTTGTGTGTAATTAAATTATGTATAGATGCACCAATGAAAATATATGCCTTCCAATGAAGATGTGCAGGTTGCTATTTACTGTATTCATTCACGCTGATATATGCAGAAAATAGAATGGATTTAAGGGAAGACAAATGCCTGTTTAATAAAACCAACTGATTACAACAGGAGTCAATACATTTTTATATTGATGAGTTCATTAGCACTGGAACATTCTATTTAAAAACTGATCAACATACCTTCACTCTGGGATTAAAAATCAGCTTTGTAAGAGCAGCTCAATGGTAGGAATCAATACAGCCTCTGGTTCTGTAAATCTTCCACGACAGTCAGACCTTTCCTTCTCTCAAGAATATCTGAATGGTGCAGTCATCCTCACCAATTCTGCTAAAGGGGTTTCTGAGTGCTCTGAGTCATTACCCTCTGTAAGGATGGGATTCATCTCAACCTAGCCAAAAAATTTATCTGATGAAAATCTATATCCAGGCTGATGAAAACTATGCTAACTCTGTTAACAATGTAGAAGGAGAGAATTCTCCAAAGGGCGCTGTATCCCTCCTATAGTGGAAACAGCTTAGCAAAGTCTAAATTGCCATCTTAGAGTTTCCACCTTTCTCCACTACTAGGGACCTGTCCTAAATGTCTAGGATCTGCTTTTTGGGGGTGTCACTGGACATAGTCTTTCCTGTTTGATATGCTGGTTACAGTATTGCAGAGAGGAATTTTGGGAACATTAGTTGAAAAGAGTTCAGAGTGGATATAAGGAAAACTTTATGTCTACAAAGACAGTCCAAAAGTGACGAGGTTGCCTAGAGATGTTACGTAGTTTCCAGCCTTAGGTATTTTCAAGGTCTAGCCTGACCTAATATCTGACTCTGCTGTGTCGGGAAGTTGATCTAGAGATTTCTTGAGGTCCCTTCCAACAGGAATTATCCTTTGATTCTATGATATTTATCCATTATTATCTTTGTACCAAACTGACTCCCTTGATGGCAATTTAGGTAGTTCAGAGGGAAAATGAAGTTCAGTCAACTCATTTGGAGTTTTGCCTTTAATTTCTGTTCAGAAGTGTCAAAAATTTCATACTAGTGCCTGCTGAGCAGCTGTTGAGGAGAGTGTGGTGACCTTTTGGGGGCTTTGGGCTTATTATAAGAGATAAAACATAAAAATTGGATTTAACTCACTTTCTTGCTTAATCCATCTTTAAGAAGTATCGTCAGAAGTCTACAGATGTTCTATGATGAGCCTCAGAAGAAAATATAGAACTATGAAATCAAATTATAATTTCTCCAAATGACTATCATTTTTTTGAGAATTATTTACTTTGTTTATTATATCCTAAATGGTAGACTCTGCTTGACTGCCAACCATTAGGACAGAGTTAAAAACTCATTTGATACCACTTCTCCTTCAGTCCAGTGATCAGAGGCAACTGCAGGCCCTATGTTGCCCTAATGCGTGTTAAGTTTTGGACATCTGGAAGGGAGAGGGTAGAATGTGGGATATGGATGCAGTGGTAAGATAATGCAGCAGGTGCCTATGTATGAGAACAGTGTTGTACCCTCTCCAGGAGTTTCAGTTTCAGCACCACCACCAGCAATGGCTCTGGGGAGGGGAACTGTGCTGGCTTGTGGTAGGACACAGCAGCTCTCTGGGAAGCGGGATGCCCGAGCCAGTGGCTGCTGCAGGCCCTGTGAATACAGTCAGCAAATCTGCATGCTTGGAAAGGCAGAACAACTTGAAAGAAGATAGAGGGGTTTATGAGGGAAAATCAGTTTAGCAAGATTAAAAAACGGTAAGGCATTTATATGAATAAGAACACACCTTATAATTACACTAACTAAAAATTATAGGGCCAACAGCCTTTGTTTCAGACATAAGATGATCACCATCTGGGGACAGACAGAAATTGCATCTCATATTACACAATCAGGTGCACTGTGTGGATATTTTACCTTCCCAAGAAACATCTGGCATAAGCCACGTTAGAGACAGGATGTCAGGCTAGCTGGACCATTTATCTGTTCTGGTGCATAATTCCTGTGCTACTTTAGCTTACAGGCTTAACTGACTGCTTGAGAACATTTATGAATTGGAGGGCAGGGAAGAGAGATGTTATTTCTAATTGAAGAACCTGTTATCTCTCACCACCTGTTGTTTGTACATAAGATGATAGCATTCAAATCACAAGATTAATGCCCAATTTAGACTGGAAAAATATCAGCAAATCTGTCTGATTGTCTTATTATAAACCCTTTCATGATCTTCAGAAATATTTTACAGTGCCAAGAACAATTTCAAAAATAATCCATAGGACTTAAAAAAAACCTTCAAAAATCTGCATCTGTCATTTGCATATGCAAAACTTTCCTTGCAGATTCAAGAATAACTTCAGTTATGTAATTGCTGTAAAATTTATGGGGGTTCTGATTAAATGATTTTTTATTTTTACTTTATATAACAGAAACATTTGCAACTGATATGCTGAAGAAAAGTGCAGATGTAAAAATCTGAGTCCAATCCAAACCTCCTCCAACATAATATTTTGCTCTGTCTTAATTGCTGCAAACTTTTTTTCCCTTTACTAATTCCCACTCAGAATGCCCACCAGAGAATGTTTACTTTCTTCTATAAAGCAATAAGAACTTATTAAAGTTGAAAAAATTTCACTGCTATTATCTGCTCTTCCATAAAAACGAATATAGTTTAAAACCAATTTTTCCATTAAAAAAAAATTCCTGTCAAACTTTAACTGCCTTGATGAATACTTGCTCTGTCAGCATTTGACATCCATTTGCAGTGCAACTCATGGATCAGAAATAGATTCCAGGTTCTCATTCATTTAACCCATCCAAGTTTGCTAAGAAGTTTCTCTGCTTTCAGATTCTGGGCCGGTTTCAGGTTTTACTGGGAGATCACACTTCTGTGAAACCATTTTTGCTCTCCAACCAGCTTCCTGAATGCTATGACAGATAAACAGAGAGAAATATAATTAACCGTTCCTATAACCAACTTTAGACACTTAATTTGTGTTTCTTCATAATCAGTGGTACAGGACAGGCACTTCCAGAGCCAAAATCATCACATTTTGGCAGGAACTTCTAAAATATTAGATGCACCAAGAAGGATGCACCTTTTTCTCTAACTTTTCCCAATTCAGAAGCCTGGAAAATTAGTTTAACCTGAACAGTTTGTGCTTAATTCAGCTGATGACAATCAGGCTTCTAAAGAACAAGTGGGTATAAGGACTGATCAGCAACCAGCAGTCCATCTAACCTGTTACTTTGTCCTCAGCAGAAGGAAGAGAAGAGATGGTTTGGAGAGAACCAGTGATGCCCCTAAATGTTCAGGGCAGAACAACTCCACATCTGAAATAACTCCAAATAATTGCACGCAGGAAACTAAGCCAAGACCCTTTATTTCAATTATTTTTTAGATAGTTAACATTATATGGGGTGAATTCCAGTCTGTAATATTAAAGTTTCATTACCTGTCTTTTTGCTGTAGTCATGACTGATTATTCCTGTAAAAATATCCATTTGTATGCCGGAATCTGTCTTTCCAAGATTTTGCAACAGTGCCTGAAGCTAAAGACATGTTTTTTTTCCTGTTTTTCTAGCATAAAACCAATACTGAACTTGTAAATTATTTTAATATTTTTTGACATCTAACGTGTTGAATACCTAATGGAAAACATATTGTAGGAGAATGACGGCAGAATATTTTATTAGACTTTATCTTCTGTATAAATTTTGACAAGATAACAATTTTCCAAGTATAAAAATTATCCCATTTTTACTAGAGTTTGATTTAATTAATTGAAAATCATTTTTTACCGCTTTTTCTCTACTTTAAGGATGGTTTCAGCCTTAGGAGAGGATTTTTTTTTCTCCAAATGAAAAAACTAAAATGAAGAGAAGTTCAGCGCAAGCTTTATATTTTTTATAACCAACACATAACCTGAGAAAAAAGGAATTTAGGTTTTTGACTCTGAAGAAGAAGACTGCTCTTCCCAAGTATTTACTAGTTTAATAACTAACTCTTGAGGGAAAATTAAAAGAACTTTGAAGACTGAACCAAGAAAATAGTGACTAACAGGTAAGTCTAAGCTTCTTTCAAAAAACAATTCATGCAATGTAGTTTAAGTATATAAATAAATACCTATTATAATACTCCATCCTCATATGTTAATAACACTTTCAGACTGCCAAGAAAATCCTCCCAAAATTAACCCAAAAAAAATCAACCCAAAATCAACCCAAATGTTGATTTTTTTTTTTAAGCTAAATGAAAATCTGTTTCTAGTTCATCAAATAATAATTTAAAATCAATTTTGTACAGTTTACACATCAATTCTTTCATTATGACATTTTCTCTTCTTTGGTCAGTTTTCTGAGCAGATCAAAAGCTATACTAGCGAATTCTTCAAGAGGTCTCTAAATCAACCTTTGATGGAAAATTAATAAGACGCTCAGTGGAAGGTCTATCATTTTGGAGAGGTACGAGAAATACTTCATATTGCATTGAAAAATAATTTCTGGTTATGAAATTTCGGTAAAATTTCTTGGTAAAGAATTCAGGAACACAGTTTTTTACATTAAAAGTCATATTCTTTCATTTGATGTCTCAACAAGTCAAATAAAGGCTCATGAGTTTTGGCTACTGCTGGAAGAATGCACAGCATAATGGTAAAAGCCTCAAGTTTAACATTCAGAAGGGAAAAAATCTATTACCAAACTGTAAAAAGTTGTAAAAATGCTTAAAGCAAAATACCCTGAAGTGGCATAAAATATTGAAGTCAACAGAACTGCTGATTTCCATTAACTGATCACAGAACTGAAGACAAATGTGTTATCACAAAAGTAGTAAAATCCTTCTAACCTATAAAAATGCATGGATTCAGGTATATTGAAAATATTACCTTTATTCATGGCCATTCATGTATAAATGCATATATGTATGCATCCAAAAATAAAAAATAGGAATTTTGTTGACATCCCTACATTATTTATATGTTGGAAATGTTTTTCCTAGCATTTGTTTCCTGACTTTTATTTATGATGTTTGCAGAGATCACTCTTCACCACAAGATAAGCTGTGATACTGTAGAAAACCATCAATAATGAAAAAACGAAATAGGACAATGTTCTTTAAAAACATATATATTTAAATCCCTATTTATTTCCTATTTAGCTAGAGAGTCCATCAAAACCACATTTATAACGCTTGCTATTCGTGAGAAAGATGAATATCTTTTGTTTTCTGTAATCGCATTATACATTCTGAAGTTGAAAGCTCTGTACATTTAGCATCAGCAAGTTTATCCAAGTGCTTAACTAAAGAGTTCAGATTTTGCCTGTTACATAATGATTTGAAGGCGCCCTGCTTTCTGCTGAGATCCTGGAACTGCAGCCTGTGCAAATTAGGCAACCCTAAGGGCTGTTGCATTTGGTATGTTACAATATAGCCTAGATATATTCTTCATTATGCTTTTTGTTTACAGAATGGTTGAGGTTGGAAGGGACCTCTTGAAGTCATCTGGTCCATGCTGCTTTCCTGTCCTACTAACAGCCCAGTACCTGCCTACACAAAAGTCCAGCTACTCTCAGTTTGGAGAAAAATTTCATGAGTCGGGGGTCACAGTCACCAAAGTCCCCTATCATTCTGACAGACTGCTGGATGACCTGATGGCATGTCAGGCTGGGAGGGTTAGCACCCAGGGAATCTCGTATGTGCTGCTGCAGGACTAATTAGGTCAAGTTTCCCTCTGTATTGGCCCAATAACTTTGCTGCCTTCACAATATATAACCCAACACACCACCGTTACCCAAGGAGGCTTGTCTCTTCAGCCCAGACAGGGTAGAACACAGCTAAAACTGTCCCCTAATTTAAAGGCAAATAATGAACAGCCATAAAAGAGCAGTGACTTTCTGCCATTAGTAACTTTGGTTTGAACAAATGAACTAATGCAGAGAGGATCTATTTCTCAATGCCAGACATTTAGGCTTAAGCAATCAATCTTTTAAGGTTCTTTGGAATAACAATCCTAATTCGGATCTCTGACAAGTGCACATGAGCAACAACTCTGCTGAAGCCCACAGACATGCTGCTGCAGAACCAGAATGGAAATGAGAGCAAGCTGTCACTGTTTGCCAGGCTGAACAGCGATCAACCGGACAATACAAATGCATGAACAACTGGGAGCTGGTGTGCTTCTAGCAATTTAACTTGCAGTTGTTAAACAGTGCTTGCAATGCTGTGTGCCTTCAGAGGCAGCTGATGTGCCAGGAGAATTCGTGTCAGCTCAGGCAACAGCACACTCAAGACATAATCAGGAAGGCAGAATAGTTCACTGTTGGGGCTAGCTGTTCAAATACATGTGCTCTCCACTGTGGTTGACTTACAGAATATTAACTAATAAACATACTTCATTTTCTTCCTTGGAAAGGCAGAGATTAGCTGCAGCATAGGTGACTGTTACCTGCATTAAAAAAGCTTCCAAATCTTTCAGTCCTCTGAAGAAGCAATTCACTTTTTTCATTGCTTTTCCCGCAAGGGATTGATGATAGCAGACACTGTACGCTCTCTTGCAACATGACAACATGGAACCTGCCACACAGTTTAAATTACATTGAAGAAACTCTAAGTAGAAAAAAAAAAATTAAGTATTTTTGCCTCAAAAAGCAGACAGGCAAATATGGCAATTTCTTGTTGAACAACTCTACTTACTGAGCATAATTGGAGTGATCTGCTTATTACAGTAAATAAAAAAAAAAACACTATAGCTTTTTGTTCTTCTTATCCTGCTGCTCCAATGCAGTTAAGAGAGACGACGCTGAATCCTGCTCCATTTTGTGCAACATAAACAGAATTTATGCTGCAATTACAAAGTCAGAGTCTGCCTCCAGATATTCCTTGTAACTCCCATGAAGGAAGCATGCTGAGTACAGCTGAACCCAGAGTGTGGCCTCTGGAATCTTTACTGACAACTGCAAAACAAGACCGAGGGAGAATCCAGCTTGACTTCCAGGCGCAAGGTTGAGTTTATTTTGGTAGCACTGCTAGACCCTAGTCGTGGATGCTTTATTGTAAAAAACAAGAGCAAGTGTGTCAGCAGGGATGACATTGCATACAGAAACTTACTGCAGCAGAGAAGGGTTCAAAGTCTCTAAAGGGAGTTTCCCAAGAAGAATATATGTGTTTCCCACTGATAATTGGAGCCTTACAGACACTTCTGTTCTCCATTCTGAAAAATATAATGTATATTTCTAGCTATTTTTGTTTACCTCTGACAATGAGAAAGGTATAATAAAGGGCTGTGAAGACGGGGAAGTAGTCCAGTATGTTTATTATAGAATAAAGTGTCCTCAGTATTTGTGAACTTGAAGAGGCTATTTGTTCTCTGACCACCACTGGGTCAAGATCCAGTTTCTTCTCATCTCCAGCAAGTCGCTTTCAAAATTATTGCAACAGTCCTAAAGGAGAGTAAAACTTTTTATTTATTACTAGATGTGCCCTTATTATATGTCCTTATATCAGGTATCTAACTTAGAATTAGTAATGGTTGGATTCACAGAGAGTTAATGTGAAGAGAGAGAAAGCATACACCTGATACAAAACTCTCTGGAGAAAACCAGTTTTCTGTTA